>NC_085841.1:333357401-334003401 GCF_035594765.1 Anolis carolinensis | reverse complement strand
TTTCTGGAGGAGCATTTTGGCTATGGTTTCCTTCCCTTTTGAATCTGGCAAAATATATTATCCAGTCATTATTTTCTCAAAATACAAAAAAAAATTACAGAAAAATTCACTGAATGTGTACGAATCTCTGTTCTCTTCCTCCCCCCCCCCCTGTACTTCAGGAAGAGATAGAAAAGATACCATCAAAACCAAAAGAATGGGAAGATATAACTGGGTGACTATATTCAATTGAACACACAACATACATATGTTTTGTTTCATTTATCAGCTTCTTTTAAAGAGACCAAAGTGCTGACTGCATGCTTAAAATCAGGTACAAATTAAGTATCCTTTATACAAAATGCCTGGGATGAGAAGTGTTTTGTATTTTGGATTTTGGAATACATATTTTACATGAACACACTGAGATATCATGGAGATGAAACCAAAGTCTAAAAATAAAATTCATGTTTCACATATACCTTACAGGCATATTTGTAGATAATTTTATATGATGTATTTTGATAATTTTGTGCATGAAACAAAGTTTGTATACACCAAACCCTCAGAAAGCAAAGATTTCATTACCCATATGGTCAATTTTGGATTTTGGAATATTTTGGTTTTTAGAATTCTGTATAAGTGATGCTTAAAATGTACCATTAAAACACAGTAAGTTAGAAAAGCAATAAGCAATTAGATGGAGTATCATATTAAGAAAAGCAACTGAAATACATTGAATTAAATTAAATTAAGAAAAAAGGTAGGGAGAGGGGGAGGGAGAACAAAAAAGAGTACAGCAATCTATAAAGAATTCTTGATTGGGCCTTAAACCTAGTATGACAGGTATGGTTGGTCGAAGGCATCTTGCCTTATACTTATTTTGATTCCTGTGATAGTGTCTTCTATGTTTTCATTAAATGTTGTTTCAAGGATGTTTATTTTCTTCCTAAAATATTTGTTAAATTTCTGCCTGATGAAGCCTTGTAACTCTCATACCTGATTTGCAAATTTCATTTTGAAGTGAGACGATTCTAGTCTAAATGACTTCAGCAAGGGTTTGGGGAAACTAACAAAACTGGTTGCTTAAACTGGAACCAGTTGGTCCATTATGCTGCAGACTGGCCCTGGAGTGACTCTGATGCACCGGGCTGAAGATGATGTATTGAGATCCAGACAGTCTGCATCAGCCCTGCTTTTTCCTTCATGTTGCTGTTGCTGTCACTGCTTTTCACCAACCGCAAAGCTCCCTACAAGTCTTTGACCATTACAATCACATTTGCTGATGTCATAGCATGGCACCTGCACAACCAGTGACCCTATCCCTCTTGCTTGTTGCATGGATAATCCATTTTGACCTCAGCAGATGCACCTGCATTCACAGAAGTCTCCATGGCTAGCATGGAGCTGTTGTGGTGATTCAGGAACAAGCCACCAATCACCATGCTGATGGCAGCAGCATCCATCTGGACATTGGACTGGGCCAAAATGAACCCAATTGAGCTGTCAAGACTGCCTCCCAGCCCAAGATACTCTGGAATTTCCTGTAAGGTCCAGAGTATCTCCTTGACTTTGCTTGAAGTGGAGCAAAGTCCTGTTAAGGGCAGGGATACTCGCTGGAAGTAGCTGTGCATCATGTAGACAGCCAGTGCTGAAGTCATGCTGAGTCCAGGTTTATTTTGTTCATGTAGACAAGGCTTTGATGTGGTAAAGAAGACCAATGAATTTACAAGAGACTTCAAAAGAGAAAGTATTTAAAAATGAGGGGACTTGTTGAAAGAGGAAGTCAAGATGGTAAAATCTCCCCAGAAACCATGGGAGATATTCCAAAACGTGTGTAGGAGTGTAATGTTCATCCAAGTCATATTTCAAGGAAACCAGTTAATATCTTCAAAGAAAAGAGAAACGTAACAGTTGCTCTCCTATGTTGAGAAAACATATACTGTGTACTTGATCACCTACCAAAACTTTACATTTTGGGCCAAAATTAGCAAAATCACCCATGCAGCATAGTCTGGAAGACATTGAAAGTTTTCATCTAAAAAGCAACACTTTCAAGTTCCATCTCTTACCACAAAACTGACCTGATTTTTAGGAAATATAACAGTTCTATTCCCATGCTTTCTTTCCTTGGGAGATGCTCTCCAAACAGTTAACTTCTCAAAAAAGTGCACAAGGACCAACATCTAGACCTGGCAACTTCTTTCATTCTGTTGTGGATGTTGGATAGAAGAGTGGCTTGCATCAGGCCACTTCACTGCATCTGCAACAGATCAGCAGTCAGCTGTGCTGAGTTGATGCCAATGTGAAATGAATTCAGGCCACTGATACAATGACTACACAGCAGCCTGATCCAAGGGCCTTTGAAGTCAATGGAAAGTCTCCTTTCAGCTCCAATATCAACCTCTAAATCAAGCACACATGAGAAGAGAATGTGTGACTCCAGTTCTCTTAGCTGCCAAACACACAGGCCTTTTGACCCCTTGAACGATAGGCGATCTTCTCCTTCAACTGCTCACAAAAAGCAACACTTTCTGCTCTGACTGAGAGCCAATCTCTTTACTTGCGTAGGACGCAGTCCAGCCAACATTCAACACGAAAGCCTTATTGGTTTGTGTGGGAGAAAATTAAGCATGCACAGCTCTTCTGTTGAAAGGAATCAGAATCAAATGTGCCTAAGTTTAGCTGGAGCACACTTCTCTTAATATAGCAATGAGTTTTAAGATGTATCTAGAAGATTACTACCTATCACTTCCATGCTTTTATCACAGATTTGACACACAGGCATCTCTTATCAGGGGGAACTTCATTTTTTAAATCAGTTTAGGCTTAGAGTGGCCTTGTGTCCTATTTTTCAGAAGGCAGTCCTTGGTCATCCTTTGTGTCTGACTGGGAATCTCAATGCACTCCTCCATATGTTATTGGATTGCACAGCCCAGCAGCACTAAGCCAGCATTTCTAAAGGCAGCAAGTGTTAGATGATGCAATTCAATAATTAGAAGGCCACATCATTCTTGCCCTTGATCTATAGGAACTCTTGGGACAGGAGTGTTGTGGCATTGAAGATGTTAACCAGCAGTTAGCACAGAAGACCCATAGGTCACTAATCCCATGTCCACATGGGCCAAATAAAACATACTTACACTGTGAGCAGTCCATGCAAGGTACAACCAGTTTCACAGCAGAAGCACCACCTAGCTGAGGATTCCAGGAGTTTAACTTTCCAAGATCTGGTACTGCATCAGTGAATGACAATGGACCAGAACAATCTTCTTTCTTCACATTTCCTGCAGGAAATAATAGTCTTTTCAAACTTCAGATTGGTCAGAAGTGATTCAAAAATATGTCCTGATCTTAATCGGTACAAATGTACAGATTTGAATTAGCACTGGCAATCTACAGAACACAAACCTCTTTCTTGCTGTCATTTTAGACTAAACCAAGTGGATTTCGCATCTCCCCCTATTAACCAGTGTGAGCCTTGAGATCGTCCGCGGAGGCTCGTCTCTCACTCCCACCTCCGTCCCAAGTACGGTTGGTGGGGACGAGGGATCAGGCCTTCTTGGCAGTGGCCCCACGGCTCTGGAATGCACTCCCAAAAGAGATCAGGCAATCCCCTACCTTATCCACCTTTCGTAAGGATCTGAAGACCTGGTGGTTTTGGCAGGTTTTTGAGTAATTCACTCTGTATACCTCCGACCTATGGCCTTGAAACATGTCATATAAGATTCATTCACCCCTAACTGGATTGTTAGGATACTTGGCTAATGATCCCTGTCCTCTTGATTATGGCTGGTTTGTAATTGTTATTTATTGTCTATTTTAATTGTATAGTTGTATCTGTTTTAATATTGTCTCTCAATTGCTGACTATGTAATGTATGCTGTTATTTTGATTGGAAACCGCCCTGAGTCCCCTCGGGGAGATAGGGTGGTATATAAATAATAATCCTTTCAAACTTCAGATTGGTCAGAAGTGATTCAAAAATATGTCCTGATCTTAGTCGGTACAAATGTACAGATTTGAATTAGCACTGGCAATCTACAGAATAATAAATAAAGTTATTATTATTATTATTATTATTATTATTATTATTATTATTATTGTTGTTGTTGTTGTTGTTTTATGACACAGCAAACAATATAGACAAGCTGGATTTCGTATCACAAAATCACAAGTCGAACACTTCCCAAGTATCTAGGACTGTGTGACGTATTTTCGGATGATGTGCGCAGATCCCAGTAGGGTGGCCTTTTGCAGTTGGCAGATCATAATTTTGTCAATGTCTATTTTTTCCAAATGCCGTCTGAGATCTTTTGGCATGGCACCCAATGTGTCAATCACCACCGGAACCACCTGCACTGGTTTCTGCCAGTCTTTGCAGTTCAATCTTGAGGTCCTGATATTATTATTATTATTATTATTATTATTATTATTATTATTATTATTATTATTATCATCATCATCATCATCATCATCATCATCATCATCATCCCTTTGCAAGGTTTGCAGAAAGGTTATGGAACCAAAGAAGGATGAAGGGGAGAACAAACATTTGCAAACAGCTGGAGCACATTGGAGATAACAGGAGCTGATTTTTTGATCTTTTAGCCATTGGCCTTTGTGAATATTAGCTTTGCCTGCCCTCTAGTGGGAGATTAATGCATGCTGCCTTGCTATATTTCTATCCGCATATCAGGTATGGAGGCATAGTCTTCCTGAATATTTAATACCATAGATGCCATGATAACT
The DNA here is from genome assembly GCF_035594765.1 of Anolis carolinensis. Taxonomy (NCBI): domain Eukaryota; kingdom Metazoa; phylum Chordata; class Lepidosauria; order Squamata; family Anolidae; genus Anolis; species Anolis carolinensis. Next base: position 333,998,670 of record NC_085841.1, on the reverse strand, counting down.
GTAGTTTAGCTGGGTGACTTTTGATTTCTACAAGGAAAGACAGGAGTCTAACCATTCACTTAGGGGGCTTGTTTTTGCTTCCCCTCCAGGGCAAAGTATTAAGTATTTCTTAAGCACTCACTTATGTTACTTCTGCAGCAAATATTCCTCAAGGGATATATTCTCACACTGGACATGGCAAAGGCGCAGTTTTCAAGGAAGTTAGATTTCCAAAGGTCTGTTCTGGTCTGCATTTGCAATTCACAGTCTAGCTGAACTGCCTAAGTCAACTGAACATAACAGAGTGAACACATGGCAATCCAACCAAACACATCAAAGTTTCCTTTCTTTCCAAGTATAGCAGTCTATTAAGAGCTCACTAAATCTCCTATTTTGCCTGCAAGGGATTGCGGAAAACTGAGTGAGAAGCGTCAAGCATCTGCTACATCACAATCTATGTCTGAATACCTTAATTGTATGGATGAGATGGACAGACTGCATCTGCTGACCAAAGGCTTGTGTGATAAAAAAACAAAAAAACAAACCATACTCATATCACAGGCGCTGCGATCTTAACACATGATGTTGGTGATTTGCTTGCAATGCAAGTAATATAGTTCTTTGGGCTTTTATCTGGTTAAGAAAACCCTCATCTTTTAGATTGGATCTACACTGCTAAATAATGCAATTTGAAACTGCATAATATGGTCAGTGTAGACTCATATAGTGCAGTTTAATGCAGCTTAATGCAGTTTGATTCAATTACAGTCAATTACACTGACTATGTAATGCAGTTTCAGGCTGCAATATATGGCAGTGTAGATGGGATCCCAGCTTCACTGAAGTTTTATGGAAAATCTAGATACTTTCTTTTGCATGGCACCATTGAATTATTGTGGCACTGAGTGGAGAAGTTCATGAAGGAAATGCCTGTGTCCAGTTCTGGCAGTACATTAGTATCTTGCTATAATTTTCAAGGCTTCACTGATTTCTTGTAATTTGCAAAGACTCTGCATGGAGTCTGTCCATTTATTTGCTTGGCTTCCTGTATCACTGCCAATGTGATGCCAGCGTTCACCCTCTATTCTGCACTGCATCCACCTTCTGGTTATAAGTAGAAAGGCTATATTAAAAGTCCTTTATCCCCTATGTCTAAGAAAGGGAGGAGAAAAGATTTCCTCATTTCATTTTATTTAGGAATAGACTTAACTACCAAACAGGAAAATTATATTCTGTGTGTGTGTTTTTAGCAAATGTTGTTAATACTTGATGGATAATATTTAATGGTATTCCCAGGGCTGACCTCAAAATCTCAGGTTTTGGCCTAGAAACATCAAAGTCTATGATGATTTTGAACTGGTAACCCTAGAATCTCATCCCATGGCAGGGTGGGGTGGGGGGAAATTGGGAAAAAGTGGAGGGAACTGTCGTGTCTCATTTCCTACCATCGAGGCCCTGTGCCTTTACATATTAAGGGATGGCAGCCATGCCATATTCTTTCCACACCTCCATTCGTCTTCTGGCATTGACTGCACTCTTTGCCCCATTTCCCTGCACTGCTGCAATGGAGTCCCATGGGCAACCACTAGAAGTGGCCTTACGTCATGTGATAGTCTCCATGAGACTCTGTTTTGGCCGCAGAGAGAAATTGAGTGAAGACTGCGTGGGATGAAGTCCCTAGTTCAAATGCCTGTTGGAATTAATTCCTTGCCTGTTGACCCAAGGGAGTGTGGCATTCTAGAAGGGAGTTCCAAAGCAAGGGACAGTCTCTGTGAAGACTCTATTGTCCCATGCTTCACTTAGCAAGTGAATCAGGAATCAGATGGTTGGAGTGCAAGAGCTGTCAAGACTTCTTTCAATTTCAGTCATGGGTTATTCAACAAGATGAAAGACAAGACAAAATAGTAGCCATCAAACTTTATAACAAGTCAGTAGTCCAGATAAACCAGCAAGAAGTGAAACAGAGTCATTAATGTCATCATTATAATATCATGAAAAGAATGAATGCTGAAGATTACTGACCTTCACAAAAAGGAGGGTTTAGAGCAACAACGTTGTGAGGGAGTGGCTGGGAGATCGATAGGCAGGTGTCTCAAGATGGGTCTTCAATGTCTTCACCATTCTATCTAGGATTAGGGTCCACTTCTAGCTTGGCTCCCTCCAATTCAGTCTTCCCCGAGAAACCACTGTCACTAGGAGCTGCAGATTCTTGGCAACTTGCTTCTTCCTCTTCCTCTAAAGCTTCTGAGTCCAGAGGGTGAGTTATGACACCTATTATGCTTTACACTAACCATGCCAGTGAAGAGAGTAAACCTGAAAGAAAAGCCTCTTAAGGATCCTCCTCACAGGTTTGTATGGGATAATGTAGTCTGTCAGATAGCCTGGACCTCAATTGTAGAGAGCTTTGTAGGTTATAACCAGCACATTTAATTAAATCTGGAAATGAACTGGCAGCCAGTGGGGCTGTTGTAGCAAGGGAGTTGTATGTGCCCTATAACCAGCCCCTTTTAACCATCTGTCTGTAATTTTTCATAGAAGAAACAGTATATACATTTCAAGGTGCTCAATTCATTGGTGTTTTAGTAGTTAAAAGCTGTTAAGAGTTTATGAGCTTTAGTGCTTTCTAGTCCTTCAAGTCATTTCCAACCTACTGCAACTCCAAGGTTGCAACTCCTACTGCAACATTACAGAGTATTCCTGACATATTGCTTCAGAGGGTTTGGCTTTGCCTTGCTCTGAGAAAGTAAGTTGCCCAAGTTCACCTAGTGGGTTTCTGTTGCTGAGCAGGGATTCAAACCCTACTCTATCAGAATTCTAGGGTGAATTTTCCCGGTATAATTAATGCCATTAGACACCACTTTAACTGCTGAATCTCAATACTATGGAATCCTGGAAGTTTTAGTTGAACAAGGCCTTTAGCTTTCTCTGCCAAAGAGTGTTGCTGCCTCAACTAATTTCAAATCCCAATTACCAGTCAATTTAGAAAACTTGCCTATCTAAAAAAAGAATTTATTTTCTTGAAGAAGGTGGAGGGCTAACCTGGCCACTTGTGTGAGAGCATTTTAGATTCTGTGAATAGTTACCAAGAAGACTCTGTCTTATGTTCCATCTAAGGATATGTCTAAATGTCATTGGCTTGTAGGGAGGAATATCTTCCTTCAGCTAGCTTGGACAAGTTCAATATAGACGGACCAATACAACAAAATTACTCTGCAATAATTCTGGGAAAAGTTTTGACTGTATCTGAGCTCTTCCCACTTGAAATTGTATGATTCCCCCCCCCCCCCCCCAAAAAAAAAAGGCTGTCTGGGCATTGTTCTTACCAAGAGAAGAAGGGCTACTAGAAGGATTAAAGAAGACGGAACCTAGAGTGAAATGATATGTTCTGCATTTCAAATAATTCACTCTAGAATTATCTTGTGCAGGGACTGCCATATTGTGATGGAGCTACCATTTTTAAAGGCACAATAAAGCCTTAAGAAAGAAGCCAGTGCACCTTTAAAACTTTCCACTCGATCAACTATAGTGAATACTCATTTAATGATTGCCTTTTTGTACCAACAAGAAGTAACAACGCTTTTAGCAAAAGGAATGGAATGAGAGAGAAATTGCCTAATCAGCCCCACTCATGCAGTTCTTTGTGAGAGAGATTATTGAATTTTCAGTCTCTGCAGAATTTTAATGAAGCTCTGTCTTGCTAGAAAATCCAGCCTTTTGTCAATAGAGTTCAATAACTTGACCACCCGTGTAATAAGATGTACTGGCCTGAAATCTTTCACTTGACCAAAAGCCGGAGCCCTGCTGGAAGCTCTCCTGGAAAATATAGGGACCTTCTGTTGTACTACTTGAGGGAAATGAAACACCTACAACACCCTATTCTGCATTTCAATTCACCCTACGTTCATTTTGTAATCTTGTGCATAAATGCTTTCCTAAAAGGTAGTAAAAGAAATCCCCCCAGAAGTCCTCTCTGTTCATTTTTCTTTTAGGCAATTTCAGCACAAATATTAACTTTGCTGTAAGGCTAGATATGTCAGACTCCATCACTTTATTTCAATAAATGTTCCAGTCTGGAACTTAGCCACAGAAATGGCTATATTATATATTGTTGGTTATTTTTGTAAAGAATATTGGTATTTCTCACATAGGAACTCACTTGCTTCTTAAGAAAGATTGGAAGCTGTGTTATATTGAGTCAGACTCTGATTCATATAGCTCAGTATTGAGGACACTGACCAACAGTTGGTCGCTGAGATTTTTTCCCTATTCCTAGTGATGGAAAATGTATCCAGTTCAAGCAAGATTATTTTATAAATCTATCCATGTTATGGTCTGGGTGACAATGAAAGAAAGTGCACCCTCCATTGGGTGCACAAGCATTCCACTTTGGAAAACTACATGCAACTAAACTAATAAAATGACTGTTCTCGACTTATAAAGTCCTATAAGACCATATCTCTCTTTATGATTAATTTATTATTATATTTATTTATATCCCACTTTTCTCTTTTATCATCGTAACTCTTTGATTAAAGTAGCTTTTTATGAGCCCACCAAAGTGCTATGATCAGGTACCTAGAGAAGATCTTCTGTCTGTCCTACCACCTGCTCAAGCTTTATCCTGCTTAATAAAGGATATATGGACAAACAATGCCATTGCTAGCAGAAATGGATTGAAGTTCAGCTGAAATGCACAAGCCTAATGAGCACATCTAGTATATACCGGTATTTATCTGCTGTGGAGGTTCTCCTCTCGATCCCACCTCTGTCTCAAGCACGGTTGATGGGGACAAGTGAGAGGGCCTTCTCGGTGGTGGCCCCCCGGCTCTGGAACTCCCTCCCAAAGGAGATTAGATTAGCTCCCACCCTGGATTCTTTCTGGAAGAATCTGAAAACTTGGATGTTCACAGGTGCCTGCTTGACTACAGATTGGGATTATTGTCTAAGTTTTAAGTTATTTTAATTTTTGTGAGAAGTGTTATTATATTGTGATTTAATTGTGTTACTGTTTTTACTGATGTAATACTGTCTTGGGCTTGTCCCAGTGTAAGCTGCTCCGAGTCCTTCGGGAGATGGAGAGGGGTATAAATAAAGTTTTTAAAAATTATTATTATTACTATTGACACAATGACATAGTATGACACAGCAAACAAGATAGATATGCTGGATTTTGTATCACAAAATCACAAGTTGAACACTTCCCAAGCATTTAGGACTGTGCGATGTATTTTCGGATGATGCGCGCATATCCCAGTAAGGTGGCCTTTTGCAGTTGACAGATCGTAATTTTGTCAATGTTTATTGTTTCCAAATGACAGCTAAAATCTTTTGGCACGGCACCCAGTGTGCCAGTCACCACCAGGACCACCTGTACAGGTTTATGCCAGAGCCTTTGCAGTTCAATCTTGAGATCCTGATAGCGGCTGAATTTTTCCTGTTGTTTTTCATCAATCCGACTGTCACCTGGTATGATGACATCAATAATACAAAACTTTTTCTTTTCCATGACTGTGAGGTCTGGTGTGTTGTGTTCCAGAACTTTGTCAGTCTGGATTCGAAAGTCCCACAGTATCTTGTTCATTTTCCATTACCTTTGCAGGTTTGTGATCCCACCAATTCTTTACTGCTGGGAGGTGGTACTTGTGGCATTATTATTATTATTATTATTATTATTATTATTATTATTATTATTATTATTATTGGGCTAAATGATACGTACATGATGCTGTCACTTTTTACTTTGGATCTGCTGATAATATTCTTAAATACTCAATCTGTGTGGGCCTCATACCCACCACAGTAAATGTGCAATTTGCGCATTGAGAGAAGATGAATGTTCATCATCCTTAAAGGTACTTCCCCTAGAAAGTATAAACCCCAAGGATGTTTTATGATAGAATGTGAGGAATGTGTACACTGAGAGAAGATAATCCCAGCTATGCATATTGCCTCTAAAGGTATTTCCTCTAAAGTTTTGATCCCTAAATATATTTTATGATAGTAAAAAACACAGGTCCAAACTTCACATATTCCAAAGGCATGGAAGCAGAAATTAAGAATTTTATATATGTTCCCTTAGTTTATATCCCTATTTCTGCTATCACGCAATTTTTCAATATGATATGTCATTATTAGAATACCCAGGAAATCTTAATGATGTCATCTTTTTTTTTAAAAAAATGTAGCAGCTTTTAAAGCTGCATGTATGGGTAATCATATCTTTTGTATATACAGGAATCATATTTTTATGGTTTCTTTTAAATTTTACAATTCCTAGTGAGGAAAAACTCACTGAATTATTTTTGAGAGAAAGAGCGAGAAGGCTATTTCATACAAATCTTGCTCATTTTAAATTATTCTTGTTTCCCTCCCCAATATCCACTCAAGACTTATTCCAAACCACATTAGATAAAAATCTGCCCCCCTCTCTTAGCTGTGTCAGAGCTTTTTGCTCATGTGAGGTAAAGCTGACTGAATCCAAGAAGGCTGACAGAAAAATCTTTTGTTGATGAAGATGCAAGGAGTGGTTTCAAGTGCCAGCCAAGGGTTTGAATTATCTAATAAGTACTGGCATGCATTAAGGTAGGTATTTCACATGCTCTTGCCACATTTCTTTCTTGAGGGAAAAAGGAAGACAAGAAAACAACTGTGGCATTTTTCAAACAATGAAACATGTCACATATTTGATAGCCTCTTTCATTGTCAAATGGCAAATTAAATATTATTGGTTTGAATAGACCAATAATAAATGATGTTATTTACTTAGAAATGCTGAGTATTGCTCAATATTGAGAATGGCAGCTTTGGTAAAGCATAAGGAACATGGGTGGGTTAATAGGTAGGTGCTCATTATAACTGTGAAGAGAGGCAAGATCAAATGATGCCAACACTTCAACATCACTTGAAACTGTTTTATATCAAAATGCAACTGCAGTTCTAATATACTGATGAACATCTAGGAAGCTTTTGTCATATCTATCACATAATTTTATTTTATTGTATCTTCTCATGGTTAGTCTCTCTCTTTGTGTAGAGCAGGGGTTCCCAATTTTTTAAAGCTGCAGAGCCCTTTTTGAAGCATAAGTTTTTTGTAAAGCATCAAGAAATGTTTACATATTATATTATATATAATGTATATATATCAGGCATGGGTCAAGCCAATGGCAGATGGATGGACAGTGCTTGTGTGAACTGATTCACACAGTGCAAATAGATAAGGAAGGAAAGAAAGAAAGAAAGAAAGAAAGAAAGAACAATACCATATTTAAAATGAAAAACAATTTTAACCAACATAAAATTAACAATATTTCAGTGAAAGATCCCCAGGGCCATCCAGTCCAACCCCCTTCTGCCATGCAGGAAAAGTACAATCAAAGCACCCCCAACAAATGGCCAGCTAGCCTTTGTAATAATAATAATAATAATAATAATAATAATAATAATAATAATGTTCGACAAATGTTCGACAGTGGCATTGAAGAAGGGAAAAATCATTGAAAGTGAGGGCATAAATATGCCTAATGGCCAAACAATAAAGTGTCACCAGCCAGAGGCCTATAAATATCTGGGCATATTACAGCTGAACAACATCAAGCATGAACACGTGAAAACTGTGGTCAGCAAAGAATACACACAAAGGGTCAGAAAAATTCTCAAAAGCAAGCTCAATGGAGGCAACACTATCAAGGCCATAAACACCTGGGCCATACCTGTCATAAGATATACTGCTGGCATTATAAACTGGACACAGGTGGAACTGGACAATTTGGACAGAAAAACAAGAAAACTCATGACCATTCATCATTCACTGCACCCTCGCAGTGATGTTGACTGGCTATATCTGCCTAGAAGATCAGGGGGCAGATGACTCTTACAAGTAAAACAAGCAGTCAAAGAAGAAGAACATGCCCTGGCAGAATACATAAAGCAAAGTGAAGAACCTGCTTTGATTGAAGTCAAAAATCAGAGACTCCTCAAAGCACAGCAGACAAAAAACCAGTACAAGAAAACCGGGCTACAAACTAGAGCTGACAGCTGGCACAACAAAACATTGCATGGAAAGTTCCTTGACAAAATTGAAGGAAAAGCTGATAAGGAGAAGACCTGGCTCTGGCTCATGAATGGGACCCTGAAGAAGGAGACAGAAGGCCTGATCCTTGCAGCCCAGGAGCAAGCCATCAGAACAAATGCAATCAAGGCCAAGATCGAAAAATCAGCTGATGACCCAAAATGCAGATTGTGCGACGAAACCATTGATCATATCCTCAGCTGCTGTAAGAAAATTGCACAGACAGACTACAAACAGAGGCACAACTATGTGGCCCAAATGATTCATTGGAACTTATGCCTCAAGTACCACCTGCCAGCAGCAAAGAACCTGCAAAAGTATTGGAAAATGAGCACGCAAAAATACTGTGGGACTTCCGAATTCAGACTGACAAAGTTCTGGAACACAACACACCAGACATCACAGTTGTGGAAAAGAAAAAGGTTTGGATCATTGATGTCGCCATCCCAGGTGACAGTCGCATTGACGAAAAACAACAGGAGAAACTCAGCCGCTATCAGGACCTCAAGATTAAACTTCAAAGACTCTGGCAGAAACCAGTGTAGGTGGTCCTGGTGGTGATCGGTGCATTGGGTGCCGTGCCAAAAGATCTCAGCTGGCATTTGGAAACAATAGACATTGTGATGAACCATGGGCCTTGTAGTCCTGCTCAGGACATTGTAATCCCTGATGAAGATGAGAACTTGGGTTTTTTACCTTCCCAGTCTGAACTGGATTCCTCTCAGCCAGATCCTTCCCAGGCAGATCTGGAAACCTTGCACCTGCAAGAAAGTTGTGCCCCAGAAGTATGTCAAACAACCCCAGAGCCTACTTCTCCCGTGTTCTTGCGCCGGGAGTTTTGTAAACAACAGAGAAGTTTGGATTCAGCTTCGCGCAGGAGTGCGAGGATAGCAGCTAAGAATGTTGCCAATTAACATTGGTTCTCGTGAGAATCTTTAAGGAGTTTAACATCTGGTCTCAGAGTTTAGCTTTCGTTTCTGATTCCCAGAGAACCGCTTTGGTGAGAAAGTTGGACTCTATATAGGTGTTTTGCCCGCGTAGCAACTTCGCGGAGTCAATTCGTCAGCCTACGGAGCGAGTTGTGTCTGGACAGCGCGCTCCGATTCAAGCCTCGCTTCAGCTCAAGCCTTGCCTTGCTATCCAGCCTTCGCCTTGCTTCCCAGCCTTTGTTTACCGACGGACTTTGCCTTGTTTCCCAGGACTAATCCTTGCCTTGTTTCACGGATTTTACCAAGTTATTCCACGGACCTTGTTCTTGTTCTTAGTTGCCTTGTTCCACGTTCAAGCCTTGTTTCAAGTATCAAGTTATTTCCTAGCCACGCTCAAGTTTTATAGACTAAGGACCTTGTCATCTCCCCTCACTTTGCTTGGCAAAGTGAGTGTTTCGGTTATTGGATTACAACTTTGGACCTTAATATTTCTTATTGGACATTGCTTTTTTGGACTAATTCTGACCTTTCCTGAAGGGTCTAATTCTGGACTATTTTCTATACTTGTTTTTATTAACTTTATATATTCCTTCAATAAAGATATTAGTTAGATTCTGGCCTCTGTGTATGGTTATTGGTGCCTCTGCCGCCTGGGTCGTGACAGTTTGACTCCGCCACCCATAAGCACCAACTAACCGAGGCCAGGATGTCTACCGGAGCCGCGCCGGCTGGACAGCCGCTCAGCTACACCATCAGCAAGGACGAAGTGGACCGCATCCGTGACAGACTCAACGCGCAGGATGGAGAAATAAAAGGGTTGAGGGAGCGCGGAGTTCGCCTCCCGGCCATGGCGTTGCCTACCAAGTTTTCTGGAGAAGCTGCTAAGGTTCATGTTTTCCGCCGCCAATGTCAAGCTTATCTAGAGGCCCGTGATGCCGAGTTTCCCCAAGAAGACATCAAGGTGGCGTGGGTCTACAGTCTTCTAGACGGACCAGCGGCTAGCTGGGCGACGGCCCTGTTTGATCAAGCCTCCCCCCACCTAAGTTCAGCACAACGCTTCTTGGATCACCTTAAGGAGACCTGGGGAATCGAGGACAATTTGGAGGCAGCCGGTCACAAACTCCGGCGCCTCCTTCAAGGAGACAGACCCATGTCTCAGTACATAGCCGAGTTCCGCGTGCTGGCCCACAACACCGGCTGGAACGATGTAGCCCTCAGAGGACAATTTCGGGAGGGTCTCAACATTGAAATGCTGGAAGAAATCTCCAAGGTGGATCCTCCCCAGACCCTCGAGGCACTCATTGATCAATGTTTACGGGCTGAAGTCATGATTGCCAACAGGAAACAATGGGTTCGAGGCCAGGGCGGTAGAGCCGGGGCAAAACCCCCCGCTCCCGCCAGTGTTCAGCCACGTCCGGTGTGGAGACCCCTGCCGCCAACCCCATACCCCAGAGGAGGCGAGGAGGTGCCGATGCAGTTGGGCAATGTGCGTCCCAGACTAGATGCCGCCGAGAAGGCCCGTCGTCAACGCTTGAACCTCTGCTGGTACTGCGGGAACGGGGGCCACTTCGCCAGAGAGTGCCCAGCCAAGGGGAAGCCTGCCGCCCGGCTTGCGGCGGCGTCCTCCACGGAGTCGAAGGCGTCTGAGCCGACTGGCACACAGCCGGCGGGGGAAGCCAACGACCGGGTGTAGAGAGGCTCGCCAACCCGGTCAAAAAATCCATCCAAGAGCCGCCAACCGGGGTCCTGTTCCTTCTCGTGGTCACATTATGGTCAGCAAAAAGGGGACCCGTCATGATCCACGCCATGATAGACTCTGGAGCTACCAACAATTTCATCGATAGAGAGTATGCCGACTCTCTGGGATTACAATATCATGATTTCAAGAATGCCCGTGTGGTGCAAGCCATAGACGGCCGTCCCCTCAAGACGGGCCCCGTAAGCCAGTGGTCGGAACCCACCAGGATGTGGATAAGGGAACATATGGAAGAGATTTCCTTCTTTGTTACCGAGGTTCCCCATTTCCCTGTGATTTTGGGAATTCCATGGCTGACACTCCACGACCCTAACATCTCCTGGTCCAACAGAGAACTGCAGTTTGCTTCACCGTACTGCCAAAACCATTGCCTCGTAGCCAAGGTATGCCATGCCACAGACTCCGAGCCCATTATCACCTTGCCAAAGAAGTACTCCGAGTATTGGGATGTATTCAATGAGAAAGAAGCCGAAAAATTACCCCCACATAGACCTTATGACTGTGCCATTGACTTGGTGGAGGGGGCCCCGATCCCGCGAGGGCATCTCTACTCCCTGACTGAACCAGAGCAAGAAGCTCTCAGGGAATTCTTAGAGACAAACCTTCGCAAGGGGTTCATCAGACCCTCTCAATCCCCAGCCGCCTCCCCAGTGATGTTTGTGAAGAAGAAGTCAGGGGAATTACGCTTGGTGGTGGACTACAGAGCATTGAACAATATCACCAAGCGGAACAGCTATCCCCTGCCCTTAATCTCGGATCTACTGGACCGACTTCGAGGAGCCAAGGTCTACACCAAGCTGGATCTTCGGGGGGCTTATAATCTAGTTCGCATCAGAGAAGGGGACGAGTGGAAGACCGCCTTCCAGACTAAATTCGGATTATTCGAGTCCCGAGTTATGAATTTCGGTTTATGCGGAGCTCCCGCAACGTTCCAGCATTTTGTCAACGATATTTTTCAGGACTATCTAGACAGATTCTTGATAATCTACCTGGACGATTTTTTGGTGTTTTCCAGATCACAATCAGAACATGAGAACCACGTCAAAATGGTGTTGCAACGACTGCGGGATCATGGACTTTATGCCAAGCTAGAAAAATGCGCTTTTGATCTACAAGAGGTAGATTTCCTTGGCTACCGCATCTCGCCTCTAGGGCTTTCCATGGATCCAGCCAAAGTTTCAGCAGTATTGGAATGGCGGGCGCCAACTAACAAGAAAGAGGTGCAGCGTTTCTTGGGGTTCGCGAACTACTACCGCAAGTTCATTCCAGATTTTGCCCGCTGGTCCGACCCCATCACTAGCTGCATCCGTGGAAAGCAGCCTTTCCGCTGGACTGATCAAGCAGAGAAAGGGTTCCAGCAACTGAAGAAACTATTCACCTCCCAGCCAATTCTACAGCACCCAAATCCTGGAACCCCTTTTGTGGTGCAAGCGGACGCCTCTGATGTGGCAATTGGGGCTGTACTCTTACAACCGGTGGGAGATCACCTCCACCCCTGTGCCTTTTATTCTCGTCAACTAACCACACCAGAGAGGAATTACACCATTTGGGAAAAAGAACTACTGGCCATAAAGGCAGCCTTTGAAACTTGGAGACATTGGCTAGAAGGGGCCAAATTCCCCATTGAAGTCCACACTGATCATCGTAATCTAGAACATCTAAGAACTGCCCGCAAACTAAATCAGAGGCAGCAACGTTGGGCTTTATTCTTTGAACGTTTCAACTTCCAGATCCATTATGTGACCCCAGCTCAAACCAAGCAAGCAGACGCCCTGTCACGTAAACCGGAATACGCTGCAGGACGCAAGGAGACCTTTGAATCCCAACTGCTACAACCTGAGAACTTTGCCACGCTCACAGTGGGGAACACCAAATCCAGTCCCATTGGTTCAACTTCCCCTACTCCAGGACCCATCTGTGCTCAAGAAATCAGGGCTAGTCAGCAAGCAGATGCCTGGGCGCAGGACCAACTTCGCCAAGGTCTGCATTTTCCCTTTTCGCTTAAAGATGGGCTGCTCTGCTATAGAAATCATGTTTATATCCCACCCGGACCGGGCAGGGAAAAAGCGCTTCGTCTGTGTCATGACTGCAAACCAGCAGGACACTTCGGACTATTTAAAACCATGCATTTGATCCTAAGAGATTTTTGGTGGCCCAAGATCCGCAAGGATGTGGGAAAATATGTCAACACCTGCCCAGTATGCCAGCGCTCCAAGATACGAAGGGAGAAGCCCTCAGGGCTTTTGCACCCCCTTCCTACCCCATCTCGCCCATGGGAAATAATTTCCGCGGATTTCATCACTGACCTACCACCTTCCTGTGGATTCACCACGATCTTAGTGGTGGTGGACCTATTCACCAAGTTAGCCCATTTCATTCCCTGCGAAGGCCTCCCCACGGCCAAAGAAACTGCGGATCTATTTCTTCAGCATGTTTTCAGACTACATGGATTGCCCAAGAGTTTAGTCACAGACCGTGGATCTCAATTCACCTCTCGTTTTTGGAAGGCACTACAAAAACTACTGGGCATAGACTCTCGCTTATCTTCAGCTCATCATCCCCAAACAGATGGGCAAACGGAGCGCACCAATGCCACTTTGGAGCAGTATCTTCGCTGTTATGTAAACTACCAACAGGACAATTGGGCTTCTCTGTTACCACTGTCTGAGTTTGCCTACAATAATGGAGTTCAAGCTTCTACAAAAGAAACGCCGTTCTTTGCAAACTACGGTTTCCATCCACGTTTCTTTCCCCCTGTCATTGAAACTTCAGAAGTTCCCGCAGCAGAGGATTGGCTGCAGGAACTCACAGCGGTGCAACAACTTTTGCTCCAGCAACTGGACCAAGCCAAGGAGGACTATAAACGCCACGCTGACAAACACCGCCAGCCGGGCCCCGAAATCAAGGTAGGAGATCGGGTTTTTCTGTCCACTCGCTTTCTGCCCTCCCACCGCCCATGCCGGAAGTTAGATGCCCGCTTCATTGGCCCCTATCCAGTGGTGGCGCAATTAAACCCCGTGACTTTCAAACTCCAACTTCCGCGTTCAATGCGCATTCACCCAGTGTTTCACCGTTCCCTGCTCCTTCCGGCGGATGGTGTGCGTCCTGATACAGACCAACCGGCCCCCCCTCCTGTTTTGATGAATGGGGAGGAGGAGTTCGAGGTTGAGGACATTTTGGATTCTCGCTTTCATCGCCGCCGCCTACAATATCTCATTGACTGGGTGGGTTTTGGGCCTGAGGAACGCTCTTGGGAAGACGCCTCCACAGTCCATGCTCCTGATCTAACCCGTCGCTTCCATCTGACCTATCCCACCAAACCGCGACCTCGCGCCTCGGGGAGAGGACCCCAGGTTGGGAGGGGCCCTGAGGAGGGGGATAGTGTGATGAACCATGGGCCTTGTAGTCCTGCTCAGGACATTGTAATCCCTGATGAAGATGAGAACTTGGGTTTTTTACCTTCCCAGTCTGAACTGGATTCCTCTCAGCCAGATCCTTCCCAGGCAGATCTGGAAACCTTGCACCTGCAAGAAAGTTGTGCCCCAGAAGTATGTCAAACAACCCCAGAGCCTACTTCTCCCGTGTTCTTGCGCCGGGAGTTTTGTAAACAACAGAGAAGTTTGGATTCAGCTTCGCGCAGGAGTGCGAGGATAGCAGCTAAGAATGTTGCCAATTAACATTGGTTCTCGTGAGAATCTTTAAGGAGTTTAACATCTGGTCTCAGAGTTTAGCTTTCGTTTCTGATTCCCAGAGAACCGCTTTGGTGAGAAAGTTGGACTCTATATAGGTGTTTTGCCCGCGTAGCAACTTCGCGGAGTCAATTCGTCAGCCTACGGAGCGAGTTGTGTCTGGACAGCGCGCTCCGATTCAAGCCTCGCTTCAGCTCAAGCCTTGCCTTGCTATCCAGCCTTCGCCTTGCTTCCCAGCCTTTGTTTACCGACGGACTTTGCCTTGTTTCCCAGGACTAATCCTTGCCTTGTTTCACGGATTTTACCAAGTTATTCCACGGACCTTGTTCTTGTTCTTAGTTGCCTTGTTCCACGTTCAAGCCTTGTTTCAAGTATCAAGTTATTTCCTAGCCACGCTCAAGTTTTATAGACTAAGGACCTTGTCATCTCCCCTCACTTTGCTTGGCAAAGTGAGTGTTTCGGTTATTGGATTACAACTTTGGACCTTAATATTTCTTATTGGACATTGCTTTTTTGGACTAATTCTGACCTTTCCTGAAGGGTCTAATTCTGGACTATTTTCTATACTTGTTTTTATTAACTTTATATATTCCTTCAATAAAGATATTAGTTAGATTCTGGCCTCTGTGTATGGTTATTGGTGCCTCTGCCGCCTGGGTCGTGACAGACATTGACAAAATCATGATCTGGCAACTGCAAAAGGCCACCCTACTGGGATCTGCACACATCATCCGAAAATACATCACACAGTCCTAGACACTTGGGAAGTGTTCAACTTGTGATTTTGTGATACGAAATCCAGCATATCTATCTTGTTTGCTGTGTCATAATAAAATAATAATAATAATAATAATAATAATAATAATAATAATAATAATAATAATAGCAAAAACCCCAGGGACTATCCAGTCTAATCCCCTTGTACCATCCAGGAAAAGACAATCAAGAGATATAGGGTTTTAAAAGCAGAGAGCAGGGGAGGGGGGAGGCAGGGGAGAAAGAGTTTGTGACCCAGAAGGGCGCCTCTGCTGCTGCTTCCAGCAGCTCAAAAATTTAATTTCCCTGCATTTCTGAGGAGGAGGAAAGAGGAGGAGGAGGAAAATGGCATGCTGTCATGGAGCACTAATATAACACAGAAATCTATATATAGTGTAGAGAAAGGTTGTCCTATTACACACAGTATATAATAGAAACAAAGTAGCAAACGTATAATAACCAATTTGTTTAAAGGGTAAAACCCTCATTCATAAAGATCATCAATTGTGATACTTTTTCAACCAAGCTTCAAGACTTATATCTGCATGAAACAACACTGAATATTAAGTGTTAACCTCAGTTCATGAACTCCTTCATTTGTTACTTTGGAAATATATAAACATGAATGCTATGTTTGCTATAATGCTGTGAAATAGTTTATATTTGTTTAAATCTTATGTGCCTTTGGTTATTATACATTTGCTACTTCGTTTCTATTATATACTGTGTGTAATAGGACAACCTTTCTCTACACTATATATAGATTTCTGTGTTATATTAGTATTACTTGCCATACCAGTATGGCTGACTGGCTGGGAACTTTAAGCTTTGATACAACACTTATTACTAAATTAACCAAAGATAGATCTATACTAGACTCTGATACCCAAGTCCAGTCCCCACAGACCCAGGATATGTTATTGGAATATGAGAAAACCAAAAAGAAACTTATAAGACTTGATTTATATGCTTCCACTTTATCGGATTACATTAAAAACAACATGATTCCAAGAGGACTTAGATTACACAAACCCCCAGGAATGTTCCTGGATGATGACACTTTTTTGAAGAATTGGGCTGCTATTCTTAACAAATGTTCCCTGGACTTAATGGTATTAATCATTCAAAAAACCAATACATTGACAGAAGAATTTGAAAAGAAAGCAACCTCCCTTCTGGAGGATATAAATAAGGATCAGTCTCTCCAAACCAATCTTGGAGAGATCGAACGGAAATGTAAGGAACTGTACTCACAAGTTAAGGATTTCAAGTTGAAAAAATTTAACAGGGACAAGACAGACTATGAAAATAATAGGATATACACTTGGACATCCCGGTCCTACCACACTGAGTCACATAAAAGACAAGTATGTTTTGAGACCAGGAACCCCATTTACTCTTCCACTTCTGAGGAAGATCTTGGCAGAACCACAGATAGTTCACCTCCACCAGTGCAACCTTACCTCGTAGATCTAATAGGACCAGAACCCGAAAACAGTCGCACCATTTTTACAAAAGCCAACACAAACAATACCCAACTTAGTAGTTAATCTGTCTGACTATCCTTTATCCCCACAAGAAGCTAAGGTAATCAATAAAGGACTAAGCTTTGTCCCTACGCCTAAATTCAATTTATTTCATACCAAAGTAGAACTATTTAATTTATTTAGAACAATTAGACTTAGAGAATATTTTGGACCTAAGGGTAACACAGAATATACCACTCAGTTTAAACCCAAAAGTAAATTCTTTCCTCATACAGACAATATAATGATTAGATCATTTGAAAAGGTGGTAGGAAGAGATTTAGATATACTCTCCCGCACAAAAACCCATACACATGCCAATATGACTTTAACAGAAATAAACACCATTAAAAGATTGGCTAATATGCCGGATTATATATGGAAACAAGCCGATAAGGGAGGTGCAATAGTGCTACTCAACAGAAGAGACTATATAAATGAGGCAATGAGACACCTAGGAGATCAAGCATTTTACAAACCTCTAACTAAGGATCCTACAAATAAAATACGTAATTTAATTCGCATAGTCTGCACAGAAAGACTTTCCTTAGGTTATATTTCGGAAAAGCAGTATGATTTTTTTACAAAAACAAAATCCTAGGATTCCAGTCTTTTATATTCTTCCAAAAATTCACAAAGGGATTTTTCCTCCTCCAGGAAGACCAATAGTATCAGGTACAGCCTCCATACTGGAACCTTTAGCACAATTTTTGGACCATCATTTACAACCATTTGTCCCCCTCTCGCAATCATATATTAAAGATACCAAACATTTCATCAATATCATAGAATCATTATCAATACCACCACAAGCTGTACTTATGACATCTGACATCACTTCACTTTATACTAACATACCACTGGATGAAGCCAGAACAGTACTAAAAGAATTACTAGACACACGTGAATCCACAATACCACCTACCCATTTTCTAATTGATCTTTTGGATATAGTTTTGGATTATAATTACTTTAGATTTGGTTCTCAGTTCTACTTACAAACATTTGGTGTCGCAATGGGGAGCGCGTTAGCCCCCTCCCTGGCAAATCTCTATATCACTAATTTGGAACAAATGTGGATCTTGAATAGTACTAAGAACGAATTACTACATGATATAATATATTATGCGAGATTTATAGACGACATTTTTTTAGTTTGTAATACAGAGGATACAGCCATACAACTTAACACATGGCTAAATACTATACACAATAACATAAAATTTACCAGTACCTACAGCCATACCAGTGTCAATTTTTTGGATGTCACAGTTTACAAAAAGGATAATAAATTGTTGGTCAAGAACTATAGAAAGCCTACAGACAAAAATTCCATTATGCATTACTCCAGCTTCCACCACCACAAGTTAAAAACCAACTTACCTTTTGCACAATTAATGAGATTAAAACGTAATACCAGCACACCTGAGGATTTCGCAGCAGAGGTATCTCTTTTCAAAGACCAGTTTAAGGAGAGAGGTTATCCTACAGGAATTATAAACACTGCCATTAGGAAAGTAGAAACCATAGATAGAAGAAATTTACTAAAAGACCAAGTGAAGAAACACAATGACCGTATCATCTGGCCCTTAACTTTGACTCAGTTCACTCCAACAGTTCACAGAATAATCAAGAAACATTGGCATCTTATTAGAGATATCCCTGGATGCAAACACTTACCTATGATAGCTAATAAACGCTCAAGAAATCTTAAGGATATGCTAATAAGCTCTGATTTAACAACATCTACCATTAAGAAATCTAACCTTAGAGGCCACTCAAACTGTGGACATTGTCAATGTTGCACACAGTATCTCAGAACTAAACAATTTTTACATCCTACTCTAAAAATCCATATACAACTACGAAGTTTTACTACATGTATCACTGACCAGGTCATTTATGTAATACAGTGTCCCTGTGAACTTCTGTATGTAGGCATGACCTCCAGATCATTAAAGATTAGAATACTTGAACACCGCTCACGCATCAAAAATAAATCATCAGAGTCCACCCTCTACTCTCATTTTTTAGAGAAAGCCCACTCATTTACAAGTTTTAGATTCTGTGCCTTAGAAAAGATCACCATAAAACCTCATGGTGATGTAAAAAGGGTTCTACTCCAGAGAGAAGCATTCTGGATTTCCAAATTACAAACTATGCATCCACATGGTCTGAATGATAAATTAGATCTTTCTTGTTACCTGTGAATTAGCTTTGCAATTAGCTCACAATCCTTAAAAGGGAGTAGCCCTTATCAGTTAATTTGCTCGCTCTTGGAAAATGAGAGAATTGCTATCCTGAGCTGGAATTACAGCAGAGCCACTACCTATAAAAGTGAAAGTAAGTTTTTCTTGCAAATATCCTTAAAATTTATTTCATGCTACTGGGTGCTGGTAACAGCAAATCTATTATGTTGTCTCCTTATAATACAGTTTGTAAAAATCTTCAGAAGACTATACAAGAAGCAACTAAACCTGAAGAAGGGACACCCATCCTGAAACAAGGACATAGAATACCCCGGGAACCCTTGTTGTTTTTGTTTTTGCTTTCTTTGAATGCACTTTCTGAAGACTCTTTCTTGCTTGGAACTTTGATAATTTGTTTAAAGGGTAAAACCCTCATTCATAAAGATCATCAATTGTGATACTTTTTCAACCAAGCTTCAAGACTTATATCTGCATGAAACAACACTGAATATTAAGTGTTAACCTCAGTTCATGAACTCCTTCATTTGTTACTTTGGAAATATATAAACATGAATGAACCTCCCACGGAACCCCAAGGCCTCCATGGAGCACAGTTTGAGAACCACTGGTGTAGAGATTTCAGCTAGAACCACAGATAAGGAGGTCCATGCCTGGTGAGCTGTGGCTAAACCTGATCAACCCAGATTGAAGACAAGTGCTACAGGTTGAAGGCAAAGCTACGGAGGTTTATTATAATTTGGCCAAATAGGATGCAAGTACAAGCAATATGCTTCAAAAGTACAAATTCATTGATAAATATCAGACATTTTATGCAGTTCTGACAACTATTCAGATTTTCTGTCTTCTCCCCTGATTGACTGAAAAGTGGGACTGGTTTGGATCGACGCAGGGATTGGCCAGAGGTCCCCCCATATTGGACACCATATTCAATATCCGCATTGTGTCCTGTAAAAAATCTTTCATATAATGTTAATACTAACGACCTCCTTCTCTCATATACATTAGGAAAAATTTAACACATCATCAACCTCATGCCTGGCTATTATCTAAGTGTTATTCACTGTCTTCATGACAGAAAAAGCCTTGCTGCAACAATGAGGCAGCTCAACCAAGTGGTAATCAAAATCATCCACTTACATCTCCATGGGTAACAGCTTCATATAATAGAGAGAAGGAAAGCAGGTCATGTTTCAAATAGAGAATATATCAGGGCGGGAAGATTGCTTATATAAAAATGGGGGAGGGGGTCTGTGGATTTATACTCTCTTGACATGGATAGGCTTGGACAGGAGCCACTTGGTTAAAGATAAGAGCAATGACAAAGAAGAAAAAAGCCTCCCCCCATCCGTTAGTATTTGAATAATATTGTCCCAAGATCAGGAATGGCTTGTATATTGAGCAGATGCAGTACCACTGCTCACATTTTGGGGTGAAGGCAATTTCTTCTTTAGTCCACCAAGCTGCCACAGCTGAGACTGATGTTCTGTTTTGTCTTTTCTTTCTATGTGTTGTTGGAATCCTAGTAAAAACTGAGTCCCAAACCCCCAGAAGATTAAACTTTGAGAACCACTGCAATAGAGAATGCCTTTGGAAGAGCAAAAATGTATTTGCCTGAAATACAAGGGAAAACACACACACACACACACACAGCAACAAAAACAGAAGATTACTTGATAGAGAGATTCTCATAGCCTCTGATGTAAAATAGGGAATAGTTGTAATGGCTGGATTCAATTTCAAGGGGGAAAGAAGAGCGATTGTAGTGCTGAAATGAGATAAATCATCTTTCGATTGAAAGGGTTAAAGGTTTCTTGTGGCTTGAAATGCACAGCAGTGCCAGAGAGATTGTCCTTTCTTCTTCATTAATCATCCTGGCATTGATATTATGAGGCTTAATTATTTGCCAAGATTGGAAGATGCAGACATTCTTTAGCTCACATTGTCCTCTGTATGGAACAGCAGGAGGTTTTGGTTTTGTTTTTTTAAAAATCTTTTAGCTAATCTCAGTGTATTCCCATCTTCTAAATCTTTTTCAGAAAGACAAAAGGGAAAAGTTTCATCCTCTCTTGGGTATCCATCCAAGCATCTTGTTTGGTTCCCACAATTGTGCTTTTTTTTTTTTGTAGTCTATTCATTTGATTGCATGATTTATCTATAATTCCTGATTGATGAGTTGTAACTGAATATCTAAATTGACCAATCATACTAGCATTGCAAATGAAAGATATGCACATTTGTGATGCCATCTTTATAACTGTTTTTTCCTCATTCTTATGGATCTCACAGTAGTCAAGGGTGATCTTGCACAAGAACATACATGCTGACCTATTTATACAGCTTATTGAGTTCTGTCTACTTTTAATCAGAGGACTAGAATGTTGTTTTTGTAGTACAAGTCACAGAATCATGTATACCAGTAGTACAAGTCCCTAAATCCTGTATGCCAGTAGTTCAAAGAAGTATTTTTCCCAAGCTCTCCTCTTGAACAGCAAAGCTTCCTTATAGTATATATTGGAACTACTCCATCCCAGTACTGCCTATGCCAGTGGTTCTCAACATGTGAGTCCCCAGGTGTTTTGGCCTACAACTCTCAGAAATTCCAGCCAGTTTACCAGCTGTTAGGATTTCTGGAAGGCCAAAACATCTGGCCTATGCTATAAGCAGCTTGCCATATCTCTGTCAAAGAGGTATTTCCCATCACCAACTGTAGTTCTATGTCTTCCATCCTATTTTATCTGAATTTCCCAGGCAATAAATCCTCAGCATACAAAGTATGTGCCCAGTTATGATTGATTTCCTGTATGAATCTGCTCATAGTGCCTTAAATTTAAGTGCAAAGAATTATTAAGATGACAGGAAATCTACATATTTCCTAACAACTTTTCCAGATATGTCTGTGTCAGAGAACAATTTATATTTCACTTGCACATATTTGCAGAACTTTGCAGAAAGTTACTTTTTTTGGATAGCAATTGCTCCATCTGGCACTGGAAGTGTCCATCTTGTCTAAGGGATTCTGAGAATTTTTCAAGTTCTACACATATGTCCACTAGGGCTGTGCAAAGCTTCATAACTATGTTCCATAATTCGGAGATTTGTATGATTCGTTAATATGAATCTCTGAATTACTAATTGGAAAGGGACCCTTCTGAAACATTAAGAATAAAAAAAATAAACCTCTTAAATGTTTCAGAGAGATTAGTAAAGATGTGTTGTCGAAGACTTTCATTGCTGGGATCACAGGGTTGTTGTGTGTTTTCCAGGGAATATGGCCATGTTCCAGAAGTCCAGAATACTTTTGGAACATGGCCATACTGCCCGGAAAACACACAACAATCCCAGATTAGTAAAGATTTGTTGCTTCAGAGCATTTTTTTTAATGTAATATAGTATTCCATAATTGTCTGGGGTGGAAGGAGGCAAGGGGGTGATGTGACTGACAACAGCAACTGCACAGTTTTTTTTGTTGTCAGCCAATCAGAAGAAGTGCCCACAGAAAGTAGCAAACCCTATTTTGAAACATCATTTTAACATCAAACAAGATGTGTTAACCTTTGTTAGATGTTTCCAGGCACAATTCTGAGTGTTCATTATGACCTATAAAGTCTTAGGTCCAGATGGATCATATCCCCCAGTATAAAAACAAAATTATGGTCATAGGACATTTTATAACATTATGAAAATATAACAGCAGAAATAATAATAATAATAATAATAATAATAATAATAATAATAATAATAAAGAGATATCAGAATAGAAAGTTAGAATGGCTTTAAATATACTATAACAGTAATCTTCCCTTCTTGAGCATCAGAAGTTACTTACTAGGCTTGAGCGATCCATGAAAAAATTGATTCTAAACTCGCTTCAAAAGTAGGGGGTGCTGGTGTTTCGTTTCTGATGTCATTTCCAAATTTTGCCTTCAAAAATTTTGAAATTTAACGAAAATTCATTAATTTCAAAAGTAATTCGTTAATGGCGGACGTGTATGCGCAGTGGCCAAAAAAACAGCACGGGGGGGGGACTTTACAGGACTCTCCCACCCTCATTTTGTGAGCTATCTTCTTCAAACTTGGTACAGTGGTAGAACACATTTAACACTGCTAGCTCGCCAAAATTCAGAATGTTTCCCTTATCCTCTGATTTTGGTGAATTTTCATAGCTTTTATAATAAACCATTTTTTAATAATTGCAGAAATCTGTTCCTGGTTTGAAAGTCTTATTTCCTGTTTCATTGAGTTGTCTTTACTGTGAAAGTCATTGTTATACTTCAGAAACTTTGTTTTTCTGGCTGAAACATTGTTAAATTGGTGGACTCAGGAAACCATAATGTTTTCCATGTCGCTTGCACAAAGACAAAGTTCAGGCAGTGTCATAGATTTTGCCATGTTTCTATGACAGAACCAATTAGGAAATGACATTTATCACCCAGGAACAGAAATCATAGTACACCATCAAATCATTCCTGACAGATGGTCATCAGCCTCTGAATAAGGAAATCAGTTCCTGGTTTGAAAGTGCTATTTCCTGTTTCAATGGCTTTTCTGGGGCTGAGAGTATGTGACTTGCCCAAGTGGGTGGCTGAGTGGGGAATCAAGCCACAATCGGAGTCCAACACTCAAACCTCTCCCTCCCTCCCTCTCTCCCTCCTCCCCCTCTCTCTAAACTTCTCATACCTTCCAAGAATTCACATACCGCATGAAAGTTTGGTCAAGATGGTCAGAGGAGGGCAACTAAAATCTGGAGAACAAGCCCTATGAAGAGAGTCTTAAAGAACTGGGCATGTTTAGCCTGCAGAAAAGAAGGCTGAGAGGAGACATGATGTATAAACATGTGAGGGGAACTTCCCCACTGTGAGAGCTGTTCGACACTGGAACTCTCTGCCCTGGACTGTGGTGGAGGCTCCTTCTTTGGAGGCTTTTAAGCAGAGGCTGGATGGCCATCTATTGGGGGTGCTTTGAATGCGATTTCCTGCTTCTTGGCAGAATGGGGTTGGACTGGATGGCCCATGAGGTCTCTTCCAACTCTACTGTTCAATGACTCTATGATTCTAAGTGAGGACAAAGGGGGATGGGGAATGTTAAGAGGAAAGAGGGCCTGAGACATCTGGGAATTGTAGTTTTAAAGCGGGCATAGTACTATTGGAGAAACGTCTGCTTCAGCCCAATGCTTTTATAAATGGTGATAATTCAGAGGCTTTGTTCTCCTGCTTTTTGAAAGCTATTGTGATGAAATTTGCCAGATTGGAAGCAAAAATTAACCACTCTTCATAATGTTTCATAATGTTTGACCCATCAACTGATTTTTGGGGAATATTGAAACAACATTTTTTTAAAAAAAATGCTAGCAGAATGATGGCCCGCCTCTCTGTCCCTCTTCCTTTCGCTCTGATTGGCTGAGAGGCATGCCAACATGGCTTCTCCTCTCAGAGGGGCTACAGCTACATCCGAAGACATCAGAAACAGACAAAAAAAGGTACTTTTTGATTCAAATTCGTAATATTTGGAAGGCAGTGAGCAGATGTTTCAAAAATCACTTCAAAAGTACTTTCGAACAGAATTTTAAATGAATTTAACGGACTAACGAAAAATTTGCTCAACCCTATTACTTACCCTTGAGAGAAGGACTTGGTAAGTCCCCTCGGGTGAGAAGGGCGGGGTATAAATGTTGTAAATAAATAAATAAGTGGGGGAGAGTCCCTTTTCCTTAGCCTCTTAATGGGAGGCTGAAGAATAAAGAAAATGGACGTGGGAAGGGGAATCCCTTTCCCTTAGACTCTCAATGGGATGCTAAGGCAAACGGACCTGGGAAGGGAGGGAGAGTCCCTTTTCCCTAGCCTCTCAATAGGAGACTAAGGAAAACAGACCTGGGAAGGGGGGGAGGAGAATAGTCCCTTTTCCTTAGCCCCTCAATGGGAAGCCAAAAAAAACGAACCTGGAAAGTGCAAGGGGGGAGGGGAAGAATCCCTTATCCATAGCCTCTCAATGGGAAGATAAAGAAAACAGACTTGGGAAGGGGGGGGTTCCTTCTTCGCTTCTCAGCTGGAAAGCAAGAAGTGGCTTCCCCTGCTAAGCCATGGCCAGTCTGACTTGGCTAAGGGACATAACTTTCCAGCTGGCCTCTTTCAGAGTCTGAATGAGGGCAGCTGGGAAGCTGTGGCTCCTCCATCAGGAGGAGGCTAGGGAATCCAGTACCCTGAGCCTGACGGAGGGGAACAGGCATGTTTTGGCATGCGTTTCTTATCCGTCATAAAATGTAATGCGCACCTGCATTTTGCCTAAGCAATTAAGCCAAAAAAGATGTGCATTATATTCAAGTAAAGATGGTATCCAATTTATTAACTTCCTCTGTTGAAATTATCCAACTCCAAATTGGAGCCCCATTCTTTTGGTGTGAGCAGAATTCTGGGAAATGTACTTTCGGAAGGCAAGGACCTATATAGCAGAATATTCAAAAGGCCATGCCCTTGAACTACATTTCCCAGAATTCTGCTCATGCCAGAAGAACAGACCCCAGTGTAGATTAATCACATGTGCTTAAATTGAAAATAAAAAAACTACAGATAGGTCGATTGTTCTGAAACTTGGCAGGCTTGCTGCCCTGCTCATGCTGTCTCACTGTGCCACAATTTAAGGGGATATCTCTTGTAGTTTAAAAAATAATTATTCTGTAATTGATTTTTTTAAAAAATGCCTATAAATCAATAGATTAACTAATCTTTCTGAGACTTTGCAGGATTGATGCCGTGCTTATATGGTCTCATTGTGCAAAAATTTAAGATGATACCGCTTATAGTTTTTTTAAAAAATTTTTTTGAAAAAACTTTAAATATTTCCTAAAAGTCAGTGGATAACCAAAATGTTCTGAAACTTGGCAGGCCTAAATTCCTAAATGTTGCCTACAAGTGTCCCATGTTTCATCATGATAGCCATAAAAATTACAGAGAAACAAACCTCTAAATTTTCCCCATTGCTGTTAATGGGACAAATCTTAACAATTCAGATTAGTAATCAGAATAGGACCCCTTCAAGTCTTTATTTTTTTCATAAATAAATTTTTATTAGTGTTCCTTTCAACATAAACACAGACAAAAACATACCATAAAATAAATTACAGAATTGAGAGAAAAGAAAAAAAAAAGGAAAAAGGGAAGAAAAAAAATTAGAAGGGGAAGAAAAAAAAGAAGAGAGGGGTAAAAATTGAATAAACCAAAAAAAGCCAAAAAAAACCCAAACATGTATAATATAAAATAAACTTCCAACTATTACATGGCCTCTTCAAGTCTTTATGAAGCTAAATGGGGGCCATCAGAATCTCAAAAAAAATACTAATCAGATTTCAAACACTTCACACACCTGTAATGTGCACAGATATAGAATTACAGCATTGGAAAAGACCACAAGGCTCATCCAGTCCAACCCACAACCATGCAGGAATACACTACTAAAGCACTCCCAAAAGAAACATGTATTTGCTGCTGTCAGTGGTGACTGGTGTGGTGATTAATCTGAAAGTGAAATTAACATGATTTTGCATGGGCTAACCCTGAAAAATGCTTATCGCTTTTCAAATCTTGTCCTTAGGAAATTTTCCCCAAAAGTACATGCTGATTTTTTGAAGGTTACATAATATTGTTCCCTATGACTCAAAGAACTGATGAATGGTTGTTTACCATAAAGGATGCTCTACATGCCCAACTGATGTCCAGCCTATAGTCAACACTTCTATTGAATTTGTTAGCTTAATGGAATTTTCCCAGCACATGCAACTAACAATAGTGACTTGACAACCTTGACAAACTATATTAGAGCTAGTGATCTCAAGGTTCATACTCTGTTCAGATTCTGGTCTCTCAGGGTGAAGGCACATAAACTAATTTATTTCTCTAAATAAAGTGTGGATCCTTGATTCACGAACATGGCCTTCTAATCTTTCCTGGTGTTGCTGGGAGAAACAATTCCATACCAGTCTATTCTGATTTCTAGCCCAAACTTTATAGGACCCCAAATGTTGAAGTTAGTCCCCTTAAAAGTCAAATGAAAATCTAGAACAGATGTATTGTATCAATGACATAGAAGTCACCATCCACTCCGGCCTTTGCTCTTTGTGTGTATGTGAGTACAACATGCTACAATAGAATGAGATATTCAAGTCAGGCTCTGCAAGCTTCCTTTACCATTGTTCCTACAGCAGGATGAGCATCAAAGAGGCAGTTCTGATGTGACTGAATGAATGTAAAATCCATTTGTCAACCACTCAATAAAGTGAATGCTGGAGATATTTAACAATTTGCTTTGATGGTGGTGTGCGTTTTCTAATTTATTGGATGCTTGCTTTTTTCATAGAAGTAAATTATGTGTCATTAATCTTCCTAGGGGGTTGATGTCCTGGAGTTAATTTACTGATTATTTTCTAAGATAATATACCTACTTGGAAAGTACTGCTTAATCAATACAGGAAAGTCATCTAGGCTATGAATTAACTTAAAGCATATGCACCTCCCTTGCTTCCCTCCAGCTCAAAGGCATTCAATGATATTTTGAGATGGCACCTTTTTATTTAACATTCTTCAGTGTGACATGTGATACATAAGAAGAATAAAAGAGTGTCATCATTTGAGAAAGCAGTGCCTTTAGGGGAGATGGGAACAGATTTACTATTATGTAAAAATAATCTCACTGGTCCCTTAAGAGTTGGAGAGACGATTCACGAAACCCCTTATGCAAGCTTGTTTCCAGAGTATAACAAAGACCAAACATTTTTCCTTGTTGTACTTTCTATAGACAAGCTCTTAGACTTGACTCTGGTGTTGCTCAAGCTACATGAATGTAGGAGAAAATGTAGGAGTTTTCCATTCATCTCAGGATGACTGACTTTGAGCCCATCCAGTCAGCCCATATCCTAGGACCTGTCTTGGTTTTTATTGGAGGTGTTCAAATGATGCCTCTGGGAAAAACAAATTAATTTGAAACAAACCAAGATTTCCCTGGTTTGCTCCGAATTAATTTGATATCCCTTTAGATCCAGGCCTTCCTGAAAGGCCCAGGTCTAATGGGGTATTGGACCTGTGAGGACTTACTTCCGAGTAGTCCTAGGACTGTCAAGGGATGAGTCCCCATTGCCACCCCGAACCTTTTGGACTACTGGAGCTCAAAGTTGTGGGATGGTGCCCACCCTTCCCTCCAATTTTACTTCTGTCTGAAAGCGTCCTTTATGAAGAGGAGAGGTGTCTCTGTTAATCAAGGTTTTCAACATGAATTGTCATAATGAAAAAGCAGTGTTACAGTTTACACACAGAGAAAGACTCACTTCTTTGGGTCACCAGAACCTGTGTTTATAAAGCTTTGTAAGCAGCATTTTTGGAGTTTGTTCAGCAGCAGCTTGATACCCAGTGAAGCTGTTGTAATAAAGAAATAAAATATACCTTATAACTGGCCTAGTCAATAAACTGACTGCTGTATAATAACATAGTTATTTCCATCAGCTGTGGGGTTACAAAACCACCATTGTTCCACCATGTCAAATCCTGGGCTTTGAAGTTTAAAGAAGGATATTGAGAATTCTCAGCCAGAGAGCTTGAGTATCTTCCCAAACTACAACCTCAAGAATGCTTCTCTGTCAGTTAAAGTAGCATTATAATATACAACTGTACAGTGTGAAAAGGACCAAAACCAAAGCAGAATAGTGTTCATGGAATCATGGGGTTGGAAGAGATCATTCACACAATCAAAGCACTCCCAACAAATGGCTGTACAGACTTGCTTAAAAACCCCCAGAGAAGAAGACTCCACCACCCCTCAAGGCAGCGTAGTCTACCGCTGAATAGCTCTTACCATCAGGAGGTTTCTCCTAATGTTTAGGTGGGTTAATGTCATTTTGGATTGTAATACTGGTCTTTGGGGTATTAATTGCAGTCCAGAACATCCCCCACCTTCTTTTCCTTGGAGCTCTTGATTCTAATGATGTGCAGAACAGACTTTTCCTGCATTTTGACTAAGGAGACCCCCATCAGCTCTTCCTCAACATCCACAGAGAATGTCCTGTCTCTAAACTCTCTCGCATTTAATTGAGTTTATATCAGTAAAGCAGGTTGCCTGGCCTATCATTCCTTAACCACATAGCTTTAAGAACTGAGATCTGCCACAGCTCTTCAAACTCCAGACGTTTGATACTATTACTAATAATAACAACTCCAGAGCCTTACTATCCTCCAGTTTATGGTGAGCTTACAAGCAGCCTTCCATTTTTTCTTCCCTTCTGTAAATGATCATTTCCAAGAAATGCAGAAAAGCCCTTGGTAACAGCTGTTTTTGGCATTTAGTTAAATGGTTTAGAGTTCCCCTTTAAACCGAAGAATTAAAAAAATGCATTGCCATTCAGTTATAGGCATGTACAACCACCAGCTAACATCTTGGTAATGAAACATTTCTTTCTTTTCTGAGATTTCAGCCCTGTCTGCTGTAGGGAGAGAAGAAGAGAAGATCAGATTCGAGCCATTACACATGTAGTTTGGCTGGGGTGCCTTTTGTTCAGTTGTCAGTTGTATTGAAAACAGATGCAGAGTGCTCTTGTAATTTCATCACAGGGCCTAAAACAGGACTCAAACACAACTTCAGTCCATTAAGTCAATTTCCAGCATTTAGTAAAGGATCATTTCCTTCCCTATCAATTAATGTTGACAGGCAGTAAGGGCCCTGGACTTTTCACACCACATGCTTTGTCTTATGTTTTGTCTAACATCTTCAGACTAGTGGAGGCTTTGCTTGTCCCCATAGCTGCCAAATTGTGTAAATGTGTGTGGCAGGGTATATCATTCTCTGTATAAGGGGAGTGAAAATTATGCACCCTTCATATGTGGACTGCAGCTCTGAGTATTCAGACCATTGGCTTTGCTTGCTCATGTTAATGGAAATTGTAGTCCAACTGCATGTGGAGGACTGCTTGGTTTGATTCCATTGCTGCAATGATATTAGAGATGTTTGCTCAGAAGGAAGTTACATTCACTTTAATGGGACTTGTAGGAGCTAGAATGTAGGAATGAGACTTCAGACAAGATTTCAAATCTCTGTTGAAGCATGAAGCTCACTGGGTAGTTTTCTTTGAGGTAAGTCATATTGACTCTCCTCACAGAATTGTTTTCAGGATAAAGTGGAGAGGAGCACCATATAGGCATGGAAAAGAGCTTTGAGCTCATTTAAGGAGAGAGGTGTTACAAATGGAAAGCAATAAATAATTTCTCATTATTGTGTGCCTTTTAGTCATTTCCAATTTATGGTGACCCTAAGGCAGAATTATACTGAGCTTGGAAAGCCTCTTTCCACTCTGAGGGAACCCTGACTGGGTTCCCTAGAGAGGCTGCCTGGGACCGCGTCTCAACTACTAGCCCTAATTGCTTTTCTGTGAAAATTGCCCCAATGTCCTCTTGTTATGCTTGTTATGCCTGTTATGCTGAGGCATCCATGAGAGAGCATTTGCCATACAATTACTTTTCAGTGGGAAAAAGTTTAGTGTAAAGTTAAACCTGCTAAAAAATTGGGCCCATCGCAGCTGCTTTGCATTCATTTTCTGAGGGGTCTGTAATGATTTCAAGTTCTTATGGTCTCTCCACACCTGGAAAGGGTGCTTTGCCCCCTCTAAAAATGCCTCCATGTTGTCAGTGCCCCATTTACTGAAAATGCCACTCTTTCATACACTGGCCACCTCCTTTCAGTATCTGAAAACTTATTGGACAAATAAACACATGGTTTTAAAACCCCTTCTGATGTTTTCTGAAACAGTATAGCTCCATATGCAACGTCCGAAGCATCGCACTAGATCACAAAGGGCTGTTCTGGGCCTGGGTGGGCTAGCACTGGTTGCTGAGTAAACATAAACAGCTCTGGGGCTTGAGTCTCAAAGTTGCACCATCCAATCTGCCACCTCTCATCTCAACTTTGCTCCCACTGCATTCATTCAGGCTGCTTCTGACGGAAAAGTATGTCCCCAGTCCATCATATAATTCCTCACATTGGTCAGGAAATAAGATAGCTCCTGTGGGTCCCCTTTAAATTTTACCTTCAGCTCCCACCTGGCAAATCCTTGCCCAGGAGGGATGAGGGGAGCTCCTCTCACTGCTGGCAGCATCGGTGGGGGCCAAGTGATTCCCTTCCGTTTGTATTCACTTGGTTCACCAGTAGACCTCATGCTTCTAGGAACCTCTCCTTCCGCTCCTGCTGGGATTTCTAAACAGGCACTTGCAGCAGACTTCTCTATGCCGCCCACAGGCTGCCCCCTTTCCAATAAAAGGAAAGCTCTCATAGCATGGTTTCCATTGAGTCAACCTTGGATTCAAAAATGTGAAGGTGCCGTGGGATCTCATCTTCTTGCCATTGAGGTAATGCTCCACCCTTTCTTCTCATAGTCACCCCCTCTGTACTGGTAGCAGGGAATTGAGAAGAAGTCCACTGCACGCCAGCAACTGCTCTGCCAACCACAGTCTCACCATATGGGGATAACAGTGTTTCCTCCCCAGCTGGAGGAGCCTCTGTTTCCTTCTCCTCACTCTCCCTGAGAGCTTGCTCCAAAGACATGGTTTGCTGATTCTCTCACTGCTATTCAGGACAAGTAGTAAAGTGTGAGTAGTCAGCTTCTGCTGGTAGTTTCTAGCAATTAACCAGTACTCACACTCTAGGTGGATGTAACCAGCTCTGTTGCTACTACACGCGTGAGAAAGAAAATAACACTACTAATTTCTCCATTACCTTCAGTCCCTTTTATAGGGCTCTTCCCTCCTCCCCTTCCAATCCCTTCCCCAGCCTTCTCCAACTCCTGTGAATGATTTCTCCTGATTATTGCTCTCCTACTCCAGGTTCGTTTGTTAATGCTGATCTTGCTTCAGGTATGTTGGCAGGGGTAGGAGTCAAATGCTTGTTCCTCCAAGCTTTGAATCATGTCCTGACACATCAGGAGAGAATGTTTCTGGAACATGGCCATACAGCCTGGAAAACTCACAACAACCCTGTGATTCTGGCAATGAAAGCCTTTGACAACACAGCCAGAAAGTTAGACTGTTTAACCCACCACCAGTTTGAAAGATGGTTAAATCCTAAACAATCAGAGCCCTTTTCAGATGATAAAACTAAGGTTGCTTACCCAATACCTAGGCAAACAAAAGTGGGAATATTTCAACTTTTTATTCCTCCCACGGCACCAATCCCCCCTTATAAGCAGACTAAAGGAACCTATTATTTTAACGATAGCAAGATTCCAGTTTTTTCCTCTTGTTCAAGTTCCATTCTAAGCTTTGAAATGATGATAGGACTGAGGCAACCCCCCCCCCCCCCCTCCTTCCAGCAATGATATGATTGGAGTTCCTTTTCCCTCTCCACCATTTCCACAAGCCAGTCCAGTCAGCTCATGGCATTCCAATGTTTGCTAGTGCTGCAATTTTAAGGACAAAGACTCTTCTCCCCAATGTGCACATTCTCTGGAAATTGCGACCAACCTAACCTTTGACTCCCTGCTAACATCCAGCTGTTCCATATTAATACCCACAGCTTTGGCAAAGTGTCTAGATCTTGACCATTGTCATGCTAGCACCTGCCCAAAGGCTGGTCCATAGCATAATCTTCTCATGTTACAGATATAAGGTCTAGGATATAGAAAAGTTGCTTTTTGTATTGCAACTCTTAAAGAAAAACCCATGCTGGCTTGCAGTTTTTTTTTGGGGGGGGGGTGTCCAAAAAAGTAAGATTTACAAGTTCTGCTTACTAATGAGCAAGAATAATATGGCCGAACCATAATGTGGATAATATTGTTGGATGGTAGTTTCCAGAATTCTTCACCATTGGCTATACTGTTTAGGACTGATGAGGGTTGCACTACAACTACATCAGAAGAACCATGTGATTCCAAAGTGGTCTGAATGCAAGCAAGCACAACTCTGTGCCACATAAACCAGCCAATAAGTAACCAACCCAATTTAAGATATATGTGTATGTGTTCCTTCACGTTGCCAATTGCTTTATGGTGACCCCATTAATTGTATAGGTTTTGTTCAGAGAAAGAATACTTAGAGGTGGTTTGCCATTGCCTTCCTTTGAAATTAGTCTGCAACACCTGTCTGATCTTGGAAGCTGAACAAGGTCAACTTTGGTTATTTGGATTGTAGGCCAACCTAAGATAGTTGCTAGAATAAACAGGCAATCAAACGACTGATTGAGATCACTGACCAATCTAACCTCTTGAGCAAGACCCCTGGCACAGAACCATTTGCTCTGCTTTTCCAATTTGATAAGGGCCAAACAAAACCTTTGTGCTCAACAACATCTTCAGACATGTGTTACTTTTGAAGCCAAGAGCAGAATCCCGCTGCTTGAACATTTTAGCAACAAAATTCTTTA
The DNA here is from genome assembly GCF_035594765.1 of Anolis carolinensis. Classification (NCBI taxonomy): domain Eukaryota; kingdom Metazoa; phylum Chordata; class Lepidosauria; order Squamata; family Anolidae; genus Anolis; species Anolis carolinensis. The sequence continues at coordinate 333,965,375 of NC_085841.1, read as the reverse complement.
CACTTCTGTGCCCTTTTAATCTTCAATGGACTTGACTGCAAACTAGTCTGCTTATTGCAGGCTAGGAAGCTGCAGGGGGAGAACTGTTTCTCAGGCAATTGCTCAGAAGGAGTGTTAAATTCCCTCTTCTAGAGCATGAAGGAAGGCGATATCAGTCTCTGCAAAACTGGGCAGTAAATTTCCATGAGGCAAGATTGCAGAGAGCTAACAGCCGCTCAACAAAGTGTCTGTTCAGTTCATAACACCTCTCAGTGGAGCAATTATAGTTGCCCGTGGATTGGGCAATATGAGGTCCAGAATTGTACATTCCGGCAACTATTTTTAGTTTTCACATTACAGTAGAGTCTCACTTATCCAACATTCGCTTATCCAACATTCTGGATTATCCAATGCATTTTTCTAGTCAATGTTTTCAATACATCGTGATATTTTGGTGCTAAATTTGTAAATACAGTAATTACTACGTAGCATTACTGCGTTTTGAACTACTTTTTCTGTCAAATTTGTTGTATAGCATGATGTTTTGGTGCTTAATTTGTAAAATCATAACCTAATTTGATGTTTAATAGGCTTCTCCTTAATCTCTCCTTGTTATCCAACATATTCGCTTATCCAACATTCTGCCGGCCCGTTTATGTTGGATAAGCGAGAGACTACTGTATTTCCATAATTAGAATTTGGAAAAGATTGAGTGGCCCTTACAGATTGAATCTCATATATATGGGATACATGTTCAGTGCTCCGAAAGGTTACAATTTAACTAGATTACAATTCAATGACCATACTGGTTGGGGGGATTTTGAGAGATGTAATTTAAAAATTATTATTTCAAAGTTCTGAAATTGACATGTTTCCACCCTAACTGTCTTGTACCAAATACTTATGGTTCTTTTTCTGATTCTTTTCCACCTTTCTTTGCTCTGCATTTCCATTTCATGGTGGCCTCTAACCCTTTCCAACAGAAAACTAAGAAGGTGGCTTTATTGGGAGATGCAGAGGGAGGAGGCTGATTGTTGAATTCACTCTAGTTTGCAATCTGAACTCTAATGGAGTATCCAAGGAGGTGAACTTAGCCACCAAAGTAGGTCCTGCACTTTAGATAGCTCCTTTAAAATTCAAAGTAAGGACAAGGCAAGCCCTGCATCATCACCAAAGTCCATCACTAAAGGTCCCTATCACATGACACCGTGTACAGCATACTGTTGGTCTGCTCCCCAAGCCATGGTTCTCTTGTTTCTAGCTATTAACAGGTAAACACTATCAATAGCTCTCAATCTTTCAACATTTCCATCAATAAAATGAGAAACCCATCAATAAAACCCATCAATAGCTCTCAGTCTCTCAGTGGTCTCATCATTGACCTAGACACAAAGAGTCCCTTCTGCTTCTCTGCCAGCATGTAAGTAGTAACATGATATCAGGGGACAAGATTCCCCACTTCTCTCTCTCAGTATTCTCAAGGTGCTTGTTTTCTTTTTCTTTTTCTTTTACATGTATCTTTGCCTTTTTGAAAATTAAAAAATTAAGGAACCACAGTAGTGTAGGATTAATCACTACCTTTTAGCCATGAAAAAATTGGGAGTGAGGCCAATTAGAGAAAATTATATTATATTATATTTTTTATTTATTTTATACTCGGCCTTCCTCCCAGAGGAGACTCAAGGGAGCTAGAAGTAGGCTATAAATGCAATAAGTAGATAAATAAGAAGGAAATTTTCACTCATGTTGTTGTGTTTTTGTCTCTTGGGTACTGTCAGTGGGGATAGACATTTGATTCTTTTTCTGGCTTGTTTTATTTTCGCAAGTGAAATATGAATACATTTGTTCAAAAATAAAGATTCCAGTGGGATTTGAAGTGGATTACATAGACCAGGTCAAGGTTAAGTGTCTTTATTTCACAGGTGATGTATTCTAATTCTTTTTTTATAGAGCTGTAGGCATAACCATGCTGCAACGGGAGCACTGATTCCCTTGGGCTCAATAATGTGGTTCCTGCAAGGACAGCATTTTAAAAGAAAGCACACAAAGTCCATAATCTGCCTATTTTTCTGGCACTACATCCTGAAGGAAAGATTCTTAGCCAGGGAACTGATTTTGCTGTGAATCATATGACATGCCTTTTGATTTTACCCTAGCAAATGCAATTGCTGTCATATAATTTCTTCAAAATAATGGGAATGTCTTCCTTGGGGAGCCTTTTGAACAAGACCTGCATGTGTCAATGACTCAGGAACTTTTGAATAGCCAAAGTTTTGGTTCAGAAAGGAATGTTTTTAAAATTAGAAGGGCTTGAATTCAAATTCCAAAGATATTGGACCATTAGACACATTACTTCAAGGAATCATGGTTTTGAGGGTTGGAGACCATGGTTTATCTGCAATGAAAAGGAGACTCCTGCCTATAGGCTCTCTCCTTACTTCTTTCCTTTCGGTAACCTCTACATGTAGCCCAGAAACTGCAGCTTCTTGTTTTGGAGTAAGGATATATAGTTCTAAAGTCAGGGGAGAAGAGCAGAGGAAGGTTGAGGGGAGAAAACCTGGAAACCATACTTATTGAAATGTGGTTTAAGGAGATGGGTATGTTTAACCTAAAGACAAAAAAGGTTAAGAGTGTTTAAACACTTGAAACAATATCATATTGAAGATGGAACAAACTTTTTTCTACTGTTCCAAAAACTAGGACACAAAACAACAAATTAAAATTACTGGAAAAGAAATTCCACCAAAATATTAAATGATAGTAGAACATGTGGAATATGCTGTCTCAGAGTCTGCTTCTTTGGAGGTTTTGAAAGAGAAGCTGGATGGTCACCCTGTTGGGAGTGGATTGGCTATGTGTTTCTGCATGACAGGGGCTTAGACTAGATGGCCCTTGTGGGCTCTTCCAGCTCTATGATTCTATAATTCTATGGCATCAAGGTCATCTCAGTTCTAAAAATCATTGTTGATCAGACCAGTATTGTTATGTCTGCCCAAAATTCTTAGCAGCATCCTTTCATGAAGGAACTAGGCTGGAAAGAAAGACATTGTAAGCAATTGATGGAACTGTTAGTAGCAGAAGTTAAATTGCTTTAAATATGTTGAAGGCTTTCATGGCCAGAATCACAGGGTTGTTGTGTGTTTTCCAGGCTGTATGGCCATGTTCCAGAAGTATTCTCTCCTCTCCTCATAGGAGAGACTGCTTCTGGAACATGTGCATACAGCCTGGAAAACACACAACAACCCTAGCTTTGGTGACTATTTAAAGGGGCAGGTCCTCTAGTTACATTTTCTCTTAAAGTCGCTCATAAAAAAAGTTGAAGAGCAAGACTCAGTGTTGTAGTCATATAGTAGCCTATTCCTTTTTTTATAAATGATTTTTATTAAAATTTTCAGTGTTACAATTTTGTCGCTAAGGGTTAGGTGGGGATGAGTGGTGACTTGGAAATAGGGAAGGGTGTGGGAAAGAAGGGGGATGGTAAAGCTCTAGGGATTGGGTACTGGGGGGCAGTGGGGGATTTGTTTAAGGATGAGGGGATGGAGAGATTGGGGAGGGAATCTTGGGGAGGGTAATCGGGAATGGGAAGGGGTCTGTATCCAGACTCCTGGGGAAAGTAACCTATCGGGGGGAGGGGGGATAGACTTCCGATCTTCTGTCTTCCATTTGCTTTTTTTGTCGAATTTTCATTTCAATTCTTCTTGTAAATATTCTTCAAAGCTTGACCAGTCCATTTCTTTTATGGCCCTACCGGTGTTTTTCTTAATTAAATAGGTCAATTTGTCCATATTTTTAATATCAATCATTTTTTTCTAGCCACATTGCTTTAGTGGGAATAGTTGATCCTTTCCAGTTTCTAGGTACCGCTATTCTTGCTGCTGTAACAGTAGCCAGGGGTATAGCTATGGGTTAAAATGAAGGCATTGTCACACAATAGGAATTCTGTCCTCCAAGTGAAATTTTCCTTCAGTCCCCAAATTCCTAGCACTGCAGAAAATGAGACAGTGCACTGAGGACACATGGGGTCTGCAGGTCACATGTTCCCCTCTCAACATCAAAATTCAACTTAATAATAATAATAATAAAAAGCCTTTTAACCAAACCTCTCTAGGGAATGAGTTTCCTAAATAAGGAATCTTCTAGTGTGTCTCCCAATACTTTCATTCACCCGATATTGTCCTGCAACAGTTTACCTTGTGCCAGAATAAGTCTTTGAGATATTGTAAGATCCTCTTTTGTTCCAGTGATTTCTCAAAAAGTAAAAAATGTTTACTTTGAGATCAAGTATTGTTAAATCGAAAGGGAGAAACTTTAGACTCTTACAGCAACTGTTTAACATATTGCCTAAAGAAGACAATGCAGACTGAATACGTCAGAAGAAATGAGAAGCAATTCAGTCAACAAGAATTTTCATTATTTTGCAGTGGGGGAGGCAGAGGTTCAGGCAGAGTTCACTAGAGGCTCTATTTTATGTCCAACTCCTTGAGAGTCTAGACCTGTGGGTTGTTGTGACAAGACATTGCAGAGACACTTAAGTTGTGGAACTCTCCCGCAATGTAAGTCAAGTGAGATAGAAGGTCAAATACCATTATGGTAACTGGCCTCTTCAGTTTTTAAAATTGGTTTTAGAAGAGGTGGAACAAGGTGTGTGGAAGAGTGTGTGCTTTCTTCTACAGCCGTGCATCTTATAGCTTTAGGATTTCTTAAAACAAAAACAACTACCATAAAGGCAACCATTCTCGTAATAGCTTTTGAGAACGGCTTTTCAAAACTGGTTACTTTAGGGGAGCTAATTTTTTCAAAAGTAACTTTGCCACAATTATAGGCCAGGGCTAGAACACATGCTTTGCTTCTCTCAGATCCAAAGAATCAAACATTGATTTTTCCAGAAATGGCAGAAAATGTCTAATACATCAAATTATTAATGCATCCTTCAGGAAGGGAAACTTTCCGTCCTGTTTAAAAGAAGCAGTAGTTAGACCACTGCTGAAAAAGCCCTCCCTGGATCCCCTGAACCTCAATGATCACAGATAAGTGTCTAACCTTCCCTTTTTTGGCAAGATGATTGCGAAGGCTGCTGCCCTCCAACTCCAGGAAGTCTTGGATGACACGCACTTCCTTGGCCCATTTCAAACTGGTTTCAGAGCAGAATACGAAGTTGAGACTGCTATGTTTGCCTTAGCGGATGATCTCTAACTCAACACCGACAGGAGGAGAGTATCCGTATTGGTGCTTCTAGACATCTTAGTGGCCTTTGATACCATCACTCATGATATCCTCCTGAAATGCCTGGCTGGTGGGGTGCGGGGGACTGGGTAGCGGAGGCATTGTGCTGCAGTGCTTCCAGTCATACCTTTCAGGCAGTTTCCAGATGGTTTTGCTTAGGGATAGCTGCTTCTCCAAAAAAGAGATGTTATGTGGTATCCAACAAGGTGCCATTCTATTCCCAATGCTCTTTAATAGTTACATGAAGCCACTGGGAGAGATCATCCATAGACATGGGGCATCAGTATGCTGATGATACCCAAATATATTTCTCCATGCTTTCAAAAACAGCTTCAGCTAAGGATAGCATCTCCTCTGAATGAGTGCCTGGAGGAGGTAATGGGCTGGCTGAGGAAAAACCAATTGACAAAATAGAGGTGCTTGCCATCAAGGGTCCTAATCTGAGGATGGAGGTGTGTCAACCAGTTCTGGATGGGGTTACATTCCCCCGAAAGACTGTGTTTGCAGCTTGGGAATGCTCCTGGATCCATCCCTCCATATGTCAGCCCAGGTAGATACGACAGTCAGGAGTGCTTACTACCAGCTTTGGCTGATACACCAGCTGTGCCCCTTCCTAGATTTGGAGAACCTGAAAATGGTAGTGCATGCACTGGTAACCTCAAGGTTGGATTTCTGCAATGTGCTTTACACTGGGCTACCTTTGTACCAAGTTTAGAAACTCCAGTTGGTGCAAAATATGGCAGCCAGATCGGTTAAGGAACCTCTAGGAGTGAACATATTATACCTATCCTAAAGTCACTCCACTGGCTGCCAACTAGTTTATGGGCAAAGTACAAGGTGTTGGTTTTGACCTTTAAAGCCATACATGGCCTAGGTTACCTACAGGATCGCCTTCTCCTGTACAATCTGTCCCGAACACTGCAGTCCTCTGGGGGGTGGTTACTCCAACCAGCCAGAACCCGACTGGCAACTGTCACCCAGAGGACCTTTTCATCGGCTGCTCCAAGACTGTGGAATGGCTTGCTGGAAGAGCTCAGACAGCTAGATCAGACCTATCTTTTCTGGCAGGCCTTCCCATCCAGCTTTAAGCATGAATTTTAAACTTGTGTCCTTTGTTTAATTTCCATTTTGTTTATTTTAATATTTGTTTTATAAAAATATGTTTAATATGTATCTTTTATAGAAATATATTTTAATATGTGTATTTGTGCACTTGACTAGCCATGAAGACACAGCCTAGGATTCGAAAAAGCCACTGTCAGTATAGATTAGGTTGGGAAAAGTGCAGCCTGTGAGACACATTTGTTAGTATTATTTATGTATACAAGATGGGATTTAGAAACTTGGTGGTCTCATCTCTCGGAATATATAATCAATGATTTCATTAATCAAAGGAAAAACAAGTATATGAACAAAACAAGACTGATAAAGGAAATGGTCTATTCTAACTGATAAAATAGCGGAGATGATAGACATAGCGCTTTGAACCAGGCTTTCCAAATGGTTAAATTGGTGTAATTATATCATTTGGAATTGCTGTTCCAGGAGGGAGGGGGAAAATGGAGGGGGGGGGACGGTATGCGTAAAGGGAGATACACATCTAAGAAATGTATAAAGCGTCATATATGGTAAAGTGACTTTTGGAATAATGTATATCAGGATAAGACTTGTACAGCAAAAGTTTGTTAATTGAATAGATGTATCAATAAATAGAAAGAAAAAGGACAATTTATGCATGTGTATGTATCTATTTCAAGGGTTTAACCTTCAGTTTGCTAGTGAAACTGAATTACTGTATCACAAAATGATGCATGTCTAAATGGTATGTCACCAACATTAAATGTTTGCAAAGCTCTGCTTGACATCCTTACCCAGGCCCATAGTCAGAAATTTTTTTGGGAGGGGGGTTGAATCTTTTTTTTAGCAAATCATGAAGAGTAGTTCCATAACAAAATAATTTAGAAATTAGGCTCCGTCGATTAACTTCAATGGACACTCAAGACAGATAAACTTCACTGGATACTCATGGGAATTTGGTGAATCAATTAAAATTCATGAGTAAATCAGGTTTTTTTTAACCTGAAAAAATTTAGGATGGGGGGTTGAACCCCTAACATTCCCCCCCCCCCCCCCGGCTACAGCCCTGCCCATACCTATCTCTTTTCCTTTGCAGTGAAAGCATTCAGTCATATCTTGTAGGAGATGCTGCTAGCTGTGTCACTCTGTTCCTAGCCTGGCATATCTTTAGGTCCATAAGTGAGGCTATTTATTTCAAAAACAGAAGTGATCTGTTCTTTTAGTCCCGGATGGGGTGAATCCGCCTCTGGACTTCTTGTAGATTGTCACTGACATAAAACAGCCCCCAATTTCCTATTACAGAGAAAATCTACATACTGCCAAACTCAAAACTAGGCAGATTTTGTCTCTCACCCCATGCCATTTGTTGCCTTCTAGATATTATTTTTTAATGTTGTTTTCCCCTCAGGCATGCCCGAGTGCAACACTGCTAGTTGAAGAGTGCTTCACATGCAAATGAAAAAACATAATGTTTGCTGCATGGACCAATATGCGCACACTGGCGCTGTGTTCACAGCCCATGTTGTTCTTATTAAATGTATAACAGTGCCAAGAATTGTTACGGGACTGTGGAGTACAAACTAATTATCTCTAACAATTCCGCCTGCTTATTTCTCGCATGAATGGCCAGCATCTTCAGTGGAGCTGGTTGCATTGCTGAGCTCAGGCTTAAGGGCCTTCGGTTAGCTTTAAGATATTTTGTTGTTGTCTATAAAGATGAAGAGGAAAAATATGGGCAGCTTCACATTTTATAATGCTGCATCTGCATTTCCAGCGTAATTACCTAGTAAAATATCTTCTAGGTGAAGTGGTTGGAAAGTACAGGCCTCCCCCACATGTCCCTGCAGAAAAAGCAGATAATATATATAAAAAGAACATTTGGCCATAATTTAGTGAACCCATGTATATATATTTGCAGCTATTTTGCCACTGATCTAGCAGATATTTGCTGTTTCACTTTTCCACCTGTTTTTAAAATGTCCCAGGTTCTCTCTCCTTCCACATTCCCACTCTCTTTTTAGGTTACTTCAGTAGCTACAAACTGAGCACTTAAATAACTTGGAGGTACACTTGAGAAGAGGTGGAAAATGCTCCTGTAGGCTCAGTCAAAAGCAAGTTGCTGCAGCCTTTCCTGGTTTATGTGATCTTCCCCATTAATACTTTTTGTGATCTTGACCACAATCTGATGTTGCTGGTCCACACATGTCCTGGTTTTCTTCTGTGAATATTGGAGTATGTGTGGTAGGTATCAAAATAGATCCCTGTTTTTACAAGAGGAAAGGGTCTTTGGGTCTCCTCCTCTAGGAGAAAAGCAACATACAATTTTAATAAAGAATTACATATTAAAGGGTGACAATTTTTTAACCTTGAGGTTCTACAGCTTTATCTGGCTGCCCAGGATTGCTAACGATCCATACCTACTGCTAATTTTCCCTTCTTCCACATTGTATAAGGAAATTCCACATAACTGAAGTCCAATAGATCAACTGAGCTGTAATCACTAAGCTTTAAATGCTTGGGTAAACAAGCAAGTTTTAACTTGGCATCAAAGTGAGATGAGCATTACTGCCAAACAGGCCTCCAAGGCAAGCAGTTTTAGCAGTGCTATAAAGATTTTCTAACTGTAAAATTCTTAGAGGTCAAATAACAATCTTGACATCTTCAGAGCTCTTTCAGTATATTGTACTCCATTTCATGCAACACTAATAGATTAGAATTTATTCATAGCACTATGGTATTTTTTAATCTTTATTAGCCCTGGGTTCAAATATCCACTTGTTCATAACACATCTTTCAACCTAATCTATCTGTCAGAGAAGCTTGAGAAATATACAGCATCCAGGTGTTACCATCTTGCAACTCCCAAAGCTTAACCAATCAAAGAAATTACAGTTTAAAGTGAACACAAATCTCTGCCATGCACGACTAAGGCACTCCTGAAACATGCTTATGTAACTATCCAAGTAAACACAACGACAGTCCCCCAGAAATAGACTTGAGAGGTGATATAGTAGATAATATTTAAGTATCTGAAATGATGTTATGTAGAAGATGGAGCAAACTCATTTTCTGCTGTTTCAGACACTAATGATAAGTCAACTGATAAGAAAAGAGATTCCTCTTAAACATTAGGAAGAACATCCTTACTTCAGAACTGTTCAATAACAGAATAGACTTCATTGAGTGGGCGTGTTCTCCTGCTTTGAAGACATTTGAACAAAAGTTGGTGTCATATCTTACTTTGGAGTAGACCTCCTTGGATAAAGAAGGGGGAAAATAAGAACTAGGAGGATTGGTCTCAGCTGCAGCCAGAGAAGGTTGGCAGTCCTTCTATGGCACTGGTAGAATCAAAGTCCAATCTATCCCATAGACAAGCTGCAGATCAAGAGGAAGAGGAAGATGTACTTCACTCTCTCATAATGTAAACTAAAATAAAGATAACAAGAGGTCAAACAATGCCCTGTTTGGATCTTAAATACAGGGTTCTGTGTTAATGAAATCAGCTGGGATGATTAAAAACTGACTTTAAATTAGCTTTGTGATACTAACAGCTCCCAAATCTCTGTGCTATTGCAATTTTTTAAAGAATTTTTTAAAATTATTATTTTATATACATAACCATAGTTATCATACGTTTTCCTTCTGTGCTACTCCAATTGACATATCTGGCTTCCTGGTACTTAAACCTTTGATATGTACCTCTGGACTCATTTTGGGGGCAATTCTGCTTTCACATTTGGAGTCTACTGATGAGTATTTTCCTCTTTTGAATGGTTGGACCATGCATTTGTTTGCTACCAAATGCAGGTCTTGGATCTAGTCAGACTTTCTCCAACAATTCTTTTCCAACCTAAACATACCTGACCTCTTGTTTTTTGTTTTGTTTTTTTAAAATGCTATTTGTAAAAACCTTTTTCAAAATCCCAAAATATCAGAGGATGAGTGAAATGCTCTGCACCTTGGGGGGCTTACAGTAGTAAATGCATCCAAATGTAGGATGCATTTCATCCTGATAGCCATAAAAATGACAGAGAAGCCCTAGAAGTGTTCCCATTGGTGAAAATGGGTGGATTAACAAAAGAAAATATTAACAAAATATTAATTTTTGAATTTGAAACAAAACAGAACACCCAAGACAGTTTTGAAACAGGGAGCATACTAAATTCGTATTTTGAAATGAAACGGATTTTTTGCGTTTTGCACACCTCTACTATCTAAGGCCTGATAGAATAACAAGATCTTGATTTCCAGGCGGAAGGGCAATAGAGAAGGAACAAATGGTGATTACCATTGACAAGGGATTCAAAATGGGGACCACCACTGAAAATCTGCCTCAGGTTTAAGAATTAGCAATCTTTTTGATTAGTTTGCTTGTTTCCATTCTCTTCTAGTGGTTTTCTAAACTGTAAATGTTTTTCTTCTCTTTTTGTCTCTTTGTCCTCCATTAGACCATGTATTTGATTATGTTTAACTGAGCAGACAACTTGGAAACACATACTCACTTGTTGTACATAAAGCAACTTTCTTGTGTTTTCTCTACTGGACCTGTGTTTGTTCATGGGTGGGAAGGGGGGATTTATTGATTGCTGTTTAGCTTCTGCCTTGCCAATTTAATTATTCTCCTCAAACATCCATAGCTACTTTTCATTTTCCAACAGGTGGGACTGAGAAAAGGACGTCCCCTGAAGCATTTAATATGAAAGCAAGCAAATGGGTTGATCCAAGGTCGTATAGGGCTTTATAGTTCTTTATCAGAACTTTGAACAATGCCCAGAAGCAATGAAGGCATCACACACACTCTGTACCTAACTTCAGTCAACAATCTGGTGACTGAATATAACTATTTTACTAAATTATTGGAAGCAAAATTAAAATAAAATCTCAGGTACAGTTAAATTTTGCTGTTCCTGTTCTGCATGGTGTTGCTTCTTTGCTCCATTCTGCCTTATAGTCTTGCAACTATACTTTCAAGGAATCATTTTCATGTTATGGCTGCCTGAATGTATCTGTACATCTTGAATGACTCTCTTAGGAGGGTTAAATTATTCCCCTTTAAAAATTTTCATCATTTTATCCATAAAATACATAAGGTGAGTTGCAAATGGGCAGACAAAGACTATAATACAGCTAGATAAATTTTCAGGAAGACCACATTTAATGAAGAACACAGTGACCAAGATCTAAGGAAGGAGTATTCTCCTGAAATAGCTATAGATATTTCTGAAAAGTACAAGTCTGGTTAAAATATGTAAAATGGAATTCTTAAAGACTCACTACATGGGGCAGTACTGGGATCAACATCCAGGTTTCTCTGTGGATTAGATCCACAAGATTCTAAGACTGTTGGTGGCTATAAATATCAAATACATACAGTAGAGTCTCACTTTTCCAACATAAATGGGCCGGCAGAACATTGGATAAGCAAAAATGTTGGGTAATAAGGAGGGATTATGGAAAAGGCCTATTAAACATCAAATTATGTTATGATTTTACAAATTAGACACCAAAACATCATGTTTTACAACAAATCAACAGAAAAAGCAGTTCCATACACGGTAACATTATGTAGTAAGTACTGTATTTACTAATTTAGCACCAAAACATTGCAATGTATTGAAAACATTGACTACAAAAACTTTGACTACTAACAAATTGACTACAAATAAAGATAGTAAAAGATAAAGGCTTCCCCTGACATTAAGTCCAGTCGTATCTGACTCTGGGGGTTGGTGCTCATCTCCATTTTTAAGCTGAAGAGCCAATGTTATCCATAGACACCTCCAGGTCATGTGGCCGGCATGACTGCATGGAGCGTCGTTACCTTCCCGCTGGAGTGGTACCTATTGATCTACTCACATTTGCATGTTTTCTAACAGTTAGGTTGGCAGAAGCTGGAGCTAACAGCGGGCGCTCACTCCGCTCCCCGGATTCGAACATGGGGCCTTTCACTCTGCAGGTTCAGCAGCTCAGTGCTTTAACACACTGCGACACTGGAGGCTCCCACAAATAAAGATAGAATTGCATAAAAATAAAGATAGAATTGCATAAAATGAACTTACAGTAACAACATTGTTGGAAATTAAATCCGTAAAAAGTTCAGTCCTTGCTGCCTAGAAAAATAGTTGTGGATCGAGGCTGGAGGCAGACTGAGTTGGATAATCCAAAACATTGGATAAGCGAATGTTGGATAAGTGAGATTCTACTGAACTAGTTCTTCCTCCAAGATACTTCTGTGTAATTCAGGGAGATTTAGGAGACTTAGACACAGGGAAGTGAAGGAAACACCAGAAACTCATCTTTTCTTTGTTCTATTTTTTTCATAGAGTAGATGCATTAAGGGGCCCCTGGTGGCACAGTGTGTTAAAGCGCTGAGCTGCTGAACTTGCAGGCCAATGGGTCCCAGGTTCAAATCCTGGGAGCGGAATGAGCACCCGCTGTTAGCCCCAGCTCCTTCCAACCTAGCAGTTCGAAAACATGCAAATGTGAGTAGATCAATAGGTACCGCTCCGGCGGGAAGTTCACGGGGCTCCATGCAATCATGCTGGCCACATGACCTGGGAGGTGTCTATGGACAACGCCAGCTCTTCGGCTTAGAAATTGAGATGAGCACCAACCCCCAGAGTCGGTCACGACTGGACTTAACATCAGGAGAAACCTTTACCTTTTTTAGATGCATTAACCCATTTAGTACTTGCCAAGTTGATATTTTAAGTTGCATTGATTTAATGGACCAACTCTAGTTCAGACTAATAATTGGATTTGAATATTTGCCTCTCTTCCTCCAGCACTGCAAATTATTCAGAGAGATCCCTTGCTTCTTTAATTGACCCTTATCGAAGCCATGCAATCTTATGATTGCTGTAGTGGCAGTCCCCAGATTGTTAGCATTGCAGTAACGTAAAATGTCATATAAACATTTAGAATTAAAGTTTAAGAATCTAAAGAAAAATGGAAATTGCTTAGAGTGGAGTGCAGAATTTATGGCACACAAACACATGTTCATGTTCACACACACACACAGACACTTCAATTGGCTGTATTTTTCTGGATTGCAAAGCACTTTGCGCATTTGGCAAATGTTGTTGAAAGAGTGCCAATTTTACCATTTAGATGTCCCTCAGCCATGTCTCTGTTTTCCTCATTCCTCTGCAATCCTCCATGCCTTTCGAATGTCATCAAAGTTTGCTTGAGCAAAAACACTCCTGCATATTTTCCCCTCAACTGACCCCTGTTGTTGATTCAGTGAGTGGCATTGATAGATAGGGCTCCTTGCCCTCCTTAGCTGGAGGAATACAGTGATGGAATACCAGGAGAGAAGGGAAACAGCAATGGAGCGGATGCTTTAGAGGTCAGAAAGAAAAGGGATGGAGGGGAAAACAGCAGGGACTTTTTCACTAGACAAACATGTCAGTCACTCAGCAGAAGCTATGATTTCCCCAGTATTCCATCATCTATCACCCTAGTCCCAGAGTTTAACATAATTTCCCCAGAATGAGACATTAAGCAACAAAAATGACATTTAGGATTTTATCACATGATGCTGCTATCCTGTGCCATTTATGTGATGAGGAATAGTGGCCACTTTGCGGCATGTTGACCCTTGGTATCACATTGCTCCAAGCATTGTGCAACTGTGATGGTTTGGCAATCTGAGAGCCTGTGGCTGCATCTTCATCTGAGTGGATAGTTCTACTCTCTCACATTCCATTACTCTTTTTGTTATTTTTTAAAAATATGTTAAAGAAACTTTGCAAATGAGAAAGGAGGAAAATCCTGCTTCCTGATGTGACTTCTGTGCCAGCACATAAACATGGTTTGCCATCTCTATAGGATAAAGTCTTTAGTCATTATTTTAAATTATGAGAAATGGACAGAGCAGGTGGATAATATATACAGAAGATAGCATGGGACAGGCTATGAACCTGTTGCACTACAAAGTCAAATAGGCTTTTGGTATCTTCAGATGTTCACATTTACGTATGTATATGAACACAAAGTATAAGGAGTCAAACACAAAGAGCTTACAGCCCTTTCAAGGGAACAGGGAAGATGTAAGTATTAGGCTACATTGCTGTGAATTCCCCAAGAGTTCCTTATGTTAATGTTTAAATGTGGCACTGAAGGTCATCTTTCGTTCTTTCTCAGCTAATAGGTTCATTTACCTTGTCAATGCAAAGAAGAACGAAGTTAGAAGCATGTGATGCCAAAGCAGAAAACTGTGTGAAAGAACTTAGCCAAGATCTTGGAAAATCAAGAATTCAACCCAAGAATAAAGAAAGCATTTTTTTTGAAAATGTTGCTTTCCATGTGTTGAAAATCAAACCAGAAAAGCTTCTGATTTTGAAAGCAAGCAGAAAAAAAATCTGTGTAAATGAGCTCACAATTCATGGAAACCCCAGCTAAGCATGTAATTTGCCAACCAAGAGTTAGATTTTTGTGTGGGATAGTTATTTCTGGGAGCCAATAATGTAGTGAAATGAACTAGTAAAAATAGTGTCAATCTGTACACCTGCTGGGTTCATTTCACAACCTTATTGCCTCTTAGAGATAACTCCTATCCCATCTTTGAATTGCTAATTATATCATGCATAACACAAGAGAGATAATTTATTCTTGACCACAAATGGCCAACGTGGCAACTCAGAATTCATTTGGAGGGAAGCACTGTTTCATCAGATTTTCCCAGATTTGGCAATGACAGTAACACAGCTACCTTCCTTCTGTTGCATAACCAGCAACTGTATTGGCAAACTAGCTTTTGTCGACAATACATCCCTCACCCCCGAGATATATAGGTCACCAAGGACATTTAAGACAAAGAATATTATATAATTTATTTTCCCTTTTCGCGAGGTATCCATGACCTCCCCATGATAGATCACCAGCAGCAGATCTCCTTCATTTTTTATTTTATATATTTCTTATCAAAATTTATATTACAACATGTACAGAACAGATCTGCAGCAGGGAGTCACTTACAAAGGCAAAAGCGCCCAACCTTTTAATAGAATATATCTCCTTCCACACTGCCTCTGCATATATTATATATGCTTTACTCCCTATTCTATTCACACGTACACACATGCACACACATATATACAGCGAAATGTGTTAAAATAAGATTTTTGCCTGAGCAAGCCACATCACTTCTTGTTGACCTCCTGGAGGAATTTCTTGCATCTTTGGGATGGGCTAATCCATGAATAAAGGAGGCCATAAAAATTAATTAATCATAAGTATATCTGCTGATTCGTAGATACGCAAATGTGCAGGAGTTGGATCAGTCAGAAAAAGGACAATGTTTAACCTTTTCAATAGAATATAGCTAACATAATTTGCTTTATCTGTCTTATGTCTCTTACCTCCCTTCCTTACCTATGTAATGAAATATGTTTTATATTATCAGAAACATTAAGAAAAGGACAAGCTACATTTCCACCTCTGCACGGTCTCCAAGAAGCCAGATGTGGCTGTCCCCAGGAATGTCAAAATGTGCCTCAGGAGGAGGGCATGGCTTGGGCAGGAACCATCTGTCCATTGTGTACAGACAGCATCGATCAGTAAGATTCCCGACCCCAGTTGCAAACCAACCATCAGTCAGGCAAAGCTGGCTGATTTTTGGTACGAGCATTACATGCATTATTTCCTGGCCAGATTGTAATTAAAAAGTCTTTTTTTCTGTCTTCAGCACTGGCGAGTGTGTTCTTTAATCTGGAACTTTAGTTGTGGTTGTGTAAATGCTTGCCAAGCAGGACCCTCCTTATCCACAGTCCTTAGTCTAAATTTGACTTCATAGCCACCATTTTGGATTCTACCGAATGTTATAAAGGCTCAGACAAACATCATCCCAAGGAATTGTGGTCAGAAAATTGAGTCTTTATCACTTACAAATGGTGGAGGAAATTGGTAGAAAATTGTCTGTTAAGTGGCTGTATTTTGTGGGATGGTGGGATGAGAAAATTGCAAAATCTTCTTTTTTTTCAAAAAAGGGCCTTCTGAAAACTGTTTGCTCAGTTTTAAATTTTGCAGCCTATGTGGTCTTAATGGTAGACTTCATAGGTCAGTCAAGCATCACAGTTTCAAGGTGAATGCCTTGAGTACTTTTTGTTTTCATTGTAGACTTAAAGCAAGAGTTCATCTGACAGGACAGTTGAGGTCACACAACTAATTCATAGTATATGGAGGCAAAAGGTCAGTTTCACACCTCCTTTGCAGAAATGCAGGACCAGCCTTCCTTCAGATGTGACTTATCTCAATCAGCATGTAACAGAGATTCATAATAGGAAAATCAAGGCTGACACTGTCTGCTTGAGATCTTTTTAATGCCTTTCTGAATTAGGGGACAATGCAGAAGTTGTTAAAGATACCTATCTAACTTTCTCAGGGCATAACAAAGAATAGAGGAGACAAAAAGAAGATGGATCAGCAAAGTCAGTGAGCATGACAGGAGGGGAAAGCTTCTGAAATGGATTAAATAGTTTAGTGACTGATAGGACACAGGGGATAGTGGCAAGAGATAATGGCTGAGAGGATAGCTAAAGGCAGGAGCCTGAGAGACACATGTCTTTGTCTAGAACTGAGTGAAATTTCTACAAAAGGTTCATGTCCCTGATAAACATGAAAGAAACTGGACAGCTTAAAAACATAAGGAGAAAGAAAATCCAAGGTTTTCTGTTCTTTCAACATATATTTTATTTATTTATTTATTTATTTGCAGTATTTATATTCCGCCCTTCTCACCCCGACGGGGATTCAGGGCGGATCACAATGTACATATATGGCAAACATTCAATGCCATTAGACCAACAACACAGACAGACAGACAATTTAACTTCCCAGCTTCTGGCTTTGTGACGGTATGCTCGATTCCAGCCACAGGAGGAGCTGCTGCTTCATCATCTACTGTGATGACAAGTCCTTTTTTGATGGAGTACTTCCTCATCCAGTGTTGTAAATCAGTTAAATTAGCCTCCCCGCATAAGTGGTCCCAAAATTTTCCTACTTGACAGATGCAACTGTATTTTGGGTTGCTTAGGTCAACAACGAGTAGGGCTATTTTTTATTTTAATTGTTGGGTGCTCACTCCGACATGGGCTGGCCTTGAACTCATGACCTCTTGGTCATAGTGATTTATTGTAGCTGGTTACTAACCAGCCTGTGCTACAGCCCGGCAAAAAGTGTGGCACGTGGATTATGCAGAGCTCTCAAAACAGAGGTGGAAAGAATATGCTTTGTTATTGATTTTTCACTTAAGGTTCCCCCAAGACCAAGTCAAGAAGTCTAGGCCCCATCTAAACTGCCATATAATGCAGTTTCATAATCCAGTTTAACTGCATTGAATTGCATTATATGAGTCTATACTGCCATATAATGCAGTTCAGTGCAGTTAAACTGCATTATTAAACTGCATAATATGGCAGTGAGATGGGGCCCTAGTCGACGGGGAGCATTTTGAAGCCTACACAAAGAGAGGCCAGGTGTTGTCATCAGACATGAGGTTGTCATCAGAGCCAGACTCAACCTGCGAGAGGGGCATGGCTTAAGCTACTTAAGACAGCTTTCCCCTCTCAAGGGCATCTTTTCTTTCAATGGCTGTGACTCAACCTTTTGCCCTCAGTTCAATATGAACAAGATGCTGGTTGCCTTAGGGGCCTTAGGGTAGGAAGTTTTTTTCCCTTAAAGAAAAGAAAAGGGGTATTTCTTTGCCTCCCCCAAATTGTAGCTGTCAGAGTAAGGAAATTATTAGGGTGGTGCCTTATAGTCAGGTTCTATTGGCTGAAATTGGAGGTGAATAACGTCCATTGTTCACCTTGGCACCCTTGTTGGGTGAAGGGAGAGGGGGGTTGTCTCTGGAAATAACCTTGGATAATGATTGAGTGGATGCAATGACATATTCAAATAACTTGTTTTCTAAATACAGTATATTTATATATACAACAACAACAACATCATTCTCAATATGGAAACTAAAGAAGCATGTCAACTGTTATCACATAAGGCAATTCTAACGTTCAAATCATAATCCAAGTCATATAAATGAACATCCACTTGGAATTCTTCCTTATTTACAACATCCATCTACAATCTGTGACTACAGATTTAATCGAAGTTCTGTTGGCTGGAATACATAGGCTCAGCAATATTTTTATTGTTGGTGCTCATGTTACACAACAATATCAAAACAGATGTGACTGTGATAATAATCAGAAATATTGCTTTTTATCAGCTGTGTTTGGGATTCCATTATTTATGTCATGGTGCCTTCTTTTAGTATGGTATACAATTTAAGCTACCTATTTAAAATGCTTAACACACTATTGAATAGACATGACTTCCTAGAATAACACCTAAACTCATATATAATGTCCTCATTTCTGTTGTCTAGACTTTTTCATTTGGCCATTTAAAATTCTAGGGGAATGTGGGAAGCCACATAGATCTTTTACATAAATCTTGCCAAGGAATCCTCTATGATAGGGTTTCCATACTTTGGAGTTAACCTGAAGGGAACAACAAAGCTTTGTTGTCCTTCATATCTATTATCATAGCACTTAAAAAGAGAAACATTACCATGAAATTGTAGACAGCTACAAAGTAATAAAAGCAGCACAAAAGCAGTCAGTAGGAGGTGATGCTTGAATGTAGTAATGCATAGAAGTGTGAAAGGTTGGTGTAATGGACAAACAGCTTTATGCAGCATTAACTCATGAGAGATAAAGAATATGATATCATTAGTAGTGCCATTGACACAGTGCAATAACCCCCTCTATCTGGGTGATATCATAGGCACTAATCATGTTCATGTGCTTTGCAAGAGAATGTGGAGACATTATGGGTTACTTGAATATGATTCATGTCATTTTTACCCCAGAATGAAATCAATGTTGTTAGTCTCAGCTTGTCCGGTTATAGCCCTTGGGGAGGATTTTCCTAGTTTGGCATTAAAATACTTCTCAAATGAAGAAAAATCATCCTAGTATTATTTCAGTTGTTTTAGAAGATATGCCTTCAAGTTTTGTGCACAGATTCCTTTCCAGAAATGGTCTTTGTCTGGTTTGGCTGGTTCAGACACTTGTAATGGCATGTGCTCCATCACCATTTTTCTCCGGCTGCAACAGAGCAGTGGCTGCCAAAAAAAGGACTGCTTTCAGTTTCTTTTGG
This sequence comes from Anolis carolinensis, assembly GCF_035594765.1. Classification (NCBI taxonomy): domain Eukaryota; kingdom Metazoa; phylum Chordata; class Lepidosauria; order Squamata; family Anolidae; genus Anolis; species Anolis carolinensis. The sequence goes on along the minus strand of NC_085841.1, from coordinate 333,945,935 downwards.
TTACATGTGGAGTGCGGGGAGGGAGATAGCCGCTAGAAGGGAAAGGATCTCATAAAGGGTGTTATCTTAAGCCCTTGCCTTAAATCCAGGTCTTCTTGAAAGACAGAAGGGAAAGGATGCCAAACAGAGTGGTATCTGAACTCTGATGCTTTTAATCTAGCTCTTAATGAAGGATAAAAGGACAAACGATGTCTAAAATGACAGGAATCCCCCCCCCCATTGCCACCAATGGGCTGGACTGAAAACAAATATTTCAGTTTCCTGGATTGAAAAGGGATTTCTTTCCTCCGTATTCAGAAGGCTCCCAAAAAAAAGAATGGATCAGGACCCCCCACTGAAATCTGGGACACTGAAACGGATTGTGGTCTACCCGAATTGCAAATGCTAATAACTTCAGCCATTTTAATCACAAATTTTAAACTTGTGTCTTATGTTCAATCTTTGTTTTGTGTATTTTAATATGTTTTAATATGTGTTTTTGTAAAATGTTTTCAGATGATTGTGTTTTTGTAGAGATGTTGTAATCCACCTCGAGCCACGAGGAGAGGCAGACAAGAAATACAGTTGTTGTTGTTATTATTATTATTATTATTATTATTATTATTATTATTATTATTATTACTATTATTATTATTCAATGAGCTGCTTGGAATACTAAAGTAAGAAAGATGGGATATTAAATAAATACAACCTTCTTTATAACCTACTGTTTCGTAGGAGAGAGATTTTGGATCTAGCCTGATTTTCATAGCTCAAAGATCATTGTAGATCTATACTTAGTAGCAGAAGTACAAACCTCAGAACTGAACCATGCTGAGGGAAAATCAGTTCATCATTTTATCAGAAGCTATTGTTGTAGAGTGCTGATAAGAATGACCTACAGGGGAATTTTGAAGACTTTCCTTCTGTCCAGTGGTGCCAAGTTTTACTTGAAAAGTCTTGTATCAACGATGGTGCTACACATATCTCCAGCAATGTTTCAAGTTTAAAAGCACGATCCATTTTTGAAGGGATTGAATGAATTAATATTCATAAACACAAAAAGGGGAAAGGCCCAGAAAGAAGAGAAACCTCCCTGAAGCATAAATGGAGCAACTATGCTGGAGAGAACCAGTAAGGGAGAAAAGGTGAGAAGAAATAAAACTTACCTCACAGCCTACACCTGTACTTATCTTCTCCATTAATAAGTCAAAAGCCATCTAACTCAGAGTTTTCTTTATCAGGACTTTTAGGTTATATTTTGCTAGGATGAGGTTCATGAATGCTGGAAAAGTTTCCCCAGAAGCAGGCCCTTAGCCAGGATTTTGATTCGGGGGGTGTTGGGATTTTGCTTCGGGGGGGGGGGGGGCTGAGTCTGGGTGGGGGAGGATCTACCCTAGCAAACCTTTTGTCAAGGACAGAACGCCACAAGATTCAAAGTAACAGAGTTTATTAGATTACAGAACTCAAAAATGCCCGTAAAACACAAGGGCCAGGCAGTTTTTGCCTTTAGGAGCAAAAAGGGGCAAAAGTAAATGTTCAAAAGATAAACCGGATTAAACCGGAGTTTAATCCGGGTAAAAACAAACTGCTTGCGTCAGCCTGGGTATAAACGAAACGAAAGCCAAGGAACAAAAGATACAAAGAATGCAACTAATTGGCAGCAGATTCCTCTCTGCTGCCAACACTGTGCTTAGAGTAACTTGCGTCGCTCCCCCACACACACAGCAGACAGGATCTCCAACACGAGTAAATCAGCCAAGGATTGTAGCAGTTGAGTAGACCAGTTCCGTTCCGTAGATCAAAGCCAGAAGCAGACGTTTGTAGTTTTTCCAAGTCCAAGAAGGGGGGGAAGACAAGCCGTGGTCAGTTCAGTCCGAGTTCTCAAAGCAGGAGATGGCGTCCGTCAAGAAGACGACGGAAGGTCAAGCTAATAAGAGTAAGCACAGGTTTGCACAAACAAATGCCCACACAATCCCTCCCGCCGTCTGACCCTGGATTCCAATCAACTTACGTCACAGCACAGGAAAGCACACAAGTCTTCAGGGAAGCGTCCCACACACACACGGATCCCAAGCGTTTGCCCAGATTACCTTGCCCAACGCAATTTGCAATTGCTCCCAAGCCCCATTTTATGCCAGTTACAAATCTTCATCACTGTCAGCTGTCCTCCTTAACCCGGGCGTTTCCTCATCACTTTCCTCGTCAGAGCTGGAACACCTCTGACTACGCCCAACAGCATCTCCAGCTGTGGATCCCGTCCCATCCCTCCAGCTAAACCATGGGTCTAATCCTGAAGGTCCCCATTCATCTTCTGTCCCATCATGGCCAGTGGCACCCACTTCCTCCCTTACCCGAGTCCAATCCATCTCATCCTCCTCTGAGCTAACCAGCCCCTCCTCCATTCTCTCCGTAAACCCTTCGAAAGACTCCTCGTCAGATGGTGCTGCAAATATGTCTCGCAGTCTTTTTCTCTCTCGCTCCTCGAGAGTATCTGACTCTCGAGGAGTCTTACGCCCACGTCTGTCAGTAACAGAGCCATGAGGCTCAATCATAACACTATCCCCTCTCACAAAGGCCTCCTCCCCCGATGGCGGAGAAGTGGCAGTGATACCCTCCGCTATAGCACCACGACGACTAGAGGTATAAAGTTTCAACAGCGAACGATGAAAGACTGGATGGACCTTTAAACTAGACGGTAAACGCAAACGAAACGCAACAGAAGAAATCTTTTTAACGATAGGAAAGGGACCCAAATACCGAGGCGCAAACTTTCCCCCAGCCTGTTTAATATGTTTGGAAGATAACCACACCAAATCCCCTTCTTCCAACTCCTCCCCTGCCTGCCTGTGGCGGTCAGCCTGAGTCTTCTGCGTTGCCTTAGCTTCCAACAGTAAGCGACGGGCAACATCATGCAATGCAGCCATTTCCGAAGAGCGGTACACAGGGTCCGAAGAGACCACATTGGTCGACGGCGCCACACCTCCCCGTGGGTGAAAACCATAAGTTAGCTCAAATGGCGTATGCTGACTAGACGTGTGCACCGCATTGTTGTAAGCAAATTCCGCCACCGGTAACCACTTTACCCAAGCCGTGGGTTGATCTAAACAAAAACAACGCAGATACTGCTCTAAGAGCCCATTAACCCGTTCCGACTGTCCATCCGTTTGCGGATGGAAAGCTGAAGACACGTTTAACTTAGTCCCCAAACACTCATGGAAGTGTTTCCAAAAGCGTGACACAAATTGCGGAGCCCTATCTGAAATAATCACCTCGGGTGCTCCGTGCAAACGATAGATGTGCTTTGTAAATAGTAAGGCCAACGTAGGGGCCGCCGGAATGGTTGAACAAGGAATAAAATGAGCCAGTTTACTAAATAAATCCACCACCACCCAAATACAAGTATAACCCCCAGACTTAGGCAAATCTGAAATAAAATCCATGGAAATGATTTGCCATGGCCTCTCCGGAACAGGTAAAGACGATAACAACCCTCTAGGGCGCCCAACAGGCGTCTTACTCTGCTGACAAACGGCGCAGCTGTCACAAAAGCGCAGAATGTCTTGCCGCATCTTTGGCCACCAGTAGCTCCTGGTGATAAGCTGTACGGTCTTGAACCTGCCAAAGTGCCCAGCCATGGGTTCGTCATGGTGGGCTCTAATCACCTCCAACCTGAGGGTCCCTACTGGTACGTAAACCTGCCCCCTACGCACCAATACCCCGTCTTGATCCTGGAGATGCGGCAGTATGGTACGGTTACCTGCAGAGAGCAGCATCAGTTGCTCCTGAGTCCACACATCATCCTTCTGAGCCTCAAGGATCTGGTCATGTAACCCAAGCTCATTATCTACAACACACAGAGAGGCAGTAGGCAAGATGGTCTGACATACTACCTGCTCATTGGTCTTAAATTCCGGCTTGCGGGATAAAGCATCGGCCCGCAAGTTTGCCTTCCCCTCCACGAATTGCACCTTGAAGTTAAACCTGGAGAAAAACAAAGCCCAGCGGATTTGACGCTGGTTTAACTTCTTTGCTGTTTGCAAGTGCTCTAAGTTCTTGTGATCAGATCTGACCACGATCTGGTGCCGTGCCCCTTCAAGCCAGTGCCGCCACACCTCAAACGCCACCTTAATCGCCAACAACTCCTTCTCCCATATGGTATAGTTCTGCTCGAAGGGTGTTAGTTGCCGCGAGTAAAATCCACAGGGACGCAAGGTCCCTGAGGAATCCTTCTGAGACAATACAGCCCCCAACGCGTAGCTAGAAGCGTCCGCTTCTACCACGAACGGTCTGTCAACATCAGGATGGGTTAGTATGTTGTCCGATTGAAAACTAGACTTTAGTTGTAGAAACGCCTCGTGAGCTTCCCGCCCCCACACAAATGGCTGTTTCTTGCGCAGAAGCTGCGTCAAAGGTACCGTGAGCTTTGCAAAATTCGGAATAAACTCCCGGTAGTAATTAGCGAAACCCAAGAACCTTTGTACATCCTTCTTAGTCTTCAGCTCCTGCCATGAGTTGACGGCGTCAACCTTATGTGGGTCCATTTTAAGTTCCCTACCTGACACTACATGACCTAGGAACTCCACTTCAGGCACATGAAAGACGCACTTGGAAGCCTTGGCGAAAAGCCCATTAGCCCGCAGTCGGTGCAGAACCTGCTTGACATGTTGACGATGTTCTTTCTCGTCCTTAGAAAAAATCAAGATATCATCCAAATAAATCACTAAAAATTGGTCAATTAGGTCCCTGAACACATCGTTCATGAACCTCTGGAATACCGCAGGAGCATTACAAAGCCCAAAAGGCATGACTCGGAACTCGTGGCATCCGAAACACGTGTTAAATGCCGTCTTCCATTCATCCCCTTCCCGTATACGGATTAAATTATAGGCCCCCCGCAGGTCAAGCTTGGTAAAGACCTTAGCTCCTTGCACCCTTGATAACAGTTCCGAGATTAAAGGGAGCGGGTACCTATCCCGAATGGTGTATTTGTTTAGGATCCGATAGTCACAGACCAGCCTAAGTTCCCCAGTCTTTTTGGCTACAAAGAATACTGGTGCCGCAGTTGGAGAACTAGATGGGCGAATAAACCCCTTGGCTAAATTTTCATCTAGAAACTCCCGCAAAGCTTGCCTTTCCGGTACAGTCAAGGCATACAGCCTCCCTGCTGGCAGTTTCGCACCTTCTGCCAACTTGATGGCGCAATCATATGGCCTGTGCGGTGGTAATTTGTCCGCTTCTCTTTTACAAAATACATCAGAGAACTCCCCATACTCAGCAGGCACTCCCTCCATATCAGAATGAGTAACATTTAGAGTGCAACAATCCTGCCTCTTTAAGATCACTTTACGTGTTGCCCAATCTACTTGTGGGTTTACTACAGCTAGCCAATCCATCCCCAGGATCACATCATATCTAGGCAAGCTCGTAATATCCCACACAAACGTTCCCGTTACTCCCTGCACCTCCCACGTTACTGCTGAGGTTTCATGGTTAACCACCCCAGTCTCCAGCAGTCTCCCATCTGCTCCTTCCACCCACACGTCGCATGCCTTGCGCACTCTAGGAATGCCATGCTTCTTAGCAAACTCAATATCTACATAGGAGACCGTAGCCCCTGAGTCCAGCAGTGCCAAAGTAGAAACAAGTTCCCTTCCCCCAACAGATAATGTAATGGGTACGAAAACATGCTTCCTCCCCTCAGTTGACTGCTTGAGGAGCCCTAGTGCGTTGGACTCACGTCGCACTAGGGCTGGCCTTTTCCCGAAAGCTGGGAAGGTTTCACATTACAATTTTTGGCAAAATGCCCAGCATTCCCACAGTACAAACACAAGCCCAGCTGCCTCCTACGGCTCTTTTCCTCTGTAGACAGCTTTTTAAAGACCCCAAGCTCCATGGGCTCTTCCCCCATCACCACAGGTGCCCTGGTTACATGCATGGGTGGCGCACACATTGCTTTTGAGTGTTTACGAGCCTCGAACCTTGCGTCTAAACGCAGCACCTTAGCTACTAAGGCGTCCCAGCTTTCAGCCGGCTCCAAGCGTGCTAATTCATCCTGGAGCATATCACTTAACCCGGCAGTAAATAAAAGCATGAATGCATTTTCCCCCCAATCCAGCTGGTGGCGATACAGGTTAAACTTATTTAAGTAATCCAAAACAGTCCCCTTTCCCTGTTTCAACCGATACAGAGCCCACCCAGCGTTCTCCGTGCGGAGAGGATCCCCAAAAGTATCAGTTAACAACTTTTTGAAATTATTCAAATTGTCCTTGACTGGGTCATTTCCCAAAATTAAATTAGTGGCCCATTGTCCTGCGGGACCGGTCAACAAACTCAAAATAAAGGCCACCTTGCTAGTGTCTGTAGGAAAAGCATGAGCACTGAGCTGAGAAAAATAAAGCTCCACTTGTGCCAAAAAGGTTGGCAACTTGCACCTGGTTCCGTCAAAGCGTTCAGGAGTCAAAACATGTCCTTTCACAGCCTGAGCTGTTTGGCTAACGGTAAAAGCCGTTTGCAATTGGTCTACTTTGGCCCTTAACTCATCCATCGTCTTCCTGACGGGTTTATTGCTGCAATAAACTTTTTATTGGCGTTGGGCAATCTGTCAAGGACAGAACGCCACAAGATTCAAAGTAACAGAGTTTATTAGATTACAGAACTCAAAAATGCCCGTAAAACACAAGGGCCAGGCAGTTTTTGCCTTTAGGAGCAAAAAGGGGCAAAAGTAAATGTTCAAAAGATAAACCGGATTAAACCGGAGTTTAATCCGGGTAAAAACAAACTGCTTGCGTCAGCCTGGGTATAAACGAAACGAAAGCCAAGGAACAAAAGATACAAAGAATGCAACTAATTGGCAGCAGATTCCTCTCTGCTGCCAACACTGTGCTTAGAGTAACTTGCGTCGCTCCCCCACACACACAGCAGACAGGATCTCCAACACGAGTAAATCAGCCAAGGATTGTAGCAGTTGAGTAGACCAGTTCCGTTCCGTAGATCAAAGCCAGAAGCAGACGTTTGTAGTTTTTCCAAGTCCAAGAAGGGGGGGAAGACAAGCCGTGGTCAGTTCAGTCCGAGTTCTCAAAGCAGGAGATGGCGTCCGTCAAGAAGACGACGGAAGGTCAAGCTAATAAGAGTAAGCACAGGTTTGCACAAACAAATGCCCACACAATCCCTCCCGCCGTCTGACCCTGGATTCCAATCAACTTACGTCACAGCACAGGAAAGCACACAAGTCTTCAGGGAAGCGTCCCACACACACACGGATCCCAAGCGTTTGCCCAGATTACCTTGCCCAACGCAATTTGCAATTGCTCCCAAGCCCCATTTTATGCCAGTTACAAATCTTCATCACTGTCAGCTGTCCTCCTTAACCCGGGCGTTTCCTCATCACTTTCCTCGTCAGAGCTGGAACACCTCTGACTACGCCCAACAGCATCTCCAGCTGTGGATCCCGTCCCATCCCTCCAGCTAAACCATGGGTCTAATCCTGAAGGTCCCCATTCATCTTCTGTCCCATCATGGCCAGTGGCACCCACTTCCTCCCTTACCCGAGTCCAATCCATCTCATCCTCCTCTGAGCTAACCAGCCCCTCCTCCATTCTCTCCGTAAACCCTTCGAAAGACTCCTCGTCAGATGGTGCTGCAAATATGTCTCGCAGTCTTTTTCTCTCTCGCTCCTCGAGAGTATCTGACTCTCGAGGAGTCTTACGCCCACGTCTGTCAGTAACAGAGCCATGAGGCTCAATCATAACACCTTTTGTACCATTATCCCAATACCTCCATGCATATGGGATGTATTGAGCATGGTGATCAGATCATGATATGAATAAACATAACAGTTTAAATAATAAATGTAAGGCCTTCTCGCGGACCACTCAAGCCCCCCCCCCCCCCCCCCCCCGGCTACATGCCTGCCCAGAAGACAATTTATCCACCTTTACTTGAGCTTGAAAGCATTATTGCTGAAACTAACTCATTAACAATATTACTAACTCACTTTTAATTTTAATTTGGTTGTGTGCGGTATCATTTTTTCCTGATAAATGAAGATTGTGGCCACTTTCCCAATCCCTACATAGCCCCTAAACTAAGTTATCATGAATACATAAGTGTAACAAGTGTGCAATATTATTTATGACCTTCTGGCCAGCAATTAAAATTGCTAAATGTTCTGACTTCCAAATAAGGTCTTTCAAATAATTCCATAAAAGAGCTAAAAGAGTTTCTCAACAGTCTAGTGTGTTGTGTAAGAACTTCCTTAGGAAAGATAGAGTGTATGGAACATGATCATTGAGATCCTGCATTGGGAAATGTAGGTACAATAAAGGTGCTTTGTCTCCAGAGGTGACCTAACCAACATCTTCCTTATAAATCAGACAGCCCCTCCAACATAGGAATTTCAAAGATGACTGATTTCTAAAGTATTTTTTTTGGGGGGGGAGGGGGGTACTCTCAGTCATTTCAATGTTGCAATGATATCATTGGCCAACACACATTTTGTTTCCTCAAATATTAGCTCTGTTTCTGTGTATTGGTGAGGGCCCTTTGGGTTTGATCATTCAACCCATTATAATATAGCTGAGCTGACATAGGGCCCTTTAAGAATTGAATAGAATGGTTCATTTTTCAGTACCACTAGTCTGGTTACCTTTTTTTAGCAGTTCAACTTCAAAATAGACAAATTAAATAAAAATGCATTTATCCTTTAAATGTAAAGTGTGAGCTCATTTGGCCATTGTCATGCATTTTAATATTTTTCCTTCCCTGTTTCTGGCTTATAAATGACCCTAGTATAGAAGCACACTGCATATTGGCTATCTATTGGCCCTGCACTTCCTCTCCTTCCATGGTTTCTTTCTCTAAGTATAATTTTCTTTTTCTTTTCATTCCCTTTGGCAAAGCATTTTAATAAATAAACCAGCAGATAAAGTGTTGCTCCTAATTGGAATGGACATTAATATTTTCTGATGCAAATTACTACTTCTGGACGTCTCTGTGGAAGTCACTCCAGCCCACCATCAAATCGGGCTGCCGAGAATGCTGTTCCTAAGCAACGGGGCTAAGCAGTACTATGGAGACAAATGTTCTGCCTTGACCCATGCTTACTTTTATGTGCACATGTGGCTTATTAGTCTTTCTTTGGCAAATCTGAGAACTCTATATCATCCCTTTCAAAGGGCTCAACCTACTGACAACTAGGATTACAAGACTGCAAGCTGGAGGTGGCTTCCATACTTTTAATTATTGGGGGGGGGGGGAAGGAAGCAGGTGTTGTTTGCTGTCTGGTTATGGACAAATAATGGAGTCATCTGCACCTTCCAAATATTCTGGAACTGGCCCATAATTGAAATACTCCAGACTGGAGCATCAGAGTTCTTCTGATGCACTGTTCTCCTACTCATAGAAATGGCAGGGCATAGCCTATGTGGTCCAGCTGGGCGTAAACTGATTGAACCATAAATCTTACATTTCCCATTGCTGTGAAACTCTGAAACATTCCCGACTTTATTTAATGCAGGCCTAGAGGAGTTCACTTTGGTTTATTCTGCGTTAAGGTTCAGAAGTCCACGGACAACACCTGGATATCCAGGAGTGACTTCTAGACAATAAGCATTTGCGATCAATCAAAAAAGTTTCAAAAGTCATTACAAAATTAGAGGGCACTGATGTTTTGTTTCTAAAGTATTTCTAAAGTATTATTAGTAAAACTTTTGTTATTATAATGAGAGTAACAAAATTTCATTACTTTTTGTTATTGTAATTGCGCAAGTGGGGAAAATTCAGGGGATCCTTTCTCCCTCATTTTTATGGCTATTAGGGTGAAACCTGCTACAATGGAAGAACACATTCACCACTGTTAGCCTATCAAGTTTCAGAACATTTCACTAATCCATAGAGCTTTGGGGAATTTTCCAAGGTTTTATAAACAAAACATTTAAAAAGAAAACTAAAAGGGCAATCTCCTTGAATTTTCTATACAATGACATAGGATAAAAGGGGATAATTTCTGCCAACTTTCAGAAATATTCATACATCTACTGATTTTAGGGATTTTTTAACGTTTTGACAAAAATGTTTTAAAAAGCCACAACAGCTATCTCATTAAATGTCTCTCATAGTAACCAATAGAACTTGCATTTAGGAAGTTCCCAGCCCAGAAAAGAGATTTACTTACTAGAAGTATCAGTCAGTCCTCCTCTTTGCAGATTCAACAATTTATTGGGGACTTCCGGCCGGCTGCAGAGCGAAGAGGCTATGTAACACCGAGGCTCCTGCTGATTTACGAGACAGAGGTGAGATAACAAAACTTCTCCCCATACAGTCCTCAGTCTGTTGAGCAAACAGACTGAGAGGAGTTTTCTGGAAACCTGAAGCAGTTTAAAGTACAGGACGGAAGATTTTTTTTTCCTTTTCTGTTAATTTAAACAGCAACTGGGTGCCAAAGGAACTCCTGTCTCGTTATCTCTTCTGCAAAACCTGCTGCCGGTGCTCAATAAGGACATTTTCTACTTCTTTTTTTTTCTTTCTTTGTGTTTCTGCTTGTTTGTTTGTATGTTTCACCACTCAGTAAGGATCTGTTTGTTTTCATACCCTGGGCTAACGACAGTCAGACTGATTTATCCCCTTTGAGGGCCGAAGGGAGGAAATCTAACTGTCTGGACTCAGCGTTTTACAATATACTCCAAACTTAACTCTCCCAAAAGAAAAAGAAGACAGAGTAAAAGATCTACTGAAGCGGTTGTGTGGGGGACTTTGATATGTGCTAAATGTGCTAAATAAGGCCTCACAAGATATGGCTATTTTGTCTTGCTAAAAGAATTTATAACGGAGTAAAAGAACTCTACATGTTTAAGAATTAAAGCCTACATCCCTCCTCTCCCCCCAATCTTGGTGCAGCTGCTGCAATTAAGGCTCTCCTCGAAAATTTAAGGTAGCCTCTCAAGGCAAAAATCAAAGTAAGCACCCCGAACGAGAACAGAAATGGAAAGGAAAGGTCAATCACCCCGACTGACTGGGTTGAGCATCAAAGGACTGATGACATCCTACGCCACTGTGGCCGGTGGTGCTGCTGACAAACAAAAAAAGCAGTCTGGCGGTAACACCTCCTCTAGCACTTCCACCTGCTCAGTCTCGGAACAAGTTCTTCTGGAAATTAGATCTATGATCCAGGACCTAAAAGGGAGTATGGATCTACTGAGAGACGATGTCAAAAAAATTGCAGAAAGACAATTTGTTCTGGAAAATAAAGTCTCTAAATTAGAGACAGAGGGCAAGTCCCTGAAAAAAAAGGTGGAGTCAAACACTGACTCGATCAGAGGGGCTGAGTTGAAACAAATGGCACTGCAAGACCAAATGGACTTACTGGAGCTGAAACTTAATGACTGCTCAATCAGAATCAGAGGCCTGCCAGAGGGAGTTGAGAAAGGCGATCTGAGAAATTATCTGATCCGAATCATTACAACACTTCTGGGGGAAAAGAATACAGATATGGTGCATGCGATGGTGTCAGCAGCATACAGAGTCAATGCGGCGTATGCAAGAATCAAAAAAGTGCCTAGAGACTGCATCCTTCAGCTCATCTCCAAATCCTTCAAAGAACTTATTATAAACCAGCAGTATGAAGCTCCAGTTATGGTGGAGGGCCACAAAATCCTGTTTCTCAAGGAGATCCCAACGAGGCTATTAAGGAAAAGAAAAGAATTTACTTTTTTAACGACAAAACTGAAGAAAAAAGGGGTGGTCTTTAGATGGCAGTTTCCCCAAGGTTTATCATTCCACTATAAATCTAAAAGACATATTATTCTGGACGTACCGAAGGCAGAACAATTTCTACGAAAATATAATAGGGACTTCGAAGAAGACATGGCTCAAGAGGAGACGCGCCCGCAAAAAAGAAGGCCAACAAAGGATCAGGAGGCCACGGCGGCATTACAGAGCCAACAAGCTGAGGGGGAAATACAGAGTCACCCGACAGGGGCAGATGGTGTAGATGAAGATGAAGCTGAAGAAGAAGGAGAAGAAGAAGAGCTGGGTTCAGAGACAGTCTAAGATTCCGGGGGTACATAGTAAACAGTAGCGAAGATCGGGGAGAGTTTCTTTTTTTTTTTCGTCTTTTGGGGAGAGGGGGAGGGGGAGGGAGGAGATAAACAAAAATGAAAGCACAGGGGTTAAAAATCATCTCCATGAATGTGAATGGGCTGAATAATTGCATAAAAAGGAAACGGGTTTTTCACTTCCTATATAAAAATAAGGTAGATATAACTTGTATTCAGGAATCCCACTTTGTATCCAGAGACAAACATCTGTTAGTCCAAGATAAATTAGGTCAATTATTTACTACATGCAACGTTAAGAAAACCAATGGGGTGCTGTTCTATATAAATAGGGAACTAAACCCAGAGAAAATTTATGAGGATCAAGAAGGAAGAATATTAATTGTCAAAGTGAGGTTTCAGCATAAACATATTTTATTAGTAGGGATCTATGCACCCAATACAAATCAAAAAACATTCTATAAAAAACTATCTAACATCCTAGCTGAAGTAGGGGAGAAAGAAATGCTGTGGTTAGGGGATTTCAATGGGGTAATGGACACAAAAATAGACAGAAATAACAAAAGAAAAAAGGACTCTAAAGAAGGAAGACTTCCGGGCATCCTACAAAGAGATCTAAAACACTGGGATTTGTATGATTTATGGAGGATACAAAAATTAGACAGAAGGGAATATTCATATTATTCCCATAGACATGGATCGTCATCCAGAATAGATTACATCTTTGCAACTAAGGAATTGGTAACCAAAACAGAGAAGGTGGAATTTCTCCCTAGAGTATTTGCAGACCACAATCCGTTGTTGCTACAGCTAAAAGGGGTTTTTTGGGAAAGGAAGCCTTGGAGATTAAATGACTACTTATTAAAAGACCAAAAAATTAAGGAAAAGATCAGGTTAGGAATACAAAATTACATTAAAGAGAATGACAAGGAGGGCATAGCGGTAAAGACAGTCTGGGATGCAGGAAAAGCCGTGATAAGAGGTTTACTAATCCAACAACATGCCAACTGGTGTAAAAGAAAAAACAATATACAAGTACAGCTGCTTACCAAAATCAGAGATAAGGAGAAAGAATTAGAAAAGTCCAAGGTGGACAGGAAAAAAGTACAGCAAGATCTAGCAAAAGCCCAACAGCAATATGAATTATTTTTAACAAATGAATTAGAAAGAAAAATTATGTACAAGAGACATAATTTTTTTGAAAATGCGAATAAACCCGGTAAGCTCTTAGCGTGGCAGGTGAAAGATCATAGGAAGAGACCACTAATTGCCAGGATAAGAAACAAAGGGGAGACTATTTCAAATATAAGAAAGATTCAAAAAATCTTTGAAGCCTATTATAGAAACCTCTATAAAAACACGCAGACAGATACAAAAAAAATAGATCAGTATTTAGCAGATATGAAGGTCTCCAAACTTTCTGAAAGCATGAAATCAGACTTGGATAGACAAATTACATGGGAAGAACTGAACTCTGCCATTGACAAGGCCAAGTTAAATAAAACCCCTGGTCCGGATGGTTTCTCAGCTCTGTTCTACAAGTTGTATAAAGAAGAGCTAGGCCCATTATTGCTCTCAACTATGAATCAAGTGCTCCAAACAGGAGAGATGCCAGAGTCCTGGGAGGAAGCCACAATAGTTCTGTTACCCAAACAGGACAGAGATATGGAACAAGTGAAGAACTATAGACCTATCTCATTAGTCAATAATGATTATAAGTTATTTGCCGTAATCTTAGCAAACAGGTTGAAACAAATCTTAGTAAAAATAATACATGGGGATCAAGCAGGCTTCCTTCCAGGCAGACATCTGAGCCAAAATGTAAGAACTGTGCTAAATATAATAGAATATGCCGAACAAGACCCAAGCAGAGAGATTGCACTATTGTTTTTAGATGCAGAGAAAGCATTCGACAACATGCGGTGGGATTATATGTTGAAAGTGTTGGAGCTCTTTGGAGTGGGACAACATTTTAGAAGGGCCATAGGAGCCATTTACTCTAGACAAAGGGCCAAGCTAAAAATAAACGACGAAATGACAAACTACATAGAAATTCAAAAAGGGACTCGACAAGGGTGTCCCCTGTCGCCGCTACTGTTTATTTGGATATTAGAAATTTTGAACATCAGAATTAGAGAGACCAGCAAAATCAAAGGAGTCAGGGTAAAAGGACACGAATTTAAAGGGAAGGCTTTTGCAGACGATTTGGTCTGCTTTTTAAGGGAACCATTAAAAAGTACATGCACATTATTTGAGGTTATTAACAAATTTAGCATGGTGTCGGGCTTCAAAATCAATAAGGAGAAATCGGTTTTTCTAACCAAAAATTTATCCAATTGTGATACGGCCGACCTAGAGAAATTGTCTAACTGCAAGGTAGTGCCAAGAGTAAAATATCTCGGACTATGGTTAACTAACAAAAACAGCAAACTCTACCAAAATAACTATGACAAAACGTGGAAGGAGATAAAAGGAGACCTTGAAAATTGGCAAAGACTCCAACTTACCTGGCTAGGGAGGATTGCTGTGATTAAAATGATGGTGCTACCCAAAATGCTGTTTATGTTTCAAAATTTACCAATTATCAAGGGGGTAAAGGTGTTTGAAAACTGGAAGAAAGATTTGGTTAAATTCATTTGGAATGGGAAAAAAGCTAGAATTGCCTATAGAAATCTTATTGACGTGAAGGACAGAGGGGGCCTGGCACTCCCAGATCTCAGACACTACTATGAAGCTGCTAACTTTTGCTGGCTAAAGGACTGGATTAAATTGGACAACAAAAAATTACTTAATTTAGAGGGACACAATTTAAGATATGGCTGGCATGCTTATCTATGGGATGAAAAGGACAAGGTGAATAAAGAATTTAAAAGGCATATTATAAGATCCAGTCTCTTAACAACGTGGAAAAGATACAAGAAGGGGATAGAGCCCAAAACCCCTCTGTGGCTGCGCCCACTTGAAGCAGTCTTGAGACCAGCTACATGTAATGAAGTAGGAACTTATGAGGAAAATTTAGTTAAAGAAAGAGGGCAATGGGCACTTAAGGGCAGAGAAGAATTAGGGTTAAAAGACTGGTTCAGTTTTTACCAACTGCATGATAGATTTAGAAAGGATGCGGCGGCGGGATTTGCATCCAAAAAATCCGAGTTAGAATGTATCTTAGACAGAGGCAACAAAGGCTTACTCTCAAGGCTTTATAAATTTATTTTAGACTACAATCTTGCAGACAACCAAATAAAAACCATTATGATCTCTTGGGCCAGAGATTTTGGTAGAAACATAGACCTGGAAGAATGGGAATATCTTTGGAAAAAGGGGTTTAAATTCTCTCTGGCCGGCTCAATTAGAGAGAATATGTTTAAAATGTTCTATAGAACATACATAACTCCAGAGCTTCTGGCGAAAATAGAGAAAACAGAAAGAGGGGCCTGTTGGAGATGCAAGAAAGTAAAAGGAACATTTTTCCACTTATGGTGGACCTGTAATATAGTTCAAGAATTCTGGATAAAAGTGGTGAAAGAAACAAATAATATGATTACCAATAAGGTCAAGAAGAACCCCGAGACATGCTTATTAGGTTTATTTAGAAGGCGTATTAGCGCAGGAGATGAAGAAATTTGCCAATACTGTTTTGTTGCGGCAAGACTATTAATCGCAAAAACATGGAAGGGGGAAGAAGAGCTAAGTATTAGAGACTGGAGAGATAAACTAGGGGGATATATCCAAATGGCCAAGCTGACAAATAGTAACAGAGGAGGAAATAATGAGGAGTTTGCAAATAAATGGAGGCTGGCACTTGGGTATTTGGAAAAGAAGACAAAGGTAGATTTGATGACAGCCATAAAGGGGATTTAGCGAAAGAAGATAACAGGGGTAGTTGACGGTCAGTTACGTGATACTTACTGAAGGGTATCGGAGGTCTAGGGGGTCGGGTTCATGGGTGAGGGGCAAGGGGGTCAAGGACAAGTTAAGGTACAACAATGGTATAGCAAATCTGTGCTCATCCATTAGTTTAGCGACACTACAGTGCAAATTGTTATACCTGTCTGTATTATTTTTTTTTATTTTTTTTATTTTTTTTTATTTTACTTCTTTTCTTCCTTTTTCTTCTGCGGCTGTATATGGATACATGCTAATCTTTTTTTTGTATTTCACTTTTACTAATAAAAATTAATAAAGGAAAGACTGTTAAAAAAAAAACAATTTATTGGAACTGGCTGCTTCTACAGAGGGAAAATAGCTCTCCCCTATCCTGATTGGAGCTTTCTGATGCTGAGCAGAATTCTGGGAAATGTACGAGGGCTATCCAGAAAATATGTGACGTTTTGGAATTAAAAATTAATGAAGTATAGGATAACATATTTATTATATGCAGTTAAAAGCCATACTTCAGTAGTACCTTTAAACATAGTACCCATTCAAAATTAGGCCCTTTTCAGAACTATTAATGAGTTTGCAAACTTTCTTCCCTTTGCAGTTTCCTGCTGCATCCAGAAGCTCAGCCAGCTGAAGAATGAATGCAGGAGGGAGGAGGAAACAAATCACCCGCTTGCTCTCGCTTCTTTTCAAACAGCCAGAATCGGCCAGGGCTTCGTGGCTGTTTCTCCTCAGAGGTTACACTGCTTTCCTCCACACGCGGGTTTACCTCTCCTTCCGAGGAGAAACAGCCATGAAGCCCTGGCCAATTCTGGCTGTTTGAAAAGAAGCGAGAGCGAGCGGGTGATTTGTTTCCTCCTCCCTCCTGCATTCTTTCTTCAGCTGGCTGAACTTCTGGATGCGGCGGGAAACTGCAAAGGGAAGAAAGTTTGCAAACTCATTAATAGTTCTGAAAAGGGCCTAATTTTGAATGGGTACTATGTTTAAAGGTACTACTGAAGTATGGCTTTTAACTGCATATAATAAATATTTTATCCTATACTTCATTAATTTTTAATTCCAAAACGTCACATATTTTCTGGATAGCCCTCGTAGTTTAGGGCAGGACCTTTTGAATTCTCTGGCATAGGGCTCCTTGCCTTCCCAAACTACATTTCCCAGAATTCTGTGCTTTCTCAATCTCTTTCCCAGAAAACTCAGGTTTCTCCCTGCTGCTTCCTTCTAATCATGGTGAGAGGCCATTTATTTAAAGAGGAAAGGTAAGGTAGCTTTTTTTTTTTACTTTGCTTTGGTTCCTTGTGTTGAAAATGGAACTGACTTTGGGAGGCTTTCAAGATAGAAAAAGTATCAGGTAAGTTTTGATTCTTAAGCTTTTGCCATCGGATATCACATCATAAGTATGAATTTAACAAATTTGATACAACTTACAACGACTGACAACTTTGGGTTTTTGGGATAGTGTACATAAGTCCAATGTGTACTATAATTACTTCTTCCACACAACCATCAAAGATGGAAGAACTTCAGTTTTTATTCTGGCAACTCAGTGAAAGATACCTTATGTATATAAATGCATATAAATGATGGAAATATAAATGGCATATAAATGATGGAAATAAATAAATAAATAAATAAAATTATGTATGTCACTTGTGTTTATTGGCATCATAGTGGACTCAAAAAGGGGCAGAGATAGGGCAAAAAGGCTGCATTAATTTCAAATATTATAGGTTTAACTGGTGTAAATATTTATATTGGGGTTGCTCCGGCAGGAAGGCAATGGTGCTCCATGCAGTCATGCTGGCCACATAACCTTGGAGATGTCTACGGACAACACTGGCTCTTCAGCTTAGAAATGGAGATGAGCACCAACCCCCAGAGTCAGACATGACTGGACTTAACATCAGAGGAAACCTTTACCTTTACCTTTTATACATGGCAGTTGGTTATTACCTAGGGACATTGGTGAAAATCATACATTGGGAAAAATATATCCAGTACAAATCTACATGTTTTCCTGTCTGGATAAACGTACCTTTTAAGCACCTCCCCATGGCCATTCCCATGCATATACTTGTGGCTGCACATGATGCAACAGACATCTAAAGACACCCCCTCCAATTCTGGGAGGTCTCTGCAGATGACATTAGCTACGGTGATCCAGGCCACGGTCATCTCAAGACTGGACTAGTGTAATGGCCTCTACATTGGCCTTCCTTTGTCGGTGATCCAAAAGCTCAAGTTGGTACAAAATATAGCTGCTTGACTTCTTGTGGGAGTCCCGATGAGATGTCATATAACACCAATCTTACTGCAGCTGCACTGGTTACCAATTGAGCACCGGATCACTTTCAAAGTGATGGTGCTTATCTTTAAGGCCTTACATGGTCTAGGGCCAATGTATCTGAGGGACCGCCTCACCCCCTACCAACCTCAGAGATCCCTCCGTTCTGAGGACCAAGACCTATTGGAAGTTCCCAGTTTTAAGACCTTGTGTCTAACAGCAACTAGACGTAGAGCTTTTACAGCAGTGGCGCCATCTCTCTGGAACACTCTGCCACCTGAAGTTTGTGCCTTGCGGGACTTATCAGTCTTCCGCAGGGCATGTAAGACACACCTGTTTCGGCAGGCTTTTGATCTCCGTTATTGCTGTTTTTAAATTGCTTAGATTTTAGCTTGTTTTTGTAAGCCACTCCGAGCCCTGGGAGAATGTTTTAAAGATGTTTTTTAAAAGATGTTTTAAAGATGTTTTTAAATTGTTAGATTTTAGCCTGTTCTTGTAAGCCGCCCCGAGCCCTAGGGGAGTGGCGGCATATAAGTTTGAATAATAAATAAATAAATAAATTATTGCAGCATATCCATCTATAAGAAAACAAATTGATACATATCTGTGAATCCCATTGCCAATACTCAGTAAAAGGTGGGTTGTGGTGAAGGATTTTGAAATTGTGTGGTCATTAAAGAAATCCAGTTTCTGCAAAGATTCAAAAAGTTGCAACAGTATACATCCAATAGCATGAACTGGATTTATGGTATAGCAATTCACTAACAAGATGCTATCCAATAGTTAGACCCTGGATGAGAGACTACCAATGTACTATAGGCTATATTTTAGAAAAAAAACCTACACCTGAGTATTCCTTGCATAAGAAAATCCTGTGAAATTAATGGGATTGCCATAAGTAGACAGACAACAGGAAGGCACATACCCACACAATCAATGTTTACCATTCTTCATGTGACAATCTCATAAACTGATTCCCTTAAAGGCCTAATTCTTTGTGAATATTTTAGTTATATATGACTCTAGCAGGCTGAAAAGTCCTATTTGAACCTCTGAATGTTAAAACAGCAGCTAGAAACTTTTGAAAGAACATTGACAGCCAGCATGATGAATGCTTTTAACATGCTTGCCCTGTGGCTTTAATAATACCCCTGGGAGCCTGCTCTGTCATGACTGCATGGTTATCGCTTCTCAGCCTTTTGGCTAAGATCAAGTGTGTGTAGACTGCATGGTTTGTATGCCCTGGGAATTTTGCTTCACCTCACAATGTTATAAGTGATCTTGAAGCTCAGAATAGATACAGCAGACATGAGGGAAACTCTTTCTTTACAGAAGGAGGAAGATAAGCATGGCTAAGCTTCAATCCCACACCAAAATTTTGGAAAAATTATGCACCGCCATTGCTCTTCTCTGAAAGTTGCTTACTATTTTCATTTAGTGTTTGGGTGGGAAACATTACTGGTAAAAATGGGAAGTGATTTCCCCAGTTTTGGAAGGGAATCACCATTGAGTTGATATGTCTGCCGCTGAAAGCAACCTATTTTATGTCTTTTTCTCTTCTCTTCCTTCCAATGTAATGTTTAAATAAATAAATCATATGAAGGATTCCATCATGTATAATGTTTTCTCATTTTGACTCCTTGTCATTGATTGCAGCTTGTGGAGTTAGAGAAATGCAAAACACAGTAATACCATATAGTTTAATCCTTTTGCATCCATCATTATAGGCAAGGAGACACAGAGATGAAACTATTGTTTTTGAAAGAAACTGCACATTCCTCATATATTTTCAACCTGAGATTGAGATCAAAAGAATAATGTACAGTAGTCATAATTAGGTTGGGAGTCAGATATCCCAACCTATGATGTGCTGCCTATTGAGCATTAATCCATCCCTACCATCACCCCACATCACTTGAGGGCTGGAAGAGGTTCTGATTTATACAGAGTAGATCATGAAATGTCTAATTCATAACACTCCTAGATTTTAACCACTTCAAATGTTTTAAAAGTGGATAATCACAGTGTTGGATTAGAATTATGAATGTATAACCTAGAGTTATGCACTCGTGACTTTTATATACTCACAGAGAAAGTGAAAAACCCCAAATCTCCCATTATGGGGAAACAGTTTGATTGTAGGGGATCCTTGTTGCTCAGGAAGTAGTAATGCAGCAATTCAATGCCTATGACTATGTGACTATGGTGCTCATGAATACGTAATGTCTTTACAGGATTCTGCCCTATGTTTTTAATATGATTAATGTTTAATTTGGTTTTTATGTTGACTTTTTGCATGATATTAATTGTATTATTATATTATTATAATTTATCTCACAAAAGGGGATTCAAAACTGACTAATATTTGTAATGTGTAATCCACATTACAAATATTACAAATAGTCCCACTGTGGGGAAAAATGAGAAAAAAAGTGTGGGGGAGATACTGTTGCCCTGAGATGTATTCAATGATGTTATTGAGTAAGCAACAATGACTACAGGCTATAGGACTGCCATTATTTTGGTCAGCCCTCAACTGGAATACTGTGTCCAGTTCTGGGCACTACAATTTGAAAAAAATATCTACAAGCTGAAATATGTTCAGAGAAGGATGGTGAAAAAGGCAAAAAGTGTGAAAATCATACCCCGTGAGAAGTGTCTTATGGAGCTGGGTATGTTTAACCTGGAGAAAATTAAGACATGACATGATAGCCATGTTTAAACATTTGAAAGGATGTCATATAGGAAATGGGGTCAGCTTGTTTTCTGCTGCTCCAGAGACTAGGTCACAGATCAATAGATTCAAATTTCAGTAAAAAAAAGATTCCACCTAAGCATTAGGAAGAACTTTCTGATGGTGGAATATGCTGTCTTGGACTGTCCTGGACAGTCTTCTTTGGAAATTTTTAAACGGAGACCGAATGGCCATTTATCAGGAATGCTTTGATTGTGTATTCCTGCATGGCAGAGGGTCAAGCTGGATAGCCCTTGTGGTCCCTTCCAACTCTATGATTATATTTCCCTAGTATGGACCAGTATCTTAGGACCATCCAGTTAGTGAGAACAGGGCTATGTAAGAGAAAGGCTAAGTGGAAGTTCCAGCAGGAGTATAACAGCTGAAGTGGGCACATTGTCTGGTGGACATCTTTAGGCAAAAACTAGTTTAGAATCCCTTTAAAAGGTCTGCCTCGTTTTATACTTTTATTCCCCTCTTAAGGTTTTTTTTTCCACACTACAGTATGATTCAATTTTTAACTTCCATTTCTACATGCTATGGAATTCTGGCATTTGAAATTTAGGAAGGGCATATAGATTTTTTTGCCAGATAACTCAAATGCTGTGCATGTGTGTGTATGTCTTCAAGTCACCTGTTGACTTATTGTAACCCTCTGAATTTCATAAGGTTTCCTAAAATAACAAAAGTTATTTTAGCAGTTTCTTCCTCTGTATTTCTTAGCAAACTACAAGATGCAGGATTCCATATGATGCAATTATATCTGTTAGTGTGGAATCATAGCACTATAAATATGTAGTGAGAAAGGACCATAAATATTTGGCAGTTCTCATCAGATATCCAAATATTTGCAGGAGTGTGCACATGCATGTGCATGCATGAGAGAGAGAGAAATTGAAACAGTAATCTTGAAAATATCTCTGAGAGCTTCAGTCTTTAAAATGTAACAGCACTTTTCCATCTTCCTATATCTCTGCATATTTCTCCATGTCTCAATGGATATAAGACAGTTTTCAGTTTAGTTGATGCAATCCTCTGCTTCTCCAAGTCATATCTAGTTTGAAAGGAAAAAACTCATAAGGAAGCACGAAGAGGAGTTTTACAATTGCCCACCAGGAGTTTGCAGTGCACTTGGATTTCAGACTGCGAAGTCATACAAGTAATCTGGTTCCATACAGGTGTGCAGCTACAGGAGGCGTAAAGTGAGGACTTTGCCTCTCTAACTATGCTCATTCAGTCTTCAAATTTCCAGCATTGCAACTTAAAACATTTAGAAATACAGTTTTGGCAATCCAGAGAAAAGAGACCAGCAAAGTTCCCAAGGGAATATAAACAAAAAAAGTGTGATTAATAGTAATTATATTGTTTTAAATGTTTTAAATGTTTTGATGTATCTTATAGTTCTATTTGTGTAAAGTTGTCTTGAGTACCCTTAGGGGTTGAGAAAGGCAGGGTATAAATGTTGGAAATAAATAAATAAATAAATAAATAAATAAAATATAAGTGTTCTCCATAGTGAAAAGTTTTCAATATGTCATCCTCTGTAGTGGAGAGTGAAGGAAAATTTCATATGGAAGTAGAATTCTTACTTGAGCCATGTCCTCATTGTCACCCCCAGGAGCTACTACATCTCATAAGACAGATCGTTTATTTTTTTTTTATTTTTTTATTGTTGTTTTGTCATCTTATCCCACTCCCACCCTCCCCTCCTTGTACATACACTTTCTACAACAAACTACAGAAGTTACATTTGAAATATCAATCTCAATCTTAATTTTTCCACTCCACATCTTAGTACATTCTCTAAATAGTTCTTAACTGGTTCCCACATCCCCTTGATTATTGCAATATTTTCAATTTTATCTATATTATTCCATTTGCAATTTGTGATTTCTACATTTAACATATCAATTATATACTTATACCAATTCGTCAGAGTCCATTTTGTTTTATCTTTCCAACCGCTCACTAAAACAATTTGTGCACATGCTATTAATTTGTCAATCATTTTTTCTTTTTGTATATTCTTCACTTCTGTTATCCTTGCATGTAGTACATTTCTATTAACTATTACTATTTGTAGATTTAGCATTCTATTGATTTCTCCTTCAATCATTCTCCAGTATTCTTGCACCCGATCGCACTCCCATATCATATGATTGAACACCCCTCTTTGTTCACAACCGTGCCAACACCTATCTTTCATCCCTGGTAAAAACCGTGAAAGTTGTGCAGGAGTTCTGTACCATTTTTGTAACATTTTCCTTCTTGCTTCCCTTAATACATTGTACTTTTCTTTTGCTATATTACTTATTTCCCTTTGTATATCTTCCCTCTCAATTTCCATGTCCATTCTCCATGTTTGGAAAATTTCCTCTACTATTTCTTCTTTTACCGTTATAATTTGTTCATACAGATCTCCTGCCACCTTCTTTTCCTCTCTCAAACATTTCCTAATCACCTTCTCAAATGGACTGTCCTGTTCTCTAATTTTTTCTCTCAATCTAAAAATTTCCTGTCTTATAGCCCAGCTTTGAATCCAATTCCCTGATCCTATCCAATTCTGAATTTCTTTTTGTTCTACAGGGTCTCCATCTATTGTGTACAAATCCTCCACTAACCTTTTCCCTCTACTTTCAATTGATCTCAATGTTCTGCCTATAATTTCGTTGTTATTGTAATTAATTTGCCATATAGTTGCCATCTTATTCTCATTGCCTGGACTTAGCTTCTTCTTTCTTTTTTTCCACACTTTTATTGTTCCTTTAAAAGGTTCCTTAAATTCTGCTTCTTCTCTCCTACTCCATTCCCTAAATATTATTTCTTTTTCTTTAGTATTATTTATTATCTTCTCCATATTTGCCCATTTTTTTTTAGTATACTGTATTTCCAACAATCTTTGGATTTGAAACGCATCGTGATAGACTTCTAAACTTGGAATCCCCCAGCCTCCCTCTTCCTCTTTTGCATTTAACCATTTGTCCCTTATTCTGGGCCTTTTTCCTCCGACTGCCCATTTTCTTATTCTCCTGTCCCATGTCTTTAGTGTCTTCCTAGTGTTCGGTAATGTTTGAAATAAATATGTCAATTTTGGTATTATAAACATTTTTAGTGCCCTTATTCTGTCCACTCTTGTTAATGTTTTTCCTTCCCAATTCTTAAACTGTTTCTCTATTACCTTCCATTTTTGTTTATAATTCCCCTTGACTATACTCTTTGGGTTTTTATATATCCATACTCCTAAGTATTTCAGCTTCTTTAATCCTAATCTTAACCCTGATATTTTCCTAATCTCCAGTTGTTCCCTTGGTGGGGTATTAAGACATAGTATCTCTGACTTTTTAATATTAACGAATAGTCCTGATATATTTTTAAATTCTTCCAGTTTTTTAATAATATCTTTTACCATAATTAACGGTTGACTTGTAATAATCATTGCATCATCGGCAAAGAAATTAAGCCTTATTTCTTCCTTTTGTCCTCCTTCCTTTTCTATTTTGTACCCTGTCCAATTGGTGCTATTCCTGATACTTTCAGCTAGCATTTCTATCGCTATTACAAATAAAGTGGGGGATAATGGACAACCTTGTTTTGTACCATTTAAAATTGGTATCTCTCCTGTCCTTCCATTATTCACCCTTATTTTTGCTTTACAGTTGCTGTACAATTGTTGCAGTGTTTTGCAAAAGTTTTCCCCCATATTCAACTGTTGACATAATCTTAACAGATAATTGTGATTGACTTTATCAAATGCTTTGTAAACATCCAATTTGAGAATTCCCATTTTTTTCTTATTCGAATTTGCATGATTCATTGCAATTACTACATTTTTTATTGGATCCCCAATTTTTCTTCCCTTCACAAATCCATATTGATCCTCTTTGATTATTTTTGGCATTATTGTTTCCAATCTTTTTGCTAAAATTTTTGTAAATATTTTATAATCTTGATTGCATAGACTAATGGGTCTGTATGACCCTGGTTGTGTTAAATCTCTCCCCTTTTTGGGTATAGTTATAATTTCTGATACTTTCCATGTTAGGGGGACTTTTTGCTTAGTGTATATTTCATTGAACAACTCTGTTAGGTGTGGTGCCAACTCTTCCATAAATGCTTTATAATATTCTGCTGGAAATCCATCTGGCCCTGGTGACTTGCCTCCCTTTAACCCTTTAATTGCCCTTATTGTTTCCTCTTGCGTTATTGGTTGGTTTAATAACTCTCTGTCTTCCTCTGCAATTTTTTCTCTGATATTTAAGTTCCCTTGCATTACCCTCTCTTCCTTATATAGATCTTTATAATATTTTGCCATTATCTCCCTAATCTTACTTTGCTCCTCTTGTTCTTTCCCATTTTCGTCTTTCAATCTCTTTATCCATGTTTTTTCTTTTTTCTTTTTCAAATAGTAAGCCATCCTCTTCATTGATTTTATATTCCAACTTTGGGAATAGCTTTTAACGTATAGATATTTATTTATTATATTCCTTTCCTCAAATGCTTCTAATTGGTTTTTTTTCTCCTTTAGCTCTCTCCAAATCTGTCTATCCTTAGTCCTTTTATGTTTGTCTTGCAGGGTTTCTATTTCTTTTATTCTCTTATCCTGTTCATTCCTCCATCTTCTTCTAAGATTTACCTCTAAACTTATACAGTGACCCCTTATCACTGCCTTACTTGCATCCCAAATTATATCTTTAGTTACTTGTCCATTGGCATTGGTCTCAAAATACTTATTTATTTCTTTCCTAATTGTTTCATATTCTTCCTCTCTACTGTTTAAAACTGTGTTATATCTCCAGGTTCTTTCTTTTCTTTCTATTTCTAATTTTACTTTTACTCTTAATGGTGCATGATCCGATAAATGTATTGGAAGTGTTTTTGCTTCTAGAATCACTGATTGGTTTGTATTTTTCCCCAGAGTATAATCTATTTTGCTATATATGTCATGTCTTCCCGAGTAATATGTCCATCTATTATTCTCTGGTTCCCCTTCTAATAAATCATTCATGTTGTATTCCCTTATATTTAACTTTCTATTACTATTTTGCCTTGTTGTTACCAATTCCAGGTTATAATCTCCTGCACAATACACTTCTCCTTGTGCAAACTTATCAATTTCCCCAAATAGCTTTTTTAAATACTTTTTTTGATTTTTGTTTGGGGCATATATACACACTAAAGTGATTCTAATTTTTTCAATTTTCCCTTTAATCATTACCCATCTCCCATCTGAATCCCTTTTTACCATTTCCACTTGGAAGTCTATTGTATTTTTAATTAAAATTGCCACACCCCGTGCTCTATTTGAACCTCTCGATTCATACACCTGTCCCCAAATCCTATCATTAAATAATGGAGTATGGTCCTTTCTCTTATGACATTCTTGTAAAAGCAGAATGCCAACTTTATAATCCTTTACCATTTTCATAACTTTTGCCCTTCTTTGTGGAGTTGATAAACCATTAACATTATGAGACATTATTACTACTTCACCCATAACCAGGTATTATTTGCATTTACCCTCCTGTAGTTTCTTTCCCCTGTCTGCTTGTCTTCCCATCCTCCCCCAT
Organism: Anolis carolinensis; assembly: GCF_035594765.1. Taxonomy (NCBI): domain Eukaryota; kingdom Metazoa; phylum Chordata; class Lepidosauria; order Squamata; family Anolidae; genus Anolis; species Anolis carolinensis. Next base: position 333,919,439 of record NC_085841.1, on the reverse strand, counting down.
GCCCCCCAGAGTCCAGACCTCTCCCTCCTCCCATCAGAGGGAGACCTGAAAGAGTTTTCCCTTTGTTCTCTTCCATTCCCAGACTCCCTCCCACCGGTGACTGCGTTGCCATCCACTGCTCTCCCCTCCTGCATCATCTTTTACCCCTTTAACCCCATTTGTCCAAATTTCATTATTCCACAAATGTTAGGCTGTTCATTCTTAAGTCTCTGTACAAGATCTCGTTTCAATTCTTCTATTCTCCTCTCTAATTTTCTGTTTTTTAAGATCTCTTAATTGTTTTTCTATAGATTTAATTTGTTCTAAATCCAGGTCCTTCAAATTCCTTACAGTTCTCTTTTCTTCCCTGTCCTTTGGATCTCCCATTGCAAATAGACTCTGAAGTAAGTCTGTCTCTGTTGGTCCACCTCTCTCTGCAGTCTCCAGCTCCCTCGATGCTTCTTGTCCAGTCGGCTTGTCCTTGGTCTTATCTGATTCCTCCTCCAGACCGTCTGTTTCTTTTCCGTCTGTATCCAGTTTTAACTGTTTAAGCATTTTCCTCCCACTTTCCAAGTCGGAAGCTTTATATAATTTATTGTCTTTATATACAATTAGGGTGGCTGGAAAAGCCCAGGTATAACGTTGTCCTTTCCTTTCCAAAGTTCCTGTAATTTCCCTCATTTCTGCTCTCTTTCCCAATGTCTCTGAAGATAAATCCAGGAGTGGCCATACTTTACTGCCAGCCAAGGTCAGGTTCTTCATTTTCCTCAATTTTCGATCTCATAAGACAGATCAAGGTACTGTATTTCTACTTATAGAGCAATTATTTTCAAATGTTATCTATAGCTATAAATTAACATGTATAAATATAAAGTTCTAATATTTATGTAAATTGTCATTCTGGAGATGAATTCCCTTGTGTTTGGTAGATGGAATTCCTTGTTGTGGACAATACAAGTCTTTCAAAACTTGCATGCTAATGGTCTGTCTTGCCATCATTTTAAAGTGTGGTGTTCACAAATCACAATCATGATGACACTTAAAGAAGGATCTTTATCCATGTCCACTCATGACTTGGAAGCAGAATATTGCGATGTCCCTCAGATTGCTGAGTCTACCTTTGGCTTCAAAGCGTTGTCATGTGCCTTCAAGTTATTTCTGACTTTTAGGGTTTCTAAGGTTAATCTATCATGGGTTTTTCTGAAGCAATTGAGTATGTGACTTGTTTAATATCACCCAGTGGGTTTTCATGGCTGAATGGGGATATGTAGTCCAATGCTCAAACCACTATGCCTTTCTGCTCCATTTCCAACTTATTCATTTGGCCATTAAGAGAAAGCCGAGTATTCTATGGTAAAGGAATGAGTGAATGTGCATGTGAGAGATAGTGCATATGCAGAAAGAGTGAATGAGTGAAGAAGCACACAGAGTGAAATAAGCCGAGTTCAGTATTTTAATACGAATGAGTAAACAGTCCGTGCTGTAATAAATCTCCAAGGCATTTGATCCCTATAAACCATCTTAATCCTTAGGGCTATTCTGGCATTGAGAGATAACTGTTCTGAAGCAGAAATGTTCTTAGCATAAAACCTGCACTATGTTTACTCTGTGCGTGTCAATTTTCCCCTCTCTTAAAATTAATAAATAGCAGGTTTTTAAACACTGACTCTTTCCCAGCCCAGAGGCCACTTGAGAGCTTTATCGGGTAGGGCTGCCAGTCTCTCACTTCACTAATGAGAAACCGTTTAATTTATGGTTTATGATTGCCAGTGAGGATTCAGGCGAAAAGGAGTCTGCATAGGAATACAAAAGGGTTATTCATCCCTTGCAGCCCCTTTCAGTGGATGGCGAGGGGTGGAGAGGAAGAAAGGGGAACCCTAATGTGGTCTTCAATGACACAGAGAAAAGAGTTTGACCTACATCATGAATGTGATGTATTGAAAATATGGCTTACCTTCTGATGAGAACTGATAGATGGAGAGTAGTTTGAGAAGACTCTAATCTGTTAGTCTTAAATGAATGTGCAAACCAGAACATATCCTGTTTCCCCAAAAATAAGACCTCCCCCAAAAATAAGACCTATCATATTTTTCAGCATTTCTGAGGATGCTCAAAATATAAGCCCCTTTTTCAAAAATAAACCCTAGATATAGTTCATTTAAAAAGTCAATTTGGGAAAACAAGACTGCCCCTGAAAACAAGCTTTGAAGCAACTTTTGGAGCAAAAGTTAATATAAGACCCTGTCTTGTTTTGGGGAAAACAGGGTAGCTGTTCATCAGATTTTACTATTATCTAGATACTGTTATGCAACATTTTTTAAATTAAAAAAAATACATATAACTGTTGAATCACAAAGTGGATTTTTTTTAAAAAAAATTGCTGATTAATGTGAAAATATGTGTAAAAACATGCAAACGATATGGAAAGCAATATTCTTTAACTAGTAGTACAGTAGAGTCTCGCTTATCCAACCTTCACTTGTCCAATGTTCTGTATTATCCAACGCAGTTTGTCTTTTAGTAGTCAATGTTTTCAATACATTGCGATGTTTTGGTGCTAAATTCGTAATTACTACATAACATTACCGTGTATTGAACTGCTTTTTCTGTTGATTTGTTGTAAAACATGATGTTTTGGTGCATAATTTGTAAAATCATAATGTAATTTGATGTTTAATAGGCTTTTTCTTAATCCCGCCTTATTATCCAACATTTTCGCTTATCCAACATTCTGCCGGCCCGTTTATGTTGGATAATCGAGATTCTACTTTATGTACATCATGTGATCTTTCAGCCCTGAATTACTCAACACTTAGGGCCCTTCCACATAGCCATATACTCCAGAATATCAAGGCAGAAAATCCCACAATATCTGCTTTGAACTGGGTTATCTGAGGGCCCTTCCACGCTGCCCTTTATCCCAGGATCGGATCCCAGATTATCTGATTTAAACTGGGATATATGAGTACCCACTGCCAGATAAACTGGGATAAACAATAATCTGGGATTAAATCCTGGGTTAAAGGAGCAATGTAGAAGGGCCCTTAGTGCACACTGCCATATATTCCAGTTCAAAGTAGACAATGTGGGATTTTATTCAGCTATATGGAAGGGGCCTAAGTCATAGAATCATAAGGCTGGAAGGGGCTGCAAAGACCAACCCCCTGCCAGTCAAACACTGTGATCATACATACTCCAACACTCCACACCGAACCCTTAGATCTTGAAATGAGGGCCCATTTTAACTTTAAGGCTATCTTGGCAGTCAGTCATTATTGATGGTACTGATTCTGAGAATAACACACATTGTGAGAATATCACTTTAGTAATCCAGCCACGGTGGCGCAGTGAGTTAAACCCTTGTGCCGGCTAAACTGCTGGTTGGGTTGCTGACCTGAAGTTTGCCCGTTCGAATCCGGGAGACAGGGTGAGCTCTTGTCTGCCAGCTCTAGCTTGTGGGGACATGAAAGAAGCCCCCCAGCAGAATGGTAACACATCTGGGCATCCCCTGGGCAATATCTCTGTAGATGGCCAATTATCTCACACCAGAAGTGACTTATAGTATATTCTCAAGTCGCTTCTGACACGATAAAAAAACTTTAGCAATCTGATGCTGTTATTGAGCAATATTCTCCAAACTCTACATTGGTGAAGTCCAATGGACAATAGAAGTTCAGTAAAATTTTGTGTGAACACTGAGTTTTCATGAATTTATGTGGTGTGATGAACTTCATGTGATCTTCCCAATATCATTAATAGTTTTCATGGCTTAGAAAGAAATGCAAGCATTGGTCTGTCTGCCTCCCAGCATAATCCACCTCAGCCAGGTTAAAGAAATACGGAAATTTTGTCTTTGGTGGTGAGAGAAAATCTTCATAATGTAAATATGTTTTTACTTGATATTGTAGAAATGAATTATGAATGTGCAGCAGTGTAGTCCTTAGAGCAATCACCATGTGACAACTATAATATACCTGTCATAGAAACCTGCTAGTGTCATTTACACTTATGATTTGAGTCTCATCTATACTGCCATATAATACTATTTGAAATTGCATTATATGGTCAGTGTAGACTGTTGTGTTTAGTGCCAGGAAAATAATCTGTCCCTCTAGCTGCGGTTCCCTTGAAGATAAAATGACACCAGGGTCACAGTAGGTTTGCACAAAAGAAAATGCTTTACTCTTTCCAGCAGAGAAAAATAAACAGCTTTCTTCAAATGTAGCAGAAATACAATCCTTCAGTGTTCAAAAGAAAATACAGCTTAATTCAGCAACTTACATGCAAAACAAATGATTCTTTACAGAACGCACAGTATCACCAATCTACAAGGAAAAACAGAGCTCGGCACCCACAGCTACAGTTTGGAAAGGCTCCAAATGGTATACTGAAACCTCTGTTGTTATACCCTACTGCTTGCAGCAAGAGAAATCACTTGCTTTTATTAACACATGCAATGCACCTGCATGTGGATTCTTTCTTTCTTCACACACATACATTTGCAGTAACCTTGATGCTGAGCCCCATGAAAACTCACCCAGTTTTCTATATACCTTAACACAGACTCCTTTCAAACAGCATCATATGACAGTGTAGATGGGGCCTTAGATATACATGTGTCTGTTTTTAGAGGACCCTTTTAAGAGGTCCAAAGGATGAATGGCATCATCATACCTTCCAAACATAATCATGGGTGGATGGTAAAGAATAACTATAAACAGCAGAAGTAATTGATCATGTTCTGGAACATCAATTATCCCAGAAAAATGAAGTGGCCTTTGTCATATGCCAAAGTTTCCTGTAGACCAATGGAGGAAGCCCTAAAGGACCTTTTACTGCATGAAATCTGCATGGAACCTTTTCACCTACTCCCTTTTCCCCAAATTAAAACAAAACTTCAGCCTAGTTCAGAGGGGGACTGATGGAGTGGGTCAGGGAAGTGATTAATCTTGTCTTACATCGAGGCAGGGTCCCTGCTGGCATCAAGGAGGCTGTGATAAGACCACTTATTGAAAAAACACCTTTCCTAGACCCCACTATACTAGATAACAACAGACCAGTCTCTAACCTCCCATTTTTAGGCAAGATACTGGAGGATGTAGTTACTTTATAATTCTAAGGGTTCCTGGATGAAGCAGATTATCTATATCCATTTATGTATGGTTTCAGGCTTGGTTATGGGACAGGGACAGCTTTGATCACCTTGGTGGATGACCTATGCAGAGAACTGGACAGGAGGAGTGTGTCCTTTTTGGTTCACCTGGACCTTTCAGTGCCTTTTGATACCATCAACCATGGTATCCTTTTGAGTCACCTTTCTGGGATGGGATTTGGAGGTACTGTTCTTCTGTGGCTCTGTTCCTTCCTGGAGGGATGATCTCAGAAGGTGGTGCTGGAAGACTTAGGTTCAACTCTGGTCACTGGCCTGTGGGGTCTCTCAGGACTCTGTGTTGTTCATAGAATCATAGATGTTCAACATATAAATGAATTGGCTGGGGGAGGTCATCCAGAGTTTTGGAGTGTGGTGCCATCTATACACAGAGGACACCCAGCTCTGTCATTCCACCTAATTCCAAGGAAGCTGTTCCTGTGCTAAACTGGTGCCCAGCAGCTGTAATGGACTGGATGAAGAAAAACAAACTGAAGCTAATCCAGACAAAACAGAAGTGCTCCTGGTCATAAGACAGATCTGGGAATAGGAAGTCAGCTTCTGTTAGATGGGGTCACACTCCCCCTGACTGGTCCGCAGTTTATGAGTACTCCTAGATTTGGCTCTGAACTTGGAGGCCCAGGTATCAGCCGTGACAAAGAGTGCTTTTGCACAATTAAAGCTAGTGTGTCAACTGCGCCCGTTCCTGGAAAAGTCAGATCTGGCCACAGTGGTACATGCTTTGGTTACATCCTGGTTGAACTACTGTAATGCACTCTACATGGAGTTGGCTTTGAAAAGTGCTCAGAAACTTCAGTTGGTCCAAAGAGCAGCAGCCAGACTGTTAACTGGGGCTGGCTACAGGGAGCGTACAATTCCTCCATTGTAACAACTCCACTGGCTCTCAACACGTTTCCAGGCACAATTCCAAGTGCTGGTTTTGACCTGCAAAGCCCTATATGGCTTTGGTCCAGGTTATCTGAAGGACTGCATCTCTTTCTATCTACCTGGTAGACATCTATGATCTCTTGGAGAGGGCTTTCTCTCTTTCCCACCAACCATTCAAGTGTGCTTGATGGGAACACTGAGAGGACCTTTATGATGACTGCTCCCAAATGGTGGAACTTCCTCCCAAGAGAGACCAGGATGGCCCTATTCCTGTGGAGTATATAATTATAGTTCATGCATATCTTTTCTCTTCAGCCAATGGAAGAAGAATCTAAATTCCAGAAATATCAACAGTTAGGCTTAATATTGGTATTAAGCAATATATAAAGCTTAGAATTAGAAGTTTGCAAAGGTATGCAAAGGGATCTTTATATATTGTATATGTATCATCATGTAATTTTCTATACTAATTATTATGTTTAATTTTTCATTATGTATTTATGTATCCCCTGAAGAAGGCAAATGATTCTTGGAACCAGCAGAATTCTCATACCATTCAATGGTGTTGCATGAGAGAAAGATGGTAAAAGCAAGAGTGGGTTCATCACCCAAACAGAAGCAGATCCACAACTGTCCCTATTTGGAGTACAGATGGAAAAATATTTCTCTTATTTCTTTTCTGTTGCACCAAAAGTGGGAAGTGTTAATACTCAGGAGACCCACACATGAAGAATAACATGGCAGCAAGAATTTTGTGGAATATTTGCCCTGTATTTGCAGATTACAAAGTGTGTCAGGAAATAAATGGTTCAGGCCCATTTGAATAACCACATCTACATATTTGAATAACCACATCTCCATATACAAACCAGCATGAGCACTGCAGTCTGTGGAGGCCTTCCTCTCGGTCCCACCCCTGTCTCAAGTGTGGGTGGTGGGGAAGAGAGAGGGCCTCCTCTGTGATCACTCCCTGCCTCTGGAACCCCCTCCCTAAAAAAATAAAAATGCCCCCTCCTCTCCTCTCCTTTAAAAAGCTTCTAAAAACACATCTATGCACTTTAGCCTATGGAGAGGAGGAGGACTAATTATATACACCCCTGCCTAATTGTTGAACATCTACCTTTGCTAATCTGCTGTATACCATTTTAACTCCAATAATTTTAGTCAAATTTTAAAAGTTTTTAAGGATTTAATATGTTGTAAATGTGTGGAATGTATTATGTCTTGTTTATTTAAGTGGCTTTTTATCATTTTGATTTTTTAAAATTTGTTTTAAGTTATCCTCAGCATTGAATGTTTGCCACAGTATTTCATTTTGTTGTAAGCCCCCTGAGTTCCTTCGAAGATATAGGGCAGGCTATAAATAAAGCATTATTATTATTATTATTATTATTATTATTATTATTATTATTATTCTGTACAAAATAGATATGGATCTTTAGAATGAAAATCATGAGGTTTTAGTGCAGAAAACACTGTGGTTTTGGTATGGATTATTTATTGCTATGAAATCCAGTTCAACCTTTCAGCTATGTAAAGAGCAAGGGGATTTCCCACCTCCCTGTGGCCCCTATGCATCATTACAATTTCTACAATAAGGATTCAGGTACACTCCAGACTTGATCATTATGTGTGTTTCTGTACACACACAGAGATTGTTGAATGGAAAAGAGAAAATCTCCCAGCACAAACAGGGTGTATATTTGTGCAGTGCAGGATTCTGTTTTAGCTGCTTATTTCTTTGAATGTTATTTCTCCAAAGAATTTTAAAATGACATAATATAAACCTATTTGTGTTGGAACCCCAAAGGGGATAAGCAGAGTATACTTGCAATGTTCATTTTGATTAATCTCTATTTGTTTTGTTTATTGCTCCATTTATTAAAATACTTCAACAATGAAATCTGAACTTACCTTCCAGTAATTTTCAAGCAGTTTGTTTTTATTCAGTTTGCATGAATAGTTGCATTTCTTATGCTTCAACAAGTAGAGAAGGTGGGCACATAAAATACAAGCAGGCTTCTTAAAAGTATTTCACACTATGCTGTGCATCCTGTTAGTGACTCGTACAAGTGCAAGTCCATCTGTTTATGTCCCGTTATTGTTGTCATGGAGGTTTGTATTCTCTTCTTCCTCTGTGACAGCCAACGACGCCAAGGAGTTGTGAGAGGGGAGTCATAATATAGTTCTGCCTGAGTAGCTTTCATGCTGTGCTTGGCATATCTCTGAATGGATGTCCCCAAGAAAAGAAAATTCTGTGTAAGCTGCCTCTCATATTGGATATGGCCATAGGCTTAGATGGCAGAAGAACTGCTACAGGAGCTGTAAAGGACTAAATTAAGAGCTTCTCTATACCAGCCAGTGATTTCAGAAATGCTTCAGACTGACACTAGAGTTTCAAAGGTTTTACACATTCCATGCCTGACTTGTGGTAAAAGTGGGGCAGAATCTACATGGTCCAACTGGGCCAAAACTGATTAAGCCCAGGTGGATTGTCACCGTCACTGCTGTTCGATGGCCATGGAGCTTCAGGAGAGCTCCTTGCTGTCATGGGCCAGGAGGTCTCTTGGCCCGCAACAGGATCAGGACCTTTCTTAGGGCTCTGTGCTCATTTGCAGCAATGATTGCTACATGAACTCAATTGGTTCCGGCCCAGCTTATCTGTCTGAACGTGTCTCCCACCTCGAAGCTTAAGATCATCAGATGAGGCTCTGCTCGCGGTCCAGTCAGCCTCACAGGTGCGGCTGGCGGGGATGAGAGACAGGACCTTTTCAGTAGTGGCTCCCCGCCTATGGAACGCCCTCCCCATTGAAGTCAGGCAGGTTACCTCCCTCCTATCCTTCCGTAGGAAGGTTAAAACTTGGTTGTGGGGCCAGGCCTTCGAATAAGAATCAGCAGCATTAATTACTATTATGTACGCTGGAACTCAATTGACAGACCCAGTCTTTTAAACTTGAACATGCCTATCTGTATTTTATAATGTGTTTTATGAATGTTTTATGTAAGTTAATTTTTAACTGATTTATAGTGTATTGTACAGGTTTTATATGTGTGTTTTATTGTAAGCCGCCCTGAGTCCCCTGTTGGGTGAGAAGGGCGGGATATAAATGTTGTAATAAAATATCTGTTCCCCTTTGCGTGCTCTGATAAGATGGGTAACCTGTTTAATTCTCCAGTGTTAAGAACCAGAACTCTCTGGACATCAGGTTGTAACTTCTGGACAACTACTGCTTTTTGGTCTATGTCATATATTAGGAAAGGATAATATAATGACTGGAATAATTTCATTTTATTTGTGCCTCCTTCAAAAACATATTTTTTAAAAGAGCAGCTGAAAATTCAGCCATCCGGTGATATCTGCATGTAATTCAATGAAAGGCCCTCCCTTCCCCATATCTTATCTTCAGAGGAGGTTAAAGAACAGACACTTTCATTTAGTAATTTTAGCTGCATATGGTCTGCTGCAATGTGATACATTACTGTGACACATTACAGGCTGTTGGAATAATAATAATAATAATAATAATAATAATAATAATAATAATAATAATAATAATTTATGCTGGTATTATGTTACAGATTCATAATGTAGAGTTATGTAACTACTCATATTCAGAAAGATTATGAACTCTTACTATAAGACTATATGCATGCCACTCTCCACCACCTCCCATAACAACCAGCAGCCAAATCAGATGAAAGGTTTATTTGTTCATGTGCTGATCAGGGCAAAAGGATGTCATTTCCAGCCCCCTTTCACCAGGGAATGTGGCAATATCAATCAGAAGCAAATGTCTGTCACAAATGCTTGTCACAGTATTGCTTGCTAGTGGAAGTGCTTTGAAATATCCTTCTTTTTCTTCACCAATCAGCAGCTGAACATAATTTTCCTTCACACAGTGAATCTGCTGGCTGTTAAGGTGTGCTTGTGGGGGGGGGGGGGATGTTACTTATATACATATTCCTAATGTAGAATATTGGTTGTTGCTGTTATTATTCACCCTGCAGTATTTCTAAAAAGTGTAAGAAAGGCTCCTCAAATACCTTTGTTGTCTATTCAGCCATTATCATTCAGCCATTCTAATGAAATTGAAGAAGAATAACCTCAAGATTGCATTTCACCTTGAGCATGGCTTCTAATTGCTTTTTAGAAAGCTATCCTATAATAGATTACCCAAAACCCAGAGGTCTTTCATATCAACTGCTGTTATCATTTCAAATGCAAATTGAACATGATACTTTCTACATGAAAACAGTAGGGATCAGCATGGTGAGGCCATTGAGTGGCATATAACCTTCCAAGACTGTTTTTGCCAACCCTCAGCCAAGCCAGACTTCCCAGACTGGCTCTTTTCTTTCAAAAATGGCGGGGGCATTCTTGGAAGCCTTTCTTTTTTAAAAACCAGATTTCTGGCCACATCCTTGGGAGGGAAGTAGCTTATTCAAAAAGTCTTTGAGAATGTCTAGTTCATAGTTGTTCTGTGCAATTGTTATGAAGTCTTGCACTACATCCCATGCTTTTGTACCATGGCTGCACCTTTGCACTTACCCCTTTCCCTTGCCCATTGTTTACAGCCTGGCTGTGTTTACAGTAGCTTACCACCAGAATTTTACTGTTTTAATTGAGTTTTAAGTTGTTTCATATGTCTATTTGTTTTATTTAATTGCATTTTATATTGTGTTTTATTTAATGCTATGTTTATAGGCACTTTTGTGCCATGTGTAAGCCATTCTGAGGCCCTTCGGGGAGATGGCGACGGGATACAAGAATAAAGTTGTTGTTGTTGTTGTTATTATTATTATTATTATTATTATTATTATTATTATTATTATTATTATTATTAGCTGCCTAGATTTGTTTTGGGAAAGAAAATTTGCTCTAGACATGCTACAGTTGCTGATTCTTGCTAAACGTTGGCAAATATCCTATATCACCAGACATAACTCGGTCTGGACTAAGGTTTATGTATAAGGTTTATGTACTCAACTCGGTCTGGACTAAGGTTTATGTACAAGGTTTTGTGGATGAATGGCTCAAGTATTTTGTATTGTTTTAATTCTATATTTAACTACTTATGTTTTTTTCTTTTGTATTGTTTATGTATTGGCATCGAATTCTGCCAGTTTTGTAAGCCACCCTGAGTCCCTTCGGGTGAGAAGGGCAGGATAGAAATGATGGAAAAAAAATAACTACAACGATGTACATACATTTGACAAAGCTAGGTTTTTGGGTTTACAGCACCCAATTCGATTGAACTTTGAGGAGGCCACTTGGAAATTACATTGTTAGCACTCTCCTGGTTGCAGAGTGATTTGAGAATGAGCAGATCCCTTGCAGTTTTTTCAATATAATTTTTATTGATAAAATATAGGAAATAGGGGGGGGGGGGGTACAAGAACATATATAGGACTTTGTCACATGGAGGTCCTTGATGCGGGGAACAGCAGGGAAATCCTTAGGGCAATGGGACAGATCGTGGGGTAGTGGGGCGGATCCATCGTCCAGCACTCTGTATTGCCCACATCGCCTGCTTGGCCAGCGCATGCCAGAAAGTGTACATTTCCGGCTTGCTCCCGCACTGTCCCCAGCATTTTCAATCTGAACATGGGTAGTCCTGTGTTCAGATTTTGTTGTCATAGAATACTTTGCCAATGCAGCCAGCACGGAGCCCCACTGGAAGTAACTGTGTGTCACGTGGTAAAATCTGGAGGGCTCTTTGCTGGCCATGTTAGTGAAGTGTTCTAGGATGGGTAAATTTCCAAATGTAATGAGTCCATAAAGCAGAGACTTTTAAAAAAACATATTATATTATCATCTTCCATCATCATGTAATACAAAAAAGTTTTTATGATGTGAAAAAGAAGAAAAAAATTCTCATTTAGACTCAAATAAAAGAATAGAAAAGTGAGTATAGAATATATGGAAACATAGAAGATAGGAAAGTTAAGAAATAGGAAGCAGAAAGCCCTAACACCTCCTGCCTAATGCTGCTGCCTTCTTCATAATCTTCATTGTCTTGTGTCTTCTTACTTCTGGTAGATTAACTTTTCAAGATCTCTTGGACAACATTGGGGCAGATCCACTGAAGTCCTGTCACAACTGCCTCACTGAGCCCTTTGATTGGGAGAACAGCTGTCACAACCCAAGGCCACAATCTGCAGTGCCTCAGAAACCCTTCAGGTGAGGTACTGCCAATCTGAAAAGGTAGGTTTCTAGCACAACTTTCAATAATTACCATAAATATGACATATATGTGAATCCCAGGAGACTTATGAGATTTTAAATTGAGTTTACAACTTCGTAACTCCTGAACACGATGCTAGTCATGCATTTAATCTTTCTAAAATGAATTTAAAATTAATGTTCTAGAAGATGGTTTTGTTTCCCCCATTAATGATAATTCTCATACGTTAATACCATCATCCATGATATCCTCCTGAAACAGTTGTCTGAGCTGGGAATATGTGAGATAATTTTGTAGTTATTATTTTGCACTCATACTTGGATAATGGATATCCACTTCCAGAAGATGATGCTAAGCTGGTGCCTCATTGGCATCTTTGCTTTGAGCCTTGCAGTTTTGCATTTTATCTTATGTGATGTTTTAACACCAACATTAAAGCTATTGGCAAGATCATTTTAAAGTTTAAAGCTTAATAACACAGCTCTTTTTCCCTTCTGTTCAGAGTCAGGTGATGCTATGAGTGTCTTAAACTGGGATCAATAATAGACTGCATAACCCCCCTCATTTCATGATTTTGTTCAGCCGAACATAGAGAGGAAAAGGGAAATTTATAGTATTCAGTTTGCTTTAGAAAGGATTGCACTCCCTGATGACCAGTTTCATAATTTGTAGATTTTACTAGACTCACTGCTACTTTGTGGTGCAGGTTTTCTTTCCACAGATACAACATCTCAGCTTTTATCCTACCAGGAGAAGGATACTAGGCCTTAATTAACCATGCTCTTGTAACCTTACTTTTAAGGTTGCCTCTAAAGTTGGTCCAGAAATGGTAATAATTGTGGTAGATCTGTTCCTCACTCAGTCCATTCCAGGTTTGTTAGAATGGCCTGGTCTAAGTTTTCTGTTGGGGGTCTGGGAAAGCTAGAACAGTTACCTGTGGCTTTGGAAATGTCTCATCAGTCTGGATTACTTTGAGGAACTCAAGGAAGCACTATAAACAGAACAACAATAATATCTGGGATGAAATATGTCAGCAAAGAAATTTGAGCATATTATGGTGCCCTGTGGCACCTGGACTGGCTTTCATTTTCCTATACAGCCCAATTCAACACACTGGTTTCAATGTATAAGACCTCTTTCCACCTTAGGCAATGGTGGCTGTGAGGAAATTTGGAGTTTGTTTTTAAAAGGTACCAAAGCTGATAGGGCTGTGCAAAAATATGGTGCGGGTCATAAGTTGTAAGTGATTTGGTAAATCTGTACTAATGACCCGCATTGTGAAGCCAGTGCTGTGTCCCCCCAAAAATCAATGAAAACAGCCATCTACAGAGATTTCTTAAGAAGTTCGTTACTTTTCTTAAGCCTTCAGCACAAGCATTTTCTACTGGGCGTCACAGGAAAACTTGCTCTCCTCAGCCTATCAGAACTTAGAGAGAGGGGATGGGGGGAGGCACTTCTGGTGTTTCCTTTAAATCCAGGAGCAATGTTTCCTCATTGCAAGCAAGCTGGGAGAGAGCTGGAGATCTAAGGTAGCAAGTGAACGACACAGTAGCAAGCGACTGGCTAGGAGCTGAATTTGTCCCTTCTTGAAGGCTTTTGCATGTGCCATGCAAGTTTCGTTTGCCTCCACTTAGGATTCCTTTTAGGATGGCCACAGCCAGGTTTAGAATCCTTTTAGAATCATTTTTCTTTGTGTGTGGGGTGTGTGTGTGTGTGTGTGTGTGTCAGTTTAGGATTCATTTTTGGTTTTTTTTTCCTCTTTGGATTTCTTTAATTTAAAATTCTACAAACGGTTACTTTTATTTTCTAGTCTAATTTAATTCTATTTTAATTCTAGTCTAGTCTTCTTGCTTTCCTTTGGTTTTAAAAGTATAATTCAATTCAGTGCAAAGTGCAGTGTGTGTGCTTTAGAGGGGTGCTACTGTTGAGGTCGCATATTAAACATAATTTTATGGGTTAAACGAGCAGAAGAATTCTAGTGTAATGCCATTGGCCCACCAAATCAACCTGTTCCATTCCTTCCCCATATTGTGGGGACAGGCACTTGTAGTACAATAGAGTCTCACTTATCCAACATTCGCTTATCCAACGGTCTGGATTATCCAACGCAATTTTGTAGTCAATATTTTCAATATACAGTATTGTGATATTTTGGTGCTAAATTCGTAAATACAGTAATTACGACGTAGCATTACTGCATATTGAACTACTATTTCTGTCAAATTTGTCATATAACATGATGTTTTGGTGCTTAATTTGTAAAATCATAACCTAATTTGATGTTTAATAGGCTTCTCCTTAATCCCTCCTTATTATCCAACATATTCGCTTATCCAACATTCTGCCGGCCCGTTTATGTTGGATAAGTGAGACTCTACTGTACTTCCAAGTACCTTGCAATGCCTTCCTTTCTATTGTTTTTCTATAATTTAATTCTGCAAAGTGCAGCATGTGCGTGCATACACTTTTGGTCAATCCCAAGTGCCCAGAAGGGACTTCAAGGAGATAGCTCTTGTAGTTTTTTTTTTTAAAATTGTTGTTCATAAAAACTCTAAATATTTCCCAAAAAATCAGTGGATGAATGAAACATTCTGAAACCTGGGGGGTTTGGTTGGGGGGGGGGCTTAAAAATGCTAAATGTGTTTCATCCTGATAGCCCTACAGATGAGGGAGAGAGGAGCCTCGGAACTGTCTCTATTGGCACAAATGGACGAATAACAAAACAAAAAACTAACAAAATTTTCGGAACTTTGTAATAGATATGTCTGACTGGCCCTCCAGGAACTAATCTATTACCTGGAATTTTGGGTCTGAGGCAGTAAGACTAAGCACTGAGATTGATATGGACCCTTTATGGATTTTTCAAAACACTTTAAAATCAAAACAGGGGGCACCTGAATTTCATAAATACAAATGAAGCGTACTTTTGGCGACATGCACACCTCTACTATCTGAACAAATTTTTACAGGAATTGAAAAAATGTGTTGAGGGTGCGTATTGTTTTGCTATAAAATGCAGCGTCCCAAACCTTGTATCAAAGTGATTTGATACATGTTGATAGTTTTGTTATGTGCATAATACTTTACTCCTACCCAACAATGTGCTGCTACCTATAGCCCATTTTCCATTGGGGGGGGGGGATTTGGTACCTTTTGGAAGTAAACTTTACAGATGTGTGGGAGAGGTGAAATGGGCAACAAGGAATAGGCCTATTTAGTTAAACTGCATTATATGAATCTACACTGACAATATAATGTGGTTTGAAACTGCATTATATGGCAGTGTAGATGGGGTCTCAGCTGCAACTGCAGTTGGGTGTAAGAGAAACAAATAGAAACTGAAGGAATATTTAAAATGTTCACAAAATAGTCAAAATATGATTTTAGGTTTTGAGAAATATTATTGCAAAGAATCATGCACTGCCAGGTATTGTCACAGTCCAAGATTTATCTTACTTTCTAGTATTGCAGAGAATGAAACACTGACAATTATTCACACTTAGAACTTATATTTGCTGTGTTCACATTTCTTCTTAGGATGCTAACAGTATTTCCAAATGCTCAATTGACATTTTACATTACTGTAATGCTAAAAATTGTGGGACTGAAAAAAACAATATATGGTGTATGTGGAAAGAAATGTCCTTCTTTTGCCTTCCTCCAGTCACCACTCCTCATAGCTATCTATTGGCATCACCTACTTCAAATGACTGATGTAAGAACAGACTACTATAACTCTATAAATATATTGTCTTAACATTTCTTGGAGGATTTAGCATGATAAATAAATGAAAGTCTTTATATATCCTGACTTCATATGAAAAAGGAGCAACCCTTTACATATCTGTGGACAGAAAGTGACAGAAACAACAAGGGCTTTGGGAAGAACATTTTATTGCTAAGCATATCCTTGAACAAAAAGGCAATTATGAAAAGAAAAGAACAGGAGAAAAAAGAGGGAATGGAGGGAAGGGTGGAAAAAGCAATAACAACACAGTAATGTTAAAGAAAATCTTCAAGGTTTTCTCCATAAAAACAGTAGGGATATGGTAAAAGCCCACATACAGAAATGCACATGTTCCCAAAAAACTGTCCAATAGAAACAGACACCAAAAGAAAGGAACATAAAGATGGGTTTTCTCAAATTAAAAAAGAAAGGAAAATAAAAGAAATAAAGCAGAAAAATTATTTCACAAGACTCCAAGACTTCAAGAACAGCAGCAATCTTTTACAGACATCAAGGTATAATCAGCTCCGTATATGTTCGGCCAGTCAAGTTGTCTAAAATCGTGCTTTCAATACCTTTGAAAACCTGTCTTTTCCCTCCCCTTCTGTTGTAGTGTAAAAATATAATTAAAAATGATAATAAAAAAACAAACCTCACACACACTGAAAAGATTTTGTTAGCCAGGAAAGCCTCTTCTCAAACCATATGAGAAGGCTGCCTTTTTTATTTTGTTCTCATGTGCGTGTGTGCATTGGATAACACTTCTTCATAATCAAAGATTCATGCGACTTATAAACACCAGCAAGAGTAGATTTCTAAACCTAAACAGCTGATTAGATTTCATCTGTACACAGAAAAATTGTACATTTCTAATATGCCAAAGTCCTCTTAGAATTTTTGCGTGTTTTCCCCATCTCTCTCCTTTATTCTTTCTGTCTCTCTTTTTACTTTAAATTTTTTTGCACATGATATTTGTGGCCAAAAACACCCAGTTGGTTATTTTCTCCCATACAGTAAGTTGCTCTCTTTCAAAATAATGGAATTTTTTTTTCTTTTAAAAAACCTAAACAAACAAAATTAAGTACATTGAATATAAATAACAGGCCAATGAAACTTCATAGCATTATGTACATCGGGGTACCCAACTAGAAATTACACCATCCAGAAAAAAAATTGTAGTAAAATATGTAAACAAAATCTTATTTTTTATCTTAAAATTTTTTTGACACAGGTAACTGTGACAAAGTTAAAATGCACACTCTTTTCACATTTTTAAAGTTTAGCTTTTTGTTGTTTTGTAAAAACATTTTTCTTTACAACATTCTCATTTCATATTAAGACTTTGACAGCATCTGTTTCAGTCGTCCCATCAAACATACCATGATAAATATATCTGTGTGTATATATATATATATATTTATATATATTATACTATTAATAAGCTTCTGTAATTTTTTTTATTTCTGTGTGTCATAATGACTTTTTAAATTTATCTTCTTTCATATAAAAGAGAAGGGAAAGGGGGAATTGGGCAAATGGAAGGACAGCGAATCAGAAATGTCAATCTACAAAAGTAAAATTGTTACATATGAAACACACCTTCATGATTTTTTAAAAAACAACAACCCACCCCTAAGTCGTACTCCACTGTGACACATTTTTGGCTTGTGTGACATTTTGTGGTTCTTGCCACAAGTTGAATTCAGTATAATCTTTCTAAAAGTTGAATTCAATTTATTATTATGGTTGATTCATGCATTGTCAGCAGATAAGGAGCCAGAATCACGAGAATGGCTCCTTAGTTTTGCTTCATATACTTAATTCAAAATGGCTACATGATTTTTGTTTTGCTTTTATTTGTTTGTTTTCTAAATTCCCTCCCTTTTCTTCTACAGTTTAGCTGTGGTAAGATATTGTCAGTGGTAAGCAAATTATAGCCAGTCACCCCTCGTCAAAGAAGATAATCCTGTTTGATCTTCCTATGACATTATTTTAAAACATTGGGGCCAGATCTGGGGTATGCGTGTGCTAGTATCCAATTTTCCATGGCTCTCATTCTCAGCATCATCACCAACATTGCCACCCCATCACATTGTTTTTTAACGGTAACAACTTACTGCAGACAACAGATTCAAGAGACAACACAATCTGATATGTAGAGCAAACACCATGATAGAACTTGAGTTCATATATGGCAATAGTCTTTCTTTATTACAAAATATTTCCCCAAGGTTTCTTCTTAACTTATGTCCTGGCTCATTCTCCCAAAAACTCTCACAGAAAATGAAAAAACTCAGACAAAAAAAAAAACATAATGAAAATCCCAAACCATTGTTATTTTCTTTTTCTCCTCACATTTTGGAAAATGATACATAGGCTAGGCATGGCCAGATCAGTTGTTCTGTTTTGTTTATAACATTTGCATTTTTTCTTTTTCTTATTTTTTTTCTTATTTTTTTAAAATAATTAAACTGAAAAAAATTAGCATACAGTCAAAGATCATGAACATCTTTAAAGACTCACTTGGAGATACGAAACAAGTAAGCCATGAAGTCTTCTGCCCTTGCAGAAAAGTTCAGCTGAGGAGGAGGTCTGAAGGCTTTGAAGTCCACCAACATGGTAAATGCTGCATAGGCCTTCTTCAGAACGCTAAGTGTGCTTTATAATACAGTAGGGCAGAGTTTGAGGACTCCAAGCAATGACTGAAAACTGAGCAGTCAGCGGCTGAAAGGTTTATTTTCAATATTTGATTTAAACCATAAACTGTAGCTCCCAATCTTGTTAGCTGTAACAGTTTCGATTCAGTTATAGCTCATTAAGTATTTATATATTTATATATATAAATAAGTATTTATTTATTTTTTACACATAATATTCTTTGTCCTTGTTTTTCTGTTTCTTGTGGCCGCTCTTTGTGCTCTGTTGCTTCTCCTTCATGAGCGTGCCGTTGCTCTGGGCTGAGTTGCTGATGTAGTTCCGTGTCTCATCCACCTGATAGGACCCCTCGTCCCTGTTCCTGTACTTGTACATGGCGTACAGGAGGATCAGGATGCAGAGGGCAGCAGCAGCCACAATGCCGACGACCATCCCCGTTGTGCTGCTCGACTCACGGACCACCTCTGAGGCCCCCGGAACCCGTCTGATTCCTGGCTCCGTGGGGTTTGCTGTGGGCACATTACGGAACATGGGGGAAGTTATTAGCGGGCTCTTCAGTTTTGTGCTGTCTAGCTCATAGGCAGTGGGTAACGGAAGCAAGACTATGTCAGGCTGGGGTTTGAGGTCACGGTTATTTATGTTGCCGGCTGGCAATTTGGGCACCATCCCAGTCGAGGACGAAGCTGTGGAGCGGATCAGCTCAGGGGACAAAGCTGTGGTAGTAGTCCTACCAGTTTCGGAGACTTTGTTAGGTCTAAAGTCCTTGGCTTCCCACTTGGGTGCGTGTGCTTTGTAGCCACCTTCGAAGATTGAAGTGGAAAGACTCTTATCTGTTACCAAGGAGAAGGTGGTGTAAAAATCTTCATCATCAGTAGGGGGTAGGTTAGAGTCAAAGGTTTCCCCTGAGCCATACCCAGATATCACCAAGCCATCATCATCACAACCATCGCTGCCTTGGTCCGACAAGCAAGGTAACCCCGCCTCAGAGGTCATGGACAGGGAATCTTTGGTGGTCTCAATAATGGTGAGGAGGGGGCGGAAGGTAGTGGGGAGTGTAATGAAAGGTGCACGAGTAGCAATAGAAGGGATATCTAAAGGGTCTTCTACAAGAAGAGGGATAACTAATTCACCTCCTGGACATAAAAGAAAAAAAAAAGAAAACATTAGTATATCTTGAATACAGTACATCATCGGATGTTCAATTCGCCCATCTGAAAGGGCATGTATGTATGTGTGTTTTGGGGGGAGCTTAAGCTAGCTGATTTCACATCCTTCTCTATTCTTATGAACACAACCTTTCTAGAACTCTTTGCATTCTTCTCACCCAAGCCGCTTAGGCACAGAAGAAACCAGATTTATGATTTTTAAGATTTGGCCAAAGCAAAATCTGTGTGATTTAGGTTTTGAAGATACTCTCAAAGTGACTTCAAACAGATTTCAAGCAGCTTTATATTTTTCTTAATATTTGATGTATTTTCCCCAAACACGTTCTTTATTATATCGACTGTCTACGTAGACTGAAACTTGCTATGGCAAAAAATAGCATTGCCATTTTTGGTGTGTTTTTTCACATATATGTAGTATTTGGTTTCTTCAAATGGGGCAAAGCAGGGTAGCTTGGTTGATATGCAACTCTGATTCCATAAAGTGACATTCACAGCCATGGTGTGATTTTACAGCAGTGTAAAATGGATGTCTGAGTGGTTGAAATCAATCTTTGAGCTTTATGTGAACAAAACATTCTTGTAACAATTCATTCACAGCTGTTCAGATGAACTCCACACTGAAGCCTTGTGGAAAGCAATGGGAGCCGTAATAATAGAACATTATCTAGAACATTTTAGGAACTAAGTCCTACTTTGAAGTTTCTAAAGCATGCTTCCTCTATTACTTTTTATCAGAGCCTGCCAGTGTTCTCTTTTCAGACTACAACTCTCAAAATTCTCCAGCCAGAATGGCCAGTGAGTTTCATAGGTAAATGCAATTGCAAATCACTGCAAGTCTGAGATTATCTGTTCCATTAGTTCAACAATCTAGTCATCATGACTAACTTCAATTGCATTGGTGTGCAGTAGGGGGGGAGAAATGGGTGACTATTCATCATCTTTGCAAAGACAATATCCAGGGTCTACCTAGTAAATTTTGAGTTGTTCTATCCACCCTGTTGAAAATCTGTTTCTGAAGTCAAATTAGAAAGCTCTAATGCAAGTTTAAGAAAAAAAGTGGCCTTAACGAAGTTAACTACATGACATTTGATTGTACTGTGATTTATTACTGCTTGTAGTTCCCAGGGGCAAGTCACAAGGCAATCATGAACTGCCATCATTCTTATATCTATCCAAAAAGTGATCGCTATCATTCTTCTATCTCTTGTTGTCCAAACCACTGTTTTTTCTGGGTTCTTAGATCTGTTCCAGCTATATCAATTTTGGGAGGATGAAGCTGAACTGAGATTTTGAAGAACAAGAAACATAGAATCAAGACTCTTTTTGAATGGAGAATTCAAGTTCTTGGACAACAGTGAAATTATGTTTAGGGTATAGTTGAGCCACCATAATATAATGGTAGACACATGTCAATTTACTGTGCTCTCTGTGGTTCTTAACTGGAGTCATGAGTTTGGCAGTTTTTAATTTCTTATCCCAAACATCTGAAGGGCCATTGTTATTAAAATCTCCTATTCTTATAAAGGGATTTGACGTAGAGCTGATTTCTTGCCTCTTTTCAATTTTGGGAGGATGAAGCTGAACTGAGATTTTGAAGAACAAGAAACATAGAATCAAGACTCTTTTTGAATGGAGAATTCAAGTTCTTGGACAACAGTGAAATTATGTTTAGGGTATAGTTGAGCCACCATAATATAATGGTAGACACATGTCAATTTACTGTGCTCTCTGTGGTTCTTAACTGGAGTCATGAGTTTGGCAGTTTTTAATTTCTTATCCCAAACATCTGAAGGGCCATTGTTATTAAAATCTCCTATTCTTATAAAGGGATTTGACGTAGAGCTGATTTCTTGCCTCTTGTGTGTTAAATTACTTTTTTTTGCTATTTTTCCATTATCCACTTGGACATGATTTTTCCAAAACACAAGGAAACAACAACTTTCCATTCTAAAAACCAAGATTTCTACTATAAGAGTTCATTTCATTTCTGTTAAATATATTATTACAATCTCATTTTTATTTTCCTTTGTAAGATGGCAGATTTGCGACTGGGCTATTCTGAGTAAGAATCATTGTGGAAACATCAAATATAAGTGAATGAGAAGAGGAGGACCTTCTGGATGGATCGTTTCCTGATGGATATCATTTTCAGACTGAAGGCAAGGGTTTTTGATAACAGCTAATGAGGAGTTATGAACTAACTGAGATGGACAAATTGATTAGGCTAACAGGGAAGGAATATTTGTCTATTTTAAGAAAGATTTGGGATTTAATGAATAACATTTTCCAATAGGACCAGGCTGTGGTGCAGCTGGTTAGTAGACAGCTGCAATAAATCACTACTGACTGAGAGGTCATGAGTTCGAAGCTAGCCCAGGTCAGGGTAAGCTCCTGACCATTAACAGTCCAGCTTGCTGTTGACCGAAAGACAGTTGCATCTATCAAGTAGGAACTTAGATATTGCTTATGCATGGAGGCTAATTTAACTAATTTACGATGCCATAAAATCTCCAGCAGTGTGTGGAAGGACTTATTAAGGACTTAATGTCACAGTGGATGATGAAGCAGCATCTCCCCCTGTGGCCAGAATAAAGCATACCCTCATGAAGCCAGAAGCTGGAATGTTAAATTGCTTCTGTCTGTCTATATGTAGTTGTCTATATATGTCGTTTGTCTAATGACATTGAATGTTTGCCTTCAGGGTGAGAAGGGTGGAATATAAATACTGCAAATAAATAAATAAATAGGTGTGTGTGTGTGGGGGGGGGGGTGTCATTATTTGTGGGATTTATGAGCTTGTCGCATGTTATTAAATGTAGAAGTATGACTATATAATATTTCTTAAACGGAGTGGATAAGCTAAAATTAGGAAACCACCAGAAAGAGAGTGAGAGGTCTACTAGTCTTTATGTTAGTTAGTCTATATGTCTAATGTTTAAATGTTTATATGGGTTTTCGAGCTTAAGAGAAGTGGGTAATAAATTCATTATTATTATTATTATTATTATTATTATTATTATTATTATTATTATTATTATTATTATTATTATTATTGAGTGCATGTTATGATGTTTAGATTAGTAGAATGTTTTTTTTAAAAAATGTATAACTTTATGATGTGCTTGTTCACTTTATTATAGTTGTATTATGGTTTTTCATTTCTATAATTTTAAAAATTGTCTAAAATAAACCAGAAAATCCATTGCAGTTGTTCAGAGTATGTCCCATACTGCGGTCAAATCTGAGACCAAAAAATGTGGAACACTTGTAAGGACACCACTAGTGCTGATGCATTTAGAAAGAACACCCAAAACAGCTGCTTGGAAGGTAAACAAGAACTTCACAGAAAGGAAACCACATCATTTCCATGTGAACACTTGTTTTCCACCTCATTATTCCCATTTCCTGTGCCCTGCTACACTCTACTGCTGATCATGAATGGACATGGTGATGTGGCATCTCAACATTTCTGGGTTCAGTTCCAATTCATAATCATCTAGCATTGTGCCATCATCCCATCTTTGAACTGGTTCCTGGAGTTTGGTTGACTCCACTTCCTAACTTGAGTTTAATATTAGTGTAGAATCTCCTTGACCCCCCCCCCCATTGGAATCCGGGGGGGGGGGAGAGAGAGAGAGATTGAGAAAAAAGAAAAGTACTGTATATACTTGAGTATAAGCCTGGTTTTTCATCCCTTTTTTAGGGCTGAAAAAGCTCCCCTCAGCTTATACTCATGTGAGGGTCCTGGCCGGCTTCTATTCAGGTCAGCTTATACTTGAGTATATAGATATTCAGAGTTGGACAGTATTATCTTATTAAAGTCTTATTATTATCTTAAATTGCAGTTTATATAAACATTCAAAAATATTGAACCTACTGATGCCTTTTCAGTAGTGGCTCCCCGCCTATAGAATGCCCTCCCAAATGAGGTCAGGCAGGCTCCTTCCCTTCTATCTTTCCGCAGGAAAGTTAAGACCTGGTTGTGGGACCAGGCCTTCGACCAATAACAGCAGCACCAATTATTACCATCCTAGAACTCAATAACAGACCAACTATCAGACTCGAAATGCGCCAATTGTATATTTATATGTATGTTTTTATCAATGTTTAATGTATCTAATTTAATGTACCCTAATTTTAATTGATTGAACTGTTGTAATATTTTTATATTGTGTTTTATTGTAAGCCGCCCTATGGGTGAGATGAGCGGGATATAAGTATTGTAATAAATAAATAATAAATGCCTCAAATAATGCAATTTTATTAATATCTATTTTTATATTTGAATTAGACCAGTAGCTGCTGCATTTCCACCCTCATCTTATAGTCGAGTCAATAAGTTTTCCCAGTTTTTGTGGTAAAATTAGGTGCCTCGGCTTATATTCAGGTCGACTTATACTCGAGTATATACGGTATCTTGCATATGCATAGGAGGAGTCCCGGGTGGCATAACAGGTTAAACTGCTGAGCTGCTGAACTTGCTGACCAAAAGGTCGGCAGTTTGAATCCGGGGAGTTGGGTGAGCTCCCACTGTTAGTCCCAGCTTCTGTCAACCTAGCATTTGAAAACATGCAAATGTGAATAGATCAACATGTACCGCTCCAGTGGGAAGGTAACGGCACTCCATGCAGTCATGCTGGCCACATGACCTTGGAGGTGTCTACAAACAACGCCAGCTCTTTGCCTTAGAAACGGAGATGAGCATCAACCCCCAGAGTCGGCCATGACTACACTTAATGTCAGGGGAAAACCTTTACCTTTACCTTATATGTGTAGGAAGCATACCCTAACTTGTAGTTTAACACTAATATGACTAACTTTGTGTTACATTTTCTATGTTCTGTTTCAAATTAAGAAGGAATTGATACTCACACATGCTATCAAGTGTAGCATGTGTATCATGAATGATTCCTAATTCAGAGAATGAACAGTAGTATTCAAAAGAAGGCAATGAGAAGAAGAGGCAGCACATGGCTATTTTAAATAGCTAAACTAGAGCTCTACTAATTGAAAATGGAATTGAATTCAGTGGAATGCCTGTTTGCAAACTGTCTGAAGTCACAGAGGACTAAGTGACTCTTTCTGTCAGTTACGTAAAGTTTGAGGCTTGATGGCTTGCAGCACAATGGAAAATACACATAATCCGGCATTGGAGCCCTTGAGGTGGGGTGTGGAGGTCTGCAAGAATAATGTGAAAGCAGCCTGGGTCTGACACAAGTGCATCTGAATTGTAATTTAGCCCGAGGCTTGCGTGACAAAACTATGCTGCATCGGGAATAGGCAGAGGCCGTCTTTTCTCCCACAGCAGCAATGGAACACATAGGGGGATATTTTCTATGGAGTCAGGCCACATCTAGCACACTAGCCAATGGCATCAAACCAATGGCATCTTCTGTTCACTGTTTAGAATTTTAAGATGGACTATTTCCAATTTACATGGTAGAATTGATTCAGTTTGACATCATTTAAACTGCCATGGCAGAGTGCTATGGGATCATGGGAGTTGTAATTTTATTGAGGGACTAGCACTATTTGGCAGATAAAGCTAAGGATTTTGTGAAACTACAATAATGATGTGAGTGAAAAATACTAGAATAGTGTGAGAGCTGCAAAGAAATAGAAGTAACCACACTATTCAGATTTAGCATGTGAAGCTGGTCATGGATAATGCCTACCTGACAGGAAAAGGAAAAATATCTTTTTTTTAATGATACAGGGAGAAAGTTCTTGTGTCCTCTCAAGTCATTTCCAACTTCTGGTGTCCATAAGGGTTTTCTTGACCAAATTTATGCAGAATGGGGTGGGCATAGCATTCATCTGATGCCGAGCAAGTGGGAGTTGTCCAAGGTCAGTCACTGGGTTTCTATGGCAGAGTAGGTTAAAACCCTGATTTTCAGGGTTCTAGTCCAACACTCAAACCACTACACCACACTGGCCTCTACAGAGATGGTAGAGCTAGAAAGATGCTCTGATAGAAGTGATGCTTTCACTTCAATTTATAGTAAGGTTCAAACTTGAAAAAAATATTTTTGGGGGACTTTAAGACAGAATTCCAAGATTGTATGAACACTGACCGTACTGGTTAGGGGAGTTTGCGGTTTGAAACACCTCTTCCACCCCCAGAAAATGTTTGCAAGCTCTGAAGATCTGCTCTATAGCATTAGCCAGTTTTCTGAATCTGAAAAGTCAGCATTTGCCAGATTGGACCATAAAATGATAGTTCCTCAATTTATCTCCTTAAGAGTGTTTCATCTGAACCAATGAGGATGGTTTCCTGTCTCTTCCCTGTCTCTCCTCCACTTCTGGGTACCAAATAGTTCTTCAGGAGAACAAGTTGAGACTTCAGCATATATTTTAAGATCTCATAGACTAAAATAAGACCTAAAAGAGAAGTGTTGTTCTAACCAGAACCCTACGTTTAACCTCTTCTCCTTTCCCTGCCTTCTTTATACTTCCAGCAGAAGGTCACATATTTATTGAAGTGATTTGTGCTGGCAACTGAGCTTCAGGATGAAACAGAAAGGAGCAGTTAAAATGACTTCTTCTGCTGCATTAGTGATGCCAGATCAGCTTCTATTTGGTCAGATAAATATGCAACAGATACAATGAGCATTCCGTTCTGAGAGGACTGAGGTCTGCTTGGTGAAAAAATTGTAGTCTAGGAGCTCACAAATATCCAAGATTCGGTGCATGGTTTCTTTCTTCTCTTTTTAAAGAATAAGTTGTCGATATACCTCTAAGTTAGCATTTTAAACCTGGGACATAGACTTGTTTGATAAGGCTGTGCTTTCCTTTAAATTAACAATATCACTAGGGACATTAAAGGTCTGCTTTAGCTTTGAAGGCTGCCCTGAATTTTGCTTTATGAGTGTATTTATAGATATATAATTCATCCTCCTGGGGCTGCTCTCTAGTAAGGACCCTTCTGACACCAGAAAGTGTTGAAAATTCAATAAGAACCTCTGTGAACTGTGCAGATGTTTGTGGGTGAAACATGAATCTATGGGGCCATAAGTGACCAAAGTTGTGGGGGAGAAGAGAGTGAAGCAAGGACGCTAAAATCTTTTCCATTCCTCATTTTTATAATCAAGATAATTTTACTGGTTTGTCAGTCATGAAAGACATCTAGGAGCAAAATCAAAAGAAGAAAAATTATGAAAAGGGACCCATTCAAGCTCTTGTGATGACTATAAAGAGAGAAACACAACAATCCTTCTGTCTCTTCCAGATGTGGCAGAAAACCTTTCATATATCAGCCAGAAAGACCCACACAGTATACCTCCATCCTCTGGTGTTTGAATTTTAACATCTAAAGACTCTTTTTTCATTTAATGTTCATTTCTTCACACTGCAACTCAGGTGTGCTTTTAGGAAAAGGTTTCTTTTTGGAAAAGAAGCTTTCTGCTTTGGAACATAACTACAAACATTGTTCTTTTTAAAAAGAAAAGATTACAGATTTGAATGCACATGCCTCCCTTTGTTGTAAAAATAAATGAATGAATAAACAACAGGGAGAAGGGGAGGACAGAGCAGTTTTAAAATTCTCCTGAGATTTTTTTATCCTTGCCAGTTCATTGTGGGTAGACCAGAGAAAATATTGAAGTCACATCTCTTGAGCTGCTGGTGAAAAGTGGATGATAATGGGAAGCTTCTTTATCAGTAAAATATTTTGATATTCTTTCACCTAGTCATTCATTTGAAACTGACAGACAATACCACAAGGAAGGGACCTCTCTCTTCCATTGTGTAAAATCTCTCCTTTACTGTTTGATAGATATTAAATCCCTTAACTACCTTTCAGGGAAATATTTGTGCCCCTTTTCACATCCTTTTCAAATACTTTGGCTGAAAAATATAGTTTCAAAAAAGCCTCTTGAGAGAAATGTTGAAGGTATTGAAAACAAGAATAAAGTATGTTAAGAATTTGCTTACTTCATAAGCCAAACAGTTGTTTTTCACCCAAATTCTGTGACCAATAGAAACGTGAACATTTATATCTGTGAGGTTTGTATATCTTTAACCTATAGGTGGGAAAATTGGTTCTTTTCTTTCCACAAGACTCTTCATTCACTCACTACATAGCTCTTCTTCACATTGGCTGAAATTTGGCCAAGGATTTTTTTTTCATTTTTGCCAGCCGAGATCACTATGATTTGCGTCAATACTCTGTGATTCCAGCAGCATTTGTGAAGAGGTCCATAGTCTCCGTTATTTTTGTTCTTAAGAATTCCAGGTGTCTATTTAATGTATCTGAATGCACAATGAAACTGTGAATATTTTCCATTGCTTTCTGCTCAAGATTCAGATGTACAACATCTGGCTAGTTTGCTTGAGTTTGCAATTCTGATGGCATTCTGTTAATGAGTTGTAATGGCAGCAGTCCAAGTTATTCCACTGTAACTATCTTTTCTGACAACTGCAAATGATGGTATTGTTTTCCAACCACGATGTAAGCAAGGGACCCCCAAAGACCTTTCAGTGGGGAAGATCCAGTCACAAGATGGGCATTTCCATGTTGATAGAGAATCAGATGGATGAGGAAAGTGAGCAATACAGATAAATCTAGTTATTTTCCTTTAGCTGGATTTTTTTGTTATTCCTAACACTAAAATGTCCACTGGGGTATGGGACTATCAAAAGGTGAGTTGTGGGGGCAGACTATTTATGTGTTTATTTATCTAGGTTATTTATACCTTGCCATTCAGCTAAAAGAGCTCCCAAGGTAGCTTTAAAATTGTCCTATCTTTAGGTTAACAAAATATTTACTGGATTGTTATATTCACAAATGTTAAACGTGCTTAGAATCAACTTAGTCTAGAAATGAGATAATGCAATTGTATCTCAGATCCTTGAGAGTGTTTACAGCTTAATTCAAACAAAAGCTGCTTTCCAGAAGTTTGTGAATTTGAGTCTATATTAGATTCTGAAAGATTAACTTTATTCAGACTAAGCCCTGTATATTGTGGGAGGAGACATAGACCAAATTTTAATTGCACCTTGAATTATAGGCAGGGTGGGAGAAGGAGGCAGCTCTCCCTCTGAATATCCTATCAATCTGTCTATATTAATCTTGCAAAACTATTTGGTTACCAACATGAAGTCCACATGGAAGATGTTGCCATCTCTGATCTCTTCCCCTTTACCAACCAGAATTTTCACTAGATGCCATCATTGTTTTTAAAGTACTTTCTATGGAGCAAATACAACTAGGTCATATGAATTGCCTCTTCCAGTAATTGGCAGTAGTTCTTCTGGCCAGTTTTTAAAAATTGTATCTGATTATAGATGATTGTTGTAACCATCCAAAAAGCCAATCTGTTCAGACAGATGGACATTTCTTTTTCTTTACAAAATACACCCAGGAAAGAAAAATCTTGAAAACATCCAACATTGGAATTTATACATGGTGTCTTGGTGAAAGATATCATGGTTTGATCTTCCATGCTTACCTTCCACTGTCTTCTACTTTCAGGAACCTGGATGCACAATATTATGCTAGAATAGTACACTTGAGAGTATCTTCTGGACCAAAATACAAGGAAATATAAAATGCTAATATTTAGGAAATGTGACAAATCAATTTATAGGAATGCCAGAAGCAGACTTTGAGTCATGGAAAAGTTTACCAAATACACCAAATTCCTTTGTTCTTTTGTGTATGGCATGCCCATCCTACAAGAAAAGCATATAAATTGAGAAGAAAGAACTCTGATTGAGAGGGTTATCTCATTAATGGAAAACAACTACTGTTTTGGTTAACCTTCCCCCACAAACATACAAGCATGTAATTAACAAGAATACATAAGAAATGCAAATCACAAAAGCCAATATTAAAGCAACAATCTTGCAAAAATTAAATCACAGAATGCATCTACAAAAATAAAAATACCATACACTGAGAAATAATAAATTGACAGTAAAGGTTAAAGCTTGGAACTAAAAACAACAATAATAATTCATTCACATTAATTAAAAAAGGAAAAGAGAAAACCCAAGATAACAGGAAATATAAATCATACAAAGAAAAGAAAGCCAAAAGCACAATTCCTAAAAAATAAAAATCCTAAATACACATAGAAATATAGTTAGAAAAAAGCATCATACCACGTTGATTTCATATTGTCAACTTACATCAACAAATTGCCCGCATGTTTTTTGGCATGAAAGAAAAATTTATAAAAGAAAGTTGTGTAAGAATGCTCTTGGACAAGCAGAACTGCCACATTCGAGAAACGTTTGCCTTTTTGATTTTGCTGTTGTCGTTTTGTTTCTTTTTTTAAAAAACCTTTTTATCAAAATGTGTAGTATTTTCTGTTTTTTTAAATATAATAATTATTTACGACAAAGGGTGATACAGGGAGGCAACAACACATACATCCACACCACATAACATGAAAAGAAAAAAATCATAACCCTGCACTATAACAAATTGGGACTTTTTTCCTACTGTGTTTCCTTTTTGTTCTTGTAAATTCAGAATTTTCCTTTTTAAAAAACAGTAATTGTTGTGTTATGATTCCTCCATATTTTTTTAAGGATACACCTTATTGTTATAGAATTTGTGTTTGATTTACTTTCTTTTCTACAGATTAGTGGTGTAACACCAAACCACTGCTCACATGCAATCCTGACATTGCGAGGACTTACACAATAGCAGTGTTCCATGGATCACACCATTAAATGGTGTTTGAGAATCAACTTATTTGCCTTTTCATTCTTTCTTTCTTTTAAAAATATTGTTTGAATACCTCTCTCAAATTTTTTACAACACATTTTCTTTTCTTTTTTTCCTAGAATTTGGAGTGTGTGTGTTTTAAGGAATGGATGACTGCACATAAAATTTTAAACAATGCTAAAGAAAGGGTGGTTGGGAGAGTGAAGGGGGGGACTCATGGGAAGAAAAGATGCCTTGGGTGGATGGAGTTGGGGTGTACGGTCTATGAGTGTACTACACAGATGAAGATGATGGGAGTGAATGTGTAAGTCAGTTGCCATGTCCATGTAAGTGCAGAACGGAGTGATCTAGCAGCATTAGAGCTTCTGGCTGTAAGGAAGGGATGGGCAATATACAAAAACAAATGAGCATATTCATGCCCATCAACAAAAAGAAAGAACAGAACTCTAACATTGACAATCTCACAAACCCTAAGCTGCAACTTCTTCAACATGCAAATTACAAAAAAATTACTAGGAAATATAATAGTAATAAGAATGACAGTTTCATTAAAGTTCTCAAAGAATAAGAACAGTTCAAACTTTTCCCCTACTTAGAAAGCAGTAAAATATACAAACTAATAATAATAATAATAATAATAATAATCAGATAAAAAGAAAACAAGGAAACTAGAATTTATGCATAGGAACTGGAGCAACTTCAACTGCAGCTCTGCTCAGCTTTCATCTCCTTATTGTATGTAATCTTTCCTGTTAAGTGTTTAATATTTGAGTATCGATTCAGATTGGGGTTTGAGTGCTTGTAGCCATGATAGTTCAAAAGTAATAATTTTTAGTGCTTTCACAATCCTTGCCCCCATTTGGATTTAATGGATGTGAAAAAAGAAATATGTTTTTTAAAAAGTAAAATGTAAGGCTGTAGGATTCTGCAGTTGAGGTAGTCCCTTATATAAAGGCGCGGGGAGGTAGAAGGGGAAAAATTCAGAAAACAATCTAATAATGTTTATGTTGTTAGATTGGAACAAACCAAATCTAAGATAGAAATCCAACATTGAAAAGAAAATACATCAAAATAGGCATACTTAAAAAAAGAAAAGAAAAAAATAGGACTTTATTCCCAGAAAGAAGGGAGAAGAGAACAACTGTTTGAGTTTTAATTTTTTTAATTACTTGTAAAGGAAAAAATAATAATAATCCACACACTTTCAAAGATGAACAAACCAGATGCACACACCAAAAAATAACAGACAAAGCAGTCTAGGGACACTTTTATCATTTCAAATTCTTCCTTGTTTTTTCCCCAATAATTTTAAGTTTTATTTCTAAAAAATCAAAATATTTGGCAGGGAAAAAGGCCACTAAAAACCTCCCCTCCCTTTTATGTTTGCTTTTTTAATTGAAAAAGTAAATAAATATGGGAACGTGCAGTCTGGATGTACGTCATAAATATATATAAGAAATTGGCTGAGATTAACAAATGGGTTATAAAATAGCTTCATTTTACTGTAGAGTGTTAATAATAATAATGCATGCTTAAAGTAAGTTGCATTTAGGGAAAGTAGAAGAAACAACAGCAAGCTAGGAATAGAAAGGGGAAGGGAGGGGGAGGTAGGTTAGCAGAGGAAGCGATTCGGGGAAGAGGGTGGTTGCTGGTATGTCATTCCACAACTGTTCAGTAGGGGCAAAGCACATTCCAGAGGGCACTGTGCAAGCTATAGGAGAGAATATGAGCAAACAGGATGGAAACTAGAGGCAACACTAGGAAATCAATTGGCAGCTCTTTGTAACACTGGATCAGGGCCATCTGAACCAACCTTACAGTCCTTGTTGACCAAGTTATCAAATCTTTATCAGTAAACAACAGGATGATGCGTCCTATCAGAATTATAAACATGCCGGTGTTTCTAACTTATTACTGTCTTGGCATTCACAGTAAAATTACTCCCAGGTAAACAGGCACAGAATTGCAACCTTAGTAGCATGAGTGAATGCTTTCCATCCCCTCAAATGCAGGAGAAGGCTTTGTTATTAAATAGAAGTTATTTTTTTAGATGAGGAACCACAACGCAATAAATCGCACTAAGAGTGTTTGTAGAGCACTGAATCACGAATTAGTCCTGGTCAGCTAATTACTAATTTGCCCGCCAAAAACATAACACAACTATTTAAGATTTGAAGATTTGGGATGCAAATTTGTGTAAGTGTAATGCTATATGGTAAGGACTGCAGGGTTGGATCTTCTACATATTATTAAGAGGTGCTATTAACCAGCAAGATCTTAATAAGCCATTGAGCTTTGCCAATATTAAAAGCCAATGGAGAGCAATATCATTAGAAGTAACAATAAAGATGTTGGGGAGCTTTGCTTACTGGATATATTTCATAGCATGACCAGATGTACTTTCAGACCCCACTGAGAAAGCAAGGGCTATTGCAAAAGGCGTGGGTGAAAAATCCACAATTCAGAAATAGAAAGAGAGAACCAATAAGTCCCCCAACATAGTCTTGGTTGTCCTACTGAAAAAAGTGTCCCAGGCTGGATGAGACTGAAGGAGGAAATTTGGGGAGGATGAGAAACTGCCCCACCTCAATGGAAGAGCAAAAGATGAGAAGCCACCCTGGCCGTTAGAAGACCACACATGACGAGAATGGCCTCTGCCTCTACTGGAGGTGTGCACTGGAAATCTATACTCCCCCCTCTGGGGGTGAATAGTTACATTTGGGAGAGGGTCAACCAGGACAAGGAAACCTGGCTGGGTTAGCTTCAGGGACAGTATCATCATTATCCATTGTTTGTGGGAAAGAACCCAGCTGAGTTCTTTTTAAGATAGCATTTGGTAAATTCAGAAAGTCTTTGTAGAATTAAGAAAACTAGAAATACTCAACTTTCCATAGTGTAATGGGCTGCTTTGATCAAAACTTGAAAAATAAAGTCCCTGAGTGCTATTTCCTACCAGGCTCCTTAGCCTCTGATTTATTTCAATCTCCAGAAATTTCACAAATGGGCAACTACGTCTTGATATGACTTGCAAACAGTAATTTGTGTTCCAGCAGAATTGTTTTACAACTCCATAATCTTTCCCACCTGGCTATTCAGTCATTTCAGTCAATTATCAAAGAATTCATTGTATTCAAGAATCCACAGAACTGGCATTCTACCGGAATACTGTTGCTTTCCATCCAACATTACTGATACATTTCACAGCAAATCTTTAACTGTTTTGCCCTTTGGCCTTTGGAAAAAACAAGATAGTCCTGCCATTTCTGTCTCATAACTTCTTAATTGGTATCTTCTCTAATGTTGGATGTCAAAAAATAGATACACTAATACCAAGCCACCCAAGAAAGTTGCAATTATGAGTAAAAAGCAAACAAAAGACTGAGAATGACAAAGCCCTTTGTATAATGATGAACACTATGAAGTAAAGTATTGAGATGCGACAAATCTGCACACTAAGTCATATCTTTTCATTCATTCTCTAAACATTTCAGGTCAGGTATTCAGATGATGCTCTGGTTACCCATTTATCCGCCATTATATTTGCAAATAAACACTGCTCTGATTGAACAACCTGTTTAATCTCTCTGTTTTCTCTCAAACTGCTTTATTGTGAAGGAAGTATTGATTTTCTCTGAGTGAATAGAAGCTGAAAATTTTGTGTGAGTGTTTAAAAATTAGATGAGGAAAGCTTAGAGACTTAACTTTCCATGCTTTCAATTCTCTTAGTAGTTTTCTTCTTACCTGTCCATCCACTTTCATGCACTTTTCAAATGTGCTACCAGATTCTTATTCAGG
Source organism: Anolis carolinensis (assembly GCF_035594765.1). Lineage (NCBI taxonomy): Eukaryota > Metazoa > Chordata > Lepidosauria > Squamata > Anolidae > Anolis > Anolis carolinensis. The sequence continues at coordinate 333,885,220 of NC_085841.1, read as the reverse complement.
AATCTTTATTTTCAGTTTCTTCATTAATACATAATTGGACGCTATGTTACTCTTCCTTTGCTAAGGGTGCCTTCACATATGACTTAAACATGCACCAAAATGGATTTAAGTTCACACACACGCTCAAAAACCTGGGTTTTCCCTTGTGTGTTAACCGGCCACCATTATGGTTCTCCTCGCACTCTCCTGGCATGAGGAAATGATGCGCCAGGAGGGTGCGAGGATGACCATAATGTGGCTGGATATGTTTTAAAACCTTTTAGGGTTTTTTTGGGGTTTGGGGGGAGGGGTGGCTGTCCTCTTGGTTTTTAGGGCTCCTGGAGCCTCAAAAACCAGGACGGCTGTGTGGATTGGGCCCTGGGATCATGTGACACAGTCCCCAGGTCCAATCCATACTGGGCCTACACCTGGTAAGACCCAAATCTTACCAAAGCAATTTTGTTCCAAATTAATTCAGTTTTATCGGAGCTGTCGTTTGGACATCTCCACTAAAACTGTGGTCTCAGATTTAAGGCCTGTCTAGATGGGCCTTAAGTGTGGCCATACAGTTTGGTACAGTAAAGCAGTACATGTTTACTTATTTTGATTATTTGTGTTACAGTTTATCCTTCAGGAATTATTCTAGTATGTTCAGCCACAATTGTCAAAAATACCCCCTGGTCTCTATGAATTATGTCTAGGGAATGGAATAGGGAAGACAAGGAGGGGTACCATTTGCTTCTTCACCTAAGGCAGTTGATCTCTGCTTTCCTCAAGCTTTGGAGTAACTGGATTTCTTTCCAGGATTTCCTTCTATTTTCTATGGAGATGGAGACATCCTTTCACAGAGCTACTCGTTGGCCTAAATCCTTTTGTCAGACCCAATAACAGTGAGATTTACCTATGTGTCAACTCACCATTCAACAGTTAATGCATCTCCTTGATGAGACTATCAGAATTCAGGACATTCTCCCATTTCATTCTCATGTTGGCACCCCTATCATGAACATGAACCTCAACTTTTCAGGCCTATTAGAAAAACTATCCTTGGGTTGCATACCCCAAAAGTGTTATTTGCATGATTAAATCTCACCATCCTTTCCTTCTGAAATAACTGGTAAAATCATTTATAGATGCTATTTTCTATGCTGAGGCAGGTCAGGGAGACAAATCAGAAAAGTTCTTAAATCACTGCCTCCATTGTAAACTTTGCTAAGAAGCACAAATGTACTCAGAAATGTGCATGCCCTTGTAAGTAGGTTAGCTATGAAATGTTGCGGGTGCTCAGAATATGCATCCTTATCTATGTATCTGCTTTAAGCTTCCTATAAAATCTTCAGTAGTCTTACTGCAGTTAGAGCTTATTTTGAAAGATATTCAAATTAAGGAGCACTGGAAAAATACACTGAAGCTTGGTTGAGTATGTGAATAGAAAGGCATCAGATTTTTTCACACACAAATCCTAGGGGTATCTTCATTAGCCTCACAGTCAAGGCCTATCTGTACGGAGAGGGGGGCAATAGCCTCAGGTGGCAGATGTGGAGCAATGGTGATGCAGCAGAACAGTGGCAAGATGTTAAAAACAGACTTGCACTGATCAGCACAGCCAAAGATGATGGCAGTAGTGTGTGTGTGTGTGTGGATACTGGGTTAGGCTGAATGGAACTTGATCCAACTGCCCAGACAGCTATAAACCCAGAGAATACTCTATAGTTTCCTGCATACACTGGCGTATCCCTTGACTTTACTTAGTACAGAATAAAGTTGTGTTAAGTGATGAAATCTCTAGATACAACTCAGGGCCGATCCAGGATCCGTATGTGTCTGTGTAAATCACTCAAAGTAGTTAGCTGGACCCCTAATGTCAATTGTGCTTGGGGAATAAAGAAATTCTTGACTATTTTGTCCTTGCAAGCGAGAAAGAATAATTACAGAATAATTTCTCCTGTGGGAGAAGGCAAACACCCCAGTGCAGTATTCTCCCTATATCCAAAAATATTTTGAGAGAAAACATGTTTTTTAACATAAAAAAACTAAACAGTTCTGTCAAAATTACTAAAAATTTCTTAGAAATAACTTGAAAAAGTAACTAGAATGCATTACAACAGAAGTTATATACAGGGTGTTTCAAAAAGATGGATCTGATTTGAAATTAACATACCTCTGGGTGAGGTCATCCGGAGTTTTGGAGTGCGGTGCCATCTCTACGCGGATGACACCCAACTCTACTACTCCTTTCCACCTAATCCCAAGGAAGCCCCTCGGATACTGGACCAGTGTCTGGCCACTGTATTGGCCTGGATGAGGGCGAACAAGCTGAAGCTCAATCCTGACAAGACAGAGGTCCTCCAGGTCAGTCGTACGTCTGATCGGGGTATTGGGTGGCAACCTGTGCTTGACAGGGTTGCACTCCCCCTGAAGGCGCAGGTCCGCAGCTTGGGGGTCCTCCTGGACTCTGCGCTGACACTTGAGGCCCAGGTGTCGGCCGTGGCTGGGAGGGCCTTTGCACAACTAAAACTTGTGCGCCAGCTGCGACCATACCTCGAGAAGTCAGATCTGACCATGGTGGTCCATGCCTTAGTTACCTCTAGACTGGATTACTGCAATGCGCTCTACGTGGGGCTGCCTTTGAAGACGGCTCGGAAACTACAACTAGTACAACGATCGGCAGCCAGGTTTCTAACTGGGGCAGATTACAGGACGCGCTCAACGCCGCTGTTTAAAGAGCTCCACTGGCTGCCATTTATTTTCCGAGCCCAATTTAAGGTGCAGGTTATCACCTACAAAGCCCTTAACGGTTTGGGACCCACCTACCTTCGAGACCGCATTTCCCCCTATGAACCCGCACGACCTCTTCGCTCGTCGGGGGAGGCCCTCCTCTCGCTTCCACCAACTTCGCAGTTGCGGTTGGTGGGGACGAGGGAGAGGGCCTTCTCCGCCGTGGCCCCCCGGCTGTGGAACTCGCTCCCCAGGGAGATTAGGCAGGCCCCTACCCTACTTTCTTTCAGGAAGAGCCTGAAAACTTGGCTATTCCAGAAGGCCTTCGTTGACTGATCCTTGTGGGATCATGTTATTTACCTATTAAGCAGTAGACCCTCTGGATTGTTTTTAGGGTTCATTCAGCACTTTAAGTATTACACCTGCTGTATAATTATCCCTCCCTGATAACTTGATATTGCTTTGCACCTTGGCCTGGATCTTTTGACCCAAATCGGGATTTTAATATTATTGTGTATATTGCCTTTTATGACTGTTTTTAAGCATGTTGAAGTTTTACTGCTCGGTTTAATGTTTTATCTGATTTGTGCTGTCGTGTCTGGGCATGGCCCCATGTAAGCCGCCCCGAGTCCCTCCGGGGAGATGGGGCGGGATATAAGAATAAAATTATTATTATTATTATTACCTCTCTGCAACCACAAACTGCCCATGGTTCGTGGTTACCACTTCAAAGGGTGGTGCATAGAGTTTCAAATGATTACTGCTAAATGCCTCTCCCAGAGCACAAGCAGCTCCTAGACCAGTGGTTCTCAACCTGCGATCCTCAGATGTTTTTGGCCTTCAACTCCCAGAAATCCTAACATCTGGTAAACTGGCTGAGATTTCTGGGAGTTGTAGGCCAAAACATCTGGGGACCCCAGGTTGAGAACCACTGGTCTAGACCCAGTCAATTGCAAAACAACAAATGTGAGGCCTAATGAGATATTATCCATTTGCTGAGTTATTTTTTAGATCTGTTTCTGGGTCAAAATGGTTGGTAAAACTTGCTAACTTGATAACTCATTAAACATTTGCAACTTTTAGCGCAATTGTAATGTGTTGCCATTGTGAAATATACTGCTTTGAAATTGGCTCCATCATTTTAAAACACCCTGTATTATTATTTTATTTTTGAAATATAACTCTGTTCCCCCCCCTGCCTTTAAAGGATTTTTTGAAAAGATTTTCCATGTGTGGTCTTAGAATGTATCCACCCATGAGTACAGGGTCCTACTGTACATCAGTATTTTGGGGTGCCAGCCTTGAAAACACAGTAAAATGTTGTCTCGCACATAGTTTTCATGAATGTCATTATTGATTTCAGTTCTAATTTTGTTCACTCATATATTTCAACATGGAAATGTCAAAGCAAGTTGTGAAAAGAATTATAGATAATGGAGCAAATCTGAGGCCATTTTTTATTTAGAACACTACATTGTTATGTATAACAACAGCATATATAATTCTAAAAGGATTTTATAACCACCAATTTTGCCGGTCTGTGAATAGGAAGTGAGTCAAAAGAAAGGATCAGGAACATTCATCTTTTAAAGAAAGGTCAACAAGTAACAATGGAAACTTTCTTTGTTTTGATCACTGCAAAAGAAGACTTTTAACCCTGGGATTTTTGCCATGAGATCTTATGGGTTGTTGCCATGCATCGATCCAAGAGCCTGAGGTATTCATTCTGTTTGATTGTTCTACTGTTTAGAAGTGCCAAGCTTCTGAGACAAAAGTATCTGGAGACTAAATTGCAGTGGTTATCAATCTGTGCTTTGAACTCAGTTCTACTGGTACAGAAGTCCTTGCAACTACAATGAAAACACAACATGAATTGCCTGGTGTATAAGTATGTAGGTTTTCTGATTCACTGCAGAGGAACACTTTGTGCTTATTTGGAGGTGGGTTAATTTTATTTTTGTTTTTCTCTCAGTTTGCTGCCTGTAATTTACAAAAAAGCAGGGCAAATGGGTTTGTTTTCTGTAAGTTTCTCTTTGGCAGAGGAAGAATTCAGGGGGTCTGAGCTTGGAAAAATGCCATTGGACTAAACTCCATAAATCTCCCAGCCATATCAATAACAGTCAAGAATTCTGGAAGCTATAGTCCCAAAATGATGTTTCGAAGCTCTGACGATTGAATATTGGAATATTTTGTTGTTGAAAAATCCATTGAGCAGTTAGCCAGCAAGAAGTAAAATTCAAAAGGCTTAACAGGTCTCTATCTTTTCTGAGTCAGTAATAACAAGGTTTCATTTTGAGACATTCTGAAACAGGATTTTGAAAGGTAACTCTAGCAACAGAGCTCAAAAGAGAGAACCTATTCCTTTGGTGTATGGATATGAGCTTGTGAAATTACTTTTAGGGTTGTCTATGTAGCTTTATATTATAGAGGTACAGGTGAACATCCCTAATCTGAATTTGGAAATCTGAAATACTCCAAAATCCACATGGGTTGCTGAGATAGTGACATTTTTGCTTTCAGATGGTTCGTAGAATGTTTAAACTTGGGTCCCATTTCCAAGTATCTTATTCTGCATATTCAAGTATTGCAAAATGCAAAAATATGGAACACTTCTGGCCTCAAGCATTCTGGATAAAGGGAAACTTAACCTGTATATGAGTGCATATTATAATTGTGCCTCCTCTTCCCATTTCACTATAGTCTGTAATCTCAACTGCTATTGGCTGGAAAGCATCCATAGGATGGCTTCTGGGTCACTAATAACCATTACAATTTGAGCTTCCTGAGTGAATATTAATACACAGAAGCATAATAACTACCCACAAAATGAAACTTAACAGTGAACCAAATCTAATGGGATAGAATGTTAATTAACAGGAGCAGAAAACTCATCACTTTAGACTTTCTTCTATTACAGACGAAGATGTTATATGGGTGGATTTTAATAGGAAAGGCTATTAGTTTCTCATAGACACTAATTTCCTTTATCTCCATTACTTTCAGAATTGCAAGTTTCTTTCATAGTGATGTGTTCATTATTCCTTTTCATGGTTCTTAGCTTATCCACCTGAAGGTGAAATTGGAAAAGGTTTTGTTAAAAAGCATAAACAATTTATCCACATAATCCTAATGTTGGCACAACCCAGACTTCTAAGACAATCTCCCCCAACCTGTGACCTTGGATTCAGTGCCCAGAATCTCTTAGCCAACCAGTTGGAGGATTCTGCAATTCCAGTCCAACAAATCCAAAGGTAGCAAGTTATGGAAGCCTGCCTTGGAATGGCTCAGATTGGAAAGGTTGTTGTAGTAATAGTTGTGTTCCTCCACATAATTTCTAATTTATGGTGACCTTAAAGAAAACATATCACTCAGTGTTTTCTTGGCAAGATGTTTTTCAGAGGCAGTTCACCACCGGTTTTCTTCTGAGACTGAAAAATCATGTCTTGCCTAAGGAGGCTTATGGAGTTTCTGTGGATGAGTGGGGATCCAAACCTGAGACTCCTGAAGTTCTAGTCCAATTTGAATCCACACTATACTGGTTTTAGGTCAAGCAGCTAATGTTCAAAATGCAATAGCTTAATATTTTAATTTTAGTATGACAATGGACATGTGCTTTACTGTGTGAGATTTGCCCTAGCTAGTTCCACTATTTTTTAAGGAACATGCTGGGAGAGTCCATATTTGAATACTTTATTCTGTGGAAAAATCACTGAATATAAAAAGGAAGCAAGGTGTACAGAGAGCAGGCTGGAATCACAGAATCATAGATTTCTAGTATTGGAAGATGCCTCAAAGACTGTCTTGTCCAACTTTCAACTCAGTGAATTTCTGCAGTGCAGGATGCAATTGCAGCATTCCTGAAAGATATCTATCTAGCTTCTGCTTAAATATTTCCAGGAATGCCGAAAAGCTCCCTTCCAGAGGTCCCTGAGTATTAAAGAAGGCAATCCTTCAAAAACATTCCAAAATGGTACAGTTCTAGGATATAATAGCACCAGCTGATTTTCCTAAATGCTGCAGTCACTTCTGTAGATAACACTATTACCACATTAGAGTGTTACATCATTTAGTTGATGGCAAAGGACTTATTGACTTTGTCTTTAATCCATTTTCAAAATCATGTTCTTGGTTCTGTGCATTGTCTTGGGTGCTGAGTGGTAGAATGGAGACATTTACAGTATTTATTTGAGAAAATTTTACATCGGCTTTTTCTGAAGACTCAAGTTGGTTTACAACAGCAATTAAATATAAATAGAAATAAACAATTAAAAAGATAGAAATCAGAGAACTTTAAGAGAGTATTTAAAAACACAGACAGAAAGTTTCATGGTACCACTAAACTGAAATTTATTTGAAGATTTGTTGCTATCATACTTGTCTGAGCTCAGTGAGCATGACCACCTCACATGAGAAAGTAATTATCATTTGTTAACCATTTATGTATGCTATTCATCTTGCTTTGCCAAATCATTAGTGGTGGGAATGAAATTAACACCCATTCTGACTGGATCTTTAATTCTTTTAACTAGAGCTCAATTATTTTAATGTTCTTCATAGCAATTATGGGCAGAGTATGCAATGACATCGACCATGACTCTACACTCCATATTAGTGCTGTGGGTGTCTAAGGGTGCAGCTACACTGTAGGATTAATGCATTTTGACACCACTTTAACTGCCATGAGTCAATGCTTTGGAATCATGAGAGATGTAACTGTAAAAGGTCTTTAGCCTTCTCTGGCAGAGAGTGCTAACGGCTTTATTAAACTACAGCTTCCAATGGTTTCATAGCATTGAGTCATGACAGTGACGTCAAACTTCAATGGCTGACCAAACAGGCACAAAGAAGAGATATAGTAGTCATGGGCGATTTCAATTATCCCGATATCTGCTGGGAAACAAACTCAGCCAAGAGTACAAAGTCCAACAAATTCCTCACTTGCCTTGCAGATAATTTTATGGTCCAGAAGGTAGAAGAGGCAACAAGGGGATCAGCAACTCTTGATCTAATCTTAACAAATGTGGAAGACCTGATCAATACAGTTGAAGTGGTTGGATCCTTAGGGGCAAGTGACCATGTGCTCCTGCAGTTTGCAATACAAAGGAATGCTGAAACTAAGACAAGTCAAACACGCATTCTGGACTTTAAGAGAGCTGACTTCCAAAAAATGAAGGAATTACTGAGCGGCATTCCATGGACGCCGATATTAAAAAACAAGGGAGTTAAGGATGGATGGGAGTTTTTCAAAAGTGAAATACTCAAGGCGCAAATGCAAACAGTGCCAACAAAGAAGAAAAATAAGACAAATGCAAAGAAGCCAGAATGGATGTCCAAAGAACTTCTAACTGAGCTAAAGCTCAAAAGTGACATGCACAAGAAGTGGAAAAGGGGAGAAATCACCAAAGAAGAATTCAAACGTATAGCCAACACCTGTAGGGAAAAGGTTCGCAAGGCTAAAGCGCAAAATGAGCTCAGGCTTGCCAGGGACATAAAAAACAACAAAAAAGGTTTTTTTGCTTACGTTGGTAGAAAAAGGAAGAAAAAGGAGGCGATAGGGCCACTGCAAGGAGAAGATGGGGTGATGGTGACAGGGGATAGGGAAAAGGCAGAACTGCTTAATGCCTTCTTTGCCTCGGTCTTCTCACAAAAAGAAAGCCATCTTCAACCTCAGCAACATGGAATGGACGAAGGATTGGGGGAAATCCAACCCCAAATAGGGAAACAAGTTGTCCAGGAACACCTGGCCACTCTAAACGAATTCAAGTCGCCAGGGCCAGATCAGCTACATCCAAGAGTATTGAAGGAACTAGCGGAAGTTATTTCAGAACCACTGGCAATCATCTTCGAGAGTTCTTGGAGAACAGGAGAAGTCCCAGCAGATTGGAGGAGGGCGAATGTGGTCCCTATCTTCAAGAAGGGAAAAAAGAACGACCCAAACAATTACCGTCCGGTCAGCCTCACATCAATACCAGGCAAGATTCTGGAAAAGATCATTAAGGAAGTGGTCTGCAAACACTTAGAAACAAATGCGGTCATTGCTAATAGTCAACACGGATTTACCAAAAACAAGTCATGCCAGACTAATCTGATCTCTTTTTTCGATAGAGTTACGAGTTGGGTCGATACAGGGAATGCCGTGGATGTAGCGTATCTAGATTTCAGTAAGGCCTTCGACAAAGTCCCCCACGACCTTCTGGCAAACAAACTAGTAAAATGTGGGCTAGACAAAACTACGGTTAGGTGGATCTGTAATTGGCTAAGCGAACGAACCCAAAGGGTGCTCACCAATGCGTCGTCTTCATCATGGAAAGAAGTGACAAGTGGAGTGCCGCAGGGCTCCGTCCTGGGCCCGGTTCTGTTCAACATCTTTATTAACGACTTAGACGAAGGGTTAGAAGGCACGATCATCAAGTTTGCAGATGACACCAAACTCGGAGGGATAGCTAACACTCCAGAAGACAGGAGCAGAATTCAAAACGATCTTGACAGACTAGAGAAATGGGCCGAAACTAACAAAATGAAGTTCAACAGGGACAAATGCAAGATACTTCACTTCGGCAGAAAAAATGGAAATCAAAGATACAGAATGGGGGACACCTGGCTTGACAGCAGTGTGTGCGAAAAAGATCTTGGAGTCCTCGTGGACAACAAGTTAAACATGAGCCTACAATGTGATGCGGCAGCTAAAAAAGCCAATGGGATTTTGGCCTGCATCAATAGGGGAATAACGTCTAGATCCAGGGAAGTCATGCTCCCCCTCTATTCTGCCTTGGTCAGACCACACCTGGAATACTGTGTCCAATTTTGGGCACCGCAGATGAAGGGAGATGCTGACAAGCTGGAAAGCGTCCAGAGGAGGGCGACTAAAATGATTAAGGGTCTGGAGAACAAGCCCTATGAGGAGAGGCTTAAAGAGCTGGGCATGTTTAGCCTGCAGAAGAGAAGGCTGAGAGGAGACATGATAGCCATGTACAAATATGTGAGGGGAAGTCATAGGGAGGAGGGAGCAAGCTTATTTTCTGCTGCCCTGCAGACTAGGACACGGAACAATGGCTTCAAACTACAGGAAAGGAGATTCCACCTGAACATCAGGAAGAACTTCCTCACTGTGAGGGCTGTTCGGCAGTGGAACTCTCTCCCCCGGACTGTGGTGGAGGCTCCTTCTTTGGAAGCTTTTAAGCAGAGGCTGGATGGCCATCTGTCGGGGGTGCTTTGAATGCGATTTCCTGCTTCTTAGCGGGGGGTTGGACTAGATGGCCCATGAGGTCTCTTCCAACTCTACTATTCTATGATTCTATGATTCTATGATTCTATGGTTCTGTAGTATAGATGCACTATGAATACAGACACCAACTGAAGTAAGCCTTCAACTATTACAGCTCAATGTATTGTCAAAGGCTTTCATTGCCGAAATCACTGAGTTGCTGTGAGTTTTTTGAGTGGTAACATGCTGGAACATGGCCATACAGCCTGAAAAAGTCACAGCAACACTATTACAGTTATATCACAAACATTTATAAGTTTATACTACATGACAACTACTTTCCCTCCAGTGAATTAGTTTTAAACTCAGAAAAATTGATTTACTAACCCTCTTTCTTATATCTCTTCATAAGATTTAAATATTGTTTTTATATAAAAAAATAGAACCAACATCACAGTGGTGGGGATTCTGATACTATTCCTCTGATTCATTTAGCATGGTCTTTTTGGAAAATGAGTTTATCCAATGACATCAACCCTTCCCATAATATTATTAAAATTGCAATTTAGTTCAAAACTGTTTCCATTAAATGAGTGTTTAGTGGAGAAATAGTGCTTGAAGGTATTCTTGAGAGTGGAGAGAACTGCCCAAATCTGGCATACCCTCAAGCATGTCTTATCCATTCAGAGTATGTGGGCTGGAGCAGAACTTTGTAATGAAATATTGTAGGTAATGGGTATGAAATACCCCTTAATCAAAACTAGCTGGGCAATTTATTGGGAATAAAAAGCTGAATGTTGGGAATGAACCTTCTGTGGTCTGCCTGCGGTCTTACAACAAGCAGAAACCCGCCAACATTTCTGGTTTTCATTGACTGGGTTAGACAGAACTAATTTCCAATATGTTTTCCTGCCCTTTCTTTGAGTTTTATGAAAGGGACGAGAAAAGTCATCTCCACAGTTTCCCATCCTGGCAGGAAGCAAAAATGTTTGACAATTAGGACAAAACTTTTAGTTATTGCTCCTCCCACATCCCCGCTGTCTTTCTCTCACACATTTTTCACAGAGCACTTCCCTTGAAACTGCTTGAATGTCTGGAGTAATTTCTACTACTTCCCTGCCTAGGATCTTTGATCACCTCTAGCCTCATTCTCTTCTACCCATTTTCTGAATGTTTCTTGCTCCCTTAATACTTATGCATTTATTATTTATTACAATATTTTGATCCTACCCTTTTATTGAAATGCATTAAACTATTCCAACATGCTAACACTGAGCTTTAAAATGCTAAAAGAGAAAAAAAATGAACATACTTAAAAACAAATTAGGCTCAAAAAGTATTAATGAAAAGTCATGTCTTGACCTGCCTTCAAAAAGAAACCAATAGAGGCACCAAGTGGACATCTAAGGGAAGGTCATTCCACAAATGGGATGCCACCACTGGGTATGCCCTTTCCTGTAGCTTCCCACTGCATTTCTCCCAATGGTGGGACACAAAGAAGGCCCTTCCAACTGATCTTATGGGCAGGCATAGATAAGGAGATGCACTATCGAGGTCAAAATCTATTTACAGGCTTAAATGTAATCATCAGTACCTTGAATTCAAACTAGAAGTTGCTTAAAACCAGTGTTTTGTGTTGCTGCTATAATTTGGATTACTTGTGGTTTCTGAGTCTTCAAGGGCAATCTCATGTAGAGTGCAGCACAGTAGTCTAATCAGGAAAGTACTGATAATATAGACTACTGTGGTAATGTTATGCCTGACCAGGAAAGGCTGTAGCTGGCACACCCGTCACAGCTGGTGCCAAGCACTCTGAGCCATGAAATTCACTTGGGCCTCCAGTGAAAATGATCTAGTATTCCCAAGATATATGCCTGCTCCTGCTACAAATTACTCCATAGCGCCCTTCCCTCTCTTGCTGCTCTATGTGCTTGGATGTGATCCACTGAAAGCCTGTGTGAAATTATCTCATTTTTTTAGATCTCTATGCAAAACCCTTCTTTTTAAAACTTTTGATTGAGTTCCTATAGTTCCCTAAAACTCTGCGAATCATTACTGAACCAAAACTGTTCCTGTGGCCAGCAATGTGGCATAGGACTAGAACTAACAAATAATATGTTCGTCCATGGAGATAGACATTTTGACTCGGGATGAAAAAGAAGCCACCTTGCCTCAGAAATCTGTATACTGCTCTAATTTGTAATCTATGTTGTATATTACATACACATATTTTTTATAAGGCTCCCAACTAAAAACGTGTAAATTCGACTAATACATGAAAACATGCTTTAATCAATCAAAAAAATCACATAAAGTATATGAATATGGATTAATTTGAAAAACCCATACAAAATTATATGGATTTTGTATGGATTAATCAAATTAAAATCAATATGGATTAATTTGGAAAACTCAAACAAAATTATGTCTTAGCACAAATGTCTTAGCAAACAGAGATTTTCACATCCCAAACCACTTACAGGGAGACTTGCTTAATAATAATAATAATAATAATAATAATAATAATAATAATAATAATTTTAATTTATAGCCTGCTTTATCTTTCCTGCAGGAGACTCAAAGCAGCTTAACATAAAAGCATCAGCATACAATTTAAAATATACAAATATTAAAACAGTATTAAACATCAATAGTATTAAAAACAACTCAGGTTAAATCCAAAAAAATATAAAACCACAGTAGCCCCTGACATGATCTTAAAAACCTTCTTCTTTAAAAGTCTACCTGAATAAAAAGGTTTTAACTTGCCACCGGAAGGACTGCAGGGAGGGGGCCATTCTGGCTTTCCTGGGCAGGGAGATCCATAGCTGAGGGGCAGCCACTGAGAAGACATGCTTTCTCGTTCCCACCAACTGAGCTTGAGATAGAGGTGGGACTGAGAGAAGTCCTCTCTTGAAGATCTCAGGGCCTGGGGAGTTTTGTACAAAGGGATATAGTTGGCCAAATAGTCTGAACCTGAACTGCTCAGAGCTTTAAAGGTCATAACCAGCACTTTGAATTGTGCCCGGAAACAGACTGGCAGCCAGTGGAGCTGCTGAAAGAGGGGGGTTGTCTGCTCCCTGTAGCCAGCCCCAGTTAGCAATCTCGTGCAGCTCTTTGGACCAGCTGAAGTTTCCAAGCCACTCTTCAGAGGCATTCCCATGCAGAGTGTGTTACAGTAATCCAGATGGGATGTAACCAAGGCATGTACCATCATGGTCAGATCTGGCTTCTCAAGGAACAGGCTCAGTTTGTGAACAAGTTTTAATTGTGCAAAAACCCTCCTGGCCATCACCAACACCTGGGCCTCCAGGTTCAGTGCTGAGTCCAGGAGAACTCCCCAAACTGCAGACCTGCGTCTTCAGGGAGAGTGTGACCCCATCCAGCACAGGCTGGATCCCTATTTCCTTTTTTGTATATATTTTTATTGTGGTATATGAGAAAAAAACCCAAGAAGAACATACAACGTTTGAGATTTAATAATCAAAACAGTACAAGTATTATTTCCCCTGTCCCGCCACCTCCCCATTCCCACTCATGAACCACTACCCTTGATTTCTTATACCACACCAGATGGAATTAGTATCGAACAAAAATCTGTCCTTATCAGTACACTAATGTATCCCTCCTTCAGCTATTCCAAAATCTATTTTTGTCTTCTTTTTAAATACCCGAAGGCCAGTATCCATTTTTTAAAGCAAATTTGTCTTGGTTTCCTCCTTATTTCCTGATCCTGTTCTCCAACAGGATCCTTTAGATATGATGAAGGACTGCACAGCCCTTGCAAAATTATAAGCTAGGGGTTTTGGCGAGGGGCAATACAGAGCTTCTTTGAAAGATGGAGTATCTTCTTCCAGATGTCCCCTTTCACTAGGGATTGCACAACCTTTCTTCTGCATAGGCATATTTTTTCAGGCTTATAAAGGAAGACTAAGCAGTTCTTTTGAGGGAAGTCTGCATGCCTGGAAACTTCACCACATTAAAGCAGGATGCCCCAAACCAACTAGAACACACATACAGTTTTCACACAGGTTACCTACTTTTTGAATGAAATATTCTATCTTGTCAAATATTCTATCTTGTCAAAAAGCCTACTGCTACTACAAAAGAGAAACTAGTATGTACTTCATGGAGTCCCAGAGAGTGCTCCCTTATTATACTGAAAATAGGAAATGTGTATTTTCCAGCACTGAAACGTTTAAATTCACAAGTGAGAATCATGCAGCCCATTAGTGGTTCTTGACCCACTCCCAAAACCCCAGACCTTCCAGAACTTCAGTTTCTTCTTGCTGAAACACATGTTTCTTTCTTATATTTCTTTAGCCCTGATCTCCTTTTACTGCAGCTATAGGGTATTTTGTGGACTGGGGTTTCTGTGCTGCTAGACTTTGCCTATAGTGATCATGCTGGAATTGATGAAGGAATAACTCTAACCTATGATGTCTCTGGAGTCTTATCGGCCTCTGTGTGGATAACTTATGGCTCACCATAATGGCAGCTGTAGTGTGGTGTGGATCTCTATGGCCTCAGTCAGTGCCTCCCAAACTCTAGCTCTCCAATTGTTTTGGACTTTAACTCTCAGAAGGCTCAGCTGCCTTAACCAGTGATCAGGAATTCTGGAAGCTGAAGTCCCAGACACCTGGAAGATCAGAGTTTGGGAAACACTATCTTAGTGTAACCAAAAATGGGATAAAATCCAGAGTATTTCTACCTTGTCTTACAAAGATATGACCAATGTCCCAAAGTCCTGGGTTACACAGTGAGAGGTGGGGGATATTCCTGATTTCTGGGGGAAAAAGTCCTTCTTAAACTTAGTTTAAGCAAGTCAGCAGGACAGAGGCCTCTCTTTTTAAAAGGGCTTTCATACTAGGGAGGCAAAAACTATACTACTATATAGTATACTACTTCTCAAGATGGAAGCTAAACTTCTGCCATGCAGGAATATAAACACTTTGAACTACATTAATCGGAAACCCTTAATTTTTTGAACCAGAGTTCCCAATACACCTCTCATTAGCCAATTTTAGATCTGCAATAGACTAATATAGCTATCTCTGCAAAAGTTCTAAATCTGTGTAAGTCACTCCCCAATGCAAGAGTTACGAATATGGCAGCGGTACATGATGTATTGGGTTCATGGCATCAGTAATACAGAAAACACAAGTGGGCCATCTGTTGAAACTCCCAGTGACTCATTTAAAACTCTGCAGACACCCTCTCTCCCTTATGCAAGACACATATTTCCTGGTAATATACACAACTAAAGACAATGTTCTTTTCCTTCTGTATAGAGCCTGCATTTTTCTCAGTTTCCACATGCATACATATCTGTTAATATATTCTCCCTCATACAGAATCCCCATTTCCATTACCTTTTCTGTTGCTGTAGTCATTACAGCAAAGCTGTAATTTTCAGGATGTGATAAAGAGGAGGCACATTTCTTACCATTTAATCCTCCCAATATGACAGACCTTTTTGATCCCCTGTGCTTGTTTCATCTTCTTATTAAACTTTTCTATCCATGGCTGCTGATTCACCCTTCGCCGTGTGGCTGTGCCACTGGTTCACACAAAGTCAAGGTGCTGCTTTCTAAGGGTGTATCTACACCGAAGAATCAATGAAGTTTGACATCACTTTATGCTACCCTGTGGCACTCCACTCATCACTTCTCTACAGAACGAAGAGGAAGCATTGGTGAACACCCTTTGGGTTTGTTCACTTAACCAATTATAGATCCACCTAACCATATTTTGCCTAGCCCACATTTGACTAGTTTTTTTTTTTTGCTTTTTTTTTTGCCAGAAGGTCATGGGGGACCTTGTCAAAGGCCTTACTGAAATCCAGATATTCTACATTCACAGTTCCCTGTGTCTACCCAGCTTGTAACTCTGTCCAAAAAAGAGATCAGATTAGTCTGGCATGACTTGTTTTTGATAAATCCATGTTGACTATTAGTGGTGATCGCATTAGTTTCTAAGTGTTTGCAGACCACTTCCTTAATGATCTTTTCCAGAATCTTGCCCGGTATCGACATGAGTCTGACTGGATGGTAATTGTTTGGGTCATTCTTTTTTTCCCTTCTTGAAGATAGGGATGAAAAGCAGCAAGTGATGTTTGGACCAATTGCTGAGTTTTCCCTATAGGCATAAAAAGGCTTTTTGGGGCTTTCCAGCCCTACTGTACCCATTCTGCCATTGCTTGGTTGGGTAGGGGGAAAGAGTGCTTAAGGAGATGACTTAGCTGTCTTTGCTCACACAAAGGAGAAGAAAGAGAACTTGTCATTTACCAGACATGGTAGGAAGGTTCTTAATTTCCATAACACATGGACAATGCTAGGGTATAACCCTGGCATAAATCAATGACTATGAATGAGGGAGAAGGAACTATGCATGGAATCCACTAGCTGCCTGTGTGTGTGTCTTAATGCTGTGATTCAAGAGTACATGTAAGTGTTGGTTGATTAGTTAGTTATGTTTGCATCCAGCCTCTCTCCAAAAATGGGAATCAATGCAATTTAAATCAATCAATTTAAAACGTTAAAATAACACTGCTAAATCAACATCTCACAATGAGTTTAAAAAGCATTAACCAATCACAATTCACAAGCAAGAAGACATTGAATTTATAAACAATTAAAAACCCATAAAACAAATATTATTCTTGTAAAATCAAATCCATTAAACAGGTGCAGCATTCTATATTTTCCTCAATGTTCTAGTTTGTCTGTACTTATGTTTCTGTTTTTAAACAGATTTTAATACAAAGTAGTTTGAGATAAGAAATGTTGATTTTATGTTCTCTTGTCCGTTGACTGAGGCAACAAATGTTTTTGGGGTGGCCCTGACTTGTTAGATCATATCTTTCATTGGTGCTAGTGGTAACTGGTGGTTATCATGTCAGTGGACCTTGCTCCATGTTTTATTCTGAACTCATAGCAGTTATCCAAAATGCTGAACCTCCCAACAAAACTTAATTAGCCCCTGCTGAATGGTGCTCTGAGTTTCCCACAAGAAAGCAAGCCATACATTTTTCCATGTAGAAAAGCATTTTCCTCCAAATAAAATTATTTTATATGTCTTGTCTTACTAACTCCTAAACAAAAAAAACTTTCTTTCCCATGCAAAAAAGGTTTGTTTGTGTTGACATAGCCAAAATCACTCAACAGTGGAAAAAGACACATATGCTGTTCAGCTTATTCATAGCAACAACCCCATTACTATCACAGCTTTACATTACTCTCTTGATGTCCTTTGTTATAAATCAGGGTGTCAGACTCAATTTCACAGAGGGCCATATCAGCCCTATGGTTGTGTCAAAGGACTATTAGTAAATGTTAGACTGCCTAAATGTAACTATGTTGCCCCAGCACTGAAAGCTTTGTGGGTCACATAAAATGACATGGTTGGCCAGATTTGGCCCATGGGGCATGCGTTTGACACTTGTGTATGAACTGTTTATTCTCTTCTGTGTTTGTTACATTGACCTCCTTACAGAACGGTTCAAATAGTTTTCAGGCAAAGGAGAAGTGGGTCTCGATAGATAATTCTCACCAGGACCCCCGTTCTCCCTTTTTTACACACAAAAGACAAAGCTCCATTGGCTACTTTAATCTTGAAACAAGCCTCTTTGAATAGAAGTGCTCCAGGCATAACATTTACCAGGATTTGTTTTACAAGCTGTTTTTTAAAAATACCTCTATACTTCTGTCGGTTTCACGTGATTTGTTTTACTTTCAGGAGGTGTTTTATGCTAAGCTAGGGAAAGGAAAAAAATACCCAACAACATAAACATCCCCGATAGATATGGAAAACAGCATCTGTTGGGAAGATCACACAGCTCCAGGGATGGACTTTTAGTCACAGAGTTGCTGTTCAAAAATAATAATGAAAAGCTATGAATGAAACAACTGAAAATGCCACTGTATTCCTGCTTCCCTTCCTGCCTTTTACAAAGCAAATCAAACGGATTCTTTTGCGAATACAATCGCTGTGCATTTTTTTGTGACAGATGTTCTGTGAGGTAGAAAAAGCCACACTAATCTGCAGATGGGTTTAATTTTCTGGATGTCGTGTCAAGGGAAAAATAAAAATGGAACAAAAAAAGGGAGAAACTTGATAATTAAAATAAATCAATTGATGGTGGCAATTGTGACTCAAATAGCCAGTCCTGTATGCAGCAGCCAAATGTGTTGCACATCGTCTATATTTTTTTTCCCTTTTTGGAAGAAGAAGAGGAAAGAGAGAAGGAGATGAATGGCATAGAGCAAATTCTATTGTTTTTTGTCTTTAAAGTACTTTAAAATGTATGAGTAAATGAATGCAGAACATGAAATACTAACAGATTACCTGCAATAGATATGTTTGTTGCTGAGAAACAACATACAACTCTCTATAAAGGTTCATTGTATCTTCAGGTTCTCTCTCTCATACGAAAACAGAAATCCAGCTTTCCATCTCTTCTTAAATGTATTCTCACATTAAAACCTTCCAATACTTATTTCTGATTATTTCTGTTATGTGCAAATAGTTTGATAAGAGGTTCTTAATAAACAAGTATGGGGATCTTCTGATCTTCAATGTAGCTCTCATCACTACATTGGCTAAGCTGGGGAATAATAATAATAATAATAATAATAATAATAATAATAATAATAATAATAAAAATTATTATTTTATTTTTATACCCCGCCAGCATCTCCCCAGAGGGACTCGGGCGGCTCACAAATGTAAAACCAGCATACAGAGTATCAAATACCAAAAACACACAAATAAGATTAAAAGGCATAAAATAAAATCACAGTCATTATAAAACACATGATAAACACAGCAATAAAATCATACAATGGACTGGGCAAAGTGCACTGAGTGAAACTTATAAACATGAAGGACGTTAAGGTGCTATGAGATCATGGGGAGAACCTTAGACTGGGGTGAACTCTGAGGCTATGTCAAGGAGATTAACCAGCAGGTACAACTGGTCAGAAGTAACCGTTAGTACAAGGGTTTAGCGGTACTTACTCAAAGGCCTGTGTGAAGAGCCAGGTTTTCAGGCTCTTTCTGAACACTTCCAAGGTGGCAGCTTGCCTAATTTCTCTAGGGAGTGTGTTCCAGAGCTGGGGGGCTGCCACGGAGAAGGCCCTCTCTCTCGTCCCCACCAACCGCGCTTGTGACGGAGGCGGAAGCGAGAGGAGGGATCGTGCAGGTTCATAGGGGGAGATGCGGTCAGAAAGGTAAGTGGGTTCCAAACCATTCAGGGCTTTGTAGGTCAACACCTGCACCTTGAATTGGGTCCGGAAAATAAACAGCAGCCAGTGGAGCTCCTTAAATAGGGGAGTAGACTGCTCCCTATAATTTGCTCCTGTTAGGAACCTGGCTGCCGCCCGCTGAACTAGTTGGAGTTTCCAGGCCGTTTTCAAAGGCAGCCCCACGTAGAGTGCGTTGCAATAATCCAACCTAGAGGTAACTAAGGCATGGACCACTGTAGCCAGATCAGACTTCACGAGGTATGGTCGCAGCTGGTGCACAAGTTTTAGTTGTGCAAAGGCCCTTCCGGCCACTGCCAACACCTGAGCATCAAACATCAATGCTGAGTCCAGGGGGACCCCCAAGCTGCGGACCTGCACCTTCAGGGGGAGTGCGACCCCGTCCAGCACAGGTTGCCACCCAATACCCCGATCAGACATGTGACTGACCTGGAGGACCTCGTCTTGTCGGGATTAAGCTTCAGTTTATTCACCCTCATCCAGCCCATCACAGCGGCCAAGCACTGGTCCAGGATCCGAGGGGCTTCCTTGGATTTCAGTGGAAAAGAGTAGTAGAGTTGGGTGTCATCTGCATAGAGATGGCACCGAACTCCAAAACTCCGGATGACCTCTCCCAGCGGTTTCATGTAGATGTTGAATAGCATGGGGGAGAGAATAGAACCTTGCGGGACCCCACAGGTCAATGGCCAGGTGTCCGAGCAGGTGTCCTCCAGCTTCACCGACTGGGAACGGCCCTCCAGGAAGGACTGGAGCCATTGCAGAGCAGTACCCCCAAGGCCCATCCCAGAGAGCTGTCCCAGAAGGATACCATGGTCGATGGTATCAAAAGCCACTGAGATGTCCAAGAGAACCAGTAGGGTCACACTCCCCCTGTCCGGTTCCCTGCGGAGGTCATCCACCAAGGCAACCAAAGCCGTCTCGGTACTGTGCCCAGGTCTAAAGCTGGATTGTGATGGATCCAGAATATCAATGTCATCCAAGAACCCCTGGAGCTGAGACCTTGCCCAAAAAAAGGAAGATTCAAGATTGGTCTGTAATTATTTCGGATGGTCGAATCAAGGGAGGCTTTCTTCAAAATTGGCCTCACTAAAGCCTGTTTTAGGGCAGATGGAAATGTGACTTGAACCAATGAGGCATTAATTATATTTACAAACCAATCTCCCAATCCTCCTCTGGCCAATTTTATAAGCCAAGAAGGGCAAAGATCCATGGCACAAGTGGTCGCCCTCACAGCTCCAAGGATCTTGTCCACATAATCCAGGTGAACAGGCTGAAACGAATCCCACAAATATGGACAGACAGGTGCCTCGGTTACCTCCTTTGGCATTGCAACAAAACTAGCATCCAAGTCGAAGCGAATCTGAGCGACTTTGTCTGAAAAGTGGTGCGCGAACACGCTGCACCGAGTTGCTGAGTCTTTGGGTGCCTCCCCACCCTCAGGAGAGTTAAGGAGCTCCCCGACGACCCAAAACAACTCAGATGGTCTGTTAGTTGCAGACGCTATGCGGGCAGTCGTGAAGGTCTTCCTGGCAGCCCGCAAAGCCGCTGAGTAGGCCCTAATAGCGGCTCTAGGCCGTGCTCGTTCAGCAACGCTACGAGTTTTCCTCCAGCAGCACTCTAGTCCCCTCCTCGAGCACTTCATCACTGCCAGCTCCTCCGTGAACCAGGGAGCCGAAGTGACTCTGCGCAACAAGAGGGGACGTTCGGGAGCGATCATGTCAATTGCCCTAGACATCTCACTATTATAGCGATCTACCAAGGCATCGACAGGATCGTCAGCACCCAAGACAGGAGAATTCCCAAGAGATCTCAGGAATCCATCAGGATCCATCAGTCTCCTGGGGCGGACCATCTTAATGGGTCCCCCACCCCTGCGGAGGTTTTTTGGGGACACGGTAAGTCTTAGACTGATCAGGTGATGGTCAGACCATGACAACGGAAGGATGTTTTCCTCTTCCACTCCAACCTCACAGTCCATCACAACAAAAACTAGGTCGAGCATGCGACCAGCTTGATGGGTGGGACCAGATATCACTGGGGACAGCCCCATGGTCGTCATGGCAACCATGAAATCCTGAGCTGCACCTGTTAAGGTAGACTCGGCATGGATGTTAAAGTCCGCCAGCACTACCAGTCGCTGGGAGACCAATGCTACACCAGAGATCACCTCTGCTAGCTCAGGCAGGGAAACTGCAGTGTCGCGGGGTGGACCGTACACTAGCAGAATCCCCAAACTGTTCCGGGCACCCACACTCAAAACCTGTAGATTGCGGGACTGCGCACCTGACCAGGGAGATGGACTGCCAAAAGACCACAGTGACCCCACCTCCCCTCCCCCCAGATCTGGCCTGCTGTTGCACCCCAAAACCCGGAGGACACAGCTGGGTGAGATTTACCCCACCCAGCTCGTCCAACCAGGTCTCAGTGATGCAAGCCAGGTCCGCCACTTCATCCAAGATAAGATCCTGGATGATAGCTGATTTACCATTGACGGACCTGGCATTGAACAGCAGGATCCTCAATCCAAGGGGACCGTCATGGGTGCTACCACACTTAACCTTCTCCAGGGTTGCAAAAACTCTGTTGCGCTTCTCCCTGGGATGACAATGACCACTCCTCCTCCTCCCCCACACAACCTCAATGGTCCCCCCGGCTCCAGTCCACCCCTTCCCCTTTGGGCAACATGCGAAGTGAAGATGGAATTGGGAGGCCCTAGTCAGCTCTCCGCCACCAGTGAGCTACTCGGGAAAGCTGGTAGGAAGTGCAGTATAACAATTTCTAGTTATAAGTTGCCTACTCTACTTCTGCAAAAGAAGAAGAAGAAGAGGAAGAAGGACCCTTTCCATAAAGTGGGCATCACTTATGCCTTCAATACTTTTTTAAAAAAGAATCTTTTAATAATTTCACCAATATACATCCTTATGATGATGATTCCATTATTATCTTCTACAAGCTCATAAATAAGTTTAAACTTGTTACAGCAGGAAATGCTGAATCTTTTAAGTAATATATTTATTTCCCCAGATTTATTTAAACCACATTTGTGCTTCACTTATTTATGCACTCCAGATAGCTAGCATATCTCAATTTGCAAGCCTTGTGATCCTTTAGTTCTGTCCATCATGCATGTATCATAAATTGGTAACAGCCACATTTTCCTGCAAAATAAGAGTATGATGCTCACTCACTGATAAAGCTATCCCATCCCTCCTTTTTCCCTCAGGCATTAATGTATGCATTTGATCCCCAATGTATTGCACTGGGGATTAGGTTTCCAGAAAAACATTCATGGTACTCACAATAACAAAAGAGATGTGTGGCTGACCTATCTATCTCTATTATCTGGACTCTCTGGACAAGAACAGAAGTGGGCATGTGTGACAGGGTCCTATTTGGGCTGCACTTCTAAACTTTCACCTGAAAACAAACCCAAAATAGTTCCTTGAAATAATCGGCTCTCACTTCCACTTCCCTCTTAATGATTAACTTAGTCCTTGTCAAGGCATAAACACAGTGATTTAGAATAATGTGCTAGTAGATTAAACAAGAAGCAGAAGCAAGAGGTGTGGGTCTTGATTTTGTAAATAAAGTAGCACTATTCAATGATAGGCAGGTGAAAAGAAGCTAGACCACTATCCTTTCTGCTATGCTGGAATAATTTCCAGTTCCACGTATTCTGGACTGAATAATGCATTGATTTTTTAATCTGAGTATACATTTTTACCAGGATTATTATGTTGGCTTTCCCATTCCATGTTAGCATAACAGAGATTCATTAGGATACAAACCAAATGGCAACTCATAGTGCTATTAGAATGGACAATCAGAAAAAAGAGATTTATGTGCCCTCCTAGACCTCCAGTATTATGCATGCTAAATAACACTGGAAAACCTTCCCCCAGTGTTCCAGCTGCATAACTACCTTCCTATCCTCTCAGCCACTAATGGATTGTAAGGTAAGTTGTGCCCTTTTACTGTCAAGATGTAGGTGCTGGGGGGGGGGGCTTGTACATGGAGACAATGGATACATCTTTCTGCAATACCCATTCAAGTATATATGATAGCATGTAGGTGGGGTTATGCTGGTGTAACTGGGGCTATGCTGGTGAATGTCAATGCTTAGTCAGTGTTATGTGCTATCCATGAACTGGTTGATCTACAGGTGGATTATGTCCTTCTTTATACCTTTTACAGCCATATCTTGAATTATTCCCAACAGCCAATTGTTTATAGAGTTTGATGCTTGTATTCATGCTTCATTTGACTTCACATCTAAGAGAAGGAAGTGAGATACGTTATACTGTTCCCAAAATAATGGTGAACATGCAGGAAGGCATCTCTTATTGTCACAGAAAGCAAGCAGTATAGTTATTGTACTTTGCATGGCATATGCAGCAGTGGTAGGTCAGTGTATGGTCACACATATACAGTAGGATCTTAGATCACAATTTTTCTGCTCTGGAATACAATTGTTCTGAACTGCTTGGTGACCTTTCAGCTACTTTCAGTGTGACTTCTTTGATTAGATCCTCTACTTAACATTGTCCACATGACACCGTTACACTTATTCCCTTGATAACCTGATTGTGTGGCACTTTCAGAGTTATCACAAACCAGCTATTGCATACTGTTCTCTTATCCATAGCCCAGCCATGCAATCCTAGTGGGGAGGGAATAATCCTATCAAGAACTGGCTATCATTTCAATTGCACATGGAAGTTTGCTCTCGGAGTACAGGAGATAAAGCATATCTGCAGACCTCAAGCCATTCAGTATCCTGATAGTCTATTCTGTTCCTTTGTACAGTAGATTTTTCTAGTCCTTCACTAGGTCTGTTTCTGATACAGAAACTTACACATCGACCCATTTTCTTATGCTTTTGTGTTCATGAGGCTCTTTGAGCCTGACAAAGGATCTCATCACATTGAGGTCCCAAATGCGGGCAGCAGTAGGGGGGATTCACAGGGTAGCATGGCAAATCCGTGGAGCAGCAGGGGAAACCAGCATCCTGCATTGCAGCTTTCCCCATCAGACGGGGGAAAGTGTCACCACCCGGCTTCCCCCTGCACTGGTCCTGTAATAAGAAATGAAAAAATGGGAAGCCTGACGTGTTCTCTGGGCTTTGTCTTATAGGATGTTGTCATTATAGTTAATGTGGAATCAGTGCTATAAATTGAGTAGTGTGAAAGGACCCTGAGTCAAGATATTTGCAGACTCAGGGATACACAAGCCATTCAGAAACTGACTGTGTGACCAGATCCCTGAACCCTTGCAACATTTTCTCTCTGCTGCTGCTGTCAAATGATAACAGTCATTTCTGCAGAATGTTTCTTAGAAAAATTGAGCTCCCATCAACTTGACAAACTACTATTTGATGGGCTGGCAGGATCCTTATTCTGCTAGGAAACAATTAGGTGAGGACGCTTCTCCTCCAGGTCTGTTCATTTTTCCCAGAAAATTCAGGAGTGAAAGAAACAAAAATATCTCCATTCCCTATAGGTTCATACTGCATATGTGGGAATGTAATTTTCAATTCCCCTCCCCTGGTAATTATAACAAAAGGTTTCTATTTAATTTGAGCTTTCCAGACCAATCTCTGATTTGAGACATGGTTTGATTGCTATGATTAAGTTTCATGTACTATTTTTTAAAGAAAAACTCCCACTTGCAGTGAGTAATTATGGGTTGTTTTCTGACTTTATTGGAATTCTAATGCATTAAGGAATAGCAGTATGGTTAGCATGATGGTCAGAGTTAGCTTTAGCAACAAGGTTTAGTGTATACTTATTATATTGCCTGGACCACTGGCAATTTCGTTTCCAAACTCTATGGGCCCAAACTACAGAAAACTAAAATATTTGAACTTAATGCATTTGTCTATTTCTTGGAGATCCATTGTGCTACATTCTTCCTTATGGCTTTTGCTAAATATCATAGCTACTGGTGTATCATTAAACAGATAAGGGTTTTTTTCTCCCACCCTGGACATTCCACAGGTATGTATACACTCCACTTGCTTCACTGCCAACAGAACTTCTGAAGATGCCAGCCACAGATGTAGGTGAAATGTTGGAACATAACCATACAATCACATGGACATTGGAACAAGGTCTTAAACTCACAGCAACCCTGAGATTCTGGCCATGAAAGACTTCGACAGCCACATGTGAATTTTGCGCAGAATAAGTTATGAACCTTAAGATCCTTATCAGTCCAGGATTCTTTTCATCAGGATTTCCCAACACTCAAAGATATTTAAAACCATTTTCTGAATATTTCCAAAAATTCTTCCAATTCCTACTCCTGTGGAATTCATTTTAAGAATATCTAAAGGAGAACAGGATCACAGCTACAGACAGTCCCCAAGTTAGAAATAAGATAGGTTCTGTAAGTTTGTTATTAAGTTGAATTTGCATGTAAGTCAGAACAGGTACATTTTTAAGTATATATATATATATATATATATATATATATATATATATAGAGAGAGAGAGAGAGAGAGAGAGAGAGAGAGAGAGAGAGAGAGAGAGAGCTGTAACTCCAGCTACACACACACACACACACACACACCATACACACTTTGGATAGCATAGGGAAGCATTTGGATAGCATAGGGAAGGATTAACACCTCCCTGTGCCCCTCTTCAGAAGATTTCACCTAACTTTCTGTCCCTGTGACAATTGGATTTTGAAATATTTGACTTGTTGTGGAAACAAGGATTGCTGATAAAGCTTCAGGTGAGACACCTTTTTCACATGATAACTCTTTTTAGGAGTGAATGTCCCTTCCTAGGAGTAGATTTGACTCACTTTTTGTTATCTCACCCCTGTTGTTAACTATCAGTCATTTTTAAGTCAGATGTTTGCAACTTGATGACTGTCAGTACTGTTTTTCTCTGTTGTTGTCATGATATCACCATGGTCCCACCCACCACCTCTTCCACGCATTGACTTTTATTTTCTTAATATCCAGGCCAGCATTCCTATGAGATAGTATGGCCCTAGTATCCATACAGCATATGTTAATGAATTTACCATGCAGGCAGGAAACCCTGGATTATAGCTAATCCTACTGAAATGAATGACTTCCACTGGAAGTTACGGTAGCGTCACCCTGGAGCACGTAGAAAATTCCTTCAAGAGGTATCGTAGAGGGGATACTTTTGCAGACATTTTCAAAAATCACCTGGAGAATTTTGAAAATTTGTATGCTGGTAAGCAAAACCATGGGTATAGGTCCCACAGATAGAGGAGTCATGCACATATGGAGGCCTGTTTCTGAAACCAGTGGCACATATTGGCTTCTATCTCAATGGTGTGGTACATCTGATCTATGTTTTGATCCAAATTTTAAAAGAGCTATCCAAGGTGCTAAACCTTGCCTTCCCCCAAGGGTCCTATATTGTACATATTGCCATGAAGGTTTGGATTAAAACCCAGAGTGGATTTGGAGTACCCACTAACATGACCATGGTAAAGTTCTGTTTTATCTGCCCCAAACACCATCCAGCCTTGGTGAGAGACAGTGACCATGAGGCCACAACAGGCTCATTTTTGCAATGCTAATGTATGGTTTAGCTTCATGTCTGAATTAAATTATAGAGTTCCTGAATGAAATCTTTCAATTAGAGTTTATTATTTATGTAGTCATATTTTACAAACTTGCTCCCTTCTGAAATCGGCCTTATTCCTTCATTAGGAAGTGATAAAGACTTTCTTAAGGCCACTCAGAATTCCCCAGTGATAAAATTCAACTCACTTCAAAGGCAAGTTATCTACTGAACAATACCAAGTGAGTTATGAGATCTGCTTAATTTACAGGTAGACTTATATTTTTCTATAATTCTAATTTTATTACATTTATTCACTGATAACATATCTATCTAATCCTTCCATGAGTCCAAGACTCCATACAACATGATACAAATATAGCTGCAAAAATATTTTGTACTACATTTTGAGCACTGATATAAATTGACATTGTGATTCAGTAAATGAAAAATAAAACATATTGCTATCAGCAGCAGAAGAAAGGAGTTTTTGTTTTTTAGTAGAAGAAAAGGGATGACATCGTTACTGTTGCAAAACAGCTACCTTAAAATCATATATTTTGAATTTAAAGTATAAAACACTACACATTTACACCCTGACCTGTACTAAACACCTTTCTTTTAAAAAAAGGATTGCACTAATCAATTATCTTTGGCAGGTAGGAGACAGGTGTGATATCCTGTCTTCCCAAATTCTGTGAGAGGTTGAGCTTATTTTTTTTGCTAAATACAGAGCCAAAGGTTCCAGCAACACATTTACACTCAAGGTCCAAATACATGGCAGTTCTTTTGCTGGATTCTTGGACAATCTTTAGCTATCTAGGTCCAGGATGGAGAGCTGTGCCTTGGCATCTTTCAGAAAGCATTGCACAGCTGGGGAAAATCCATCACACACAAAAATACTGGAAACCTCTTTGCTCAATATTCTCAGAAGCAATTACAATAGCATAAATCCAGGTTATAGCAGTGTGGGTCAGCAAGAGCATTCTGGTTATGGTGTCTACCAGAACAAGATGGTAACTAATTTACGACCTGGAATGAGGAAGTGCCATCAGAGTGGATGATGAAACAGCTGCTTTCCCCTGTGGCCAGAATTGAACATCCCCTCAGAAGAAGGTTAAATTGCCTCTGTGTCTGTTTGTCTCGGTCTCTGTTTGATGTGTTTATGGGCATTGAATGTTTGCCCTATGTGTGTATAATGTGATCCACCCTGAGTCCCCTTCGGGGTGAGAAGGGCGGAATATAAATACTGTAAATAAATAATAAATAAATGATAGGCCTGCAAAACTAAGATACATTGTCCCTTATCCTATCAAACACAAGACTTTCTAAAACTTGTATGTAATGTATCTTCAAGTCAACTTATGGCAACTGCATGAATTCCATGGGACTTTCTTTGGCAAGGAATACACACAGGTGGTTTGTCATACCTTTCTATGAAATATATACATATATAAATGGATAATGAAGAGCCATACTCAGAGCTAAGCATCTGGACACCCCACTGATGTACTGAAATCTCAGTGTAAAATCTCAATTCATATATCCCAACAGTGTTTCAGGAAATTATCTATATAGAAACACATGCTTTTGTGCTAAAGACCTCTGAGCTTTGCTTTAAAAAACCTTGATTTTTGCCCAGAATTATCAGGTGCAATTCTGGAAGAAAAAAAACTGCAAGAATTGTATATCTTAATACGTTTTGCATAAAAACCACTTTTTTTGTTTTACAAATAAAACATTGTTTTCAGATGTCTACGTTTTTGCTGCAAGATTGATTTGGAATGGTGGTGCATTAAAATAGCAATCTTGGAAGAAAAAACCTTTGGTTATTTGGGAGCAGTACTTCTTGTATGCAAAACATGAAGAGTTGTTTTTTGGTGGGGGCAGGAAAACCATAATTCTAAAGAATTCTACAGAAGTACTGATTTCTCCAATAAAAGGGAAGAATCTGCAGAAATTATATGTCCTCACGTAAGTGATTATTTCTTTTCCTGTTCCTATTCAGCATCAAATCAATGTAGTGTGCTTGTTAGTAGAGGGTGGATCTCCCTTTTATGGAAATTTGAAATTTGAAAGACTCCCAAATCAAAACCTTTTGCTTCCATTTTTGAACAAAGGGGCTAGCTGCATATTTAGTTTGCATTAAGTTTTTCTCAAGGGGCTCTTGCTTTGTCACTGACAGGGAAAAGGAAAATATGGAGGACTCTAGGTCTGGTGGTTTGATTTACCCAAATCTCATTAGGGAGGAAAAAAAATGAATGTATCCAACTACTGTGGGCTTTGTGAATGCTTGAAAGTTTTACTTAGCTAATCCATGCCACACTCACACATCATGCCCTTGAAATGGATCATACACACCAGCACAATCTCACAAATAGGATTCACAGTCTTGTGATACTTCCCTGGTGTGAGATATCTGCCAGATCATTCTCATACCACCACAGAACTTTCAGCAATACAAGCTCTGAGCAACCACTCAGAGCCCCCAGGTGTCATGGTGGCCAGCCATGAGAAGCTCAGCACAACAGTATGGCTCTCTGTTAAATATAGGGGAAATTTTCACAGAGGCTTTGTGCAAGTCAAATCACAGAAAAAAGAATTTTATTCCCTCTTCCCTTTATCCCATCAAATTTCTGACAGGTGTGTGCAAATACTGATATTCCAAAACCCAGAAAAAACAAAAAAACAAAAATTAAAAGCTCCTGGCCCCACAATTTTCAAATATACCATCGAACACCAGCTACCTCCAAAGATGCTAATACTAGTATTACAGTACTACTCTTGTACTATTGTTTGTTACTAAAGTCGTTTTCCAAAATAATACACCTCAAATTAAATATGTTCTTCACAGCTCAATAGGTGATCTGCCTGTGTAAAACGTAGACTAGAGTCTCTATCATATCAATCTACAACCAAACAAATAAGCTTTTAAGGCATCTGAAACTCAGTGGTGGCCCTTGGTTTAACCTTATAGCAATCATACTATATACACAACACTTACGAAAATCTGAACCTCATTACTGGAATAACCAAAAGATCTCTGAGATTCTTTGATTAAAGGTACATTCAAATTGTACTAAAACACACTCAGTTGTCCTATGATTTCCACTGAAAAGAAGTTTGAACCTTGCTGCCTTCCCATACAGTTACTACATTTTAAAATAAGAAACAGTATAGCTGAAGCAGAGAATTTCTTGCTACAAGCCATTTAGAAGTGGTTTCCAGACATTTCTCTATACAATTGGAGCAGCAGTATTACAGATGCATCTAAATGTTTTTGCCCCTTTGTGGAATTTCTTTGAGGGAGATTGAAAGGGGAAGAGTAGGTAAGAGGACTGAGGAAGTGAGAGAGGGGGAGGAATTAGAACACCTTACAAACAGAGAACAGAATCACACAACAGCACTAGAAACAATGGATTTCAAGACACATTAACATGACAGATGGACACAGACAAGATGTAAGATTGCTACCTGGGGGGATTCAGGAGGGGAGGGGGAAATCAAACATATATATATATATATATATATATATATATATATATATATTAAAAATCAGCAAAAATGTAAATAAATATAAACATTGGGGCTGCGGAAGTAGCCAATGGTATTTGCACAAATTAAATATATATATATATAAATCTCAGTAATATAAAGCTAATTTTTTTCAGAAGTAAAGAAATATTCTCCCCCTCCCTGCAAAATTATGCTATAGAATTGTTGGCTTAGCCTGAATGCATCACTTCGATGAAACAAGATGGCGTGACCAAAATCCATGCATTAGTCAATGGAGGCCATAAATGGTTAGTTGTGTCAGCTAACAGCTACGGCATGCCACAGAAATGCTCTTGCACTGACCCCAAAAGAAATAAAATAAATACAACAGATATTCTGCACGCGCAATAAAATTCTTTTTATGCCATCAACAATTTGTAGGTGGGGAATTTGCTGGGATCTTGGGGAGGGTTTTTAGAGGGATGGTCTTCTTGTACTTTTTTCCTTACTTTTTAAAATGCAAAATATATCTACAAAGAAGTGAAGAGAGAAGAAGGCACTCCACAGAAGAAATACAAAAGAAGGGAGAAGGAAAGGGAGAGGCAGAATAAAATGAAAGAAGGTGGAGCAAGAATCTTCATTCTTTTGCACACAACTTTCTTAGGTGAAATTATTTCAATATAGCAATTTGGAATCATTTGGATGGCAAGAAAAGATTTTGTTGCCTTTGTTTGATTGCAGATCTATTTATCTCTCAAGTTGACAGAATGATTATTTCATTGGAGTTACTCCAGAAATAAATTTTGAAAAAAAAGTATAGTAATGGATTTCAAATCAACAGAAAAATGGCAATATGGTACCACTATGATCAAAATAATAATAATAATGATGATGATAATAATAATAATAATAATAATAATAATAATAATAATAATAATAAAGGAATTATCAACTACCAAAAATTCATGCGGCACAAGATGAGGTGAAACGACAGAAAACATTCTCCAAATATATACCATGAGCATATCTATCTATATGTGCACTAGGCTGACCATTGATAGATATGCTTGTATATTTTTTTTAAAAAAAAATTCCTGCCCCAGCCCTCCCCAAGGATAACTGGTGAATGAAAACATTCATTTTTAAAAGTCAGCATAACATCAAAATATAAAACTTAACATGCTTTGTACATTGAGAAATGACTTTATCATGCATCTCTCCTCATTCGTGGATGACAAGATTAGATGAGGGCATGAATTTCTGTGTAAACATGTGACTGGATGATGAAGGCTATTTCTAAAATTGGTTTTATATCCTTTGGCAACAGAAATACATACACACATAAATATATGTATACATAGTTATGTATATATGTATTGTACATATAGATATCAAATCCTTGAGATGGGCTTTTGGGGCTTAGAGAGAGAGGGGGTCAATACATTAAAAACAATTAAAAATACAAATTAAAATAAAAGAAACCCTAGTCACCATCTGCATGAACAAAAAGTAAAACTTGCTCTTTTGTTTTTCTTGTGGAAATGAAAAAGCACATATAGCCAGGAAGTTCCATCAAACAGCCTTTATAGCAACATAGCTTTGTCTTTGGTGTTCTATTCTACAAGTTTCATTCTTGGTTTGAACTTTGATAAATTTTGAAGGTGGAACATGTATGATGCCTGTATCTAAAAAGCACCACTGAACATTTGAAGAAAGCAATGCAGAACTTAAAAAGAAAATCTGAACAACTCCCTAAAGAATGTCTATGTTATGCTAGACAAGATCGATCAAAATAGTCAGTCTTCCTTCTTTCCAGTTTTCACTTTTTTTAAAGAAGCAAGACACAGGTGTCATAAATCCATGCAAACAGCAGCAAATATTTAACGTTCCCCAGTACTGCTTTGAATTTTCTTCAGTATTGTGCATTTTGCAATTTTTAAGTCAATTTTAAGTTTTTTAACTTAATTTTTAAGTTAAGGTTAGAATTAATTGGCATCTGTGCAATGACCAAACTGTACCTCATTGTCTGCAACTACAACTACTATCTCTCACTCTTTGGGCATAGTAGGACTTGCAGTCCAAACATTAAGTTTTCCAGGTTCTGTTTTTGATGATATCTGTTCTTCTTGGTTGAGACATGATCTTGATGTTACTCAGACAATGGTTATTTCTTGACATATTGAAAGATCTTTTCATATGGTGCGTACTTTCCTTCACCTCCATACCCACAGAGATAAAGTAGGGAATGCCACACACGAAATGCTGGCATGTTTTAATGTGATACCCTCTCAATCTCTTTATTTCAACAGAGCACTACTGTATGTGGATGTCTGTTAAGAAAAGCCTTCTGGCTTTATTCAGTAGTGTCAGCTTCACCTTATCAAAGTTCTTGGCAGAATAAAATATACTGACATTTTTATTCTGGGGGAAAATGCAGGGAAGAATTCTGCTCAGGTAATAAAACTAGAGTTGGCACACACAAACTATCTATAAAGCTAGGGGGCATGAAGAAGGCTCAAAAGCCATAGCTCATAACTAATATGATGTTAAAAGATTTTCCTGTTCTCTTGCTGTTCACAGTAGGCATGCAAGGCTATAGCTTTAACTAATTTTCCAATTAGCTATGTTTAATCTGAGTATGTCCCAAAGAGGGCTCGGAGGTTCTGTGTGCACATGCTGATTCTATTCCAATTCACCTTTTGTTCCTTCCTTCCCAAAAAAAACTTCACGTTCAGTGAAAGAAACAAATTTGAATATTGTGTGGAGGTGCTTCATGCATTGCAATGAATGCAAGAATTGGTGCTCGTAGGAAGATCTGTGTCACTGTGCAGACGGGTCCAGATGACCCATCCTTGTATACTTATATGGTATGAGAGATAGGTGATTTTTTTTGTGAGCATCACTGAACAGACTTGGGAAGTTCACTTGCTCTGTGGAAGCACCCAGCTTTCTCTGTAGCAGTACCCAAATTATGGAACCCATTTAAAAGAGGTCAGGCTGGTTTAATCTCCTCTGAGTTTCTAGCAAGTAGTGATGACTATGCTATTTCACTTGTCCTTTGTAGTTTAAAATGAGAGGCATCTGCTGTGAATGTTTTTAAAACTATTTGTCTGGTCTTAGGACTATTTTTAAAGAGAGGTTTGGGGTGTTTTAACTGATATATCCTATATAATGGGTACAATCTTAATAACATAGAATCCTGGATTAGTTCTAACATGCCCCCCTATATGTGCAAATCTATTCCACCTTAAAGATCACCTTAAAAGTAGGGGAGTGTTGTGAAATTACAATAGAAACTTTCAGTGAGGTTTGCAACTTTGTGCTTCAACAATGCAAAATGGTGCATTTCTCACTTAATTTTGCTTAGAGCAAAATTAAAAACGGAATACCATGCTTCTACAGAGATGAAATTTAACACAGTGTATGTGTGTTGTCTTAAGAGATAACTGCTTTCCTATCTCCTAGTTGTTAAAAGTCTGTCTTAGGACAATGGATAAAAGAAGCAGATTGATGAAGAGAGAGAAAGCCTTTTAGTTTAATTGCAAATCAGAGAGAGTCGAGGGGCAAAGAAGCCAATGGAAGATTGATTGCAAGTCTTCTGGGGACCTTTCACAGTACACAACTGAAGCACCATGACTCTACTTTAGCTATCTTGGGAACATCCAGTGGAATCTTGGAGCTTCTCATTTGGGGAGATGCTAGAACTCTTCACTGAAAAATAATAACTAACCTAAGGTTCCATAGGATGTTGCCATGGTAGTTAACATGGAATCACAGCACTATAATTGGGCAATGTATAAGAACCTTGAATGTATCATATCACTTGGAACTGGAAGGAGACATATGGCCACTATTCCCATCATAGGCAATCCTATTCATGTCCACTATGTTGTAATATAATGATCAAGGATGGCTGCACTGGGCCATTATTGGGAAAAAAATGATGAAAGGTGAAAAAAAAATATCCATAGCTAAATCCAATCTTAATCCCACATAGAGCAGACCCACTGAAATAAATGACACATGTATTGCTGGTGACTAACAACTCTGATTCATTTTCGTGGGGCTACCTTACTTGGGGATTGCCTTAGGATTCAATCCTTTATTAGTACAGTATGATTTCAGCACTCAAAGGACTAGTACCTGCATCTGGCAAAATATGTCCTCTCTAGGATTTTTCTAGGTCCTTTTGGCAATTTATGAGAAGCTACTGCTGGAAGTTACTGTAAAAATCGCCCTGGAGGATCCAGCAAATTCCTAGACAGTAAGGATACCACTCTATGAATTTGCTAAGTCTGCCAATGTGAGCTTATGGTTACCTTTGGCAGAAGCCATTAATTTCAATAGGGCATTATCCATGATTTGCTGTTTCCATAGTAAGCAGCTTCCATGGGGACATGATCACAGTTCAATAATTGTATAATGTGTTAGCAAAATTGACAAAAGTTCAGCTTACAATAACAAAGATGAAAGAATACAACACATCAGCCTGATGTTCACCAGGTGTGTTGTACTAAAATTCCCCAAAAACTCCTAGTCAATATGACTGTTGTACCTGTGCTGGCTATGGTCATCCAACATAACCGAAAAGCACCAGTTCGAAGACAACCTTATATTACTAGGCTGCCCAATGTCTTTCACATATAATACTGTTTATTCTGTGTGATAACCACTTTTAAGAGTCTCGGTCAGATGTGTATTCACTTTGCAATATGTCCTGATAGCTTAGATCTTTTAACTGGAAATGTCACGTTCTGAGTTTGGGCTTTGCCCGTGCTAAACATTTATTCTATCTTTTAATCTATGAAAGCAAAGAAGGTAGTTTGATGAGTTCACAGAATGCCTCAAAGAAAAGGCATAGAAGAGAAACTTGATAAGCCAAAGATTACATTGGAAACAAAAGGAAGAACCAGGTTTGGCAGGATGTATGACCTCCATTAACATTTATTATGGTGCTATGGCACAGCCCTCATGCTTCCAATCTACACCTTTATGGAACAGGTGTTTCTCTCTTTGGTAGCAGCATGATTCATTCATTGATACAGTATCTCAAGGTTCTGTGCCACTCTAATTCATCACCAGGGACATAGCTATGTGATATTGCCTTTGCAATATCTCTGCAGGTAGTGGATAAGAGGAGCAGATTGATAAAGGGGAGAGAAGGACTCATGTTTTAATGCAAATTTCTTGGCAATCAGAAAGAAGGGAGAGTTTAATGAGGCCCTAAAAGATTAGCAGTGGAATTTAAATCAATGATTCCCTAACTGCTATTTAGAATATCAAACCGGTATTCTAACCTTTTATAAAGTCCATTTGTAAACTTTTTGAGGCCTAAAATGAGTATCCATTCTGGATCAGTGGTAGCTTCCAATCTGTTATCAGAAGTCATTGTTGCACCTTTCTCCTATCTGACATTAAAACATGCAAATAAATATAATGAATATAGTGCTGTACATTGGGTTAAGTATGTAACAAATTCAGAATCTTCAGTTAGTTGAAAACATGGCAGCTAGTTTGGTTACAGGAAAATCTAGGAGTGAGCATATTATACCCATATTAAAGTCACTCAACTGGTTGCCAGTTGGTTTCTGGGCAAAGTACAAAGTGTTGGTTTTGACTTTTCAATGTCCTACATGGTTTGGGTCCTGATTACCCACAGGATTGCCTTCTCCTGCACAATCCACCTCTTAGAAAGCTGAGGTCCTCTGGAGGACACTTACTCCAACCAGCTAGAACCCGACTGGCAACTGTCACCCAAAAGACCTTTTCATCAGCCTTCCCGTGACTGTGGAATGGCCTGATGGAAGAGATGAATGAGCTGTCAGAATTTTAAGATAAAATTAAAAAGCTATCTTTTACAGCAGGCCTACCCAATCAACTTTGAATCATGAATTTTTAATTTGCATTATATTACTGCAATATGCTGATTTTTGTATGTGTTTATAATGGTGTGTTATTATCTATGTATTTTGTTGTATGTAATTTATGTTCATATGTTTTGACCCTGTTGTACCCTGATTTGAGCTGTTAGGAGAGGCAGCTAAAATAAAATATATTATTATTAAGTGTCATTAACACAGAATTGCTTTGATTTTATCATCAGTGCTAGAATAGGGCAAGATTTTAGCTTCATGAACACAAGATGGAAGAGAGCCATAAGAACATGAAAAAAGAGAGTCTAGTCTGCATTGTTTGTATCCAATGGTGCATCAACATGTTCTTTGATCCATAATACTATGTTGCGTCTGCTTGATCATGGAGCTTCATAGCTATAAGCGATGCCACAATAGTTCTTGTTACTCTCAGAGCAAGTCCTACCCTCAAAATGCAAGCAGAATATGAGTTGTGGAAGAGAAATGTGAAAGCACTAGCCTTGGTTGACTTTTATTATTATTATTGTATTAATCTGAAATGCTTCAGAAAATTGAGAACACAACAAACTAATGTTTGGGGTTTTAAAGCAAAAGTTAACAAAAAGGCCCCCTTTGTTTTTGTTTTTTTAAAATAAAAATAGAATAACAAAACAAAAAGAAATTGGATTGTTTATGTGTTTCACTTTTAAGGATAGATTCTCAGAAAACTCAATTTTTACAATGTACACAGAAATTCGATGAAATTCTGTTCTCTATTATATAAATGCTTAACTCACAGCAAGCTTTGGAATTAAATAAATAAATAGAAAGAAAAGAAAGACTTGGAAAAATCAGTTGAAAATGAAACAGACTGCAGTTGCCTGCTGGATATTACACTGTCATATCTATCCTACCAGGAAGAAAGCCATCAAATCATCAAAATGTATCTAGCCTTGAAAAGAGAAATTGAGTCCATTTCAGATTGCGACAATCAGTATTGACTGTTCAGTGGATACATTTTGAAGCATCATTGTTGCAGGTAACATGGCACAGCTTGGTATTTGTTTTGAACTAATTACGCTTTGGTTCTTCTCAAATTGCTCAAGAAAAAAGAGAATCACAATAGTGTGAATCCACAGCCATGTTAACTACATTCCAAATCCCATGGACAAATGGAACATCTACGTCACATTTTCACATCCGTCAAAAAGGATTAAATAATAGATGTGACATTAGGTAGACGTTTAGAGGAATAGTAGCCCGAACTTTTAACATACTCATAAAAAATAATGCACACGTTGCCTTTTTTCTCCTCACACCAGTACCAGTTCAAAAACCAATCCAAATGTGTAGCACAAGGGTTCAGAGAAACTGAGCAGGCTGTGGTTGAAGAATGTTTGGATTCATTCAAAGATGGCTTCCCAAAGTGATGAAATATTTGTTTTTTACTCCCACCAACTCCATGGGATTGGATGCTTGGTTTTATGCATTTATACTGGATATATACGATTCTACACATATATACTTATATTACATATACATATATAAGTGTACATATATATGTATACATTCACACACATATATATATGTAGACATTGTTTATTGCAAATGGGAAAAAGCAAGTGAGAAAGAAGACTGACCTGGCTTACCTACACTCTGTTCACATTCAATGAGATCTTCATCATCATTAGAACATTCTGCTGAAGAAACGAGGTCATCCGTTGTCTGGTATTTTAGAAAAGAACAGAAAAGAAGAGAAATTGTGATCAGATAATGTGAAAAATAGCTCAAATTGGGAGTAGGGTCCCAATCAAAACATAATGTGGTATCTACAAAGACAATAGCAGAGGAGCATCGCAAGTGGTTCAAAAACTTGGACTGCAATTGCCACAACTTTTTGTTGCACTATCACTAGCTGGCAGGAGGAGACTGGTTGCCTCATCTTCCAGCATCCTACAACTCTTATCACTCAGAAATGTTGGCTTTTAAATTGCTTTTCAAGTATCCAATGAGCAGATGAACCAATGCTTTAATATTTTAGCTATACTTCTGATGAAGTATCTTGGCCAATATTTGCAAACCTTCTCCTTTCTTTCTTGTCCGAATATGTTGTCAACCACCCTGAGGGATTTGACATTTCACTTTTTGTGGGTAATTTTGTAAGTTTTTGCTACCAAAATTGATTTTCTTACACAATCATGCTATCTGTGCATAAATACAAAGATTTACAACATTTTCACCAAAAACTATCAAGTGTGAAAAATTATTTTTAAATGCCCCAATCTTGACCAGTGGGGGGAAACCTTGAAAATATTCATTCTTGTACATAAGAACTAGCTAAGTTTCACATCCACAGATGAGGATACTATTTTCTCAGTGGCAAGAACACAGTTTTGTATAGCTACTGTATAGCCATGTATAAGTTTAGAAATTTTAAGCAAAAAAATCACCCATAAAACCTGGGTGGGTTTATTGACTAATCAATGTGAGTACAGTAACCTGTTATCAAAAAAGGAACCACGGCAAAAGGCAAGAGCTTAGCCCATCTCATGAGAACCTTAAAAAAGCCCCAAACCTGAACTTTCTCTACTGTGGCATTGCTTCTGGGCTTTTTGAATGCCTAGGTGGGAAAATAGCTGTATTGCCAACCAGGTAAAGCTGGCTTCTTGAGGTTGTATTGGTGCCTTCCTATCTTCATGGAATGGTCCTTGACTTATCCATGGGTCATATCAAAAGCCCAAGCCTGCTCTTATTTTATACATGAGGTCATCTTATGCATAAGTATATATGGTAATCCTTCGGGATAGAATTTTGAAAAGTGACAGTATGGAAATATGCCACGCTGTTCGATTGGCAAGACAAAACATCCCTTATTGATACCCCTCTCATAAAACAGCTCTACTAAATGCATCAGGATAGATTTCAGTGGCATATCAATGAAATAGCTGGAGGTAAATGGCACAGGTAACAAGGTCAGCTCCAAAAAGCTAAGAACATATCAAGAGCATCCATGGACCCAGCACATGTTCTTTGCACATTCTAGCTGGTAGTTTTCTCCTCTCCCCTGCTTTCTGGTGGCTGTTCTAATTACCGAGCAGCATGTACCTCTGTGTTAAGGAGAAGTGTAATTGCTTCTCTCCCCAGCAGCAACTCCTTCATGTAATTGTTGCAATCAGTTGAATTACTAATGGGGACCATTAGGAAGTTTCTCAGGAAGCCTCTGGACTCAAACTATATGGCTCAGTCACAAGAGTACAAAATTACCCTGCCCTCAGCAACATGAGCTCAACAGAAGTCTGACATGAAATTCATTTTGCTTTGCTATTTCTCTCTTGCATGCACAAAGGGTGCTGCTCATATAGGGCTGTGGGGTCTCAGTAATAAGAATTCCTGAATCATATGCTCCAGAGAATCCATTGTGTTATGGCTGGATGGAGCTGGCAGCCTTGCTCTTTACCCAACCATTTTTGGAAGCCGCTTACAGTGATCCCCAGTCTTTGGATTCAGTGCAGGAGGATACTTTTTCCCTCTATCCTTCACTACAGGCTTTTGTATTTTCTGATTACTGGAATGAAAAGTGACAATCATAAAGCTAAGAAATGCATGTGAGGATTTTACTTCAGTGGATTTTTAATGCCAGTTTCAGTACCGTCCTGGTCTCCACTGCCAGGACTGAATTGGATAGCTACATTGTGCATAGAAAACTATTCACTTTTCAATTACAGTAGAGTCTCACTTATCCAACATAAAAGGGCCGGCAGAACGTTGGATAAGTGAATATGTTGGATAATAAGGAGGGATTAAGAAAAAGCCTATTGAACGTCAAATCAGGTTATGATTTCACAAATTAAGCACCAAAAAATCATGTTATACCACAAATTTGACAGAAAAAATAGTTCAATTCATGGTAATGCTATGTAGTTATTACTGTATTTACGAATTTAGTACCAAAATATCATTTTGTATTGAAAACATTGTCTACAAAAATGCGTTGGATAATCCAGAATGTTGGATAAGCAAGTGTTGGATAAGTGAGACTCTACTGTATATGCAAACATACAACATGAGACTTTAATCAGCACCTCACTTCTTATCAGCTCAGCCAGCATGAGTAAAAATCAAGACTCATGGGACTTAAAGACAAACAATATATTTCCTGGTGAGTTAGGTGTTTAGCACAACATGAAAGAACTACACAGAGGGCGATGTAGGATGTGTGGTACTTAAAGCTACAATTGAAAAGCTGCTGAGACATTAGAAGGGCAGCTGAAGAGATTCTCAAGCCTGAAGTCACTGCTGCATGATGGCAGCCATGTCAATTGGGTTGTAAATTTACTTTGGGTGTTACTTTGACCCTCAAATGAGGTATGCAAAGTACTGAACCCTATCTCTCCAATAAGTGCATTGCCTTAGATAGCTCTTTTAAAGTTTTAATTAAATTTTTAATTAACCCTCCTGACATGGAAGCCATCAGTTCTCACTGCCTTAAGCTGTGTCAGTTTTAAGAAGAATCAAAAGCATTGCTATGTGGGAGATGAATTTATATATTTAGAGGCTACCCACTTCAACTATGCAAAAATCTGGTTCTGATCATCCATCACTATTCCTCCTTCACTAGTCTTCCTTCAAGAAAGAAATTGTGAAAGGTGGCTACAAGGGAAATACATAGGTACATGAAGCTGTCTCTTACACAGCATAGCCTGAAGCTAACTATGGTCCGTGGGGCCAACCAGCATCATAGTGTGGTCAAGATGACAAAATATATCAATGAGGAAGAAAACACAAATTGGGAGAGGCAACAGCAGTTTGTTTTTGTCTGACTCAACTTTGAAGGGGAAGCTTTCATACGCCTTTCTCCTATCATCTTTGCTGAGTTAACTGAGTATAAACTACTTTTGTGCTTTGAGCTCAGTTTGTACAAATTCAAGTAAGCAAGTGAGAAAAGTGAAAAGTGGGAAGAGAGAGAACCCGGGACATTTTTAAAGAAGTTGAAAAAGTGAGATGACAGAGGAGCAACTGAGACTGTCCTTGCCAAATTAGGACAGTTGGAGGCATGGTGCAATCACATGTGAAATGATGAGATGGAGTTCAATATCTTGGTGAGTGTATGTGCGATTGGAAAATGATGTTGACTTTAAAATAAGGAAATCCAAGTAACTGGGCAGAGCTTTAAAAAAAGAAGCTAAGCTACTTGCCTTCCTTGACCCTGGGTTGAGGAGCAGCCAATTTAACTTGCAAGTTGATTTTTCTAAGGAGCATTTCCTAAATGTAATTTTCCACTTGCAATCCTTTAGTAGTGCCCTTTTGTGCAGTTTTTAAAGAAAAAATAAAACGTTTCATTAGGTGTTCTTGCACACTGCCTAGGAATGTCATTTGTTGAATCATAGGATCATAGAGTTGGAAGAGACCACAAGGGCCATTCAGTCCAATCCTCTACCATGCAGGAGCACTGTCAAAGCTCTGCCAACAGATGGCCATCCAGACTCTACTTAAAAACCTTCAGAGATAAAGACTCATCACCTCCTTTGTCCTTGCACATTGAGAACATGCCAAAGAAAGAATTATTTTTTGCTATTATGGAGACCATTTTTACTAATGCAAAACCAAATTTCATTCATTTCTGCGAATGTGCAAAGGTAAAAACTGCTATCATGCTAGCAGAAAGCACTAAATTGTCACATCCAATTCTTCATTTGAGAAACACAGCTCTCTCATCAAAAAGGCACACTGTCCTGTACCTAACTGGGCAACAAACAAAAAGTAATTGAGATAATGGACAACCCCTTGTAGCCTAGACCTAACGTTTGGGTCCTATCCAAGAAAAGTCCTTAATTTTCCAAAAGCAGCACATGACACCAAATAACCCCTTATCCATGTGAAAAAATCTGTCAAATGTAAAGTTCAGCAATTCAAAGCCCTTAGGATGCAGAAGCAGCAAATCAAATGCAAACTTATTGTTACATTTTGCAAGCTGAGCCCTTGTTCCCATTCTGTGCACATCACAAACTACTGTATCAAAGATGTGCGCTTAGCACTATGGAGAAAAAAGATACTAGAAGCATCTTTGCAAAGAGAAAAGTGCAACATTTATGACAAAAAATTGCTCAACATCACACCTGTAGTGGAGGTGAGAAGTCCTACAGCAACTGAGATTTTTTGTTGAGGCTGTCTGTCTTGATCATAAATGAGACATTGATAAAAAATCCCTCACATCCCCAACTCTATTGCATTTATCAGGCCATCAGACGTGGGACTAGTGGATTCGCCATGCATCATAGCGAATCCATGGGGTCCTGGCGGGGGTGTGGAGAACCCATTGCTCCATGCCCCACACCGCCCGCCTTACCTTGACCCCCATCCCACAGCAAGAACTTTCTCCCCATTGTTCCTAAGGCAACATGGGAAGCCTCCCATGTTACCATGGCTGTTTCAGAATGGAGCCTGGTTGTGCGTTGTGTGATTTGCTCTGTGCTGAAAGGGGAGAATAAGAACCATATGATGGGCAAAGTAGCCTGTCTGATGAGGACATCTGTAGATATAAAAGTTGGGTATAAATCCTACTTCAATGAAGTTATTTATGTCCAGTCTGGGATGAGTATTATTTGACCTCCATGCCCCATTTACATTTAAGACAAACTTACCTGTCTAGTGTTCAAATGGTGGTAGACTGATTTTAACTCTCCTGTCCTCTGGCCATGCTATATAGTTATAATAGTTTCATATCACTTATGGTTCCATAGTACAGAATCCTATGATACATATGTTTGTAAGGTATTGAGAATCCTTTGACAAATAACTCTAATCCTATAATTCAAGGGGCCATACAGAATTTTGAATACCATACCAAATTTACTTAGAAGAGGACTAGAGCTCGGTTGGTGATTCTGTTGATGCTCTGGTCTCCCTCTGGAAAGGGGAAGTGACTAGGGCAATAGACACGATCGCTCTGGAATGTCCCCTCTGGAGTACCCGAGCTAAACCAGCTACTTAGCTCAACGAGGAGCTGGCAGCAATGAAGTAAAAGAAGAGAGGACTAGAGCGTGTGTGGTGTTTAAGGCCAAGTGAGTCAAACCGAACACGGCTATGGTCCTATCTTAGGGCATATGCTGCAGCAATAGATGCTGCAAAGAATTCCCTTTTTCAGCTAATATTGCATCCACAAAGAACTGTCCGGCAGAGCTGTTTCGGGTTGTCAGAGGTTTGTTAAATCCTGTGCCCCAGGACAGGATTCCTGACAACCTGGCAGCCTGCTATGAAGCATTTGCTCGGTTCTTTGTGGACAAAGTCGCTTTGATCTGCTGTGGTTTTGACACCATATGAACAGCAGCTTCCGAGGATGTAACACAAGCACCTGCTTGTCCTATTTTGATGGATTCTTTTCATTTGGGTGCAGCCTGAGGATGTGGACAAGGTGTTTGGAGAGGTGAGGGCTACCACATGCATCCTAGACCCCTGCCCATCCTGGCTGGTGAGAGAAGACAGGGGGGGATTGGCCGAGTGGGTGAAGGTGGTGGTGAAAGCCTCCCTCTGGAAAGGCAAACTTCTAGCGAGCCTAAAATGGCTGTGATCAAACCGCTGTTGAAGAAGCCATCACTGGACCCCACTCAACTGGACAACTATCGGCCTATTTCCAATCTCCCCTTTTTGGGCAAGGTTGTGGAACGTGTGGTAGCCACACAACTCCAGGCATTCTTGGAAGACACAGATTATCTAGATACAGTGCAGTCTGGCTTTAGACTGGGACATGGTACCGAGACAGCCTTGGTTGCCTTAGTAGATGATCTACGATGGGAACTGGATAGGTGGAGTGTGTCTCTGCTAGTTCTGCAGGACCTTTCAGCGGCCTTCGATACCGTCGACCACGGTATCCTTCTGGTGTTACTGGGGGACACCTGCTCAGCTCCACAACCATTGTGTTGTGGGGTCCTGCAGGGTTCGATCCTATCCCCATGTTGTTCAACATATACATGAAGCCGCTGGGAGAGATCATCCAGAGTTTCGGGGTTTGATGTCATCTGTACACAGATGATGTCCAGCTCTGTCACTCCTTCCCACCTATCACTAAGGAGGCTGTCCAGGTCCTGAACTGGTGCTTGACCACTGTGTCAGACTGTGTTATACCCCAGCCACCTTTGGGTTCTGAACCTGATTCAGAAATGAACTTTGACCAGGATGAAGCTTATTTTGAC
Source organism: Anolis carolinensis (assembly GCF_035594765.1). Classification (NCBI taxonomy): domain Eukaryota; kingdom Metazoa; phylum Chordata; class Lepidosauria; order Squamata; family Anolidae; genus Anolis; species Anolis carolinensis. Next base: position 333,840,970 of record NC_085841.1, on the reverse strand, counting down.
CCTTCGCCCAGTTCTCCCAGCTCCTTTTGGTTACAGCTGCCGGCTGTTGCTAATTCAGATGCTTCCTTAATTGGGAGAGATACAGGAGATGTTACTCCCGTGGCCGAACCAGATGTCCAGAATTCTCCAGAGAATGTGCCCTTCAACTGAAAGAAGTTTTTTTCCACCAGAGATCAGAGAAACAGGAACTTAGAAGGAGTAGCCGCTTAGTATCTCAAGGGGATTGTGGATAAGAAGATTCCCTTGGGAATCTTTGGGGAGTTGGGTCTCCCTTTGTTGGGATCTGATCTTGGTTCCATAAAAGTGTCTTGCACTGCAAACATCTTGCAGTGTCAACGTAGCATTTTCTGAGAACACTTCACCAACTCCAGTTCCCTGATTTCACCGAGCCAAGCCTCCTGTTCCTGACAGCCAAGCCGAGCCACAACTCCCGATTGAAGCCGGAGTAAATTAACTTCCTTGCCTGGTTCCTGATTCAAGATTGGGTTTAACTCCATATAGTTCCTGCCTTGATATTCGAGGTTACCTAGTGACTTTGGACCTTGTTCTTTAAACCTTGCTTTTTGGACCTTGTCATTTACTCTTGCTTCCTTGTTGTTTTCCCCGCTCAAGAACTTTCATACAGTTTTGAGCGTGTTTCGGTTTCTGGACTTTGGACAATAATATTGGACATTTCTCTTCAATCCTTTGGACTAATTCATACCTTATTATAAAGGACTATTTCTATTATTTCTATTCTGCAGACTGCAGCCAGGAAATCAGAAGACATTTATATCTTGGGAGGAGAGCAATGGCCAACCTTGACAAAATAGTGAAGAGCAGAGACATCACATTGGCAACGAAGGTCCACATAGTGAAAACAATGGTATTCCCCATAGTAACCTATGGATGCGAGAGCTGGACCATAAGGAAGGCTGAGCGAAGGAAGATAGACGCTTTTGAACTCTGGTGTTGGAGGAAAACCCTGAGAGTGCCTTGGAATGCAAGAAGATCCAACCAGTCGATCCTCCAGGAAATAATGCCTGGCTGCTTACTGGAGGGAAGGATATCAGAGGTAAAGCTGAAGTATTTTGGCCACATCATGAGGAGACAGGAAAGCTTGGAAAAGATCACGATGCTGGGGAAAATGGAAGGAAAAAGGAAGAGAGGCCGACCAAGGGCAAGATGGATGGATGGTATCCTTGAAGTGTCTTGCCTGACCTTGAAGGAACTGGGGGCGGTGACGGCTGACAGGAAGCTCTGGCGTGGACTGGTCCATGAGATCACGAAGAGTCAGAGACTACTAAACGACTGAGCAGCAGCAGCAGCATTATTGGTCTCTGCATGGTTTCCAGTGCTCACGCTGCCTTGGGATGCAATAGACTGGATGAGGGTGAACAAATTGAAACTGAATCCAGACAAGACAGAGGTCCTCCTAGTCAGGGTTACAGCCTGTATTGGATGGGGTCACACTCCCCCGAAGACACAGGTTCACAGTCTGGGTGTTCTCCTGGATTCATTGCTGAGCCTGGAACCCCAGGTCTTGGCGGTGGCCAGGGGGGCATTTGCACAATTAAGACTTGTGTGCCAGTTGTGCCCGTACCTTGGGAAGTCAGACTTGGCCACAGTGGTCCATGCTCTGGTTACATCCCGTTTGGATTACTGCAACGCACTCTATGTGGGGTTGCCTTTGAAGACGGCCCGGAAGCTCCAATTAGTACAACAGATGGCAGCCAGACTGATAACTGGGGCGGTATACAGGGAGTGTACTACTCTGCTGTTATGCCAGCTTCACTGGCTGCCAATATGCTACTGAGCCCAATTCAAAGGGCTGGTTCTGACCTATAAAGCCCTAAACGGTTCTGGCCCAAATTACCTGTCCAAACGTATCATCTCCTATTAAGAACCATTAAGAACTTTAAGATCATCTGGGGAGATGGGAACGAGGGACAGGGCCTTCTCAGTGGTGTCTCCTCAGGGCCTCCTCAGTGGTGTCTCCTCAGCTGTGGAACACTCTCCCCAGTAACATTCGGCAGGCCCTGGCTCTGTTGGGCTTTAGGAAAAACGTAACGACATGGCTTTGTGCGCAAACATTTAATGAGTAAGCATTATATTCGACATGGTCTGAACAAAGGTATACGTGCAAAGTTTTTGGACTAATGGAATTAAGTTATATGTTTTTAAGCTTGTACAATGTGTTCTTATTAAGTATTGTTAATAGTTTTAAATATGTTTTTGATTTTTACTGAATTTTGTTTTAGGCATTGAATTTTGCCAATTGTTGTAAGCCGCCTTGAGTCCCCTTGGGTGAGAAAGGTGGGGTAAAAATGTTGTAAATAAATAAATCATCATCATCATCATCATCATCATCATCATTGTTCTAAACAACTTTTTCTAGCATAGTAATTGATACAATTAAATATGTTAGTTATTCTACATTGGGTATGTTCATTACTCTACAATAAAGAAAAAAAATCTTGGATTTGCGAAGGATGATTAGAAATAAAAATAAAATATATTTACCTGGAATGTAATTCAATTAGACAAAACATAGCATCTACAAAAAATATCTTTCACCATGTCTTGTTATAAAATATGTGTTTACCTTTTTAAAAAACATCTCAGGACTGGAATTGTTTAGAATAGTATTAATGGTCTCAAAACTAAAGGGAGGTAGTATAATAACTTTCAATAAAATATCTCCCCAGATAGTAGACTCTTTGTTTGTCCTCTGAAAGAACTTTTATTGCATTTATATCATTATTAAAATTATTGCCCCTCTGCTTCACCATAGTTTTTGTTGAAATTGCCTTGCTATCAAAGAACGGCACAAGAGAAAAAAGCTTTGAAGTCTGCATCTAACCTTGAGGATTTATGAGCATATTTACCTTCAAATTCCCCCAGATTCAAAAAACTGCCTCTAATGAATTATTGTTTCTGCAATCGCCACCTTCTAATTATTCACTCCAAGGAGTTCATCAATCTTGTGTTTGGTAAGGGACCTACATCTGTGTTCATTACTATACATCATGGCCACCAAGGGAGAAGTCTAGATTGCATGGCAAAATGTGGTCAGGACAGCTACATCCCTTTTCTCCCTCTCCAAGAGCCCAAACTTATAATTTATGCTCTAAAGTCACATCCTTTGACCCATTGTTCCACGTAAAATGCCTATCTCCAAAATCTTCCACTGAAAACAATCCCCTTTCGACTTCTGCATTTGCTCACTGTGCCATGATTTGATGGGCATTAAGCACAAGATAAAATAAACCTCACTGGCGGAACAGCTTTATGAAATTATAAATAACCCACCCAGTGAATGATGGAGTTCTCATTCTTAGTGGGAATGAAAAGAGAGAGACCTATAAATATCTTCCCCTCCAAAGTCCAGCAGACAAATTGTGCCACAGCATGTTCTTGATGACTGCCTTACTTTTTATTTATAATATGTTTTAAGTGGCTTATATTCTCTTAGACATCTGGAGATTGTTTTTTTCCTAAATTACTGCACACATGAAATTCTGCTCCATTCAATCATCTAAATTGTTTTCTGATAAAAAGATTGTGGGTTCCAGTTCAAATCCATCTAAGAATCCATATTCCACTTAGGTCGTACAAGGACCTTGAGGTCATCTTGAGAAGTCCTTCTGCAGATATTCCCACAGAATGTGGCAAAAAGATGACTATCCAAGAGAAGGTTTTTTCAGTGGTGGTATCCCATCTATGGAATGTTCTGAAGAGGTTATATGCCTAAAACCCTATATCTCTAGGAATCTTAGGGGCTGTTTTAGTGGTTTTAGATCTTCCCAGTTTTTAAATCCCTGTTGCTACTTTTAAAATCATGTTTTCATTCTACTAATGCGTTTTTTTATGTTTTTAATTGGAGAACCCCAGAGAACTTCAGTTATTAGGTTGTTTAAAATGTGAAATACAATATAAATAATGCTGGAACTGCCAATAAACATCTAGATTTAGATCTTGATGTTCACTCTCCATAATTTAATTTATTCCTGGTGCATATTTCTAGCTTTTCTGTCTAAGCAAAACGTATTTATTAATTACAATGTCTTTTCTTCTCAAAATAGGACTTAGGGTGGATTGCGACATAATTTCAGAAAATACCATCTCTTTAGAATCATTGAATAATAGAGTTGGAGGAGACCAACTCCATGGGACATCTAGTCCAACCCCCTGCCATACAGGAAAAGCACAATCAAAGTATCCCTGACAGATGGTTATTCAGACTCTGTTTACTATGCTCCTTTTTTTCTGGTCATACCTTTTGGATCATTGTGCAATGAATACATTGATTTCATGGTTGTGCAGAGTTCTGTATGATGTAACCATTACAAGGCATTTGAGCAGTCATGGATAATACATAACTATTAGCCTTCAGTGTTTCAACATATATTCAACATACATTGAACAATGGAAAAATAAACGAGAACACTAACAGATACACAGTAGATTGCACAACTTTGATTATAAGCAGATGGGTAGTGCAGTCCAACCATAGAATAATAGGATCACAAACTCTTAGAGCTGGAAGGGGCCACAATATTCATTTAGTTCAACCCCTGCTGTGAAGAAATACACAGCTAAAACACTCCTGAAAGATGCTCATCCAACCTGTGTTTAAAATTCTCCTAGGAAGCTGAGTCTGCCACCATCTGAGGCAGTATATTCTATGCTTAAACAGTTATTACAGTAAAGAAGTTCTTATTTATGTCTAGATGGAATCTATTTTCTTGTAATTTGAATTCAAGTTATAATTTTTCAGTTTAATGTTTTGTACGTTGGACCACTCTAGAAATATGTGAGTGTGCAAACATGGTGTAAGATGTTGGACAATATTTTATGATATTAGAACAAAATTAAGCAGATTGTCACATTAAATAAAGAACTGGATTAATTTTTGAAAAATATTAAGGGAAAAAAGAACAGCCCCTCCCCCAAATAAAGTTCCTTCATAAACAATTTATCAGATGTCAAAAATGTGTCAGATATAAAAGACCTTTGCATCTTATAACAAGGGCAACTGTAAGAAAAACAGAGTAACCCAACTTGCAAAACTAAATTTTCAGGTGGCTGTTAACCACATCCAGGTGGAATTCCTGTTTCCTGCTGTTCCAGAGATAGTGCAAAAAGCACTTTGGAAATTTAATTGTTACTTACCTGTTTCTTTCTCACATGGAATATCAATGCAGCTATATGTTACAGAAAGATGTAACAACTATCTGTTACATTAATTCACAACACTTTTCACTATTGCCAAAGCTTGGTATGGCTGATGGAACATGCAATCCAAAACCACATGATCAACCTTCTTTAGCCAGGCTATTTCTCTCTTCAAAGATTATGCGAAGGGAATGGGCACATTTTTACTCTCATGATTTAATGGCTCAGACTAAAGAAAAATGAGGCCTATGTTTTGCCTGAGGATATTTATGCAATTTATTTCCCATTATCTGTGTATCTGTTCTCCAGAGTGTAAGAGATCTTCTGGAGCCAGTCAGCAGCCATTTTACAGCAGTTCAAGAAATGATCTGACTGTTTCCCATGCTGACTGGGTGATTCTGAAAGCTGTAATCCATCTGCATATGGCCACTGTTGAAAACAAGATGCTGGACTGAGAGACTCCCTGGTCTGATCTAGACAGAAAAAGAGAACCATCCTAATGATTAGATTAAGCGATATTGAGGCCTTAAGTGATGCAAATTTTACGAAGTCTCACAACCTTTCCAAAACAAACAAATCAAAATGCATTCAACGGTTACATAAAACTAGTGGCACCAGGTGATTCCCATGTCAATCAGATCGTGAATCTGTTCTGTGTTTTGATTTGTGCTTTGGAAGAGCTATTCACAGTACTGAGCCTTATGGCCAAAATGGAATCAGCACCTTGGATAGCTCTGTTAAAATTCATGGGAGCTGCCAGCATCTAACAGCAAAACTGAAAATTTAAGTGTTTTTCTTTTTAAAAAATTGAGCTCCCTCATAAACTGAAGCCCTGATCTTGAGTTATTTAACTTGCTGCTTAATCCTGCATTGAACTTTCCCTATTTCTCTATCCCCTAAAAAAAGCCATGAGGAGAGTTCTTGCCATCCAGATTTCACTTAAAGGAAGAAATCATGGGAACCCATTCTTTTTATAAACCCTGGATCCTGATTAACTGGGAGCCAGTTATTAACCAGCATGCCCTTTATTCTCCACATCAACCATAGTTAACAACAACAAAGAAACCAAGCCTCTTTTCTCAGAAAACCTCCCACCCCTTAGATTTCCTGCATATGTGATCACTGTTGGACATAAAAGTGGAAGCTGTACTCACTGCCAAATTATATCATTAAGTGGGGTGCACAATGGGACTACCCACTGTAACAAAATCAGCCACTCAATCATTACCACAGCAGACGTGAGATGAAATAACTAGCCATACAAGTTAAAAAGGGGGATATAAATTAGCCTTCATTTCTACACTTCGTTTGGGTGTACCAAGTAAATCGCATTGCGAGATGAAATTAGCCTTTGGGAAATGCAATTGCTCCACAGAACCAGTTGTTCATTGCTGCTGTTCACATAAAAGCCCTCTGCTTCCACACCGCATTCTGAGTTAACTACAGGAGAATGTTGATTTTGGGCCTTACAAAAAAAACATGGAAAAGTGGGGCAGAGGAGGCGAGGAAGTTCAGACTGCCCTTACTCTCCCTCCCCACATTTCCCTCTGATTTTAACAGGAAGGGCAAGAGAATCTAAATAGACAAGGGGTTGCAAAAAGGAAGGGAAGAAAAAGAAGGGGAGGATTAATTTGTCTGTTGTTCAAGGTGCCCTGACAGAGGAAAGAAGAGTATTGAACCACAGCAGCTTAAACTAAACTTCAATGTACCTTCCCAAAAGCAGGAGGAATGTAATGCTACGTGGTGTTCCGCTGATAAGCAAATCCTTCTAAATCCCTTCCATTTATTTCTTGGCCTGGAGAAATTACATATTATTTAGGAGCTATATAAATAAATAAAAAACACATCTCTAGGAATCTAGATTGCTTGTTTATTGAGTATGCATGCATGCTCTGGCTGTGCCTCTAACGCACACAGATACAGACAAACACACACACAAACACACATACACACTAGCAGCCAGATATGGCTTTCAGCTTTCCTTCTTGTCTACAAATGGCACTTAGCAGTTCTTGGTGTGATTTAGAGCTTGATTGTTCCCTACCTAGAATGGGGAAACATGCAGAACAGTTGACTTGCTCTCTGTCTTTCCCCAATTCCCCTGACTGATCAAATGAGTGAACTGGGGCTTTGTGAGCTCAACAGTCTTGATGCAATTGATACACACATATTCCATGTGGCATTTCACAAGAAGAAGCATGAAAAGCAACCTAACTCATCTACAAGTCTGCTGGAAGCCACATTTAGGAAATACAGCAGCCAGCTCTATGGAAGCCCTATTATGTTATGGTTTCCATACATTCCATGTATTCCAGTTTTGTGACATCTGGGTCCCCCAACTGCCATTAAAAAAGTATCAGCATGATTTTCACCCAAAAGCCACAAAGAAAGCTCTCCAATAAATGCATATGAAATCTAGACTTCTTCCAGCTCTTGTAAAAAACACATGGAGGAGAACTTCATATATGCCAAAGTGAGCTCCTTCAATTTGCGGCAGAAGATGGAGATGAAGATGTCCATCCAGGCTAGGGAATTTTATCAGCAATAAGCAAAAAAGTAACTTTTCCAAGCTGAGATGGGAATATTGACATGGACATGAGACTTTTGTCCCTCTATGATTACTGTATATTACTAGCAACACAAATGGAGATGTGCTCCATCGCTAGAAATTCAAGAGTTTCTGGTCCTGTGACCCTGAGATTGCTCTTTATTCTTAATCCTTAAAATCTTCAAATAGGAAAAAAGCTGAAGTCCCAGCACTTCTGCCTCTCACTTACCAAAACGATGGCCTGGATTTCCAAAAGAAGGCTCAGCTGGCCAAAGAAGTATCAGCTGCCCATTCTGAACAAAGCCCCCAGCAAAAGAAAACAGCCTCTCTGCTTGTTGTGTCAGCCCTTCATTTAATAACTGTGCCAGAAGAATATTTTTCATTTACAATCTGTTTCTTTTCTGGAAATCAATATGTCTTTTTTCTGGCATCTTTTGCTCCAGTCTTTTGGACATCTTTATTTAACTTATCTTTTCTCTCTTCAAGGGAGGGAGCTGCCTTTGATTTTCTTCTCTTATTGATTAGATCATTCAGGGTGAGAAATAAATAACGAAGTACAGCACAGTGGCTTTAATGACAATCTTTTAAGGCTTGGAAGCCCTGTGACGATTTACTTCTTCTTCTAATGGGTGAATTAAAAGGAAGCAAAACCTACAGATTTAGATGATAATGCATTAAAGGAAACACATATGCAATCCAACCCATATGTCCACTCCGTGTCTTCATTAATACCACTTGTGCCATTTTCCTTTTTAAAAAAATAACATGACGATCCTATTTTCTAATTAAAAGGAAGCAAAATCTATAGATCTGAATGATCATGCATTAAAGGAAACACATATGCAATCCAACCTGTGTTCCACCCGTGTGTCTTCATTAAAACCTCTTGTGCCATTTTCTTTAAAAAAACAACAACAAAACCCTGATGGTTCTATTTTCCCTGCTACCATTCCACCTCCTACAACTGAGCTGTGATTATAGGACTACACATAATATGCCTTTTCTTAGTAATAACATTTGAAAGGCCTCCAAGGCAGGCAGACAGTGGATGTATATGGATGATTTAATAAGCTGAGATAGAAATGAGCTTGGTACTTGCCTACACATGCACAATTCCTCTCCTCCTGTCTTGGCATGTTTGCATGTAATGAAGAGTTAACTATTGCTAGTATGTATGTGTGTGTTTGTGTGTACGTGGCTTCAAGCCACCTGTCAACCTATGGCGACTTCATGCATTTCATGGTTGTTTTTTTTTAAAGGCTAGAGGTCCATGGAAAGATTTCAGGGGGTTTGTCGATTAAATTGGGAAAAATATCAGCTTATTATCTTTTCTGAAATCTAGTATTTCCTTCACTCATGTATATATGCACAAAATTACAGTAATATTCATTTCATATCAAATTCGGTTGTTGCATAACTTGAAAAATCACTCACGCTCATCCATAATTAGAAATTATGATGGGTGTGAGGTAGTGGTTGCCCCATCTTAGGTTATCAGGTACAGTAGAGTCTCCCTTACCCAACCTTTGCTCATCCAACGTTCTGTATTTTCCAATGCAGTCTGCCTCTTGCCTGGACCCACAGTTGCTTCTCTAAGTAGCAAGATGCAGAGGGGCTAACACATACAACAACACAAGTGCAGCCATGCTCCCAAACAAGTGGCAGACTTGTTATAAAACATGACGTTTTGGTGCTTAATTTGTAAAATCATAATGTAATTTGACGTTTGATAGGCTTTTCCTTAATCTCTCCTTATTACCCAACAGTTTTGCTTATCCAACATTCTGCTGGCCCATTTATGTTGGATAAGCAAGACTCTACTGTATTAAAATTATAGTAAAGTTGTAAAACGTAATTTTAAACAATCCTAAAATGTAATTTAAAGACATGCCAATGTTGAGTGTCATAAAATTATCTCCAACTGCATTCTGATAAAGGGTATGAGGTTTTTACCTGATTGGCAAAGGGGTCCATGAAACAAAAAAGTTTGAGAACCTTTGTTCTATAGCATACAGTCCAACAGATCACAGAGGGAAACAGGGACTTGTGTGGCCAAGCTTGCAACATGGGAGTGTAGTCAACAAGTCAAATGTTATTAATGAGGAAGAACACAGAAGCAAGGAGAGACTGCATAATTTCCTTTTGCCTGAGTAAACTAGGAAGGGCAAGACATTTCTCACCCCCTTTCATCCTTGCATTGCTGAGTTAACTGAATATGAACAACTTCTGTTTCTTGAAACCAGTCATTGAAATAAGGTGAGAAGAAATGAAAAAAGTGGGTGGTGGAGGAAAGAGCAACATGGGCATTATAAAAGCAGCTGAAAATGAGAGATGTCAGAAAATTGATCAGGACTAGTCCTGCAAAATTGGGACAGTTGAATAGTCTATGATTCCTCCTTTGTCCGACAGAAGAAATTATATCCTATGTCCTACTGTCCCAACTAAAGTAAGAAGAAGGAAAAAATATTAAGAAAAAAATCCACCCTAAAACTCCACTCCATTTGAACTGTACTTCTTCCCATCTAGACTTGTACAATCACAATCTGATCCTGGAGGATTGTAACAATAACTTCCAACTATGTGGGTGAACCAAAGAAATAAGCCACAATTCTATACTAAGAACATTTATCCAATTACATGGTTGGTGTGGAATCAAGCTCAGAAAACCTTTCTACACAAAGAAAATCCATGAGAGTAAAAGCCTAACACAGCAAGAAGAGAATTAGGCCAAAACTATTCACTTTGGTTTGTTTGTTTTCTTCTTACAATAATTTATTATGCTGGGGGAGAGGGGGCAATAAAATGTAAAATGCAGTCAAACACTCTAAAACAATTGAGTCCTTTCTACTGCCTCAATTTTCTACCATTTCTGTCCGTTATAGATGTAGAGAAGAGTTTAGGCTTGGTGAGTTGCAAATTATTCAGGCTTACCTTACAATTCTCTGAATACTCGCAAAACTATAGGGTTTCAAAACTACACTATAGAATATGTGAGTAGGACTTCATTAATAGAGAGGTTCCATGACCTCTTTCAGACATGGCCACATTTCACATTCTGTGAAGTGATCTCTAACATGTATATAGCATTTTGCCTCCCACTTGTTATGCAGTTTCAAGCAGTATCCAGCATTAAGGGTCATTATTAAATAAAGCATTGGAATTGCCCGACATTGCCATGTGGAGATGTTCATAGTCTGGAGAACTGGAGAAGAAATATCCAAAGCAGAAAGATGGTACCCATTTCTAAGAATGATTTATTTAAAGCTTATGTAGCAAGAGATGCATTTATGCGGTGACAAAAGATTATTGGCTTTTAATAAATGTTCTTTGAACTGCCTTTTAAAAAAAATAGTATTTAGGAATACATTGGAGTCCAATAGATAAATATTTAGCTAAAAATATTCACCAGTATGCTCTAAGCTTTTTTCCCCAGGCTTAAATCTTAAGTAGAATAATGTACTGTTAGCACAGTTCATCATTCCTTTCTTGCATTCCATTTGCTTTCTCTGCACACATTAACACGCTCATGGGAAATGGTGTTTAAATACCTGTACTCTGAGGGCAGACATATTAGCATCCAAGGTGGGTCTCCAAACACCTTTAAATGCAGAATAAATCCTTCTTAAGTATCTTTGTATGCCAGAGGCACATTTACATGTAAAACTAGTCTTTAATATCTTTATAGATCACATCCTCATCAACATATTAAACACACACACACATAAAAACGAGAGAGATATGGAGCACAAAAAATATATATTCAGGTTAATTAATGCTCAAAAGTGTGAGCAAGCTCTGTGATCCTCAGATTGGAACAGACTTTGGAATTTTTACTGTTTTGTATGGTAATACTGGTTGGGGGATTCAACTACCAGTTTTCCCAAATGATTTCCTGCCTTGGCTATTAATGGATAAAACTCACCAATCCCTCCCAATCCTGCTATATTACTGTCACCTACTTTCATATGATAGGTCCCTTTCCACTTCTGTGCCAGCAGCAAAGTGGTGGCAGGCGGTGGGATTCTATCTCACTCCCCATTCCCCCCGGGGAAAAATTACTGTTTTCCTGCTATTTCACGTTTTATGTTTATATTTGCTTTTTTGTTTTTAAATGCTAGAATTACAGAAAGATAAGATTGCAAGGGGATGCAGAAGGAAAACTGCAGGATTACAGATGGGCAAATCAGTGCAATTGTGGTAATGAAGAAAGGTGTACTATCAATTATGCTCAACCCAGTATGTGTCCACAATACATGTTAATGTGACTGTGGTGGAATAGCGGGTTGATGCAATAAAGTCCTAAAGCTGAGATTCTATTCCTCCTCTCCTGTGGCTATGCCAAAGACAAAGGAAAAAATGGTGGTAGAATCCAAAGAGCAAAAAATCCTTGAAGTGGTGAGGAAATCGAGAAACGGGCAGCAACAGTGGCAACAAAAAGAGTCAGCAGGTTTGAGATGTCTAGTTCTTGAATGTCTAGTTTAGGGAGGGGAGTGTCCTCAAAACAAAGGATCTCTGGAAGGGATGGCTTGGAGAATCAATCCTCCATTCAAAAAAAGCAGGCATTTAAGGACTAGGTATCTCAGAGCATCCACCTCCTAATTCCATGGTCATTATTGATGCCATGTCTAGGAACATACAAGGTTTGCTCATATAGGCAACTGTTATGTGAATGATTTTTGGCTATAAGATCTCCCCCAGTAACTTCTCCAAGCTCTGTCCTGGATCTTAGAAAATATAGTGTGTGAAGGGGAAATATGATCTTTTAAAAAATCCTATTGGTGACTAATGGCATGAGGATTATTTCCAGTGTCATCTTGCATATTTTGACCAGAGTATACTGGCAATATAAGGACAGCATTAATTTGCTGGGTTCTGGGAAGGTATCTTTCCAAACTGGGATGGCTTTGGCTCCTATCCCTTCCAGTTGTTACAGGCCCTGTGGTTATTTTATCTCTCATCTCATACACTTCCTGTGCTGCCTCCACTTTTTCTCTCATCCAAGTAAATAGATTATTGAATTTAATGTTAAAAATGTCAAGTTTGCATGTTCATAGTCATATGGTGTTATGTAGGAGGAAGTAAATATTTAAAAGGGTTAGAGTAGGACCTCTGACTATTAGGACAAAGGAACAGATAATGTCTGATTTTGATATATCTGATAATTTAAATTTCAGTTGCTACTCAGATTTGTCTCTAACAAATGGGTTGTTTTATTGGGATAATGGATTATGACCTGATAGTATCACATCCTAATGGGGATTATGACCTATTAGGATCATAACCTATTGGGTAGCAGAGTTTCAGAGGTGTTCCTTTAGTTTATTGGGTAATGGAAGATCACTGAGCACATAAATATCTTGTTTCTATTCCACACTCTCAGCAGACAAGGATTCAAGTAGATTACTTTTAAAATAATGTGTTTGTTTTACTCACAACTTCATGTATTTAAATATACAGGTGCATTTCTTGCCAGTTAAACTTTAAAACATTTCTGTTTGTATCTTTAACTTATAATCTTTAACAGTCTCTTTAAAACTATATTGCTCTTTATAGCTCTTTCTATAACAGTCTACTTCCAAAGAAACACAAGCCTCAACTGACTTATATCTTCTAACATTGGTTTCTGTACATAAACAGACTCGAGACTCAACTGACTTCTAACTGTCATCCTTTTTAAAAACGGAACATTTTAAAACAGCCACTGAACCAGTCACATGCTTTGCAGCCCCTCTCACTGCTTTAAGTATATAGAGCTAAGAAACTGCAAACCAAAGAAAACATACACTTCAGGTAATAAACCAACACATTATAAAACAGACAAAACATTAAGCAGTGGAGGCTTGAGAAGGTTGCTATCTCCAGCAGTTTGGCCTAGTACTAACTGGTATTACAGTAGTTGGTCACAGATCTTGGTGTTCTTTTTATGTACCAACATGGTTCATTTTGTTTGATGCAGAGGCCGTTCCCTGTCCCACCATATTTTCATTGTGGGAACAAGGGAGAATAACCTCTTGGCAGATGTTCCCAGGTTCTGAAACTCCCTTTCAAAAGAGCTTAGTCTGGTCTTCTCTCTTTTTTCCTTTTATAAGCTGGTGAAGACTTTTTGTTTTAGCAAGCTTTTGATGGCTTATTGTGTAGGTGGGAAAGGAACTTCTAGAATATACTGTGCTCTTTTCTTTGTTGTTTTCTTCTTCATGTTCTTGTTTTTAATTCTATTATTTGTACAGACTGAATATTCCTGATCTGAAATGCATGGAATACCTATGTTTCCATATACATAGATAATGGGATATCTTGGAGATGTGGCCAAGTCTTAACACAAAATTCATTTATATTTCAAATATACTTTATACACACAGCCTGAAGTAAATTTTATACACAATATTTTATGTAATTTTGTGCAGGAAAAAAATAGGGTACATTTAACCATCACAAATAAAAGGTGTCACTGTCTCAGCCACCCATGTGGTGAATGTTGAGTTTTGGACTATTTTAGATTTCAGAATTCTGCATAAGGGATGCTCAACATGTATATTTTTGCATCATGTGAATTTACAAGCTGCATCTGTTTTTAATATTTGCAAGCAAACTTGTGTCCTGGATTGGGAAAAAGAAGGGATATAAATATAATACTAATATGATTACTTCAACCCTTAAAATCTATGAAGTTGGCCCTGCTATCCTATTATATCTGCTCCTTGTCTGTTATGAGATTTAATTCTCTAGTATTCCTCTGTCATAGTGTTATATGTCTATATTTTTTATTTTTATTGCTGTGTGTGGGTGTTTATATAGGCAAGATAGATCAATTTGGCTTGCAGTGAAAATTGACACTCACATACAAATTATTGACAAATGCATAACGGAAGGGGAGGAGAGCGGTGGAAGATGGGGGATAAGGCCGAGGGAATGGAAAAACTAAACAAATCACTAGCTTTATTACATATATATCTTTTTTATTTCTAGAAATTCCAGGGGGATTTCTGTAACACTACTTGCTAAAATATTTGAAAATGGGAATGTCATCTACAACTGGGATTTAGGAAGTGTTTAGAGTGTCTTCTGCTGCTGTGAATATTATAATTTTCTTTCTTAAGAGCTAAGAATCAATTTAAAAGTTCTGCTTAGTTAATTAATTAATTAATTAATTAATCGTTTTCTTTTAAGGGAATCAGCTACATATAAATCACATACATTTAGCAAATATGCAGACATCAATATATGTGAGATTATATTTTAATGCCTCATTAATTTTTCTTGAATCTTTAAAACAAATATAGGAAGAACTAAACTTATTTTGAAAATAGGGTCAGCATTTTAGATAGCTCCCTTAACGTTTGGAAAATGGTTTTACTAATCCACTGATGTGGGGAATCACCAGCCACCATTGGTAGCAGACAACAAGAATAGGTCCAAAATATTAAACAAACGTGGATTTAATTTTCAATCCTACTCATTAGAAGAGAAGTAATTCTTCATTAAGTTTTTAAACTGAAAACAGTAATTTCAGCAAATTTCTTCCTGTGAGAAAGTCTTAAAAATCAGAGAGGTTCATGGACATTTTTCGCAATTCAGGATCTATTATGTGTAAAATTCACACATAATTGTTTTGCGCAGCAAACAGCATGTTCTACATAGAAAATAGGATTTCAATTCAAAAATATTCTTATCCAAAAAAATGCTGCTTTGTATGTAGAAAATGCTGTTTAATATGAAAACCTACCATGTGTAAATTTTACACAAAATAAATTCCCCATTAGAACATTTTCTGCACAGAAAACAGCTTGTTCAGCACATGAACTAATACTTCTATCACTGAATATTATTTTCCATGCAGAGATTACTGTTTTCCGCACCTTAAAATACTGGTTTCTGTCCAAAACACCCATGTGCAAATTTTGTGCAGAATAAGTTCCAAACTGTGAAGCTTCCCATCAGGTCTGGATTCTTCGCTAAAAGGTTTCTCAGTACTTAAAAAAACATGGGTTTCAACCATATTTCAAATATTTTTGAATATTCTTTCTATTCCTGATTAGAAACTGTGCATCACATTTCAAACTATAGGCTTAATTAACCTGCCATAATATCATCATTTTAATTTATTTAAAATAATGAACTTGCTGGCTGGTTAATTTGCCCAAATTGGGATTTTGCAAATGCTTTTGTTTCATTAAGTGAATACCCTGTGTCACAACTGAATATGAAAATGTGCTCTTAGTTGGTTCACTAAGCAAAGAGGTCCTTCGTGCATTCTTGAAGAGTAAAAAGGCAAGGAAATGTGTTCCTTGGCTTTTGAATGGAGGATCTCCTGACAGAATTTCAAACAGTAGACACACCAAATGGTCCAGGCAGTTTAGAACATGTAGGAATTGAATTTTGCCATTGGCAATGGAAAATCCCATGGACAGCTGGCCACCCTAAGCATTGATTGCACTGGACTCTCCTGTGGCCTCAGTGTAATCAAGGTGATTTTCCTTGCTTACTTATTTAGCTCCCCACTGAATTTTATTAGTCATAGTAAAGACAAATCAGTCCTTTTGTGTGTCTGCATTAATACAAGGAGGGAGGCATTATAAAGAAAGGAAACGGATTTTAACGGCCCAATAGACACTTAGCTAGAATGCACTTTTTGAAGAGAGCATTAGACCAAATGAACTTGAGTGGCCTTAACCACCCTCTAAAACAGGGGTCCCCAAACTTTTTAAGTGGAGGGCCGGTTCATGGCCCCTCAGTCTGTTGAGGGGCCGAATTATCATTTGAAAAAAAATACAAACAAATTCCTATGCAAACAAATTCCTATATATTACTATATTGTACTATACCACTGTACTGTAATATTATTAGTAATATTAAATTTAATATATAATATGCAATTAATATTATTATATTACACTATATTATTATATTGTATGATTATTATTAGCCACCCTGAGTCCCCTACTGGGTGAGAAGGGAGGGGTAGAAATACTGTAATAAATAAATAAATAAATAAATATTATATTGTATTACATTATAAGATTATTATCAATATTATATGTATACACAATATATTATATTATTAGGATTGCACAGTATTAGTAAATTAAAGAACAATACAATATTTAAAAATAAAAACAATTTTAACCAACATACTGTGTAAACCTATCAGGATTTCAATGGGAAGTGTGGGCCTGCTTCTGGCCAATGAGATAGTCAAGCTAAGTAGGATTGTTGTTGTTGAGTCTTCAAGTCATTTTGGACTTTGGGCGAGCCTAAGTCTAAAACTGAGGGCGGGGGCCAGGTCAATGACCTTGGAGGGCTGCATCCAGCCCCCAGGCCTTAGTTTGGGGACCCCTGCTCTAAAACATGCTGAGCTCATCTGAGGACTTTTTTTAACCATTCAAAAATTAAATGCTCTAAATGTAACCAGGTGGAGAGAATTCTGAATTCTTTTGAGACTGCTTCATTTTGCTATCAGATTGAGATTTTATTCTATCAAAATATTTGTGCACATTTGTTTTTTCAGGAATATGCTGATTGGGTGACTGAAGGGAGTAATCAGAGGACAGGAACGTTTCTGCCATATGGTGAAAATTTATTCTGCTTTGGTAATATTGTTTCTAAATGCAGGTATGTGATAAAGGATTTAGTTGTCACCAATAGTGATAGATAAGACATGTGCATGGTGTAACAATATTGAGGAAAGGAGAACCCAGAGGCAACAGTGGCTCCTTGCTTTGCTCTAGCCCTCACCTTATGGATTAGGGAAGGAACATCTGGCCACAATATAGGTTCTACATAGGATGTAATACTGTTAAAATAAAAATAGGTACACCTCTAATAACTTCAGCACATAATTGATGGAAACATATAACTGGCTTGTTCCAGCAGACTTTTGAAAACTCTATATATCTCAGGCCCACATTAGGTGAAGGTCCTTATCTTGCTATATGAGCCTACTTATGCATTGAGATCTTCTGGGGAGACCATTCTCTTTGTCTCATCATCTTCAAAGTAACCTGAGGTGGGAATATGGGAGAAGACCTTCATAGTGATTGCATACAGGCTCTAGAAATCCATTCCCAGAGAGGTTAGATATAGCATCCTCCTTCCTATTTTTTCATATGCTGATGGCCTTTCTTATTTGGCAGGCTTTTCAATGCTGACTGCTCAGGTAAAAGGGCCTTTCATGTACTATGTTGTTCATATTTTTGTGTTATTTATACTTTTGTTCTTTTTCACTGCATTTAATTTTATAGTTTAATTACATTTTTAGCTTTTGTATAATACTTTTTTAAAAAAAAGCCATGTGTTTTAACTTCTGTAAGCTGCCAAGATCTAGTTTGCAGAAAAAGCTAGTATATAACTAAATATAACAGCAATAACATATCACATTTGAAACTAACATATGCAAAGTCAGACCTTTGGACCTTCTAGCTCAGTACTGTTTATTTTGACTGACAGTAGCTCAAAAGGCATATTCTTCCATCTCTGTGTGCATGTGCTGGAGATCAAACATGAGACTTTTTGATGCAAAAGATATGTTCTGCAATAGAACATTGAACCAACTGTTACCACCTCTTCACATGGGGTATTTTTGCCCCGTTTTGCCACTTTGCTTCACAGCAAGGATGGGGCCTCCCATGTGTCAGTCCCCGCCTACACTCCTCCCAAAATGCTGAAAGGCTACCTGTACTTTCCTCCAATTTCTCTGTGTGATGGAGGAAAGGGCAGCGGGGCAACAACTGATGACCCTTCTGCCATATGATGGCAGGAGGGAAAGGGTGTCAAAGCACCATGTCCCATCTCCTCCAAATGATGAGGAGAGGAGGGGGGCCATGCAGGACACCAAAAACCCACCTTGTACACCTTCCCTTTTGTTGGTGACTGGCAGTGTAACAGCACAGCCCCTCATCACAAATTATCTGGAATTTGTTTTGGGTCTACTTCAATTATTTATTCCAACCATAGTCTACCAACTGAATAATGGGATTCATGTCAGTGTGGCTTACCATTCATCAGTTGATTCTCCTCTACTTGGCTTTGGCAACTGGATTTTGACACTGGTTTCCTATTTCAAAGATTATTATTATCAGTTGCTTCGAGTCAACTTTGTGGAGAGAAAAAGCGAGGAATAAATAAACATAATCACCATCACCATCTAGGGGAAACATTTATGACAAATGCTTCCCTATTTGCTTTCTGAAGTAGAACAGTCCACCAAACAGCATTATTACAACGTTTATATGCAGACCACCTGTAAATAATCTACATTTCATTAATACTACCTCTAATGAATTATTAGTAGAAATTTCAGAATGTCACTGTCAACTACAGCAAATATGGGCAACTATAGCTGTCTCTATGTTGTTGGACTGCAGTTACTATCAATGCTAGACAGCATAGTCAATGATGACGGATGATGGAAGTTACAACTGAAAACTTCATGAAGGCTAGAATTGCTTACAGCTTATCTACAGTAATGATCCTGGAGATGTGAATTGCTGCTACACAGCTTACATTTAACAGAGAAAATCAGGACAAATCCGGTTCTCTAGTACTTTCAAAAGGGTTTATTCCTAGATGCACCTGAACAAACCAAAAATTGATCTTGGAATTTCATCCTCACTAAGTATGTGGAATCATAGAGTTGGAAGAGATCACAAGAGCCATCCAATCCAACCCCCTGCCATGCAGGAAAACATAGGTCAAAACACCTCAACAATTGGATATCCAGCCTCTGCTTAACAATTAAATTACTGTGTTGTATTGTGATTGTTTTATACTTTATGTTTTATGCTGAATTTAATTTTTGGTAGTTTAATTCTTTTTAAACTTTTGTATTTTGTGAAGTTTGATTCCCCCCCCCCCTCTCTCTCTCTCTCTCTCTCTCTCTCTCTCTCTCTTTAAATCTGTTGTAAACTGCCTGAACTTGGAAATGGGCTGAAAGGAATACATTCCCCAAATACATCTGTTTTACAAGGACCATTTTCCATAGCACAAAAACAGTGCATGATTCTCTGTTTTGACTTTGATTTTTCTAGTCAGACTCAACATTAAATATAACTGGATCCTTCTATCATTCCCAGTGCAGAGAGACCACAGGATTACCCACTGTCAGTTTTGTTTCTGCATGGGTTACTGTTACCAGGCATATCTCTTTCTAATCAAGAATTAGATTAGCCTTTTGTACTCATTACACTCTAAATGCAACTCTAATGTATGTGACTCTATTTTTAATTGAATAAGAAAGAAATGTACTCCAGATTTACTGAATGTTTGCAAAATACTTGAAACTCACAGTGCTAATGAAAGTGAGTCAACCTACTTCTTTTCAGCATTAGGTAAATAATAGAAGAGTCTACTTGCTTCCTTCACCAGTAGCAGGTATTAGATCACAACTGAGTGTGAACTCCAATCCTAATGCAGTTCAAAAATTTATGAGATTTGTTCTCAGCCTATTTTTAATCTAATGTCAATTGCATACCTGTTCTAGTGTTATAATATTGCCCCTCCCCATGGCCCAGTTCAAAATGTCTGATGATTTTTGCCCGTTTTTGGGTGTGTACATAACTTCAAGACTGATGGCAACCCTGTAGATTGTATGGGTTTTCTTAGGGAAAAAAACCTCAGAAGTGGTTTGGCCAGTTCCTTCCTCTGAAATAGAACCTTCAGTACTTGAGCTTCATTGTTAGTCTCCCATCCTGACCCTGATTAGCTTGTAACATTAGGCAAGATCTGGTACCTTTAGGGTTTGAGAGCCTAAATACCCCAAATGAACCAAATCCTGACTGAGATTGGAAGCTAAGCAGTAGTACTGCCAGATCACAAGGTATCACCTTGATTCTCCCATTTATAGGGATACTAGACAGGTTCAGGCCTAATTAGTACCTGAATTTGGGAACACCACATAATTACAGGTGCTGTAGGCTACCTTGCCTGAGGATATCCTATAAAATTCATGGAGTTGCCATAAATTGATAGGTTGCTCGAAGATACATGTGCACACATGAGATAAAAAGAACCAGCTCTTTTTGTTGTCAGCAGCAACAGGAGCAGTTGCAAGAAGCATATTGGCCTGCACTGTATAGGCTGATCCTGATTACAGCAGACTTCACTGACTCTATTGCTGTATGTCAGCTAAATCCCATTGATTCATTGGATGTAGTATATTTGGAAGAACAATAGGACTTAGGCCATTTTATGGGAAAGGCATTTTGTGCAAACACACAATACTCGTTTCAACAAATACTGGGGCAAAATGTTCCAAAATGTGAAAAAGTAATTGCAAATATACAAATGTACTGTATCTGGTTATTTGGACAATGTATAACCACTACCATTCCTTTGCAACCATATAATACAGTCCAAGGTAATGGTTGCAGAAATGCCCTGGTGGGAAAGGTTTTAGCTGAGAGCACTCCCCTACCTGCCATTTCCACAGCTCTCTTCTCCCCAGGGGCCTCTGTGCCCCCCAAACACATCCTCAGGCCTGTGGGCTCTGAGCCAATTAGATTGATTGATTCAATCTGATTGGATTTTTTTTGGCAGACCAGAGTGACGACCTCTCCACTCCAGTATGCCTGCTGGCTATTTATTGCCAGCCCTGGAGCTTCCCAGCTATGTTGTCTTCCATGCTTCCCTCCCTCCCACCCTCGGTACTTGGTTGCTGTTTTTTTTTTTCTCTTGTCACAACTTGGGGTCAGTTGGCGTGGGCCCTGGATCCAGTCATGTATAGTTTGCCCTCAGATTTTCCTATCATGTGCAGTCATGCAGTGAGCCTGGAGTGGCGTGAATGGAAGCATGAACTGCACCCCACTTTTGGTTCCGGCCCGTTGTGTTGGGCACCTCCTCTGGACATGTCTGGAGGCCCTTTCACAAGATTGTATGTACAGCATTCAGGCTGTCTGATTCAGCATGTGTGTCTGCCAACCCTATTTCAGCTATAACCAACAAATAAGTTGTGGCCTTTGTTATATTATCTTATGTGTTATGTGTCTTGTGTCCAAGTTTGGGGGTGGTGTCACCCTGCATTGAACAACTGTGGACTCCAATGATAGCATGTGCTGCATCCATTCTTCTTTTATACAAGTGGCTTTGACTCACTTTAGTACCCTTTGCTTCTATTGTGATATGATGACCATGGCCAAGCTTCAGGGTTAATATGATCTCTCCATCTTTATTGGAACCAGAACATTTTTTAAATATTAAAAAGTATTTGTGAACCAACAACAGGGGCTTACAAATAGTTAAATTTACAATAAGAGCAGAACAACGAGATTATCACTGCCCTACTGTTGCCACATAATGGCTAAACTGTAAACATACAATGTAAGGAAAAACAGACCGTGTCCAGGTGTGATGGATTTGCTAGCTTCCAACAGTGCTTTTCTTTTGCAAAGTGAATAGAATTGTACATTTGCTGGCTGAGATGCTTGCATAAAACCACAAGCAATTTTCACTGTAATTTGTCATCCATGGAAATTGAAGCCAGCCCAGTAGCTGCGATCTGGAAAACATTACCAGCCACTACTACAAAAGCTATGTGATATGACTCTAAAGGTGAATGTGTCTTTTTTTTTTTAAACAAAGTCCTGACAACCCGTGGTGGATTCCTTGTCTGTGTCCACTCACAATTCTTTGAGTTGGGCTAGACCACATGATGCTCAGCATTTTACAATGGAGAACTTCTGTGTTTAGAATGCATGTCTCAATGATTGCAGACAAAAAACAAACAAATTGAAAGGCAAGCCCCAGTACTTTTTACCACTTAAATTTTCTACTTATGCATAACGTGCAAATGAGTGAAACAAACACTAATAACTGACACCACAGAGCTGTCGACAGATGTCAGCTCATTAAGTTCCAATGCCTGGTTCCCACCACCTTGCTATTACATAAATTGCTTTTTATCTGGCATTCTTTTCCTGTGTTTCAAACAGTTTGGGTTCAGGAGCTATATTTTTATCCCCTCCCTCAGCAATTTAGCTTGTTCTGCAAGGTACCAATATTTTAAACAAGATTCAGGATGTTGTTTTATTAGCTGGTTGCAATTGGAAAGACATATCTGAAGAGTCATGTCTTATATTCCAAAGCAAAGAAGAAAATACACATGTAGGTGGAGGAGAAGAGAAAACAATTGTGTGAAGTCCAGGGGCATGCCAAAAAAAAAGAGTTAGACAGTGCAAAGTAAAGGTGTGTATTTAGAGTTCTCTGTTTTTCGTTCTCTAGTTTTCCAGCAGAGCAACAACTGAAAAGTTCAGGCTAATCTCCATGGCTAAATACCACCCATCATTTTCTTACATATTTTTTATACAATGCACCAAGGCAAACACTTATAACACACACTGCATTACACTTGGCATATATATATGAGAGGGCAACACACAACCTATAGGTAACATGTACCACTCTCAGAGTCTTTATAAACATTCATCCCACTTCTGAAATAAATCTCTCCTAGAAACCTCCAGGAAACACAGCTATTATTGAAAGCAAGGCTTGTGACCTAGGCTTTAGCAAAAATGTGCATTTTAAGCCTTTACTTATAAGCAAACTTCTGAATTTTCTCATCTTAGCCCTCCCACATAAGAAATTCGCATTTTGTCCCAGGCGAGACTGGGAATGGGACTGACTCCTCCTCACCAAATGTCCCTCAGTGGTTTCCCTGATATGACCTTTGTATGGAAGAAATCTCTGTAATAGTTTCACTACCAATGTTGTTTCTCCAAATTCACTTTGATATTTTTTCTTTATGCAAAATTTAATAATAGCAGCTAGAAGTGTATCAATACTTCCTGAGGCATTTCATGAATCTTATCAGAATAATTTGAATTTCCTTTCAGTTTGAGCTTTCCTTCTCAAGCTGGTTTGCCCAAAGAGTACCATCTAGAACTACTCTTAAAGCCTGTCCTCATGACACCCATCCCTCTCTGCATAACATAAAATGTCATTGGCACAGCATGGAGCCAGCTATTAAAAGAGTTATGAAAACAGATGCATTATATGTCCTCATTGGAAAGTTGGGACAATTTGTTTCACCAAGAGTGGAACAGAAGAGAATGCAAAGACAATGATCTACTCTCAACTCTCTTTTCAGGCATTCATCCAACTATGTGCAAGGCTAAATCTGGTGGAAAAGTGAGTGTCATCTAAGCCTTCCTCCATATTCCCAAATATCTAGAAAGAAGTTAGGTGTTTATGCTCATGAACTGAGCATAAAGATCACAAGGTAAAAAAATCTGCAGAGTCACAATCCAATGAATGCAGTTAAATAACCCATATGTCCAAGCACCCTAGTAAGACATATAGTGACTTTTTATCCAGAATCGAAAATATGTGCATGAGAAATGAAACTACCTGGTCAGATAGGCATTACAATAAAATCACAGATGTTTTGAAGCTTCTGAAGACCACTTGAATGTTTCATTTAAAATGCAACTAGTCTAATGACTTCTACTTTGGTAGCCAAATTTCCAGATCTATGCTTTTTAACCTAGTTAGGCAGGCTTATTTCCTCTCCCCTTTTCCTTGGGTGCATCTACACATAGAATTAAGGCAGTTTGATACCACTTTAACTAAATCTTGCTCCAGAATTTGGATCTCCCCCCGTGTTATACCGAGTGTCCTACAGCTGAGGCCAGGGTTGCCAGGTGCCAAACATGAAAATAAGGAACACAATAAAATAAAATGCAAATCAGAGCATGCATAATTATACAATGTGCTTAATATGTAAATTAGACTGATGGGTTTGAGAGTCTAGAATTTGAAAAGGTGAAGATCAGATCCACTGATTAGTTCTGACTTTTAATTCCCTTCATGGGCAGCAGCCAGGAAGTCTGAAGTAGCTCTGAGGAGCATGTAAGGAGTTAAATTTGTAATCAGAGGCTCTTCTGCTGCTGCCCATTAGAAATAAGGAACATTTGACCTGTAATCAGAGGCTCTTCCCAGTGGAGCACCCCCTTCCCTTCCCTATCTCACCCGAGCTCCTCTCCTGTCTCTCGTGGCAAAGAAAGGCGACATGGGGGACCTAAAGCCCCATGAAGAGAGATACACCCCCCCTCCCCATGCTGCCCTTAGAAACAAGGGACATTTGACCTCCTGGCCTGGGACACGGGAAATTTTATGTAAATAGGAGACTGTCCCTTAAAAACTGGCCAGGCTGGCTGAAGCGGCTCAGTACACTCTTGTGTGGCCTTAATGTGACCTATAACAGGCAATTTCATACCAGTTCTGGGTGCATTATGTACCTGTGAAGAAGGGTTCTAAGATTCAGAAAACTGACTGTATATACTGCAATATGATTTATGAACCAAACTGTGTGTGTATCAGTAAAAACTGAACAGTTTTACGTTTCCATAAGCAATTAAATGTGTATCCTTCACAATCAATCTTAACTAGATTAACTACTTAGCTACTTAACTACTAGAATACTATAAAGGGATAACACATATTGAGTCAAGGAAATTATATTATTATTATTATTATTATTATTATTATTATTATTATTATTATTATTATTATTTATTTCCTGCCTCTCGTGATGGTTCAAGGGGTACAATATATTTAGTGTGGTGCTGACCAGCTTGCCAAAACTGCAATTTGATCGACACAACAAGAGTGCTTAAGGAATAAACACACACACAAACACACGTACACAGATGCTTGCCTAGGCTTCCAGAAAAAACAACCTCAGGTTACAGAGAGAGAGAGAGAGAGAGAGAGAGAGAGAGAGAGAGAGAGAGCACAGAAGAATGTGAAGAGTGTGTGCGTGAGAAAGAACAAAAAATGTAATTGCCTGCCTATCAGCTCTGCTATCATAATTACTTTCAAACTCTGACATGAGTTGAATCAGATGAACAACCAAATCAATTTTTGAAGTTGGCAATTGGTGCATTCTTAGCTCATAAATTAAAATGTCACTGCGAAAGTGAGTACAAAGTGATGCCTGCTTGGCAGTATTCAAGTCCACTGCAAAGAGCACCATCGCCTTTATTTCTCGGTCTCCTATGAAAGTCTTGCTGATGCTTGTCCTTGTACACTGTAGAGCACAAAGCAGGGAGATGTTGTTAAGTGCAGGAGGTCTGGAAGAGGCTGGTTAAGTGTTTGGTAGCATGGCCTGACATCAAGTGGCTGTTGAATTTCTAGCATCTCTAGGTTGTCATATTTCAGTACCAGGTCTATTGTTTTACAAAAAGGAAAGGTGTCAAAGGAAAGGAAGAAGTGAAATGGATAGAGATGTAAATCTTCATTATGTTTTGTTCTTTCACACAAGAATGAAAAATATGAAACAATTTCCCCTAATGAGAAATACTAAGAGAACTTTGTGTATCTTTTTGCATTTCAGAACTTTTATACAAAGATTTGCTGATTTTTAGTGATGTCTAAAAATCTCAGATATCTACTCAGGAAAGAAATGTCTTCAGATAAATTTTAGTGCCACTGCAAGTACTATCAACACTTGAGTACTGGCATATGGTACATTCAGTTCTATGCCTGACCATTTGCTATTTTCTGAACAAAAGCAAGGGCGTTATTTTGTATGCCAATCCATGTTGATCTGCCACATGTTGAAATCCATTGAATGACTCCAAGAACACAGGAAAGAACTTTCTGCCAAATGTCTCTCCCTTCACATTTGTGGAGACCAATTTCAGAGCAGGCAATGAAATCCTTGGTATTTTAGCATTCATGGCAATTTTAAGTGCAGATTACATTAGAAAAGCAACAGACTTCTTCACTGTCTGCTGCTCCAGAAATGAGGTTTAGTCGCCTTTCTTTCAGCAGGTAAAGAGCTACTTATTGGATCTCCAAATCCATCTAGCTGATATTACTAGATTAAAAAGTTTAGCACCCTGGGCCAATCTCCCTGAATACTTAACTCAAGCAGTTTCCAGCTGATAAGAGACCTGTGGCCTGTGCCTCAAATAGTATGTTTTAAGAGCTCAAGATTTTCATTGCTGCTCCTTCCAGTGTTCAAAGCCTCAGCTATAAATGTACAGAAATCTCAACTGCAAAATGCTAGATATATGCAAGCGTACACAAAGGCAAGGATAGGAAAACAATTGTTATTTCCCTCTTTATCTGTACTTATCTTGTTAAACCCCAAGTTCAACTGACCCTAAATATGCAGTTTGAAAAGTTTGGTCAGTTCTTTTAAATAAGTGTTTTCCCTCCAAAATACATATTTTGATACATTTATGCTGAGGATTTTTTAAAGATGTCATTTATTAATAATTCCTACATAATGAAAAAGGAAAAGAACATGAAGAGGTGGGAAGCAGAAAGTAAGTCAGTTTGGGTATTGTAACATCCATATTGTTAAGCACAGAAGGAGCA
Source organism: Anolis carolinensis (assembly GCF_035594765.1). Taxonomy (NCBI): domain Eukaryota; kingdom Metazoa; phylum Chordata; class Lepidosauria; order Squamata; family Anolidae; genus Anolis; species Anolis carolinensis. The sequence goes on along the minus strand of NC_085841.1, from coordinate 333,813,948 downwards.
TGATGTCCATGTGAAAAAGTCATTTACAGCACTTCTAAAATTTTGTTCTTAGGATTACATCTCCCAGGAGTCTCTAGCCAAAGTATCCAATGGCCATGGTTCTGAGAAGGAAGCTAAGGGGAAAATAATTCCAGCCAAAAGGAGTCTTATTGTAAATTACCATCCTCAATCCAACCCAACTAGCTTCTCCTAAATGGAAGTTTCATTCATCTTATTTCTCTTCTACTCTGTGCATCTGATTACTACATTTATGAAAGTGAAATTGAGTCCCCTTGGGGAGATAGGGCGGTGTTGTGACAGCCTTTGCCTTTGTGTGACTCTGATGAGGATTCTGGGTTATATGTGCAAAATGATGGGATTCAGGATGAATCTGAAGATGACTCTGATGCTGGGAATTATAGAAGCATTCCTGCTGTGGGAAATGAAGAGCAGGAAGTTGTTCCCATGGGAATAAATCATGATGTTGTTTCTAATGAGGAATTTCAGGTGCAGGAAGCATAAAGGGAGGGTAGTGCTTTGCCTCCGCCTGATTAACAGTAACAAACTCAGTGACCTTGACTCTGAGGATCTCGATCAGGCTACAAGACTGGAATTTAGAGGGTTGCATAGAAGTCTTTGCATAGCTAATAAATGGGAGGTCAAAGGCCAAAGGAATGCCTTTATGTCATGCTTTTAAAACAGTCTGCTGGAAGAGAGATCTCTGTCAATGCAACTTCATCGCTAGATCAAGAAGCAAGTCTGCTTTCCTGTACAAAGTTTGCTTTCCTGTATAACAATGTGGATATATTCTGTTTGCTGGGACTTTTGGCTTCTATGAAAAGGACCTTGTTTCATGCTCTATGTTTCTATGGACTAAGTGCTCACAGCCTTGTTTTGTATCTACCTTCTGAAACTGAACCTTTACTTTTTATAAACTATCTTTTGCCTATTTTCTAAATAAACTACAAAAGACTACTTCCTGTGTGTGGTTTGGTGTCTTTAGCAAGGTGAAGCTAGCCTGAGATGCGACAGGCGGAATACAAATAAAGTTTTATTATTATATTATTCTCTGAGTAGAGCATGTGGCTATTTATCTCATAATTAAGGGGGTGTAATTTTACCATGTCTGATGAAACTAACCAACAGAGGCTCCTGAGGTTTTATGTACATTCCTGACTTTTATGCTATTGTACCTCACCAGAAGTCATGTGTGAGAAGCTGCATTTTTCCTGAACTCAAGAGACCTTCTGGGATACACAGGATAAGATAAAGCCTGTTCTGGAATGCTCACTATAGTGAAGCTCAATTAAGGAGATGACTAACCAGTTAAGCAGATGGCTAACAAATGCAGTCTGAGAAGTGTCTTCTCATAAGGAAGACATGTTCCACTCCCAAGTAAGCCTATGGATGGGGAAGTTGCAAGTTGTGGTCTGCATGTGGCTCAAAGACTCTGGTGTAACCAATTGTTAGAGTCATCTAAACACACTATGGCACATGCCTGGATTACTTTCAGTTTGGATAACTGTAATGCACACTAATGGGATAGGCTTTGGAAACTGGAGACTTTAGTGGAGGAAAATGCCAGACTGAGGACTAGGGCTGGTTACAAGGGACATATAATTGCAACAGTTACACTGACTACTGGTTCATTACTGTTCAAAGTTGTTGTGAACTACTCTTCTGCTTCTGAGGAGGAAGTAGAATAGGAAGCAGAAGAGGTAGCACTTGGGGATTTGGGGTCAAGTGTTGAGGTGGAAGAAGAAGGCAAGGAAAACATACTACAATTCCCTACATTTTTAGAATGGCGAAGGGCAAAAGGAGAAGGTCAGCTAGAATTACAGCAGAAATGCAGAGCAATCAGACCTCGCCCTAGGAACATTTGTGCTAGGAACTCAGGCCTATAAATTAGCAGCAAAGCCAGTAGTCAGTGATGACAACAACTGACCTATTTGGTGTGTTTGTGTTCCAGTCTCGGTGCTATAGCTCCAGTGTTGGCTTTGCAAAAGACTTTTTACCACAGACTCTTATTTCTGTAGACTGCAAGCCTTTTCTTTTGCCAAAGACTCTTACTCCTGTTTGCTGTGAAGACTTGTTGCCAAAGGTGGTAATAATAACAACAACAACTTTATTCTTATAACTCGCCTCCAACTCCCCAAAGGGACTCGGAGTGGCTTACATGGGGACCAACCCGGTATACCCGGTATATAGACAAGTATACAAGATATACAAATAAAGTGCATAACAACAAAATGATTTAAAAAAAGGAAACCTCAGAATAAAAACATCAAAATACATCAATAAGCATCAAGGAACTGAAAAGTGGGACTAATAAAATTGCAAGGGAAAGGGCAGGGCTTGTGCAAAATGCAAGACAATAGGACCAGGAATGGGAATAAAGTGCTGATTGCCAGGACAGCAAACAGTAAACTTTTGTTTCACGTCTGCTGTGAGACCTTGCATTTCTTTTGAACTTTAGCTTGTGTTTCCTTTACTGCTGTTTGCATTATTATTATTATTATTATTATTATTATTATTATTATTATTATTATTATTTTGCTGAAGTAAAGCTTTTTTGTTACTTTTGCTCGTGTTGTAAGGCTGTTTCTGGAGCAAAACAGGACAGAAGTCCTCTCTCTGACCTATTCAACCATAAACAACTTAGGCCCAGACTATCTGGAAGATCATCCATCATAAGATCCTATGTCATGTTTGTGCAATGAAAATCTATACTCACATATCTAACACATGCATAAATTACCAACAAAAACGCTAGCCCCGACCTCCCTAAATGAAACTGTTATGGCACCAGAGCTCTCTGACAGAAAAGACACAAAACTACAAATCTCAGGATTCCATAGCATTGAGCCGTGCCAGTGAATTTGGAGCCAAACTGCTATAATTCTGCAGTGCAGATACCGTCTGGGAGTATTACATTGTGATTGTGGGTACTACATTGTGCTGCTCAACCATAATAATCTGCTACTATTGTTCTGACATCTACCTCGAAGGCAGCTTTGAAGCATCCGTATGTGCTCCTAAAGTCATTTAGCAACCAGGGGAAGCTGGAAGCTGCCTGGGGAATAGCTGACAATAGTTTGGGAAGTGGCCTGAGAGAACAGCTAGCAGCAAGAGCAATAATTCATAGCTTGTCTTAGACCTTAGAGGATACACAAACCCCCTGTTGTGGGTTGCCGGGACAATATCATTCCACAAGTCCACCCACATAATTCATGGCAGCTTCACAAATGAGTCTCCACAAATAATCTGGCCCAGCCCTGCGTGCAATTTCAATTCGCCTCTCCTTATCATCCATGATAATATTTGAAAAGTAATTATTGCTCTTGATGATTAAATTCTCCCCACTCACAAAGTGACTGGTTTCCTTTTGAAGTCAGCATCACCCTAAAGGGAAAATCCATTTCTCAGCAGTACCCTTTGCTCCCTCTGCTTTACCCCTGCTTTCTGCTTTACCAGTAAAGGAGATTGAAACCAACAAAACAGAACAGCAATAAGAAGATGGAAGGCAGTGCATTGTGAGTGTGTCTATATGTGTGAGCGAGTGATCGTGAGAAAGAGAAGGAGTTAGTATGCATAAGAGCAAGATTGGGATATTGGAATTGCATTGAAAAAATATGTTTAGAAAACAATAAAAGGAAAATACTGGCTGGAATTCTACACTTACTACGTAGATATGTAACTACCTGAATTGCCTAAATAGAACAACAGGCATCATCTGGAGATTTGAATGCTCAAAATACTATACCAAATTATTAAAAACCAAATGCCTCCTTAAATAAAAAGGTATTTATTTCCCAGTGGAAAAGCAAGAGAGTGGTGGTCAGTCATATCTCCTGAGGTAGAATGTTTCACAACTTGGGAGCAGCCACTTAGGAGGCTCTTCTTCATGTCCTCATGAGGGCTGAAGGCAATGCCTTCTTCAACAGATCTTAGAGCCCAAGGGGGGCTCATATAGGGAAATGTTTGGTGTGGGTGAGCTAAACTCATACTACTGCTAATCCTAATGCTCAAAGCTACCCATCGCTGAAACAACTCCATGGAGACATGTCCTGTATATATGCAGCACTTGGAAAATCAGCCGTTGAAAATATTAATTGCAATATTATCACCATGATTACTTATTTTTACCATCAGTGAATTTTAAGAAAGCAAAATTCAAGCCAGGATGTTCTTGGACTCTTTTGAGTATCATCAGCAGGTTTTGACACCTCCTGCTATTTAAAACACATACGTTCAGTTTGAAGTGAACAAAATGAGTCTTTTTTTCTAGACAGCATTACGCAATGTGCATAATTATAAAGAAGGTTCACAGAGCAGAGTCAACCAGATAATTCCACAATGCAAATTAATGATCATTCAATTAACATGGCAGGTTTTGTGTGAAAACCATGCACATATGCGGCAGTTGCTATTCCCAGTGAGTTAACATGTAGGCCATAGCATGAGCATCTTATCTTGGACACTAAGAAGAGTCAGCCCAGCTTAGTACTTGAATGGAAGATCACTAACAAGTCTAGGTGTTGTAGACTATTTCTGAATAAGGAACTGGCAAAAAGATTTCTGAGTATGACTTGAAGGCATATACAAAATGAGAAATGGGGTTTGGCAAGGGAAGATGTCCATGCTTGCTTGTCAAGTGGCATTAGCTTGACAAGCCAAGGGTAGGAAAAGGTTAATCTGTCTAGATCAATGGGCTTTCCAAAATAAATTCTGTGGGTATAACCAAACCCCTCTCTGGGTTGGCCCATAGTTCTAACCTTTGGTCTCCTATCATTCACCTTGCCCATTTGCCCTGAGGATCCCTTTCTGGTTCTCAGGTCTCAAGGTGACCACTATATTGAACTAGTGACTGTGTTGATCAGTGGGTTCAGTGTGATAATGTATAACAAGTACTCTCATGCATTTTGCACTTCAAAATAAACATATTTATAGCAAGTAAAAATGTGTTATATAACAATTAAGCTAAACATTAATTCCCTGACTCTATCCACATTCCCAACTTCCAAAACTCTATTGAGCTGTTATCCATTCCTCTTTTCCTTTGAATAGCACCAGACAAGCTCTCCTAAAATTGCATACCTATTTTGTTTAGTGTTGAATACATCTTTAACAGGATACAGTGCTGTATTCTACCAGTGACAATGGTTTTTGCCACAATCTCACTTTCTTTCCCAAAATGAAATGTTCTGGACTCAGTTATATAATTTAATGAATGCTAGTTAGGTTGTTTGATTTCAAAGAGATACAAATCCCTCAGTGTTTCCTCCCCCCACCCCCATGCACTTTGTTTGTCATGGTTTTTTTTTTCTAAATCTATATCTTTTTTAAGCAGTGGTTCATGTGCACAAATCCAGATTTTGCTCACTATATGTGGGAATAATATCTTATGGTGGAATATTATCTGTTTCATCAGTGTTTACTACTGTTTAAATAGATAACCCCATTCCAGCACTTCAGAGGAACAACTACGATTTCAGGGCTATTCTAGGGTCTTTAGGGCCTATCAGTTCCAGTGCATGTCTATTCAGACCTAAGATTAATTGAATTCAGTGACATTTACTCCTAGGTAAATGTGCATATGATTGGAGGTTCAGTGATGAATAAAAAGTCTGTTATGCATTGGGGAATGTGTAGATGACACTATCCTTGACATGAAAACAAAGGGGAATTTCCCTCTATGTGTGTGTATTCCATTAAAGCTCTATTGATGTTCAGAATGGAGTAAATGGGAGAATTTAATTTAGAATGCCTACTATGGGTATATTGTACATCCTTTTTTTATTATCCCTGCTCAGCCATGGAAACTGCTTGGGCAAGTCATGCTTTCTCAGCTTTAGAGGAAAGCAAAGGCAAGCTATCTCTGAACAAAGATCACCAAGAAAATCTTATGATAGATTTGTCTTAGGGTCACCATAAGTGGAAAATGACATGAACACAACCATTATAATCTTCTAAGAGTTGTTGATGTAATATGTGTTCAAATCATTTCCAACTTATGATAACATTAAAGTGAACCTAGCAGAGGGCTTTCTGGGACTGACTATGTGAACCATCCAAGGGTTTCTGTGGCTGAGTGAGAGAATGGAACCCTGGCCTTCAGAGGCATAGTACAATGTTCATACCACTACATCTCACTTGCTCTCTCTTATAAGACTACTAAGACCAAAAAATTTTTATTTCTAAAATGAAATGTACTCTGAAGTATTTGGTTTTATAATTTTTATTAATTCTAGATGGGGGCATTATTATAAAGCATTAAAATGAAGCACATTTTCTTTCCAACTTCCTCAGCTTATTTTAGTTTTAACAAAGTAATTAAGTGAGTCAAAATCATTTATCAGGTTAAGCAACTCATTGCAAGAAACAGATCTGAAATTCCTTATTCATTCTCTCTTTTTAAGTAGATGCACATAATAAACTTATTGTTGATTTAAACTCAATGTGTCATTCTGAAAGTGTTTATTTTGTATGAAACAAATTCAAAACTTTTCTAGCTTTTAAAAAGGAACATTTAAACATGGCTGTATTATGCTATTATTCCTTGTGCTTTTCATGGGATGCACAGTCAAAGTTAAATGGTAAGAAATCATCAGCTGTCTCACTTCTGCCATTATCTTTAGAGATATCATAAGAAAATGGGTTGCTAATGACTCACAAAGGATACATCTGTACTTTTATTTAAAATTGGCACATCAAACTGCTTGCTGAAAGGAGGGCACATGTACCTGCTTGAAGCACTCTCGCTTCCATTTATTTAAAAAATGTGATATAATAAAGCTTTAGCTCAGCAACTATCCATTTCCTGGATTTCAGATACAGCAAGACAGCCTAGTATCTGAGGTCAGAGTTGTGTCAGACTCTGCTGGATACACTGACAGCACAATATGACCCCGATAACAATGGATTTGGTACACACGGTTTCATCTATTTTGTTTTACCTGACAAAATATGTCCCCTTAGTTCTCCAGGTGATTTCATGGTATGCTTCTGCCAGAAGTTACCATTAAGTTGGCCTGGAGGACTTCTATGGTAACTTCTGACAGAAGTCATTCATTTCAATACACTTCACTATTATTCTACAGTTATCCCTACCACAGATATGGGGAGATATACTCTATTGACTTTAGGTTAAGGTTTTCCCCTGACGTTAAGTCCAGTCATGTCTGACTCTAGGGGTTGGTGATCATCTCCATTTCTAAGCCAAAGAGCCGGCGTTGTCCGTAGACATCTCCAAGGTCATGTGGCCAGCATGACTGCATTGGAGCGCCGTTACCTTCCCGCCGGAGCGGTACCTATTGATCTACTCATACTGGCATGTTTTCGAACTGCTAGGTTGGCAGGAGCTGGAGCTAACAGCGGCCGCTCCCGCCGCTCCCGGGGATTGAACCTTTTGGTCTCCAGCTCAGTGCTTTAATGCACTTCACCACCGGGTCAATTGCATATACTCTAGGCAGTTTGAGAAGAAGCCTGAGAGATTAAAGAAAAGTAAGCATATTTCAAGATAATGGTTCCAAACGTTGGTCCTCTGAGAGTTTTGAACTCCAGCTTGTAGAATTCCAGACAGTTGGCCAGGCTTGCTGGGGCTTCTGGAAGCTGAAGTCCTGAACACCTTGAGGACCAAAGATTGAGGCCACTATTCTAAAAGAAGTCTAATTATGCATTAAACATTCAATCTTTAGTAAGACCTCAAAAGTTATATCATTCAGTCATTTCCAGGGATCTTCAAGTTGTTGTTGTTGTTGTTGTTGTTATTGTTGTGTGCCTTTAAGTCATTCTCAATGTACAATAACAGTAAAGCAAACCTGGCATGGCTTAGGCCCCATTTACACTGCCATATAATCCAGATGATCAAAGCAGGTAATCCACATTATCTGCTTGGGACTGGATTATAGGAGTCTACAATGCCATACAATCCAGTTCAAAGCAGATAATCTGGATTTTATATGGTAGTTTAGAAGGGGTCTAGGAGTGTGTGACTTGCCCAAGTGGGCTTTCACAGCCAAGTGGGGATTTAGATCATGTTCTCCAGAGTCACTCAAGCCCTCCAACATTTCACAGATAAGAACAGGAATATATGGACAAAGAACATCAGACTGTAGTCAAGATGGCAAAGGTTATTAATAAGGAACAAATAAACTGGGAGAAGCTGTAGCCGTTTGCTGTTCTCTGAATCATTAAAAGGCAAGATGACATCCCTTCCCTTCTCCTCCTCTCGCTGCTATCTGTGTTAATTGACTTTTGCACTTTGGATCAGTTTGCAGGAATGGGAATGAACTGAGGAGAAAGGGTGAAGGTGGGAGGAGAAAAAGAAGGCTAAGAAAGTGGAATGGCAGAAGATTGGTTAGGATTGCCTCTCCCAAACTGGAGCAATTGCACGATGTATTGTGCTGCAAATTTCCTGGTGGCAAGACTTTATAGCAAGGAAGGATATACAACTTTTAGGAGATGTGGAGTGTACAACCTATTGTAGATCAGCCAAACTATCTGGTCACTTTGTATTTTGGGGAAAAAGGGCAAAGTAGCCAGTTTTATACCCTGGAGTCTTTTGAACTACAGCTCCTAAAATACAATTGCCTGCATGACCACTGGAAATTCTGATCCAATCGATTCTGGGAACTGATTTTAATACTCAATCAGAAATGCAGAAATAAAGGGAAAAAGCAAGGTTTGTGAGGGTATGGTGATCCCCTTGTCAGCAACATGCCTGCTTTTTGGATATGTTATTAGGCCAGAAAAAAAATCAATACACACTGTGTATAGATCATGTTTTGCATTCAGGTGTCAAGCAGTGTAGGTAGGGTTCACAAAGAAATCACACTGAATTGTCACTTTGACCCTTAACCATCCCTTGAAATCTCTTCCATGCAGAACTCCTTGCTGAAATTTCTCTGTATCTATGGTAATGAAGCAATCCCTAAAAGTACATTATCTCAAAACTTGTACTAGCAAAAAATCCCTTTTCGTAGCTCATCCTCTAAAAGCCTGAATCCATGCTATCAAAAGGACCAAGTCTTGACCTGTTGCTTGGCCCTCTGGGACCAGTGAAACAGCAGCTGCATCAATGTGGGTTTGAGAAATCATAAGCCTCAAAGTTGGTGTTTATTTTGGTGTATGCAGTGCTTTGGGTGCAGAATTGTTTGCTTCCAGTTTTAATGCATACATAGTTAATTTGAAGTCAATAAATAGCTCTTGGAATAAAACTAATTTGTTTGCAGCTGCATTTAATCAGAGCACTGAGGAGTGTGCACCAGACCTGAACGCCCTGCTGGAACAGATGGCGTTGCTGTTGGTATTGCTGCTGCTGCTGCTGCTCATGCCAGCCTCCCTGTGAAGGTTAAGCGGCAGCGTTGAACCAGGGGGATTTCAGCTCGCACACGGTCTGTACATCAGACCCAATATGTGAGAGCCTGTCAACCCCCCCCTCCCCATCCCCTTCCTGGGCCCAGTCACTACTAAAGAAGTGCTTTAGTGGGCATCAGAAAGAAAGGAACAAAGCTGATGTTTTAAAACTCAAAATGTAAAAATTAGAAAAGTATGAAAGCCCTTCCTTGTCTCATCCACATATGTAACCTTTTGCCAGCATTAAGGATAAACTGTTCTTTAGCACCTCCATTCATGGATAGACAAAAATGATTTCGTATACATTTCACAAATTTTGCAGTTGCACAAGCACTGCAAATCTATACACATGTGTGCATTCACACACACATTGTTTTTATTACATGGGTGTTTGGAGATTAGAACCATCAGATGAGTGGTTTATACTGTTCTTGAAACAAGCTTCCTCTTGTTCCGTGCTTGTAGTGTGTGTCTGTTTCTGAAAGGTAAAGAGTACAAGGCTTATACAGAGGCATTGTGCACATATTGCTCAGGCACTAGCTAGAAAGCACTCTTCATCTTGTTCTTGCTTTGGAGGCAAGACATCTTATGGACTTCAAAGAATGAGATACAACCTGAATTGATGCAAATGAAAAATTTAACAAGTATGCTTCATGCATTTTTTTTTACCACAACTTCCAAAAAAGTTAACAGTGTGCACGTACACTCTAATTGTCTTGATTTGGCAGAAACAGTCCCAATTAATTCTCTGTCATCCCATTTTAGCTGCTTTTAAAATGTCTCAGTTTCTCTCTCTTATTATTATATCCCCCTTTTCCTCAGATTACCTTAGTTGTGGCAAGTTGAGTTCAAACTGCAAAAATAGTTTCCACTCAGGGAGTAGGGAGAAGGAGAGGGGAGTAGGGAGAAGGGGATGGATTTTTGCCCATAGCAGGCCTGTAATCCTTCCTGGCTTGTGCGCTCTTCATAACTAATAAAATTGGACATATTGACCACACTTTGATTAATCTTTTCTGAGCTTCCTTCCCACTCTAGCAGATCTGTCATAGATTCCACCTAAACATTAGAAATAACTTCCTGATGGTAAGAGCTGTTTGGCAGTGAAATATGCTGCCTTGGAGTGCAGTGGAGTCTCTTTCTCTGAAGGTTTTTAAACAGAGGCTGGGTGGCCATCTGTTGGGATGCTTTGATTCGGTATTCCTGCATGCCATAGAACCCTTGTGGTCTCTTCCAACTATATGATTCTATTAACATATGACCTTATGGTCAGAATCTTGTTAGGGAGTTATATCTTCGCAAGCAGACATATATCTACTAGAATTATAAGTGTATGGTTCGATAGTGTCCATATCCAGCAGAGGGCTGTTGTTGCATTACTCTGTAGCAGTGCTTGCAAAGTGGCTATTGTGAAATGAGACTGATGCACAATGGGATGTATATTGTATCAATCCTCATGGTTGTAATTGTAATAGTCCTGATTCTCATCAGGTACCTATGTGCATCAGGCACTTTTGCTCGTTGGTATCCTGTTAAGCATCTTCACAATTCACTAGCTAGTCTTAGTATTCTGCTTGAAAGGGCTTTATTACTCAGTAGATGCTGAAAGGGCTAGACTGATTTTGGATTTGTGTACCAGATCTACATCGATCTCTACAAATCTTACATTACATGCTGCACATGTGACCTCACACACACATATATGAGAGAGAGATTGAGTGATGAAGAGGGGGAAAGATATGTCCACATTAAAAATAGACAAGAACTTATTTACTTTTAAAAGAGATGACTGGGTGGAGTCACCAATAGTGTGATGTCTCATGGGCCATGTAGTCCCCTTCCTAGTACTATTGTGGCAGACGGAGAGGAAAACTTGGGTTTCCCACCGTTTCAGCCAGAATTGGAGCCCTTGCACCTGCAGGATGTTTGCCTTCCAGAAGTCAGCCAAACAAGCCTTGGGCAGAATTCTCCCCTGTTCTCTCGTAAGGATAATTATAATCGAGATAGAGGAGCTAGGGAGGCGAAGCGCCGAAGCGCCAGAATCGCTGCCAGACAATTAGCTGATTAAGCCTGTTTCCCTTGGGAAATCTTAAGGAGTCATGCATCTGGACACAGTATGGGTTTCACTTCTTGTTCTCCAGGGAAAGTGTTCCTTGGCGGGAAAACAAGATCCTATATAGGTGTTTACCCGCAAGGAGATCCTTGCGGAGTCAATTCGTCAGCTTCTGGAGTGAGATCGTGTGTGGACTACGCTACTCCAGTTCCTTGTTCCCAGGACCTTGCCACGGACCTTGTTCTAGTTCCAAGCCTGCCTTGTACCCCGGACCTCGCCACGGACCCTGTTCTTGCTTATTGCATCTTGTTGCCTCGTATCAAGTCTTGATTGCCAAGAATCTAGTTGTTTTCCAGCCTTGTTGTCAAGCTCCATTGGACTAAAGGACCTTGTCATTTCCCCACACTTTGCTTGGCAAAGTGTGTGTTTCGGTTATTGGATTATAACTTTGGACTCTAATATCTCATATTGGACATTGATTTCCTGGACTATATTTGACCTTTCCTGAAAGGTCTACTTCTGAACTTTATTCTACACTTGTTTTTATTGACTTTATATATTTCTTTAATAAATATATTAGATAGATTCTGGTCTCTGCGCATGGTTATTGGTGCTCTGCAGCCTGGGTCCTGACAAATAGATTGTTTCTTTCTTTAACATTAGCTACTACCATATTCTTAGGTCCTATTTGTATGCAAATAATATAACATGTATCCCGTATCCCCAGGAGCAGTCTACAGTTTCGTTTATCCATAGCTGAAGAAATATCTCCACTCTAGGCATTTGCTAGGATCCCCAGCATGACACTATGATATTTTTGGGGCCAGAAGTCCTTCATTGCTATTATTCATGGTTTTATGTATCAATGCAAAGTCCAAGAATGTATCCCCCATGGATACAGTGGTCGTAGTGTATGAAATCAGAAAAACTTGGTTGAACTAGATATTTACTCTAACCAGTCTTCACAGCAGACTAGTAGGAAAGTATTGCCCTCCATACATTTACCGTAGTTTTAAATATGAATAGTTTGTCAGAGTAATTTGCAGCGCAGCAGTAGTTGGATGGGATCAGTGGAACGCAGAACGAAGAGACATCAGAGACGTTGGTAAAACTATATACAAAGTTTTACTGACTTCAGTAATAATCAAGACAAACAGGCTTGCAGACAAAAGATGAACACAGGACTCTCACTCTAGGCAGACAGAACTCGACTCAACACAGAACAGAACTGAACAGATCAGATCAGTAATGCACAAACACTTGTGTCTGGACACTCCTTGATTCCAGCCACACATCAAGGTCATCACAGCTTCTTAGTAATTAACTCTTTCCAGACTATGTTACACTCTGGATGATGCAATCAGTATGCAATACAGGCAAGACACAAATTTCATTTAAACACTACCAATACACAAATCCCACATTAACATAGTTATAGTAAAACTTAGCTTCTATCCTATAGGCAACTATAACAGATTTATCTACACACATTCCATTTGTAGCACCCTTCTGTTATATCTATCCAAGATGCATTTGCATTGTATTAGTTTGGGTCATAATGATTAGTTTATAAGGAACATGTTGACTGACAGCAAAAGATTGGCCAAGTGACCTTTAAATTACTACAGTAGTCTACAAAGTATATCAGAGTAAAGCATTCATCCTTCAGTATGCATATACTTTTTTTTTCAAAAGATAAGCAACAGCTGAAAAGTGTAGGAGTGTGGAGTACATGAAATTAGAACAATTCTTCCAAACATGCTTATTCATTAAACCCACCTGCCCCTCCGTTGGTTGTTATTAGATGACCAATATTTTGTGCATGTCCTGGTTTGAGTGAATCTTGAGTCAACTAGGGCAGAGACTATACAAATGTCACCATCATTATGCTTTAATTATTTTGACTATGGGAATAATGGCCCTGTATCACAAATCATAGAATCATAGAATCATAGAATCATAGAATAGTAGAGTTGGAAGAGACCACATGGGCCATCTAGTCCAACCCCCTGCTAAGAAGCAGGAAATCGCATTCAAAGCACCCCCGACAGATGGCCATCCAGCCTCTGCTTAAAAGCCTCCAAGGAAGGAGCCTCCACCACAGCCCCGGGGAGAGAGTTCCACTGTCGAACAGCTCTCACAGTGAGAAAGTTCTTCCTGATGTTCAGGTGGAATCTCCTTTCCTGTATTTTGAAGCCATTGTTCCGTGTCCTAGTCTGCAGGGCAGCAGAAAACAAGCTTGCTCCCTCTTCCCTATGACTTCCCTTCACATATTTGTACATGGCTATCATGTCTCCTCTCAGCCTTCTCTTCTGCAGGCTAAACATGCCCAGCTCTTTAAGCCGCTCCTCATAGGGCTTGTTCTCCAGACCCTTAATCATTTTAGTCGCCCTCCTCTGGACGCTTTCCAGCTTGTCAACATCTCCCTTCAACTGTGGTGCCCAAAATTGGACACAGTATTCCAGGTGTGGTCTGACCAAGGCAGAATAGAGGGGGAGCATAACTTCCCTGGATCTAGACGCTATTCCCCTATTGATGCAGGCCAGAATCCCATTGGCTTTTTTAGCAGCCGCATCACATTGTTGGCTCATGTTTAACTTGTTATCCACGAGGACTCCAAGGTCTTTTTCGCACACACTGCTGTCAAGCCAGGCGTCCCCCATTCTGTATCTAAAATGTTATTTTAATCTCTGCTAGTAAGAACTTTTGTGAAAGAGACAACAGTCTCAGGCAGGCATGTATCCGAGGGGGGGGGTGTTAGGGGCTTCAGCCCCCCCTTCCCGAAATTCTCTGAGTGGTCCGTGAGAAGGTCTTACTGGTACTGTTACATTTATTCATATCATGATCTGATCACCATGCTCAATATATTTCATATGCATGGGGTTATTGGGATAACGATTGAAAAGGTTTGTTAGGGTAGATTCTCAAACGAACTTGTAGCACTTTATGTTTTGAATTCGCAACTTATAGTGTGCACTTTGCTGATCTACTATTACAGCCTCACTGTTTTTAATTCTATGTTTTTAATAAGTGTTTTAAATTTTTCGTTTATGTGTAAATGCTACTACTAGTACATGTTATAGTTTCTTGATGTATTGTACATTGTTATTGTTTTGTATTTGATATTTCTGTGAGCCACCCCGAGTCCCCTTCGGGGGAGATGGAGGCAGGATACAAATAAACTTATTATTATTATTATTATTATTATTATTATTATTATTATTATTATTATTATTATTAGATCCTCTCTTACTCAGACTCAGCCCCCCCCCCCCCCCAAATCAAAATTCTGGTTACGGGCCTGGTCTCAGGTCCCTTCCAGACAGGCCTCAAAATGCAGGGCCTGTTGGAACTTTTACCAGAAGCATCCAAACAAATTAATTAAATACCCCATTAGACCTGGGCCTTCTTGAAAGCCCAGGGTCTAATGGGGTATTGGGCCTATGCGGACTAACCCCCCAGGTTGTCCTGAGATGAGCCTTAAAATGTAAAATACTTACCAGGCTGCCATTAAGCCTCCTGGCACATAGAAATGATTCTCTAGGAGGGGAGAGTGAGCAAAATCGCTCCCCCCCCCCCCCAACCTCCTGGCATGTCATTTGTATGCGCCAGGAGAACTGCAGAAGCAACTTAATGGTGGCTTAGTAGGGTTTTTTTATTTTAAGGCTAGCTGGGGGGGGGGGGGGCTTTTGGGTGTTTGGATGCATCTAGACACCCCACCCCTCCTCATGGAAAGCCTAGGCTTTGAGGGGAGGCATGGGGACAAAAACCCACTTCATCATGGGTTTTCCCTTTTCTGGAAGCGTCCTCAGAATACAATTTACCCTTTGTTGTAACTTTGTTGTACTCCTTGTCTGGTGACTGTAAGGTGAGCATCACCTTTTTTTGGCAAGATTTGACAAGAGCAGAACATTAGGCTAAACCTTAGACCAAGCATTGGCCATTTTGGAAGTTCTGGAACCAATTTTTGGCCTCTTGAATTTTGTGAAGGGCATTAGATCTGAAAAAGTGAATAAACAAAATACAAACTCCAAGGAAGCAAACAGGAATTTCAAAAGTGGCTTCAGTAAAAGTTAGCTTTCATTATCCAGACTTTTGAGGGAAGTAGTTGGCTTTGTGGAGCCTTATGCACCGCAAAGCCAACCACTTAACCAAAGTTTCCAAGAAAACAAAAATCAATGTTCTAGCAACTTTCTTTTTACTTGAGGTTTCAGGGGATTACAAAAAAAGTGCTTGTGTGTCTCCATACAGGCCACGAGCCTCAATTTGCCCATCCCCACCGTAGACTGAAAGGGGCTAATAAAACAATGACAGACTCTTTTGATCTATGATTCTTTGGATTTTTTAATGATGGTGGATGATACTGATGCCATAAATTGATTTTTCAGTGCCCATTCCACCATATACCACCTTGAGTCTCCTCCGGGGTTGAGGCAAGCAGGGTAGGAATTTCATAAATAAATATACCAACTGTTTGCACCAGCAATCTTAGACACAAATTGGCAGCTTAATTGAGTAGTATCTTAAGATGTGCTTCCTTGTTATTGTGGATTAATGTGGATACAACTTTTCCCCAAAATAATAGCAATGTAAACTTGTAAGAGTCAATACACCCCCAATTTTCCCCTCCCCAAAAGAAAGAAAATCAATCCTTACTGGAGCTCTGTGTTTTATATTTCCTGGTTTGTTATCATTGCATGAGGAAAGCAGCCTGGTACGAATGAGCCTTCTCCGAAACTGGCAGGCTCACTCAATGATGAAAATGAGGAAATGTAGTGCACAAAGCTCTGGTAGGGGCTCACTTTCGGTAAGTGCCCAGAGAGCACATGATGACTGTGGGGACAACGATCCTGGTTGCTGCATAGAGATCTGAGATGTCTGTTCCTACTGTCCAAACACAGGAGAAGATTTCTGCTCTTTTTGGAATACAAAAAAAATATTACAAATATCTGTGCAGACTCATCCAATGAAAACTAGACTCAAGTGGTTCTATGCTGGGAACATCTTGCTGGTCAAGTAACTGAGGCACACAACAATTCAAAGCTATGTTATATCTATGCAATGTGTGCTGTACTTACAGGACATGAAAAAGAATTGTAGAGTTAACAGATATATATATATATTTATCCTTACAGTGTTTAAGGCTGTGTTATGCCTTTACAATTAAGATATGTTCTGAAACAAACTTATGGTCAGGGTCAAGGTGGAATGAGCCAATTGCCTATGGTGTTTGAGGCTGGGATGCAGGAGTGGCATCATCCTATTCGTTCCTTCCAAGTCCTATTAGTAGGAATGTAAATAATGACATGTTTCATTATCATACAGTAAAAAAAAAGTGAGGTGGATTGTTCATGCTGTGAGGGGGGGGAAGGTCGTGGTTGGTCTGGATTTTATTTTGTTTGCCTGATTTTTTTCTCCCAAAAATTGTTTCTTTATTGTGTGGACAGTGAAAAAGTTGAATGAGTTATCTGGTCTTTTAAAAATTAACCCACCTATCATTTTGTGCTTGCGAAATCTCTGTGTTTAACTACTGAAAGGAGAAAGATATTGGTTTTGTTAAGAGACTTTTTGTGAAAACTGAGGAAAATATTGACATACTGGTTAGTTCCAACTAGAGTAGATCTACTGAATTAATTGCATGGTGTCTCAGGTCGCATGAAAATATGGTTGCTTCAATATGTTGATTATTAATGTGGATAAAAATAGGATCAGGCAATTATTTGAGCACTTGTATTTTGCTCTCACAGTGATAAAGAGAGCTGTTCCAGGACTTGGATATTCCTTCACAGGGTGTCTCAATATATCAAAATGGCTTATTTTGGACAGAATCTTACCAAATTTCAGATTATTTCTCATAACCTGATCACCCAGTCATTTATCTATCTCAGAAGACAGAGCTACATGGCAACTGTGTCTGCCTCTAGGTAGCCTTTAAGGCTGATTGATACCAAAATGGTTGATACCAGTGGTTGATACCAAAATAACTTTGAATACTCATTGAATTAGCTTCTGTATGAGGAACTGAGGGGACATCCTTTTATTTTCCCCCCAAGATATATTCATTTGTGATGACCTGCATTCTTTCAACCATTAATATACCATTTATATATAGGACCTTAATAATATCGCCCATGTAGACAATAAACTTTTTCCTCTCTTGAAACAGATGGAGTCCTGTGCTGACAGCAAACTAAAGAAGAGCCCTCTAAGGAAGAGAGCCACATGGAAGCAAAGTGGCATTTAGAAGCCTTAATATTGCAGGCTGAGCGATGACATTGTGGATCAATAACACTTGAAAGGGTGAAGAGATACTTGTTTTCTGTTATTAGACTTGCTGGAGCACAAGGCTACAGGTCAAATGTTATTTGGCAGCAATAGTAAGAGGATGGAAGTCCAGGTTCTAGGGTTCTATTTTTGGCCCTATTACTAATTTGTTGGAGAGGGACAACAAACCTGGGCTCTGCTTTTCCATTGAAACTCCAAGTAGCCAGTAAGATTGAATCCATACAGTCTTCAAATTTGAAATATGCCATGAAAAGATGGAATACAGTGATAATCCTCAGCCAAATCTGAGGCAAATTCTGATGGCATTTCTGACATTGGAAATATTTCTCTTCCTATATTAAAAGATGTGTGGATCCTTCTAATTTATTTCTGAGGCTATTTCCACTTTGCTGATTACTAGACATAGCATTTTTGGTGGGGGAGGGAATTGGGTGGGGGAGGGAATCATACAGTGGGTTTATGATTTATACAAGTATCCCTCTTTCCCATGTGTGTGTTTGTAACATCACATTGACAGTTACATATAAGATGCATTTCTTTCATTGTACACTATGTTCTTCATTCCAAATCCAAATCGAGGACTTCCACTTAGTAGACTACGTATTGTGCATCATTTAAATTCATAGTGTTCTGTAAATTTCAGAGAGCACTTTAATGTAAGTTTGGATTTGTTTATTTTAAAATGTATTTCTAAAGTGCAATATTTTATTGATTTTAGTCCATTTACCACACTGTAAAGCAGTGGAGTGGTAAATTAATTTGCTGGCATTCAAGGTTAGAACCAGAGCATAATTTCCCTGACTGTTAGTCAGGCCATGGTGTGATCGAGTTTGGCTTAATTGGGCTATATAAGACAGCCACACACTCTGCTCTCCCTCATTTGGATTTTTTGGTCTGCCTGCCCACCTCCTTTCACAGAGTAATTTGTACTGGTCACTTTGGGGCTGGAAAAGAATTTTCCCTCTTTTTCTCAGTGTTTTTTTCACTTACCCTACACTGTCACAGAGAAATGGACAATTGTCTAAGGGTGGTATCATTTAAATAGGTTTTGATGGATCTCTGACCCGGTGATACACTTAATGACACATTTTGTGTTGGATAGGAATTCTTCGCCTGAGAATTAGGCAATCTGGGGGTTGTCATGGATCTCCATAGTGACTTTGGGGGCTTACACCCTACAGTTGGCCCTCCAGTATTCAAGCTGGACCTTTGAGTAACCATTATCAGGGATTGGTCTAAGGGGCTTTGGTGTTTCAACCAGGGAGGCTGGGGGCTCAAGTCAGGGGTAACCATCTACTTCAGCCCCTCTCAAATACTCCAATGACTTCTTGCAGTGGCTTACATTAAATTCACTCATAATTAATAAAGCAGGGTTGCTTACCTGTAATCAGGTTTCTTCAAGTGGCTATCTGTGGAATCTGCATATATGGTATTGATTACGCCTAAGCAATACTATTGGAACACTCTCAGCTATGAAACTTTGGCTATAGCCCCACCCGGCCTTCCCATGAGGCATATAAACCCCAGGTGGGGATGTAGCCGCAGTTCCTGCCGGCAACGGATGAAAAAGTGGCATGACAATCAATGGGGAGGATGGGTGGGGATCTACAGATTCCACAGATGACCACTCGAAGAAACCTGGTTACAGGTAAGCAACCCTGCTTTTTCCTTAGTGGTCTCTGTGGAATCATCATATATGGTAGACTAACAAGCAACTCACCATGGCTGGTGGGCATCATGCCACTGTCAAAAAAGGACTGCTCTGCCAAACACTGCATCCTGTTTGGATTGGAGGTCCATCTTGTAGTGAGTTACAAATGTCAATGGCGACAGACATCTTCTAATGCCACTCCATGGTGGTAAGCCGTCGTTATGGCCATTGCTCTTGTAGAATGGCCCCTTACTTGGAATGGAGGCTCTTTGCCATCCAACTGATAGGGTAGCTTTATTGTAGCCACTACCCATGCTGACAGTCTCTAAAAAGAGATAGGTAATCCCTGAGTGGAAGAGCGATAATGAAGGGAGAGTCTAGGTGACTTCCTAAAGTCTTTAGTCCTTTTGAGGTAGTATGATAAACACTCTACAGACATCTAGGAGGT
The DNA here is from genome assembly GCF_035594765.1 of Anolis carolinensis. Taxonomy (NCBI): domain Eukaryota; kingdom Metazoa; phylum Chordata; class Lepidosauria; order Squamata; family Anolidae; genus Anolis; species Anolis carolinensis. Next base: position 333,794,178 of record NC_085841.1, on the reverse strand, counting down.
GAAGAGAGATCCAGTGGTGTTGTCGGAGCCTGAAAGAAAGCTGGTAAGACTATATCTTGTGTATTGTGAAAAGATGAAGTGACCTTTGGGAGAAAGGAAATATAACTCCACATCACCACTTTATCTGCATGAAAATGCATATAAGGGGCATCAGTGAGTGCAAAGCTTGCTAGTCCTCCTTGCAGATGTAATGGCCACCAGAAAGGCTGTCTTCCATGAGAGATGGCAGAGCTGTGCTGTGGCCAGCGGCTAGAGATTACAAGAAGGTGTCGGCAGCGCTGTCGGTGGCTTGATGTTTTTATATCCCCGTAAAAAAAAGTTGCACCATAGGGTCTTGGAATACTGAAGGAAAACCTTCCTTTTTCCTATATGCTGAAATGGCTGCCAAATAACATTTCAAAGAAGAAAATGCCAAACCTTTAGCTGTAAGAGAAGGAAGGAAATCTAGCAGCACTGCCGTGGGTGCTGTGAGAGGGTCCAACTGATGCTGTCTTGCTAAGGCCACAAACGTATCCCACTTGCATTGATATGAACACTTTGTGGACGGACGATGTGCTGCTTCTAGTATTGCCTGGACGGTGTGGGAGAACGATGCAGGTGAATGTGCCATGCCGGGAGCTGCAGCCATTGTATGTCCGGATGCCGAACATGCCCCTGTTCCAAGGTGAGAAGATTGGGATGGAGAGGAAGACAGCAGTAGTTGCTGCCCACCAGTTCCCGGAGCACTGGGAACCATGGCTGCTGGGGCCACCATGGCGCTGTCAGAATGCAGTTGGCATTGTCCTGGTAGATTTCAGAGATCACCCTGGTTAGCAGTGGTATCGGAGGAAAGGCGTACAGCAGCTGGCCCTCCCATTTGTAGAGGAAGGCATCCCCGAGATTCCCAGTGCCGGGGCTGCAACATGACTGAAAACAGTAATGGTGGCACTTGGAATTGTCTGCCAATGCAAACAGGTCAATGAGCAGCTGACCTCATTTTGGAAGAGGGTTTCCACTTCTACTTGATGCACAACCACTCGTGATTGCTAACCAGTACTGTGCTCAGTTGGTCGGCCAAGATGTCCTGGCCTGGGACATGAAGTGCTATGAGGTGGATGGAATGCCGAATACACCTGTTGCACCCCAAGGCAGCGTGAGCATTCGAAAACCAGACAAGAGCCAATATAACACACTATATCTTTATTAAAACAATTATAAATCCAAAAGGAATTAGGTATAGAGTCTGAGTAAGGAATAGTTCTTTTCAGAAAGTCAATGACGGTTTCAATTGTGTGAAGGAAAAGGTCCGATATTATAATCCACAATGAGAACTCGATAGCTCTCCCAAGAAATCAAAGTCCATGAAGTTAAACAGGGAAACAAGGCTGGCAGAAAACAGAGTTCTATCCACTGGAAATGCTTCATAGCAATCAAGGTAACAAAGTTGTTAAAGCTGAGGCAAACTTGAATCAGGAACAAGGAATAACATCCGAAGTAAAGTCAGGGTCTATTTGAGAGTCGCGACATGGCACGGCCCGACTGGAACTGGAAACTTGGCTTGAAACGGGAACTAGGAACGGAGAAACCTTTCTCCAAAAAACATCGTTGACACCGCAAGGAAATCTACCAAACAACACACTTTTAACAGATTCTGGGCTATTCAGAATTTGGGGAGTACAAACTCCTAAAACATTTCCAAGGGAACGCTACCCATTTTCCCATCTGTTTGCCAGTCTCTGGCTGCGGCAGATTTCCTGTTTTGCACTTCTTTGTCTAGTCACAAAATCTCTACGATTAAAAACCCCGTTCCCAGACATTTCTTCCACATCTGGCTCCATCTGCGAGAGAGGACTAGATGAATCCTCTCCAATTAACAAATCTCCAGCGTCAACATTTTCAGGCACCTGCAGCTGTAAAGGCCCCTCTGTGGAGGGTGCAATGTCAGTAAATTCCTCATTATCTATGTCAAAGTGCAGATCCTGAAACACTGCAGGCCTTGGTGCCCTAGCTGGCTGGGACCTAACAACACCAGTCCCAAAGCTGGATGGTCAGCTGAAGCAGTGACCAGTTCCGTGTGCCTTCCTGTTTGTTGACATACCATAGTACGGCAATATTGTCTGCCCATACCTGCATTGTGCGGTTGGAGAGGATATTCCTGAATGCCTGAAGAACCTTGAAGAGTGCCAAAAGTTCCAGGAGGTTGATGTGATGGACTCCGCTGGAGAGAAATAACCCTGGACAGTGAGAAACCGGGAGTGTGCTCCCAACCCATGCAGAGAGGTATCTGTCGTTATCATTCTGGATGGTCCACGAGGCCGGAAGGGCATACCACTGCATACATTTGCCTGAAGCATCCACCAGCGGAGGGACCATCTAACCCATGAAGGTAAATGCAACATGGTTTGTGGTGCATCGTGAAGGGGGTCAAAGGCTTGAAGAAACCACACCTGAAGAGGGCACATCCTGAGGCATGCGTATACCGTAACTACTGTCGTGGTTGCCATGTACCCTAAGAGGGACTGAACACATTTAGCCTGTATGCATGATGAGTAAAGAGCATCATTGAGTGCTACTCGAAGGGCTTGAAAACGATCTTCGGGTAAGTAAGCAAGCCCTGCCACTCTGAGAATTGAGGCACACCCCGATAAACTGGATGCACTGTTGTGGTTGAAGGTGGGATTTGTTGCCATTGACCACCAGACCCAGGTCCTGGAGAAGGGAGAGGGTAAACTGAATGTCATGCAGAAGCTGCTGCCATGACCGTGCCATGAGAAGCCAGTCGTCTATGTACAGGAATATTATGACCCCCCTTGTACATGAAGGCAGGCTGCGACAACTGCCTTAACTTTCGTGAACACCCTTGGTGCTGTACAGATCCCAAAGTGTAAGACTTGAAAGGAGAAAGCATGCTGGCCAATCATAAACAAAAGATACTTGTGATGACAGGGTGCAATAGGGATGTGAAAGTACGCATCCCGGAGATCTATAGTGGTGAACTACGCCCCCTCAGGTAACAACAGGAGGATAGTAGCTGAGGTTACCATTCAAAACGCGCCAGAATAAATGGCAACTACCTTAAGTCCAGGATAGGATGCTGATCACCGTCCTTCTTAGGGACTAGGAAATATCGTGAAAAAAATGCTTCAGAAAAGAAATCTGCGTGCAATAGGAAAATCACCCCTTTATTCAATAAAGTATGAATCTCCAGCCAGAGAACCTCAGATGGCTGCGTGGCCTTAACATAGCCTATCTTCAGAAACGTATGAAACTCAAGAGCATAACCATGCTGTATTATACTTTGGACCCACTTATCTATGGTAATTCGATGCCAAGCTTGGGAAAACTCCGCCAAGTGTGTTCCAAACTGAAAATGTACCCTTGGTGTGGGATATCCCTGCACTGCAGGCTTCGAAAATAATACACCATTTGAAGAATCAGGGCCCACCACCATGTGTGCCATCACTGTGCTGTGAAGAGGGGAATGGAAATCAGGCAAGGCATTAGCACCGCTTAAAGCGGCACTTCGACTTGAGCTGATAACACCTTTACTCTATTGGTTTGAGTGACTTGGAGGAGGTTGCCCTGACGTTGCTGTTGATGTTGCCTGAGGAAATCATATATTGCCTGAAGCATAAGACCTACGAGCCTGCGAGGTGGATGGTGTCCATCTACTCCTGGCCTGATAAGTTTGCTGAAGATGAAAACCATACTTGGAGGCAGCCTAGCATATCTCTTGAGTATTCTTCAACTTTGTATCTGTGTCAGGATGGAACACTCCATCATTGTGGGTCGGAAGGCTTTTCCGCCAATGCTTTGCCATCCTCTGATAGAGGCCCTGAGCCAAGCCTGGTGACGAATCATGGTAGATGTTGAAAACATACTTCCTGCCACTTCTGCTGTATCCTTCAACATGTCTTTCTGTGCTCTTGTCAGAATGAAAGCCTCCTCCTGAATAGTCTTTAAATAAGTTTGGTGCTGCTGTGAAAGGGAGTCCAGATATGGAGCTATCTTGTTCCACAGGTACTCTTGATATGTAGCCATGTATGCACCTTAATGCGCTAAGCGCATCACTATGCCAGCATTTTGACTCAAACTTCCTGCCCTCTTTGTCTCACCCATGGTGCTTTTGCCAGGTCAACTTTATAAAGAGTGTCTGCTCTTCTAGGTACTGGAGAAACTAGCAAGGGTGCTAAGTCTGGTGCTGTTGCAAGCTTGAACAGGTACGGAACTGATGGCAATGCAGTTGTTGCCGGACCCTGCTGCTGTTGTTGATCAGAAGGTAAGAGATGGTTCTCAACTGGTTGATCAGGATGTGTGACTGGGTCAATGCCTTCCAGTCACACAGAAGCAGCATAAATGAAGAAAAACTAGTAAAGCCCTCTGGCAGCAATGACTCAGACTGATGATGAGGCTGCTTGTCCTCTTCAGAGTGAGATGACTCTGAATGTGAGGGGGAAAGACCTTTCTTAGGGTCTACTCCTGGATTCTGCAGCAGCTGTGAAAGGGCCTGCTGCTGCGGGGTGGCTGTGCACATTCTTGAAGTGGACCAAAGAAATAAACATGGCTCCCTTGTTGACTTGACTGCCTCCTCGATGGGGAAGGGAAAGATGCTTTTTTTCTCTCCTTTCTAGCTTGTGACGTTAAAGCCATGCAAGCTGAACAGCTTTTAGCCACACGCCCCTCCCCCAAACACACAATAAACTTATTGTGTCCATCGGTGGCTGGTAGTTTCTCCACACAAGAAGCACATTTTTTAAAGAGAGCCATAGTCAAAACAATCCAAGGTCGTTTAACTGTATAAAGGAGTAAAGCCAAAGCGTAGTCAAAACAGTCCAAGTCAAAAAGAGTTCCAGAGAGTTAAAAAAAAAATTGTCTAACAAACCTAGTCAAAAATATATCAGGAGAGGTTCCTTAAGCTGTTTATAAGGCGGCGGAAGAAAGGGGAACTGTGGCTACATCCCCACCCAGGGCTTATATGCCTCATAGGAAGGCTGGGCGGGGCTATAGCCAAAGCTTCACAGCTGAGAGTGTTCTGATAGTATTGCTTAGGTGTAATCAATACCATGTGCTGATTCCACAGAGACCACAAAGGAGAAACTTAAATATATATCATCAGAAACTATACATGTACAGATCTAACCAGCAGAATACAGTTGTAGAGTTTCACAATTAAGTACACTGACACAGTTAAATCACTCAAATTTTCATATATGCAGTCCCTCCCTCAAAAATAAATCCTCAACCATTTGGCCTGTTAGGGAAGTTCTATCTGAACAAAAGAATGTCTTTTTCTAGGCACTCAGAAATGTGTCCATTTCACTTTCTCCAATATTTGAAATCTGCAAATTGCTTTAGAAATACACTGATACACTTTATTTCTTGCTTTAAGAGTGGGAAATAAGAGATATTCAAGAAACACATAATTACATCTGGTAAATCCAATATCTTTTCATAACTTTTTGACCTGTCCATGTGATAGTTCATGTTCTCTCTTTTTGCCTTAGATTCCAGGTTATGACACTGAACTCTCAGTGACTTCTTGGAATGATGATTGTGGGAATACATAGCCAGGCTTGGTCAATCTCAGCAGTAAAACTCTCCTTGAAATGTCAGTTATTAAGTACACTGACACAGTTAAATCACTCAAATTTTCATATATGCAGTCCCTCCCTCAAAAATAAATCCTCAACCATTTGGCCTGTTAGGGAAGTTCTATCTGAACAAAAGAATGTCTTTTTCTAGGCACTCAGAAATGTGTCCATTTCACTTTCTCCAATATTTGAAATCTGCAAATTGCTTTAGAAATACACTGATACACTTTATTTCTTGCTTTAAGAGTGGGAAATAAGAGATATTCAAGAAACACATAATTACATCTGGTAAATCCAATATCTTTTCATAACTTTTTGACCTGTCCATGTGATAGTTCATGTTCTCTCTTTTTGCCTTAGATTCCAGGTTATGACACTGAACTCTCAGTGACTTCTTGGAATGATGATTGTGGGAATACATAGCCAGGCTTGGTCAATCTCAGCAGTAAAACTCTCCTTGAAATGTCAGTTTATTGCCATCTTTCCTTGCTCCCATGATGGTAAGCTAGTTTCATTAGATTAAGTGGATATGGCTGGATGTGGATAAGAGGCAGGGGAGAAAGTATCAAAAGAGAGACAAAGATCTGCCTATAGTCTCAAGAAAATCATGAGAAATGCTTGTGTTCCCCTAACACTCAGAAGCACCTAAACTGACTACTACAGCTGATATGAGCTCATCTTTTATTATATGGTTACTGACTCTCAAGCATATCTGCAATTAGAAAAAAAATGATTTATTATTTGAAGCACTTCCTTGTATTTTCATGCAAATGTTACCAGCCAAGTTGAATGAGGAATTAGCTGGGGAAAGGAACTGCAGCTGTGAGCTTAACTTTTGCAGATTTGCTTATTTGTGGATTAGATTTTGTGTAGAATTTCTATGTCCTCCCATGTGACTCTATGGTCCACTTTTATTGGAGAACCTAGATATTTCTAGGAAGGTGTTCTCTCAGGTAAAAAAGTAGTTTTTAAAATGCATTTTCCCATCTTTGCAGATGAGCGCAGATGACCTCCCTCTGTCAGCTCCAGCTCCACGTGGGGACATGAGAGAAGCCCAGTGAAACGTAAAAGGGAAAGTATGGTATGTAATGTGTGAGTACTATGTTAGTAATGTAATATTATCTTCTATATAAACAACTTTTAGTGGCACTTGTACACATGTTCACTGTAGATTATAGACATCTGCGTTTTGAGTTACATGAGAGAAGCCCCCCACAAGAATGGCAAAACATCAAACATCCGGGCGTCCCCTGGGCAACGTCTTTGCAGATGACCAATTGTCTCACACCAGAAGTGACTTGCAGTTTCTCAAGTCACTCCTGACATGAAAAAAGGTAGTCCTGTGCACCTAACCCCTGCAAAAGTGGAAGGTCTACCTTACTTTGCAGCTCTAATGATCTGAAAGATAGGAAATAATCCCAATTATCCAGATTTACCAAAAAGAAATACGAAAAGGCCAGGCTTATACTTTCACAGAAGTATAGGCATTGACATTATCTAGCCTATTTGCATCTGTTAAATTATCTAGATCCTTTCCACTACAAATTCGTTTTCAACTGAGAACCCAGTGCTTTCCCATACTAGAAAAATCATTTTGATAATCTGCTAGTAGGTTCAACAAATAGCATCTACCATGCCATTGCAACAATTATGTGGGAGCCAGTAGTTGGAGCAGCAGCAACTGTAGAATCTACACCAAGTGTCAGCACCTTAGATAGTTCTTTTGAAGCTTAGATTGTGCCTGGAACACATTGATGAACCCACTAACATGGGTGTTATTAGCTGCCACTGAATGTATATGAACATATAAAACCATGTTAGATAACACTAAGATTGTATAATGTGGTAATATCAACTAGGAATATCAGTTGCTGCTTTAGGCCAATAGCTTCCTACACCTTCATAGGATTTCATATCCTGGAATGGATATGTCATTCTCTCCTCATTTTCACCCTACCCCAGATACTCCACTAGCTACATGCACCATTTATTCTGAAATAACAAATGATCAGATGGCCAATTCTGATTTTAAAAAAAGAAAACTGTTTTGGGCTCCAAAAGTTGTATGCCCTTAAAGATATCTGAAAATAGAAAATCACATCCCTGGAAACATTTTAGAAACAACATAACTATCTTTCAGTTTGTAGGTACAATGAAAAGTATTGGTCACAATTTATAAAGATGCCTGTGATCCAGGAATCATGAGTACTACTTCCATATGAGCCCACCAATACCTTAAAATCATGATCACAAGGCAGTCTTTATTTGCTCCCATTGGAAGTAGGTAGTGGCCAAAAATGCCAATTCTTAACAAGATTACCCATCTAGCATTCACTTTGAAATTTGTGTCATGGCAATCTATCACTGTTATAACCATCTTCATGATCCCAAGCTTTTAATACTTAGTAAATTGATGCTACTGATTTTATTTTTTCCCTGCTGTGCTTCTGTTTCTATGGAAGGGATTCTGAAATTGTCATACACGCATTGTTACTGTAACTAAAACATTGTAAACCTAAAATGTTGAATACAACCTTCACAACAATGTGTGTTTCCACTGACACAATTTCATGGCATAAGTGCTGGGCAAGATCATCAGAGGTTTTTTGGCACAATTGTGATTTTTGGGAGTGGGGCATTTCAGAACTTATTTTCTCTATACTTCAAAAATGTCCTTGTGCAAAAAATTATTCTGTCTGATCCTCTTTGTGTAGCCTATATTTTTCATGAAACCCATTTTCTGCAAAAAGTTTTAGATTCCACACACATGCACATCTTTTTGTGCAACCATTTTTTTTCATAATAAAATCCCAATATATGAAAAAATTTTCAATGGATGCCATCCTTCCACTTAAACCTCTACTCTCTTCCTCTAACAAGTCCAATCTTTGTAGTTGGCATCAGTTAAAGTTGGCTTTTTCAGTAGACTTTAGTAGAAACCAGTTCCCCCAGGTGAGTTAAAGGGAAATTTCCCTCTGGCAGAACCAGTAAGAAAATGCTTGCTGTAGAAAGCTGGAAGACACTTTAACAATAATGTGAGTGGACTGCCTCTAGCCGACCTTTCAACAGTACTGTTGAACTAGCATTCAGCATCCCATCCCGGTAGAATGGACTAGCTCATTAAGAGCTTTTTCCATTAAAGCAATAATCATCTTCTGACTGCAATTCAAATGAGTGCTTCTCATCTACATCAGAGCTGAAAAGGAAAGACTATAAGGGGGAAATGTCCTGAAATGAGAAAGCATCTGCGAATAAAATTCTATATTGTATTCAAGAGGCTGCGACTACATCACAATTCATGAGCTCCCATTGTCTCTCCATTTCCGAACCCACTTGTTAGAGAGTAATAAGACTTTCACATTACTTGTTAAGTGACGAAGTGCGGCTGTGAGGCAGTGATATCTCTGTATTCGTTCATAAATGAGAAAGAAAAAAAGGAGGGGACAGATACATAAAATATCAAATTGCAGTGATATGTGATATGCATGTCAGAGGATGTATATAGAATGCAGAATGCATGTACAGATTAAAATGATTTAAAATGCATATATGTTGTGTCTGGGGGCAAGATGTAGGCAGGCAAGATATACTCTGTTTCATTGAGAGATATGACATGGTGCCAGATATTCATGTTCATACTGCTTTTATGAGTGATATAACAAGACAAGTGTTCAGATTGCCAGACAACTTACATACAGATGGAACATGCCGTTAAGCACAGTATATGGAAATGTCCTGCTATTTGTTTTTGAAGTTATATTCCTTATTGTCTTGACACAAGTTCTCTTGTTGGCCACACTCAATACAGAATAAGAAAAGACAACATGTAAAACTGAAATCAGGCTGCAATTCTATGTGCATTTATCAATAAATAAGCATCATGGAACTCAGTAGGCAATCAAACATGCCTACATACCCTAAAGGTTCCAGATCTGATTTCAGATGCAAAGCTGGATCAACTTTGGTTAATGGGAGACCATAAATGAATATCAGGTGCTATGGGCTATATTTCATAGGGAAATAATGGCAAAATCACCCCTGAGCATTCCTTGCCTAAGAAAAACCTATGAAATTCATGAGGTTGCCATAAGTCTACAGATGCCTTGAAGGAACAGAGAGAGAGCAGCATAGATGTTTTATCCTATCCTGTCCAATCCACCAGTTGCTGATGGAATGGATTCCTTCCCCTGCCATTGTTCCCTCCCCCAGGGTGCTTTCCAAATCTATTCTGGAGGGAAAATCACATCGAAGAAGGAGACACTGAGTCTCATTACACTGGATGAAACCCCTAGGTTTGTGTTAACATTGTATGCCTTCAAGTAATTTCTCACTTATGACAGCCCTAAGGCAATTCTATTTTGAGATTTTGTTCAGAGGGGGGGGGTGCTTTTTCTATTCCCCTGAAATTGAGAAAATGTGATTTTCCAGTCATTCAATGGATTTCCATCGCCTATATCACTACTATCCTTGGGTTTATACTGTTATTCTATGTAGGCAATACAAGTGCATCAGTTTCATGAGTTGTTAGAGTGCAGGTCTGCTCTTCAAATGTGTTTTCAATACCTATCAATTATCCCCTTCATTTTCCCCCTGAAAAGTGGTTAAGGGAACCCTTAAAGGTAAAATTTGTCATTTTGCCACATCCTCACCTGGTTTTAAGTATGAAAAGACCTTAAAAACAAACTTAGAAGTGAATGAGCATACCTAAAATCAAATTACCCCCCCCCTCCCAGTAACATCCATATATTGTAGAACAGCTTACCTAATTACCCAATCATTCAAATTTGCTATTTTGGATCATTGGTGAAACAACTGGAGGGATTGGAAAAATTGGTAAATTACTGGTGGGAACGATGTGGGATATGAAGCATAGCACTAGGTCTTGAGGTGGATGTGGCCTATGAAAATAGCTCACCTTTTTGTTAGAGAAAAATGAAACTAAGGATCATCTTTCTTGGCTCCTTATTTCAACATAGGACACATTTCACCTCTTTCAAGCCAAGGAATGAGGGCCGGCACTAAGATTTGAATTGAGGTAGCAAGATGATTTTTGCAAGTTTATTAAAGGGTTGTTATTGTTACTATATACCTAGTGAATCATTACAGTGTCTTGACCCTTGAATAATTCTGCAAAGGTTAGGCTAGAACTTTTCCTAGCAAGCATAGCCTCTACTCAGCCAGTTTTAAACAAGAATTTAATACTTATGTCTTATGTTTAATCTTTTTATGTGTATTTTAATATGTATTTTGTAGAACTATATTTTAATATGTGTATTTTACATTATGTTTTAGATGATTGTGTGTTTTAGCGATGTTGCAACCCACCTTGAGCCATGGGGAGAGCTGAGTAAGAAATAAAATTGTTGTTGTTGATGTTGTTGTTGTTGTTGTTGTTGTTGTTTTTGCTGTTATTATTATTAGTAGTAGTACTCTTTGGCTCCTCAGCTTCTACCGTGTTTCCCCGAAAATAAGACAGTGTCTTATATTAATTTTTGCTCCCAAAGATGCACTAGGTCTTATTTTCAGGGGATGTCTTATTTGTCTATGAAGAAGAATTCACATTTATTGTTGAACAAAAAAGGAACATTTATTATATACTGTACAGTAGTTGTCATCACAAACCAGCATAACCAGACAAACTGTGAATCCTATCACGAATTTCTTGTTACTACCAATATTTCCATGTACAACATTCTATGGTACGTACATTTACCAATCCTGCATGCTCTGGTGTTCTGTTCATTGGACATGCTTCCAAACAAAAACTTTGCTAGGTCTTACTTTCGGGGGAGGCCTTATATTTAACAATTCAGCAAAACATTTACTAGGTCTTATTTTCTGAGGATGTCTTATTTTAGGGGAAACAGGGTAGTTTGTGATTTCTATCTTTGAGACAGTGGTAGTTGGAAACTCCCGTGTCATTGAAGTGCTGAATCTGTTCCGAGTCTCAGTTGGGATTTTTAAAGGATATTTGAGTAAGTGCAGCTTTACCAAATTTTGTTCTATGGCAGGAGTAGGATGTTAGACGTTTCTAGACTATAGTTCCCACAACATAGCCTACTAAGGAATAATGGAAGTTGCATCTTAACAACAGCTAGGAGGCCATGTGTTTCCAACTCCTACATTCCATCTGTGACAGGAACAGAATTACCAACAGTGTATTAGAGTCATATGTATTTATGTTTAAAGGTTTATTGCTTTAGTGGAAATATTAGTCTTAACAGCTAGCTTATGTTTCACTGATTTAAATGTGTGTATGGCATAAAATATGAAATCTGAATCCAATCTAATGATATTAGCATTTGGGGGGGGGAGGGGTCCGATTTTGCATAATCTGAGCAGAGCAGCTGATGATGGGATCACGGAAGTCTGTCATTCATAGGGTCACCATACATCTTAGAGTACTTCTATACTGCAGAAGTATTGCATGTTGACACCATTTTAACTGCCACAGCTCAGTGCTATGGACATGGGAACTGTAATTTTACAAGGTCTTTAATCTTCAGTGCCAAATAGTACTGGTACCTCACCAAAGTACAATTCCCAAATGTCAATTGAACTGAGTCCAGGCAATTAAAGTGTTTCAAACTGCATCAATCCTACAAGTTAGTGGCCCCCTAGTGGACCTGATGACAATGAACAACAAACTTGACTTTTATTTGGCCTTGGAGACAAGCCCACCCCTACTCTTATTTAACACAATTGTTCTGCCAAAGTTTGAATGAAAGTCCTAATCTCTGACAGCAAACACTCTTAAGCATGTTTCACTTCTATCAGTTCATTCTGCACTAGTGTTGGTGGAGAAAACAAGATGAGTGACACCCTTGAATCCCCTGGACTCCTGGAATTTATTAGACATTTACAAATCAGACAAGGCAAAAAGAGACTAAAGTGGAAAGAAGCCATTTTCAAAGGGAGTTGAGCACAACAAGGAAATAAAAAGATGAATAAACCTGTCACTGGCTTTTTCTTTATGGAGCTCAGGCATAGTTATTAGGTGCCCGGGAAGAAGGCAGACTAGATATATGGCTCCTAATACATCGTCCATAATACAACACTGTGCAGAAGGCATACAACTTTTCAAAGAGTTGTCAGCATCGGGAATAAATAGTGTTTTATAGAGGGGGTGGGGGTGACCAGAAGGCTATCGACTGAGCATTTTGGGTGGCATGTGAAAGAACCAGCAAGTGCTTTTCTTCTTCTTCACGCTCTCCTTGTGAAAATTGGAGAAATTATGAAGTGTTTATTATTTCCCTCCTAATAAGTTAGTTGAAATTTTTTACAGCTCATAAAAACTGATGGACTGTGCTAGCCGGTATGAATAGCACACAAAGCTTTGCCAAATGCATTTGCTTCCAAATGTGGATCCTTTCAGCTCTCTGTCTTTAACTTTATCTGGCAAATCCTTTGTAACTATCAATTTCCCCACTGTCTTCTGGATATGTGCTTCTCCAGTTTCTTGAATCTGTTATACAATTCAACCAAATGCCTCTTGACTGTCTACTGCATACTTCCCTCTTTCATTTTTCCCTGGATGCCCACAAAAGTTTATGGCTACTACCACTGCTGTTTCTACTCCTATAGAAAAAGTACATTAAAGCAAATACCACATTAGCCAGAAATTAAGTACAGAAGTAATATTGTGGTAATCAACCAACGATTTTACAAAAGGCATGTAATTCTTCATGAATTTTGTTCTTTAAGGAAATGATGAAGAATTTTATCAATTCCCTTCCTGCTGTCAAGAGGTCTTCAAAAATAGCAACATTTTCAAAGACTATTCTCAATTCAGGACTTATTCTGCATGAAATATGCACATTTCTGCAGAGGAAACACTGTCTTCGCCAAAAATATTTTTGCATAGAAATACCATTTCCTGCACAGAAAATGCTGAGGGTCTTGGCACAAAAACAAATGCAAATTTTGTGCAGAATAAGTCCACAGGATAAGAAACAGAATTTTCTACACAGGAAACAACTTTTCTGCTCAGAAGATAATAGTTCTGGGCAAAAATGGTTTTTGCAGACAGCAAATTCTGTTTCATGTTTAGAAAATAATCTTCTCATCATTCAATGAAAGGCAACCCAACAAACTCTGAGGCAGTATATTCCACAGTTCTTACTTTCAAGGATTTCTTCCTAATGTTTAGGTGGAATCCCTTTTCCTGCAATTTGAATCCATTTTGCCTATTCTCTGGAGCAGCTGAAAACATCTTCAGTATGACATCCTTTCAAATATTTAAACATAGTTATAATGTCCCTTCTTAACCTTCTCTTTTCCAGGCTAAACCCATTCAGCTTCCTAAGCTGCTTCTCATAGGTTATGATCTTTCATAGGTTATGGCCCCCTCCCTGCTTTCCTTCAGAAAGCAAATAAAAACTTTCCTCTGGAGGGAAGCTTTTGGGAAAGACAATGAGTAATGAGCAAGCATGTTAAATGGCAAAGGATTATGACATGATGGCAATGGTTTGGAGCTGGTTTTTAATTATAGCTTGTTTTAATTATTGTTTTATTATGTACTGTAGTTTTATATAATTTATATGGCGTGTTAAATTTTTTGTATCTGTGACATATTTATTTTGAGTTTTTAAAAAAATTGTCTTAGATTCACACGGCATCAAATTGCTACGGAGTGTTAGCTGCTCCGGGTCCCTCAATGAGGGAGAGAGGGTGGAGTATAAAACAAAAAGGCTGCTATAATGTTGGTTACCTTTCTCTGCACAGAAACAAATCATAAGCATTCAATGGGAAGAGTTTCATCAAGAACATTTAAAAAGATCAACTCTCCACCCAAACCATGGTCCGGAACCCCCACAGTACCTATTTACATTTTTGAAAGTTGCACACACATATTTTGCATATTGTATATGATTTTTACATAATTTGGAATATTAGCTATAATTGCATGTTCATATACTTTTTTCCTCTTAATTTATATCTTCAGGTGAGAACCAGTTGCCTGAGCATTGGAATATCCCTGCTCGGTCATGGAAACCCACTGAGCAATTTTAAGAAAGTCACACTCTTTTTGGTTTCAGGAGGCAAAAGCAACCTCCCCCCCCCCACCGGCCCCCGTCCGCCTTTGGCAAAAGCAAAGCTTGCCAAAATGATACTATGTAAGGATTTTTTTTTTTTTGCTTGAAAATAAAACATGGATTAAAATCTAGTTGTATTTTTATCTGCTATATTCTTAATCTGAAACCAAAGTTGGGTTGTTTTCTTTAAAAAAAATCATTTTTTTAAGGGATAAAAAGGTAATATCATTATATCAATGGTCTAAATCAGTTGTTCTCAACCTGTAAGTCCCCAGATATTTTGGCCTTCAACTCCCAGAAATCCTAACAGCAGGTGAACTGGCTTGGATTTCTGGAAGTTGTAGGTCAAAACACCTGGGGACACAACAGGTTGAGAACCACTAGTCTAAATGAAAGCAGTGTCATCATCATCACCACCATCATCAGCAAACCTTGAGCAAATGCCCACCTTGCCAAATACTGCATGCACATATTTGTCAGGCTTAAAAGGTATTTCTGAAAAATAAGGTACACAAAGAACTATTCAGATTTTGAAATGGAAATGACTACAATACAAATACTTTGGAAAATATTAGATCATGGCACTCTCTGCATCAGAAAAAAAGAACAAAATAAATAAATAAGTAAATTCATGCTGGATCACATCAACAGTTTATCTAGACCAGAATTCTGTTGACACAATGACTAGCCAGATGCTCAAGGGTAACCTAAGAGCAGTACATGAAGGCAATAACACTTGTTCCCTTCTCTGGTGGCACTAAAGCACCATGATCAGCTATTTTTATTCTGGTCTGCTTTTGGGTTTGACCGTTTCTGAAGTTGATAGGTATAAATCACTGACATTACTGCTCAACTACAAAGCTAGAGTCTCTTTAGTTTTGCCAGTCTTTTAATTTTGCTTTGCTTTCTGATTATTTAGCTAACCTTTTTTGTACTTTTTCTTGCACCAGCCTAAAGCTGCACATATTCTTTAAAGTGGGAATAAAACACAGGTTTCACATAATGACATTCAGATGCATGTTTCCATGAAGTTATCAGGATTTCTAGACATGGAATTTGATTTTCTGATAACATTGTTTGAAAAACAAGGGATAGTGTGACCACTTCTGCATCACCCGCACACGAACAAGGGGGGGAAAAGAATACAACTTACATATAATTTGTAAATGCTAATTTACTGTCATATATGCATATTCTGAAATAATTATATTAAAAGTATAATTGTTTAAGCAATCATTACAACTTAAATAGAAATAACTTACATCCCACAGTTCAGGGAAAGGCTTTGAGAAGTTGGTTTGTGTGTGACTGCTTGCTCAATCTGGAACTGTTGTTGGTCAATTTCAAGGCCCTCCCTTTCCCTTCTGATTTATTTTTAAATTAATCAAGGATAAGAGAATGTCTACAAATTGATGCCTGTCCTCTACGAGTTGGAACACATCCACCCGAAATCCTAAACACATTTGCTTTAATACTGTGTCTTACAGATTGAGAGCCAGCAGGAAATACATTTGAGTAGGCACTCATAGGATTGCATGGTCAAGTGAATCTTCTATTAAAAAGCCCAAATCTATTGATTGGCCAATATGGTACCCTACCATTTGCACATAAGATGTTAAATATGGCTGCTGTACTTCCTTAACCCTTGCTTAGCTTCCAGAACATTTTCTGGATGTTCTAGAATATTTATGTATTTATTTTTGTCATACAGTCAATCTCAAATAAGTCCCCAGTCAAGGACACTCCAGCTCTTACTTCTGCTATGCAAGACTGATGTTCTCCTCTCATGCCTGTCTGCCCTGCAGTGCTTCCTTTGCACTACTAATATAAAAATAGCTAAACTGGTCCAAGGCTAGAGACTCATGAGAAATAACCATTTCATGTTAGTTGCATTTCTCTTTTAGGACTTTTATTACAAAGTAAGAACAAGTCTGTACAGCTACAATAAAAGTACCAGATGCACATTATTTCTTCCATCACCAGCTTCTCTTTATCCTAAAGGTCTGTTAATATAAACAGAATTGTGGTTGCTAAAAATATAAGGACTGGTGCCCAGTCATGCTACAGTGCTACATTTAACTTTATGAGCCACAGCAACATCTCGGGGAATCTGGGATTTGCAATGCAGAGAGGGATGTTTCAAATTCTTAGCCAACACACGCTAATGTTTCACTCAATCCCAGGATTAATAATTATTATTAATAGAATAATGGTATTATAATTGTATAATGTGAATGGGCCCAATTCCTTATATTTTTAGGAACAGCAATTCTGTTTATATTTGCTATTGTTGTTCCCACACAGGAGCAAGAAAGAACCTAAAGTATGAGCTCAGGCATTGCTCATGGAGTTAAATCCAACTGTTCGAAAGTAGATCTACTGAATCAATAGGACAGAAATAAGTATGATTTAACAAGTCACATTCATTCAATGGGTTTACTCTAACCGAGACTAACAACTAGATTTAGCCTATGATTTCCCAAAGCTATTCCTTTACTTTATTCTCACATCACCTTGAAGCTCTAATTCTGTCTTTGAATTAAGGTGGCTGCTGTTTCTTCGCTTCAGTGGCCCTCCTGTATGACTTCATAGTCATATCAGCCGACATATAAATCTGCAATTCAGGCAGGTGGAAAAGGCCAGGGCAGCATGGCAGTGATTTGTCCTTTCAATAAAGGTGAGTTACATCCTCATTTAATTAAGCCTTCTATTCACTCTGCTGTTAAGCTTGGATTGCTGCATTTTTCTTTGCTACATAAACAAGTTTTATGGATCATTACATGGAAAGGTGCACAGAATCAGATAAACCAAGTCAAGAGAGAGAGAGAGAGACTGAAAGAGAGGCTTCTTTGATAAGGGAACATTCAAATAGCAAATTCATTTGGCTCAGGTATTTCAGGAACTCTTGTTAAGTTATGCAGCAGGTTAAAAAAACATTTTCAAACTGATGTAGATCTTCCATCTGTCTTCTATCCCTAATCATGCAAAGAGAGCTTGATCAAATATTCAGAAAAATAGGGGCAGTGGACTCTATCATATTAAAAGGCATGGAGGAGAGTGCATTCTTGAATAGGGATAGCTTCCCATGTATAAAAGTTATGTGAAGGCCACTAAAAAGTTTGTTTTTATTGTGTGCCTCCAATTCATTTGTGACTTTCGAAAACTTTAAGATGAGCCTTTCACAGCAATTCTAAGTGAACCTAATACAGGGTTTCCTTGGCAAGACTGGATCAGAGTGGGTTTACCTCTACTTTCCTTTGAGGCTACAAGAGTGTGACTTGCCCAAGGTTTCCATGATGATTTCCATGACTAAGCAAGGTTTGAACCCTGTTCTCCAGGGTAATAGTCCAATTCATTACATCACACTGGATTTCAAGTTGTCTATGGCCCCATCTACACTGCCATATATTGAAATGTGAAACTTTATTATATGGTTATTGTAGACTTACATAATGCCATTTAACTATATTGAACTATGAATCTACAGTATTCATATTTTGCAGTTTCAAACTGGCAGTGTAGATGGGGCCCATACCTATACATTCCACACATTAATATCTGTACATGACTAGCTTTTCTGCCAATTATGAGAGGGATTGCAACTTTTGTTCTTGATTCATCATCAAAACTGTGACAGTCTGCTGCAACATGTTTTATGACCTTTGCATAATATCCATTTTTGGAGTAAAGAGACAGAAAAGGTGAGAAAGGACTTTGGCCAGAGGTGGCAGCCATAGATTGCAGGGGTCAAACTGTAAGTGAGCAAATGATCAAAAGCAAAGACACCACACCAGCAATGACAGCAAAAAAGGTTCAGACAAAGGCAACAGGAGCACCATGGAAGGACTCAGACAGAGCACAGATTCAGTTGTTTTGACATGGATTCACGTTGCATGATGCTGTTGGTATAGCTATTGGTATAGCTGATTACTTCATGTCAGTACCAGACAATACTAGGCCTTACTCAGCTTGGTACTGTCTAAATGTTTTAACCTCAGTTCCCATAATACTTTACAATTGGCAATATTGGCTGGGATCAATTGGAGTAATTCATTCAGACATCTGGAGAAGATCAGATTGGGGAAAATGTATGTACTTAGATAAAGAAATCACAATTTAAACCTGTTGGAATTCTTTCAAATTCAGAAATGGATTAAAGTTCTGCAGCCTCTCATTCTGTTCTTCATTAAACTTTGTTTTATTTGAGTTATCTTGAGCTTGGGGCCCCTGGTGGCACAGTGCGTTAAAGCACTGAGCTGCTAAACTTGCGGACCAAAAGGTCCCAGGTTCAAATCCCGGGAGCAGAATGAGCGCCCGCTGTTAGCCCCAGCTTCTGCCAACCTAGCAGTTGGAAAACATGCCAATGTGAGTAGATCAATAGGTACTGCTCCAGCGGGAAGGTAACGGAGCTCCATGCAGTCATGCCGGCCACATGACCTTGGAGGTGTCTACGGACAACGCCGGCTCTTCGGCTTAGAAATGGAGATGAGCACCAACCCCCAGAGTCAGACATGACTGGACTTAATGTCATGGGAAAACCTTTACTTTTTACCTTGAGCTTAAAAGCATTCTGATCATTTTTATGAAGCAGAACAAAGGGGATATCAGTGACGCAGTTCTTATGAGAAACTTCCAATCAGTTTGCATGTTTTCCTACCTAAGAACAACAACTAGCACAACACATCCCATAGAGAAAGAAATAGGTGCACTGTTGCCTCCCTTGTCTGGATCTGTATACTTACAAAAGACCACACAGTTACTGATCCATTCACTTATACACACTTTCTATTCTAAGGTATGTGATGGCAAGCAATTACAGTACCTTTCACCAAGCATGAATAGAAGTAATCACAGAGCAATCACACTTTCACCCCATTAACAGTGGTGATATGGATCCTTACAAAACTCTGAGCAGGCTTTTACATTTGAAGGAAATTATTCTGATTCCGATCAACATAACCTAATAGTGGAAATGTTAAAATAAATTACACTTTGTAAAGTTATTTTTTCTTGTTGTGCAATTACTTATTTTAATAGTGACATGATACTGCAATTACATGCCTTTGGTTTCAAGGTGTTCTAACTCTCCAAGCTTACACAACAAGATCTAGCATCTGAATCTTTAGCTCAGACCCCTTCTACACTGCCATATAAAATCCAGAGTATCTGCTTTGAACTGGATTGTATGGCAGTGTAGACACATATAATAATAATAATAATAATAATAATAATAATAATAATAATAATAATAATAATAATAATTTCCAGGGAGACTCATTGTCCCTTCTGCTTTTCATTATTGCCATAATCCCTCTGTCAACAATTTTTGCAAAAAACAAATCTCGGCTATCAAACATCTAAGAAATCTCACAAAAATTTTGCATCTGATGTACATGGATGACCTGAAGCTGTATGGGAAAATGGAAACTGACTAACACTGTCGGAATTTTTAGCACTGATATCAGCATGGAGTTTGGCTTGGACAAATGTTCGACAGTGACACTGAAAAAGGGAGAAATCATTGCAAGTGAGGGCATAAATATGCCTAATGGCCAAACAATAAAGTGTCACCAGCCAGAGGCCTATAAATATCTGGGCATATTACAGCTGGACAACATCAAGCATGAACATGTGAAAACTGTGGTCAGCAAAGAATACACACAAAGGGTCAGAAAAATTCTCAAAAGCAAGCTCAATGGAGGCAACACCATCAAGGCCATAAACACCTGGGCCATACCTGTCATAAGATATACTGCTGGCATCATAAACTGGACACGAGTGAAACTGGACAATTTGGACAGAAAAACAAGAAAACTCATGACAATTCATCATTCACTGTACCCTCGCAGTGATGTTGACCGTCTATATCTGCCTGGAAGATCAGGTGGCAGAGGACTCTTGTAAGTAAAACAAGCAGTCAAAGAAGAAGAACATGCCCTGGCAGAATATGTAAAGCAAAGTGAAGAACCTGCTTTGATTTTAGTAAAAAATCTGAAACTCCTCAAAGCACAGCAGACAAAAAACCAGTACAAGAAAACCACACTACAAACTAGAGCTGACAGCTGGCACAACAAAACATTGCATGGAAAGTTCCTTGACAAAATTGAAGGAAAAGCTGATAAAGAGAAGACCTGGCTATGGCTCATGAATGAGACCCTGAAGAAGGAGACAGAAGGCCTGATCCTTGCAGCCCAGGAGCAAGCCATCAGAACAAATGCAATTAAGGCCAAGATCGAAAAATCAGCTGATGACCCAAAATGCAGACTGTGCAAGGAAACCGACGAAACCATTGATCATATCCTCAGCTGCTGTAAGAAAATCACACAGACAGACTACAAACAGAGGCACAACTATGTGGCCCAAATGATTCATTGGAACTTATGCCTCAAGTACCACCTCCCAGCAGCAAATAACTGGTGGGATCACAAACCTGCAAAAGTATTGGAAAATGAGCACGCAAAGATACTGTGGGACTTCCGAATCCAGACTGACAAAGTTCTGGAACACAACACACCAGACATCACAGCTGTGGAAAAGAAAAAGGTTTGGATCCTTGATGTTGCCATCCCAGGTGACAGTCGCACTGACGAAAATCAACAGGAAAAACTCAGCTGCTATCAGGAGCTCAAGATTGAACTTCAAAGACTCTGGCAGAAACCAGCGCAGGTGGTCCCAGTGGTGATCGGCACACTGGGTGCCGTGCCAAAAGATCTCGGCCGGCATTTGGAAACAATAGACATTGACAAAATTACGATCTGCCAACTGCAAAAGGCCACCCTGCTGGGATCTGCACGCATCATCCGAAAATACATCACACAGTCCTAGATACTTGGGAAGTGTTCGACTTGTGATTTTGTGAAACGAAATCCAGCATATCTATCTTGTTTGCTGTGTCATAATAAAATAATAATAATAATAATAATAATAATAATAATAATAATAATAATAATAATAATAATTGTGCGGTTTTCTGGCATTGTATATTTCTGCCGCTTCTGTGTCTGTTCATTTGTATTTTGATTCTGTAGCCCACTTGTCGATGGATGTCCAGAATCAGCAGCATCCACCGCGGTCCTTTTTATCCTGGGCGATGACCGAGCCAGTATAGACTTCATTTTGGTTTGTTTCTCCATAATGCTAATGGGTTAAGTGCTCTTAGTTCCACTCCTCAACAGAGACCTCTCTGGCTTGGTTGGACCTGCCGGTTGTTACACGGCAGTTACGAAATCCAGCATATAGATTTCGTTTGCTGTGTCATACTATGTCTTTGTGTCAATAATGATAATTTTATTTCTTACCTGTCTCGCCTCATGACTCGAGGTGGGTTACAGAACAAATAAAATATATAAACACTGCAAAACCACCACAAATACACATATTTAAATGTACCTCTATAAAAGCTACATACCAAAATGTATCTCTATAAAATACATATTAAAATACACAAAACAGAGATTAAATAAAGGACACACATTTAAAATTCATGCTTAAAGACTGTCTGGGTAGGCCTGCTGGGAGAGCTAAGTCTTTCCATGGTTTTTAAATTCTGATAGCTCATTTAGCTGTCAGAGTTCTTCTGACAGGTCGTTCAACAGTCTTCGGGCAGATGATAAAAAGTTTCTCTGGGTGGTGGTTGCCAGTCGGGTTCTGGCTGGTTGGAGCAGATGCTCCCCAGAGGACCTCAGTGTCCGGGGTTGATTGCACGGGGAAAGGCGATGTAAAGCACATTGCAGAAGTACAACCTTAGGGTTACAGTGCATGCACTACCACCTTTAGGTTCTCCAAATCTAGGAAGGGGCACAGCTGGTGTATCAGCCAAAGCACTGCTGACCATTACATCTACCTGGGCTGACATTTGGAGAGATGGATTCAAGAGTACTCCTAATCTGTGGACCCAGTCTTTCAGTGGAAGTGTAACCCCATCCAAAACTAGTTGACACACCCAGATTAGGACCCTTGATGGCAAGCACTTACGTCTTGCCTGGATTCAGTTTTAATTTGCTTTTCTTCATTCAGCCCATTACCTTCTTCAGGCATTCATTCAGAAGAGACACACTATCCTTAGCTGAAGCTGTTTTGGAAGGCATGAAGAAATATATTTGGGTCATCAGCATGCTGATAATACCCCGCCCCATGCCTATGGATGAGCTCTCTCAGCGGCTTCATGTAAATATTAAAGAGCATTGGGGGTAGAATGGCACCTTTTGGGACACCACATAACAGCTCCTTTTTTGAGAAACAGCTATCCCCAAGCACCACCATCTGGAACCTGCCTGAAATGCAGCACAGTGCTTATGATTCCCAGCTCCTCCAGGTGTTCCAGAAGGATACCATGGTCGATGATATCAAAAGCCACTGAGAGGTCTAGAAGTACCATCAGGGACACAAACCCCTTTTCAGTAATGAGACAGAGATCATCCACTAAGGCAATCATAGGAGTATTAACTGGAGCCAGTTTAATAATATGGATTATCTGATTTTATCATCTGGATTATATGGAAGCGTAGAAGGGGCCTCAGTGTTTCCCAGTCTCTGGTATTTCAAGAATTTTTTTATTTCAGCTTTTGGAATTCATGAACATTGACCGGGTAGCTGGAATTCCTGTGAGTTGTAGTCCAAAACTCCTGGAGGAGTAAAGTTTGGAAATCACTGCTCTAACTCATTACCATTAGACACAGGACGTCATAATTGTTGTGTATTCTTATTTGTGATTGTGGCAATATTTCCACGATCACCAATGACTATGAAACTACAAAAGAAGATGAGGAGGAACACATGGCCAGCCCCTCCTACCATCTGTTGAAGCTATGGGGAGCACTAGCAGGGATCCTTTCAGGGATCAGTCAAAACTTTTCATTGCAGCATGGCTCACTGGCAGGAGAGGGGTGGTCATGTAACCCTACACAGCAGCTGCATAGACCTCAATCAATCAGAATGATCAACTGGCTTTTAAGTTGAGTTTCAGATGGGGGACAGACAGGGAGTTAAAGTGTAACTATGATATAACATTTTCGTGTTTAAAGCAGGTTCTCCGCATATACAGAGCAACCTCCTTACCCAAGACTCAATATCCACCATGCTCCAAAAAGTATTCCCCCATAAGTGTATGTGAGACTCTCTAGGTCTATTCTATGGTATGTCTCCAGTCCAAGAATAGTTTCAGATATCCACAGGAAGGGTTGCTTGTTTTCAAACACATCCTCCTTGGATATGGGGACGGGTGTCATACTGTATTTATATTATACCTTACCTCCAATGAACTCAAGGGAACATTTATGACTCTTTTCCCACTTTATCCTCATAATGCTGTGAGTGTAGGTCAGGCTGAAAGAGTGTGAGTTACCAAGGTGAATAACTGTTCTGGGCAATGGAGAACTGGACTTGAATCTCCCAGGTCCCAGTCCAAAACCTTAACTACTACATCTCACTGGCTGTTTTTGATGTCTGCAAAGGCTGAAAAAGGAAACAGCTAGATTTCTTTTCATTTTCTTCTTCTAAAGCGAAGATATAATTTACATGATGTATTAAAAAAGACCTATTTGGAAGAGAAAAATAAAGGAACTGGTGTAGAGTTCTCAATAAGCATTTTATATATATATATATATATATATATATAAGCAATTTTGCATTCATAGATTGATATTATCCATCCTTCCCTTTTCATGAACAGAAGACATGATAATGCTCTTCTTCTTATAGTAAGAGAGTTCAGTTATCTGGCTTTCAGTAATTTTCTTTAAATGACTGGTTAGAGTTGGACCATAAATGGGCAAGATAACAGATTTTCTGTTCTGTTCTGCTCTAATCTGATTGGTTCTGTTCTATTATTTTTTCTTTTTCTTTTTTTGGGAAAGAATAACACCAGAAAAAAAAAACCAAAAGGGTAATTTCCTACTCTAATAATCACCAATTACATTTTTAAATATGTGGCATCTCATTCAATGCCTTTGAATCAATACTGAATATTTTCTCTTTAAATTATGCAAACAGAGAAAATATATCTGAACATTTAGGACAGTGGTTTTCAACCTGTGTGTCTCCAGGTGTTTTGGCCTACAACTCCCAGAAATCCCAGCCAGTTTACCAGCTGTTAGGATTTCTGGGAGTAGAAGGACAAAACATCTGGGGACCCACAGGTTGAGAAGCACTGATTTAGGACCTCATCACATGGGAAGTGTAGGGGACCATCTGTCTAGCAATGGGAATTGTACCTTTCAATCCCCAATCGTCCCATTTCAAGTTCTGTTTTCCCATCACATGTGTTTGCACATGTTTGAACCATCACATGGTGAATCCTTTTCTCCACCCTCTCTGTATAACTTTTTTTTTTAAAAAAAATTAAGCTTCAATATCGAATGCCAAGATTACTATGGACCTCATCTCTTCTTTTTTTTGGGGGGGGGGGGGAAATGTAAACCCATTTGCCATCATAAGTCTTTCCCATGCCTTCCCCCCATTGTATCTGTGTAATTATAAACTTCTTTGCCATTTTGCCCTCTTGCCAGGCTGTGCTTCCCTTCATTAGATCAGTGTTATGAATAAACCCCCTTTTAATGATATCCTCTTGCAAATCTGTGCTTCCCTTCATTAGACCAGTGTAATTTTAAACCCCTTTGCCATGATAATCCCATCAAAATATAAATAGCAGTTGAGATGGGAGTGGTTGAGCCTGGGATAGTTAATGCCAGTGGCACTGTGAAGTCACTGGCTAGCTACTAAAACGGAGTTGGCAAAAATAAAATTCTTCCCTCTCCTTTTAGCTAACAACTATATGAGAAAACAATTGCATGGCTCATTTTACTTAAATTATCTATGCTGTCTAAGGATATATCTACATTATCAGTTCAGGTCCAACTTATTTATCTCACTGCATCTCCTCAAACCAATTGGTCCGCTCTGTAAGATCTTCAGGAGAGGCCCTAGTCTCACTTCCAGCACCGTCGCAAATGTGACTGACATCAATGAGGGAAAGGGCATTCTCGGTGGCTGCCCCTACCTTATGGAGTACCCTCCCAAAAGAAATTAAAACAGCTCCCTCCCTTGCTTCCTTTACGAACCAACTAAAAACCTTCCTGTTTAAACAGGCTTTTTGTGAAGAAAATTAACCAGGAGTGACAGGAAGTATCATGTTATAGACTGGAGAAAAGTGGAATATATGTCTTGTTATAAGGCCACATGAATGTAAATGTACATTGTAGTTGTTTTCTGAATTTGTTTATTTTATGATGCTTATATTTATTATTGATGTATTCTGACTGCTGTTTAATATGTTGTAAGTCACTTTGGGTCCCGTCAGGGAGAAAGCAGTATATAAAAATAAAGATTTATTATCATCATCATCATCAAATTAATGTACTTTAATATCACTTCAACTGCCGTGATTCAATGTTAGGGAAGCAAGGGAGTTGTAGTTTGATGAGGCACCAGCACTCTTTGACAGGGAAGATCTGTAAAACTACAACTTCCGTGATTCCCTAGCATTGAGCCATGGCATTTAAATTGGTGTCAAACTGAGTTAATTTGACAGTGTAGATGAACCATATAAGGAACAAATGTGTTTCTCTCTTTGGACTTTTGCTTCAATTCTCTCCAACTATTTTGATTTGGTAGGGGCAGTCCTGGTTGATCCTACCATTCCACTTTTTAAGATGCTTTTATAGTGGTCTAGTAGTTTCTCTCTCCCCCTTTCATTATTACTCTTTGTCCTTAGCTTATATCAATTGTTGTGAATTGAGTTCAAACTGCAAAAGCAGAGGGAAGAGCAGAGAAGGGGGCAGAAGCAGCTATGTTATCTCCCTGTCTCAAGTTTAGATCATGAATAATTGTTTTGGAATGAAATGTTGGTGCCCTAGGAGAAGGCTCAGATTCAGGTCAGCATAAAGATGGGAATGGTTAGAGACAAGAGGATGATGCAGTCAAGGTACATATGAACAAGAGGCACAACTAAATGGATGTAGAAAAACTAATTGGTGCTTTGTGAAAGAGAAGACGGATTTGAATGTGTTTCTTCTCTTCTGTAAATCACACACTTAACCAGATGGGGGGAAAATCAGCTGCTGTGATTATATTTTCTTTTGTAGATTTTTTTCAAATTAATCATGTGTCTGGCTTTAAAAAAATCCTGCTGCTAAATATATATAAGAAATATTCTGTATGTGATAGCAATCTGTGAATTCAGCAACTTTGCTAGGGTAGACAAATGGATTTTGGCATCACACCCTTTTTGGGAGAGATAAAGGATTATCACGGTTTGAGGCTGAAATGAACTCACTTCATTATCGCATGCTATAAAGGTTTTTTAAGATTCACTTTCTCCAGTCCTGCCTAGAGAAAAAAGCGATACCCCTGATAACCAAAGAACATTATTACTGCTAGTTTTCAAGCAGTTTAATGATAACTAAATTATTTCTCCTGAAGGAAACCACATAGTGGAATCTATTATGTACAGTGCACTTGACACAGTAAGTCTTTTCTATGGTTGGCTATTAAAGAGTACATTGATTTGATTTTCTTTATGAACCAATATATTGGATTACTTTATGGATAGATCTTGCCTTTTTGTCTGGAAGGTAAAGATGAAACTTACCTCCTTTAAAAATATTTTTTATGTAAAGTTTGTAGGGTTTTCTTTCTCACATCATTATGGGACAACAGAAGAATGGGTGATTTGGAAGGCACTGAACAGACTGCACTGTGGCACCACGTGATGCAGAGGCAACTTTAAGAAATGGGGCTACAAAGTGGAGTCCACGGCATGCGAGTGTGGAAAAGAGCAAACCACAAACCACCTACTACAATGGAGTCTGAGCCCTGTCACATGCACAATGGAGGACCTTCTTATAGCAACACAAGAGTCACTCCAAGTGGCCAGCCACTGGTCAAAGGACATTTAGTATAAAGCCAAGTTTTTTTTAACTTCGTTTGTGTTTTCAAATACATTACAACTTGTACCCTCAGTTTGCTTCTGACACAATAAATAAATATGGGACAACATCTGGATTTGATTATTCACCTACCAAGAGGCTTTTCTCTTAGGGCAGTTCCTGTTTTGGACATCTTTGGCATTGAAAGTGTTGGTCTGGTATGGGATTCCCCTGAGAGCATAGCCTTCCTACTGGTGTACCGTGCGCCTAGTGCACCAGCAGACAGCCTATCCCAGCTGCTCGAGACTATGTCGGAGTGGTCCTTGAGGTTCCCCAGACTTATCGTCCTGGGGGATTTCAATGTCCACGCTGATACAGACTTTTGCTCAGCAGCTGCTACAGACCTAGTGTCCACCATGGAGACACTAGGACTCTCGCTCTATAGTACTGGGCCCACGCATCAGGCAGGACACACGTTAGACTTGATCTTCAGCGCAGGAATTCAAGTGACTCAAGCCTCTATTATAGAGGTTCCATGGTCGGATCACTGTGCCCTGAGGGTCAGGCTGGAGCATGCCTACCCACCTGACAAGGGCACCAAGCCAATTTGGGCTAGCCCAAGAAGACTTATGGAACCTAGTAGGTTCCAGAATGCTCTGAAGGATCTGGAGCCAGTCAGCGACTCGATCGATATGCAGGTGGACACATGGAACATCAGGCTATCCAATGCACTCGACGGGATTGCCCCTAGACGCCCTCTCCAACCCCGCCGAAATCGGTCTCCTTGGTTCACCGAGGAACTTCGATCGATGAAGCGGGAAAGGAGACGGCTAGAGGGCATGTGGCGAGAACTTCATGACAGAGCTTCGAGATCAGCTTATAGGGCATTTATGGAGTCCTATGAGCATGCTATAATCGAAGCAAAGCGAGTATATTATGCCTCTTTGATAGCATCCGCCAGCTCACGACCGGCAAAATTGTTCAAAATAATTAGATCTCTAACGACGGTTCCTACCAACCCAAAAAGTGATGATCAGGCCCCTTCAGCCGAGGCTTCCCAAAGCTATTTTGTTGACAAGATCTCACTACTACGCCAGGACCTCCCTGCCACAATTGATACAAGGAGAGAACTTGAGACTCCATGGCTACTTGCTGGGCCTACCCTCGACCGGTTCATCCCACTGGACGCAGAGGCTGTCGATAGGCTCATAGCTACAGCTAGACCGACCACTTGCTCCCTCGATCCGTGTCCCTCCTGGTTGGTAAAATCCTGCATGGAAGGATTACGTGACCCTCTGTTGAAGATAATAAACAGCTCCCTTGAGCAAGGAGTCTTTCCAGAGGGTTTAAA
Source organism: Anolis carolinensis (assembly GCF_035594765.1). Lineage (NCBI taxonomy): Eukaryota > Metazoa > Chordata > Lepidosauria > Squamata > Anolidae > Anolis > Anolis carolinensis. The sequence goes on along the minus strand of NC_085841.1, from coordinate 333,765,359 downwards.
AGAGGCGGTGGTCTCTCCCCTGCTGAAGAAACCAGATTTAGATCGTTCGGTTCCCTCCAGCTATCGCCCAGTTTCGAACCTCTCGTTCCTGGGCAAGGTGATTGAGAGGGCAGTAGCGGAGCAGTTGCAACAGTTCCTAGACAACACAGCCAGATTAGATCCCTTCCAGTCTGGCTTTCGTGCGGGGCATGGGACAGAGACTGTGCTGGTCTCCATCACGGATCACCTTCGATGCCAGCTTGATCAGGGCGGGTCGGTGCTGCTCGTGTTATTGGACCTCACTGCAGCATTTGACACAGTCGATCATAATCTTTTGACCCACCACCTTGCCGTTGTTGGAGTCAGGGGGACAGCTTTAAATTGGCTGGCCTCCTTTCTTCACAACCGTGGACAGCGAGTGGAGAGGGGAGGCCTGGTCTCTGAAAGGTCCCCTCTACTTTGTGGGGTGCCTCAAGGGGCCATTCTCTCCCCTCTGTTGTTTAACATCTATATGCGACCACTTGCTCAGCTGGTCCGAGATTTCGGGCTCGAGTGTTATCAATATGCTGACGACAGTCAGCTTGTGTTAAAGATGGAAGGCCGACCGGATTCTGTACCCGACAATTTTCATCAGTGCCTCAAGGCCATTATTAGATGGTTGCGTTCCAGTAGGTTGAGGGTGAATCCAGCAAAGACGGAGATCCTATGGCTGGGCCGACTGGGCAGTGGGGATATCCAGTTGCCAATCCTGGATGGTGAAGCGCTACGCCCATCTTCACTAGTAAAGAGTCTGGGAGTCCACTTGGACCCTTCACTGACGATGGAGGCCCAGGTCTCTGCTGTTAGCAAAACCGCCTTTTTTCATCTTCGGCAGGCTAGACGGCTAGCCCCCTATCTGTCTAGGGACAACCTAGCTACGGTGATCCAGGCTACGGTCATCTCAAGACTGGACTACTGTAATGCCCTTTACATCGGCCTTCCTGTGTCGGTGATCCGGAAACTCAAATGGTTGCAAAATGCAGCTGCCCGGCTCCTTGTGGGAGTCCCGATGAGATGCCACATAACACCAACCTTACGGCAGCTGCACTGGTTACCAATTGAGCACTGGATCACTTTCAAAGTGATGGTACTTACTTTTAAGGCCTTACATGGTCTAGGGCCGATGTACCTGAGGGACCGCCTCACTCCCTACAAACCCCAGAGATCCCTCCGTTCTGAGGACCAAGACCTGTTGGAAGTCCCCAGTTTTAAGGCCTTGCGTCTAACAGCAACTAGACGCAGAGCCTTTTCAGCAGTGGCGCCATCTCTCTGGAACACCTTGCCACCTGAAGTCCGTGCCTTGCGGGACTTGTCGGCTTTCCGCAGGGCATGTAAGACACACCTGTTTCGGCAGGCCTTTGAGTTCTGTTAGATGTTTTAAAAGGTGCTTTTAGGATGTTTTTAAGATATTTTAAAAGATGTTTTAAGATGTTTTTAAATTGTTGATTTTAGCCGGTTCTTGTAAGCCGCCCCGAGCCCTAGGGGAGTGGCGGCATATAAGTTTGAAAAATAAATAAAAATAAATAAAATATATTTTATAGTTTGATCATATTAGTGATTTCATGACAAATAGCAGATTGATTATACCTCAGATAGCATCTCCTTATCATTGGTAGGTATTTTTCAGACAAAGTTGTTACTATGAATACTATTAACTGTGTGCCTCATTTCTATGACCAGAGAGAACTTCTTGGGATTATGATATGTCCTTACTGTTTGAAACAGACTATATCCTGATAGGATATTTATCAGGTTGTGTCCTATGAATAAATATAGATTCTTATACTAGCTTAGCATGAAACACACACAGAGACTATTGACACTGTTGGGTATTTATTTGCTGAGACCTACATCTTGGTGAGGAGAAGGATGGGACTCTGATCACTACCAGAAACCCATAATCCTGTCTGCACCTTTTACTTCTGCTTATCTACTTCATGGTCAAAAAAGGATAGAGCTTGCAAGTGGAAAAGTAGCTGGCATTTCATGTCCATGTGTCTCTTTCTTTTTGGGCTAGTGGTTGGAACTGAGCCTGAAGGCAGAGAGTGAACAGGCAAGCAATTAGAGGGAGGAGGAGAAGGACTCATTGAGGTCATCCTGACCGACTCTCCCCACCAATAAAATTGAATGTAAGAATGTCTAGACAAGCATTTGAAAATTGTGATGATAAATGACTGGTCAGAGAGGGAGTTTACACATCAGTTATCAGGACTGCTCATGGACCATTCCAGAATGGTCCCTGCTTGTTCCATATAACTTTTGTCCATGACTTATCACCATCAACCATCCAGAAATGTAAGTACCCCCGAGAAGTTATTTTAACAGAAAGGAGTGCCATTTTAAAGAAAAGGTTAAATGAATGACACTGAATTATCCCATGGGGAATACATTTCATTATGATTTCCAACTCATTCTTTTTATAGCTTACCATTTTGTTTTCACTGTTTGATTGCCCCAGTACAACAAGCAGATGTTTCAGTGGAGATATTTGTAAGGGTTCCCTAAGGCCTTTCTGTAAATAGTTTCAGCTCAATTGAGAAACCTGAAGTGTACGTGGGAAAGTTCAAAGTCTGCTCCCCCCCCCTTCCAAAAACAAAACAAAACACATACACATAGTCACTGGTACTCAGTTTCCCTGACTTATCTTCTACAGTTACTTTGCCTTTTGGATTTCTTCTCACATTCCCCAGATCTCCTAGGATTCAAGATAATAAATAATTTACTATAGATTAGAGTGGGGAAGGTGTGAACCTCCGGATGTTTGGACTGCAACTATGATTCTTATCATTGGCAACAACATTTAAATGGCCATACATTGCTCATCCTTAAGTTGTATGGAGAAGGAATACATGATTGATTATCATAGATAGTCAATTTGCAGATTTCTAGCTGAATGTCATTAATAGGGAGGCAAATATTCACTAGTTTACTTTCAAAAGGAAGGAACAAATACTTTTAGAAAATGTCCTTTCCTTTGTGAAAAGGTTGGTTAAATCTACTCAAAAAAGGAGATAGAACGAATTTTCAAAATAGCTTGAAAAACCCTTGTATTTATTAAGTGTTGGGAAACCCAGGTAAGAAGAAGAAAGACAGATGAGAATCTTCACAGCCGAGCGCTCCTTCTGGACAAAATTTGCACCGAGGGTGCACATAAAACATTATTTTCTTTGTAGAGTGTGTGTGTGTACATACACACACACACACACATACAGTGACACCTTGGCTTAAGAGCTTAATTCACTCTGTGACTGACAAATTGCTCCTATCTCAAAGCGAATTTTCCTATTGAAATGCTATGAATTCATTCCAGGGTCCCAACCCCCATTATTGTTACACGTTTCTAAACAAGAAAATGTACTTTATGAATAACAAATAATGTATAATAAAATGGCACATAATACAAGAGAATGTAAACAAATAAATGTGCTTGGTTTGTTCCAGCCACCTTTGCTACTGTGGCAAGGAAACATATTGGAGGCAACAAAATGTGTGTTGGCCAGTATAACAGCAAGGCAAAACCAGAACATTCACATGCAACAGGAAACAAAAAAAGATAACTTTAAAATGGTCGAAGCACAAAGTTGTGGCAAGGAACCACATCTGAGGCAACAAAATGTGTGTTGGCCAGTGTGAGAGCAAGACAAAACCAGAACATTCACATGTTAAACAAAAAAAGATCCACTTTAAAATGGTTGAAACACAAAGATGTGGCAAGGAACCACATTTGAGACACAAAGTGAAGAGGCAGAAGCATCGTTTTCTTCATACTGTACTCATTCCATCCAGGCATGTAGCCGGGGCGGGGGGGCGGGCTTGAGGGGCTTCAGCCCCCCCCCCAAAATTCTCAGGGTGGTCTGCAAGAAGGCCTTACATTTATTATTTAAACTGTTATGTTTATTCATATCATGATCTGATCACCATGCTCAATATATCCCATATGCATGGGAATATTGGGATAATGATACAAAAGGTTTGCTAGGGTAGACCCTCTCCTGCTCAGACTCAGCCCCCCCCCCCAAACCAAAATCCAACCCCTCCCGAAGCAAAATCCTGGCTACAGGCCTGATTCCATCCACCCTCCCTTATTTTTTATTTATTTATTTCAAATATTTCTATCCCGCCCTTCTCACCCGGAGGGACTCAGGGCGGCGTCCCTTGCTCTCTCTCCCCCCCTCTCTTCATGGAGCAAGAATAAAAAGCACACAAAACTATAGTACCTGTAATACAATATTCCTCAAAGGGAAACAGCAATCTCCCAAGGTGGACAAGAGTGGACACGATCACAAAGCAGGAGGCATACAGGCACGAGGCGAAGAGGCACACAAGACATAGGACTGCTCCCTTGAAGTCCTGTACTCTCAAACGAGCACTCCCTCTGCCGCAAGCGTGCAGGGACGAGGAAAGGAAACACACAAGGCACAGAGGCTGCTCCCTTGAAGCCCTGTACTCTCACACAAGCATTCCCTCTGGCACTAGCTCATACATCAAAACCCTGATTGTGTGTAAAAACAAAACCCAGTATGAACGAAGGCTCGTAAGTTGAAAAGCTCATTAGGAGGGATTCTCATCAATAGAGGTTCTACTGTATTATAATCTGTGCAGACACATTTTCTGTGAAGGAAATAATGTTTCTGTGTGGAAAATATTGGAATTGAATTCTTTCTCTGCACAAAATATGCACTTTTTTAAAAAAGAGAGAAAATTTCTGGGCAGAAGTCTGAATTTTGTGCAGAATAAGTTCAAAACCATGAATAGTCTTTAAAAACTACATTTTTCATATCCCTGTTTTGGGGCCATTCCCATATGAATATGTTTTTAGATCTGGTGAAAAGCAGGAAAAGATTGATTCTGCCAATTTGGTGAGTTTTTCCATGCATGGAAGATTTACACAATCTAACACAGAGAAGAAACCAAGGCATATTCTATTCAGGTCATTCCTTCTGAATTTTTATCACCTTCTGAGGACCTCTTAGTATCTTGCTGACAACATCCTTTAAAATAACATCAATTGGCATCTTATGGCAAAATCCTGAAGATATGTATTATATAGGAAATAGATTGAGCAACTGAAAAAACATGGAGACACATTTTATGAATTATGTAATGTACAGTATAATGTAACTCAGTTTGAATGAAATAAACCACAAATAACAATCTATTAGATCCATTATGCTGTTGGATATATATTTTTAATTGTCAGTGATATTTTATCAGTTATGATACTAATGACTAAAATGTGCCTTTCTCTATATGACTTATTGAATGAAGGTCAGATAGCATGCTAATTAGATAGTTTGAAATCAACTCTAATTAATACAGTTAACTGAAAAATGAACAAAAAAATAAGCATGAGGTTTTTCTTGGAATGCATGACAAATTTCATGTGGATAGGTCTTATGGTATTAGAGTGATGATATGGTACACAGACACATAATTATCTCTCATTATTATAGACTACAATGTCAAACAAGAAATCAAAACAAAATAAACAAAACAGTGTTGTCAATTTTGCTGTAGCTAGCTTTATTTAATTCCTCCTTCCTCATTCCCACACTCCAAGTGTTCTCAGAACTCTGCTGCTAGTCCTATCACAGAAAATACAAATTGGAATCATATTGAAGATATGTATCTACATATCTATTTGAAATAGTATGCTTCCCCTCCCCTTTTCTTCTTTACTAGTTAGCCTATCATATATATTCTTGATACATTGCATTCATTACTCATGAAACTTTAGCATTGTTCAGAAACTTCCTCCCCTTTTATAAATAATAATAATAATAATAATAATAATAATAATAATAATAATAATAATAATAATAATAATCTTTATTTATATCCTACCCTATCTCCCCAATGGGGATGCAGGGCAGTTAACAACATACAGTGGCAAACATTCCATGCCGTAAGGTGCAACCAACGAATAATAAGACTACCATAAATTAAATAATAAACACATTAAACATCGACATCAGACAACCATAAAACATGTATCACAATTGTAAATTGTTAATTCCAATAGACTTTCTCAAAATCTTATTTTCTTCACCTGTTTTCAGCATGATGCAGTGGTTTGACCAGTGGAGACCCAGGTTAAATCCCCGGTTAGACATGAAACCCACTGGGTGACTTTAGGCAAGTCACATTCTCTCATTCTCTGAGGAAGTCAATGGCAAATCTCTTTTGAACAAATCTTGCTAAGAAAACCATGCGATAGGTTGGCTTTATGGTTGTCATTGGTTGGAAATAACTTGAAGGCACACAACAACTTTCCTTCACTTTTGAATCTCGCTATAATATATATAATTATATACATTGGGGAGGGTGAGATTATGTTTACAAGGTACACATGTAAAGATACTGTGTGCAACCAGAATTTTGGAAATCCTATTTCAGGAGTCCTCATGCCTGTCCTCAAATGATTGTCTGTACAGCTTGCTTTTTAATGCACAGGATCTCAACTGTTTGGGTTGCCTTTTCCCTTTTCACAGGAGGACTCTCAACACTTAGATTTTTATCCATGACTTCTTTGGTCTCCTCATGCTTCGGTGCTATATAACCCTGAGGCATTTATTCTGGCCTCCATCTGAGCCAAACTTCAATCCCCCCTGGCACAGAGAGACGCGCATGCATGCTCACTGAACACTGGTTTCTCTCCTTACTCTTCCCTTTATTAAAGGGAAAAGGGCAAGATGACAGTTATGAAAAATGGGGACTGCGACAACAGGCTTTGCAGAAGAGAAACACAAATTGTTCTGCCATATCTGAGTGAGCCCGATTTAATTTATGTAGCCTACTTCTTTGGTCATCTAATCTATTTCATTCCCTACTTGAGTTAAGTAGCTTGTAACATCTTTAGGAAATTTAAGGTTTCCCACAGCAGTTGCAGGGTCATATCACCCATAGATCATACCTGTGAAACTGTTCATTCCCTTTCTCCCTCAACTCCGTTTTTCTCCTTTGTTCTCATGCTCCTTGTCCGAACAGGGTTTTAAAAATTATTTTATTCTCTATAGTATTTCTATGACATCATTAAGTCTAACAGTATGGTTATGTGCTGACTTTTTATACTCCTTTGTATGATAGTGAAGTTTAGTTAACTCTAAATCAATTTGAATAATACAAATAGGCTACCAAGTGATGCATCAGTGTGCTATTTATGGCTCTGAAGAAGGCTTAAATGAAACTCCAAGAGGGCATGGCTGTTAGAGAAGCAGTATAGCACAAATGTTAAATGTGTCATGACAAAAGGCATCTTCAATATATTGGAATGCTTTAGTGCAGGGGTTCTTAACCTTTTGCTAGTCAGGTGAAAACCATGGGCCACCTATCAGAATGTAGCAGCATAGTTTTATGACACTCAGCATACCACACAATAGTTTGCACACAGGAAGGCTGTGATCATGAGTGATCTAGCATCATTTCTATGAAATTACGTAATTTCATAGTATGGATGAACATAAGCAATTTCTTGAGATATTCAACAACTGTAATGAGATATAAAAATAATACTACTGCAATTTATTGCATACATTCATAAGTGAGGCCGGGCTGTGGCACAGGCTGGTAAACAGCTGCTGCAATAAATCACTCTGACCATGAGGTCATGAGTTCGAGGCCAGCCCGTGGTGGGGTGAGCACCCATCAATTAAAAATAAAATATAGCCCCTGCTCGTTGCTGACCTAGCAACCCGAAAGGTAGTTGCATCTATCAAGCAGGAAATAAGGTACCACTTATAAAAGTGGGGAGGCAAGTTTAACTAATTTACAACGTTGGAATGAGGAAGTGAGGAAGTACCATCAGAGTGGATGAAGTAGCTGCTCCCCCTGTGGCCAGAATTGAACATCCCCTCAGGAGAAGGTTAAATTGCCTCTGCGTCTGTCTGTCTGTTGTTTCTGTCTCTGTCTCGGTTCGATGTGTTTATGGGCATTGAATGTTTGCCCTATATGTACATAATGTGATCCACCCTGAGTCCCCTTTGGGGTGAGAAGGGTGGAATATAAATACTGTAAATAAATAAAAAATAAATAAATGCTAGATTTCAGTTAGAGGTCAGAGAAAATAAAGCTATTAAGTTGATTTTTTTTTCAATTTAAGCTCATGGACCACCTGAAATCTTTCCATGCCAACTTAGATCTTTTCTTTTCTAACTTTCTTAACCTCCATTACAAATTACACACACACACATACACACCCAATACTATCTGGAAATAACAAAAAACATAAATTGAAAACCAACATTAGCTTTTCACCCTCTGAAACAAGTCTGGAAACAGGATGGATTGCAGTGCATTTGGTGGCACATACCTCAGCTATGACTTCTGCAATGGATATTATAAAACCAAACATGAAATACTGTATGCATATTTAGGTGTGAAACTAATTATCAAAAATCAGATTAGAATCATTCATCCACTCTAATCTCTTTCAGGTTACTAAATCACACCATGAGCAATTCTCATCTCCAAAGCAGAAACAGCTTCAAAACCTAGTTGCCATTCTACTCTAACAGGTTAACCTTTTCTGGGATGACAGGGTTCCAACAGTGGCGAGGGAAGCCAGGCAAAATCTGTTACTTCTCAATAGCCAATTTATCTAACGTGATACTTCTTTCTCAACAACTGACTTTTAGACTTTTCCTTTCCTTTTCCATGTCATATACTTGTGCAATTAAATATGTTTAATGCACCAACAGAATTCTATACTTTAAGAAGAAAAGTTTTTGTTTGACCTTGAAAGTTGACCAGACTGCCATATTCAATCCAACATTGTTCTTCCACATTTTTCATCCACTGCTTGCTAGAATTCAACATTTACTGTAGTATGTGTGGCCTTATTCTGACAAAAGTGGGCCAGTGCATAAGAGCCACAAACCAATTCCCCCAGGCTCCTCCGGGCCACACTCATCACAAGTCCAAATATTTCAATTTTCTTAGTAGTCCCTCAAAATAGTGACAGAAAGTCGTCACCTTCTGATGCCATTTTGTGAGGGATTGCACAGGTATTTAGTGGTACCCAAGGTTCTGGGATGCTTGTTGGGACAGAATGGGGGTAGTTTGTATAGTTTTATATACTTTGGATGATTTTTTTTTGGGGGGGGGAGCAGGTCTGAAAATTGTGCCATTCTTTCCAAAACAATTAGAGAGGTTTATTCTGAACTTTAAAGCAGTGATCCAAGGTCCTATTGTAGCATCTTTAAGATTTATTTTCACAAGAATACCGAGTGGTATTAAGGCCTCAGGCATAAAGCAAATTTATACAGTTATGGGGTTGGGATAGAATATAATAGGATCCAGAAAGATGCAAATAATGAGCCTTGCCCTAAATTTCAAGGACGGTGTAAGGTGTTAGTTCTATAGGTAGTGGCATATGTTAATGGATGAGTCCTCACTACTGCACATAGAACAAGAATAATCTCAGAGAGTTTTGGACCCTGGGAAACTGACTTTTGCTAAGCAGATTTGTTGTTTTCATGCATTAAACAAATTGTCTGCTGTAAAGTTCTGAAAGACGTGTATCACAGTGCCGTCTCAATGCATGGGAATGTCTCTGCTAATCTATGCAGAGATCTGCATTTAACAGTAATTTTCCCATCACCCACCTCAACAGTCATATCTCCTGCTAACTTGGTCAAAGGAGAAAAATACCACTTGTAGCAGAGAGTTGGCATGCCTGCATCCATAAGAAAATTTTTACTCTTTTTATTGCGTGCAATTTTATGGAAGCTGAATATTGTAATGGATGTGCAGGAGGCAATTGATGGCTGGAGACAACAATTGCTGGCAGTGTACATTTCTATTATCAGAAGCAGAACCTCTGCTGTTTGTGTTTCAAGAATACTATTTGTGTGGTGAAGGGTTAGAGGAAGTGTAAGAAAATAAAGTGAAGAAAAATAAACTCCTGGTTTATGATGACCAATAAATACAAATTTATGTTATCAATAAATTACATTTCTATTTTTGTGAGTGGTTGTGTAGGCGGGGCCCAATGTACAAGGTCCTGGAATCTTAATTAACTCTGTTAGTTTTACGCTTAAAACCCAGAGTACCTTCGCTACCCTATGGCCATTGGACCTAGCAGTCACTACTATTTCTTTAGCAAACCATTACTGCAGCCTCATGTGTGACAGAGTTTGGGAGTTTTCTTGCATTAACATCATGCCCAAATCAGTCTGTCATAAGTGGATATTTCTTTAGGGAACAGAAAGGTGGACGGGGTTACACAGGTCCGCAGTCTGGGAGTCCTCCTGGATTCATCGCTTGTGCTCGAGGCTCAGGCGTCGGCGATGTCTGGGAGGGCCTTCGCACAACTGAGACTCGTGCGCCAACTGCAACCGTACCTCGCGAAGGCTGATCTGGCCGGGGTGGTCCATGCCTTGGTCACCTCCAGACTGGACTTCTGTAATGCGCTCTACGTGGGGCTGCCCTTGAAAATGGCTCGGAAGTTCCAACTGGTCCAACGAGCGGCAGCCAGGATGTTAACTGGGGCCCCTTACAGAGAGAGGTCAACCCTCCTGTTCAAGGAGCTCCACTGGCTGCCATTTACTTTCCGAGCCCAATTTAAGGTGCAGGTGCTTACCTACAAAGCCCTGAACGGTTTGGGACCATCCTACCTCCGTGACCGCATCTCCGTCTACGAACCCATGCATTCACTTCGGTCATCTGGAGAGGCCCTGCTCGTGATCCCACCTGCGTCGCAAGCGCGGTTGGTGGAGACACGAGACAGGGCCTTCTCTGTGGTGGCCCCACGACTCTGGAACACCCTCCCCAAGGATCTCAGACAGGCCCCTACATTGGCAGACTTCAGAAAGAACTTGAAGACCTGGCTGTTCCAATGTGCCTTCCCAGATTAATAGGAAATCTCCAACTCCAAGTCCCATAAGCACTTTATTAGAACTAGATCGTATATCGCACTCTGCACTTGCCCTAGAAGCCTTATATATCACCTGTCACATCAGCACTTTTAATCTTGTACCCATTACTCTGGCCCGGCCCAGTTTTATTGTGTTTTAGCGTATTGTTTATTGCTTGTTGTTTATACTGTTTTAATTGTTTTTAATTTGCCTTTTGTTTTGTATTGTTATATTGTGTGTTGAGGCCTTGGCCTTTGTAAGCCGCATCGAGTCCTTCGGGAGATGCTAGCGGGGTACAAATAAAGTTTAATAATAATAATAATAATAATAATAATAATAATAATAATAAAGGTTCCTGCTCATGGTAGCATTAAATCGTCCTTCGCACTGCAAATCCATACTCCATGAAATTATGCCGGGGCATTTTGAAGCAAACTTCTAGGTGGCTATGGGAAGAATCATTGTGTCAGCCTTCCACTGGGACTTCCCCTATCTCAATGGATTTAGGACCTTATTCCATGCCCACCCTCTTTAAAAAAATTCTAATCCATTCAGGGTACAATTTATGATGGAGTTCTTTCAATGATGCAGGGGAACTTCCTGTCAGGTCCATCAGGATTCCTTAGACAAATGTCATAAAAAGGAAGGGGGGGAGGCAGTCAGAGATTATCTTCTGGATTCAGAAACTGGGATATAACTGGGGGGAAAAACACCCAAAAATATGTGCGATAGGAGCTGTAAAATTTGCCCAGGTTGAATCGCTTCAATGAAAGGAAGTAAGGTGCATTCCTGTGGCTGCCCCTTACCTAGAATTGATATTTCTCTCCCAAAATCTTGCTTCATTGGCCCAGCATTGTAATTTTTTTAATTAATATAATCATTCAAAATACCAAAATTTCAAAATATCTTTGTTTTTTCCCCCTGTCTGTATTGCTGGCTTTTTAAATCTCAGACTTCTGTAATGGAGAGTACCTAACATGCCTCTGTCAGCAAGGGAAGGAGATTCCTTATTCAGAGTGACTTCCTGCACAGAATGACCACCTTGGCTAGCTGTCTTAGCAAAAAATTTCTCTTCTGTTCTATTCTATTCTATATGTCACCAATCCAATCCTTTGGGCCTCATGCAAATCTACCATTTGCCAACATATACGATCCTGTGCTTTTCTTTTCCATTTCTGGCTTAATAGCTTAACCATTGGTTCATTCCATCGAATATGAGATCTGCCCAGGGGCTGCTTGCAGTCTCTTGTTTTCCAGTTTGTTAGTCACCATGTCCATTGGTTGACTTTTGTTCACACTACATGCCCTGGCCATCTTCTTTTTGCCTCATAGATTTCATTGACTATGTCATGTATCCCGATTCTTTGATGCAGCTCTTTGTTGCTGATTTTATCTCTTATTGTTACACCTCAGATCCTTCTTTCCATTGCTTTCTAAGTCACTGTCAATTTTTCCTCCTCTAACTTTGTTGTTGCCCATGTTTCAGATGCGTATAACATTGCTGGTAGAAATGTAGTGTTAAAGATATCTGCTCTGATCTTCATTGGCAGCTTAGCATCTGTTGGCACAGTCTGGTTTAAATTTAAAGCCACCCAAGCTACCTTTCGTCTTCTTGCCCATTCTCCATTTGGGGTGGCCTTAGCTCAATGTTGGGGTCACAAAAATTGCCAACAGTAAAGGGTTTCTGAACACTACCCATTTACACAAATTAGCAACAACATGTAGTGTTTACAGTGGTCTAAGCAGAAAATGCTTCAGCTGTACTCCACAAATAGGAAAGGCAGCCTGTTTCACAAGATATGCAAATGTTGATTTATTATCAGTAGGTGTTTGGTTTTTAAACCTGTTTTATATACCTATATACCAGGGATCATATAAAATTTTCTTGGGTGGAAACGAGTCATGGGTAAAAAAAAGTTTAAGAAACCCTGCTCTACAGAAATAATACACTTTCAGCCCTGAAAATGACTGCCTCTTAAATGTGTCTTTTGAGAATGTGACCTCTAACCCAAATTTGCTGAGTTCTTAATTTAAAAGCTACCAATTTGGGGTATGCACAAATCTTAATAAGACTTCCACCTTACATGCTTTCAGGAATTTTTGTGCATTGGTCTGTTCATCTATGTACATCTGTTTTTATATGAGGTCAATCTGGGTGTGAAGGAATCTAAGCACTTTATTGCAGGAGGCAGCCAAGCTATCACTGAAGCTGGACCATTGCCATTGGTGAAAGTCCCTATCGCATGACATCATATGCATCCTGCTGCCTCTCTGCCTCCTCTCAGCAATTAACCTGTCCCCCTGTATTGATGGGTAAAACCCATCAATAACTCACAATTCTGGAATGTTTCCATCACCTATCTTGGTGCAATGGATCTCTTCTGCTTCTGTACCAGCATGCCAGCAGTTAAGGGACATCACTGGTGACATTCTCCTTTGCTCCTCCCTTCTTCTCCTTACAATTATGAGCAATTTGATATTTATATTTGTTGGTGATTTGATGTTTTTTGTTAACTATTGTTGAAACTGTGAAATTGCTGTTAATGTTTTTTTTTTTAAAAAAAATATTATTGAAGTGCAGGAAGATGGGGTTACAAGGATATCCTGAAGTTAAACCATAGGACCACCGTTAAGTGAATTTGTGCAATTGTACAAATGGAGAGAGATGAAATAACAGAGGTGCTCATCCAGATATCTATCCACTGTCTATGATTGTGAAATTGCCATGAAATACCAGTTTCATAAGATAAAGTCCTATACCATCATGGGTTATATGAAACAAAAATTGACGCAAGGAATCAGACATAAGGGACTCTCTTCTGAGATCATTCATGTAGGCTCATAATAATAATAATAATATGGCTCATGAATGGGACACTGAAGAAGGAGACAGAAGGCAGCCTAGGAGCAAGCCATCAGAACAAATGCAATTAAGGCCAAGATCGAAAAATCAGCTGATGACCCAAAATGCAGACTGTGCAAGGAAACCGACGAAACCATTGATCATATCCTCAGCTGCTGTAAGAAAATCACACAGACAGACTACAAACAGAGGCACAACTATGTGGCCCAAATGATTTATTGGAACTTATGCCTCAAGTACCACCTCCCAGCAGTAAAGAACTGGAGGGATCACAAACCTGCAAAAGTATTGGAAAATGAGCACGCAAAGATACTGTGGGACTTCCGAATCCAGACTGACAAAGTTCTGGAACACAACACACCAGACATCACAGTTGTGGAAAAGAAAAAGGTTTGGATCATTGATGTTGCCATCCCAGGTGACAGTCGCATTGACAAGAAACAACAGGAAAAACTCAGCCGCTATCAGGAGCTCAAGATTGAACTTCAAAGACGTTGGCAGAAACCAGTGCAGGTGGTCCCGGTGGTGACTGGCACATTGGGTGCCGTGCCAAAAGATCTCAGCCGGCATTTGGAAACAATAGACATTGACAAAATTATGATCTGCCAACTGCAAAAGGCCACCCTGCTGGGATCTGCCCGCATCATCCGAAAATACATCACACAGTCCTAGACACTTGGGAAGTGTTCGACTTGTGATTTTGGCATACGAAATCCAGCATATCTATCTTGTTTGCTGTGTCATACAATAAAATAATAATAATAATAATAATAATAATAATAATAATAATCCTCCCCGCAGGTGCCACGTTGATGTGGTGGGGGGGCTTAACCACTCCAATGATGACTGAGGGCTGTGCTGGCAGTAGTATAACTACCGGCAGGTCCAACCAAGCCAGAAAGGCCTCAGCTGAGGAGTGAAACCAAGTGCACCTAACCCATTAGCATTATGGAGAATCAAACCAAAACAAAGTCTATACTGGTCGTCACCCAGGTGTCCTAGACACTTGGGAAGTGTTCGACTTGTGATTTTGTGAAACGAAATCCAGCATATCTATCTTGTTTGCTGTGTCATAATAAAATAATAATAAAAATAATAATAATATCCTGTCTGTGAATTAATCAGATGTAAAAAATCACAAATGAGTGACAGCAAAGGAAGCAGTCCATGGATGCATGGGAAATTGTTCTACCATCTGTACTTGTGAAAAAATACAGGCTTACATGGCCACTCTCTCAGAAGCACTCATCACTTTTCCAGCAGACTTATATTTGCTTACAATTAAAGCTCTTTGAGCCCTTTTAAAGCTATCTCCTTTAACAAGGAGGAAGCTCATCAGTACATAAATGTTTCCCTTTGTAGCTGTTGTTCCAAATAAACAAGCTTTAAACAACCATTGCAATGAATAAATAAGAGCGATTGGGAGAGACTGCAACACAATTTGTTAGCTTCAAAGGTCAAGCCAGCCAATGTTTTTTACTTCTTCTTTACTGGATCCAATTACCTGAGGGCATTGACGGTGCCTCGACCTAAAAACAAACAAGTTCTTCTGGCAGCATTTCCATATATTTATGTCATGTTAAGACTAACATGAACAGCTCCTCTGTCCAACTGCAGCAGAGCTTGAGTTCAGCAGTCATTATCCATTGGCCCTTGTTGAAATCTTGGGTGATAAGGAATGGCAGAACACTCCCACAAATGGCTTCCTAGTCTATCCACTGCAGTTGTCATTGTTGTCTTTGACAAACTCTGCTTGCTGGCCTGGAGATGCAGGCAGAGGAATAACATTTTACTTAAGCTGGCTGGTGGTCTATTCTGAGGGCTACTAAAAAGACGAAATTTATTTCCAGAAAGATATAACACGTTTTAGGGCCACGGTAGCACAGAGGGTTAAACTGCTAAGCTGCCGAACTAGTTGACCAGAAGGTCGGCAGTTCGAATCCACAGGACAGGGTGAGATCCCATTGATAGCCCCACCTTCTGCCAATCTTTCAGTTTGAAAACATGCAAATGTGAGTAGATGAATAGGTACCGCTCAGGAAGGAAGGTAACGGCACTCCATGAAGTCATGCTGGCCACATGACCCAGGAGATGTCTAAGGACAACGCCGGCTCTTCGGCTTAGAAATGGAGATGAACACTCATCTCGGAGAGTCGGTCTTGACTAGACATAATGTCAAGTGGAAACCTTTACCTTTACTATAAGACATTTTGATAATGCTGACAGGTTTTATTCATTTGTGGGTGTTCACAGGGACTCCTGCCTATGCATTTTTACAGTTCTGTTCATAAGCTTTCGGTTTTTAGCAATCCTTCCATCACAGTGTCTGTATTCAAGCAATGACAATGAGTAACCACAGGTATGAAAAGAAAGAAAGAAACCTTTCCCACAATCCTCCAGTCAGCATGCCTATTAATCTTGGGATATTGTGAAGTTGTGGTCCAAAAAGGTGAGTTTTTAAAGTTTACCTGAACAAAAATGCCCTTGCTTTATTCTATGTTGTTGTAAATCATATTTTTCTTTTGCAGCCCTTTGCCTGCAAATATGACAAGTGGCACAGATCTTGCAAAATCATGGCAAAGGGGTGGTGTGGGTGGTGCAGGGGATTAATAAAACTGTCTTCTCTAAACCTTCATTTATATTTGAAACAATTAGTGATGTTTGAACTAGTCATTAATTTTGTTCTGGAAAAGTCCCTCAGAAGAATGGTGTATTCTTCGATGCTGGCATCATAGATTTGGGGAAGAAATATCTCCTTCCTAGTTCTTTTCTAAATCCAGTGACAGGAGGAGGAGGAGGAGGAGGAGGAGGAGGAGGAGGAGGAGGAGGAGGAGGAGGAGGAGGAGGAGGAGGAGGAGGAGGAGGAGGAAGCTATGTTGATGCTGGAGAGGTCAGCTTGGGCCAGACACTTTTTGGTATGTCAGTGTTTTAGTGTGTATGTCTTTTCAGCAAAAATTAAGAGAGCACAACATGAAATTCCATTAGAGCAGAACTGTGATGTCCTTGACATCTGGCTAAAATATCATCCCAATACGCTGCAGAGAGCTATCCATTCAGTGGTGTGTAGTTTTGTGAGGGGTGGATTTTCAGCTGACTCTGTGCAGAGGTTTTGAGAAGGGACTTTGGCTCAGTGGTGAAACAGATTTTCCCTCACAGAAGCTCCAGTCCTTGAATTGATAACTAAATATCTGTATATAGCAGGGCTGGAAACGCTCCTTGCTTGAGAACCCCTGGCCAACTGGCTAAATGGGCTGTTGATCTGGTTTACACAAGAACTGCTCCTTAGACATGCTTTCAGCAACAAACTTTGAAAAAAAGAACCTTGAAGAATAAGGCTAACCATGCATGAAATGTAATTAAAACTCTTTGCAACCTGCTGTTCTTTTTGCAGAATAACCAAAAACAACTATAACAAAAAGTCATGTGAATAAGTATTAGATTAGAGAATTTAAAAAATCACAAAAGTCTGATGGCAGTGGAGAATACCTTTACCCTTATCCATGACCCTTAAAAACTATTCCATATATTTGTGTTAAGAATACTTTTTCCTTGCACTTATTTTGCCGCTCTGTGTGTGTGTGTGTGTGTGTGTGTGTGTGTGTATGTGTGTGTGTGTGTGTTTGTGTGTGTGTGTGTGTGTGTGTGTGTGTGTATATATATATATATATATATATATATATATATATATATATATATATATGATCAGTTGATATCCATTAAACAAAGCACACCTTAACACTTCATTTTACAGTGATACCGCTAATGTTCCATCAGCGTTGCTTCCTAAAAATCCTGAAAATCTCTTGGTAAGACAGGCAGACAAATGTCAGCATGCTGGAAGAAGCAAAGACCACTAGCATTGAAGCGATGCTCCTATGCCATCAACTCCGCTGGACGGGCCACGTTGGCCAAATGCCCAATCAACATCTCCCAAAGCAGTTATGATATTCCCAGCTCAAGAACGGAAAACAGAATGTTGGTGGACAGGAAAAGAAATTCAAAGATGGGCTTAAAGCTAACCTTAAAAACTGTGGCATAGACACTGAGAACTGGGAAGCCCTGGCCCCTGAGCGCTCTAACTGGAGGACAGCTGTGACCAGCACTGCTGTGGAATTTGAAGAGGCACAAATGGAAGGTGAAAGGGAGAAACATGCCATGAGGAAGGTGCATCAAGCCAACTCTAACTGGGACTGCCTTCCACCTGGAAACTGATGTCCTCACTGTGGAAGAATAGGCAGATCAAAAATAGGACTCAACAGTCACCTACGTGTCCACTGCCAAGACACTATACTTGGAAGGCCATCATACTCAGAATATGAGGGATCGCTTAAGTAAGTAAGTAAAATGTTGTTGTTATTGTTATTGTTATTGTTGTTACTATTACTATCACCCCCCCCCCCCCTCATCATTACTCCAACTTTTTCCTTTCCTGGTTAAAAATCAATTAAACTAAATCCATGCTCATTGTATATCTATTAAACAACAATACACTTTCAGATTGAATTTATTTATAGAGCAATCCTAAGACTGTGGAACTGTGTGGAAGAGGAACTGCCACTTCCCATGCTTTCAGGCTCATGGCAGTCTCAATGGAAAGAAATGTAGTATACCAGGAGAATTATCTGGAATGAAGTAAAAGCATATAAATATTCCCAAACTTTTTTTAAAAATGTATATTGTTTATATTTGGATACTCATATCTGCAGTGGAACATGGTTGATGAACAAGGTTTATAGGCATAAAAAATGTGGGTGTGACATGTGCTACTGGAATGGATCAACTATACTGAAGAAAAGCCTCAATGGTGCAGCCATCCTCCAGGACCTCCCAGGGATCCTCTGGAAGTCCCAGGAGGTGTACACCATCATGCATCTGGCTATCGGAACAGAGCTGAATGACCATTGGCTGCCCTCCTCCCCCCCCCCCCCCGGGCCAATGCAAGATACAGGAAAACATTAAGTCTAAGGAAAGAGAGGGACCATTTAAAAACTGTAAAGCAATGTTTCTTCTCACTACAAGAACAATTCTTCTACAGTTTTTGAAAAAAAATTGAGCAGGAAGAAACCAGTTTTTTTTAAATTTAGACCTGTGAGAACGAAATTACATCTGTAGTGGATCCACTCTTGGTTCAGTTAAATCGACTTCACTAGAATTTGCTTCCTTACAATGTGTTTGGTACAGTGACTGTATACATGTACATGTGACGAGTAAGGTTAAATGATAAAAGTTCACTGCTATTGTCACTGGTTTACACTAAAGCACCCCGTGGAACCAAGAGGTAACATTCATTTGCTTTCATAAAAGCCACAAAGGCATGCTCTTTTTGCCACCTGACCTCTTCTACCCTCCCTGAAGTCTCTCTGCCAATTTTCTTTTCCATCTGACTATGCAGAATGGGATGATGCAAAACCCCTGCAGAAACTTTACATCAAACACTCATAAACTGTTTCTTTCTGCAAAGCTCAAGCGCTGGAATTGGCCATTGTAAAACTGTGTGACAGCTGCTCTGCTCTTTTTTGTGTGCCTCTAGTCGTAGAGAAGAATCAGATGAGCATTCTGCAGTGGAATCATTTTTCCCCTTCTGGGTAAAGCCCTGGCGTAGAAGCAGCACCCAGCTGTTCCCCACAAACCACAGCGGCACTGCTCATTCTTACTTTAGCTGCAACCAGATGTCCATTGGAGGTAACCTGAGCCAGGCTTGAGTTAGGTTGGTGGCAGGCCTATAGAGGAACACATTGCAGAAGAAATGCTCAGACTGTCTCCTCAAAAGAGGAGTTATTTTTACATAGCTCAGAATAGAACATGCACAGCATGTCATCTGCTTTAGTTTAAACTGACTCTCCTCTGCTATTAAGCATTGATTCCTCTGTATTAAGGAAAGGAAAAAGAGACACATTGTCCTAAACTCACAGGTCACCAAAAGCTGCCATTTGCTGGACAGATTTTCAAGATGGGTACTTTTCTGACTTGCCTTTCTATCTTAGAGGAAGGCTTTCATTAATATTTCTGGAACAATTTGCTGGGCTTGATCAGCTGGTTAGGAAAGATTCAGGGTGCATCTACACTGTAGAATCAATGTAGTTTGACAGCACAACTACCATGCCTCAGTGCTATGGAATCATAGGAAATATAGTTTCACAAGGTCTTTTTTCCTCTGCCAAAGACTGCTGGTCCACTCTCGGCAAAGATAGTAGCAGGACTATATAGCAGGAGGAAGAAGAAGGTGACATTTTTCCTCCTTGTCGGTAATCCGATCCTTAGATAACTCCCACATAGAGAAAGGAGTTATGAACAAGTTCAATGGACTGGAGTAATCAGGTCTGGGGAAAATTACTTTTTAAAATTTCAGTTCCCAGAATCTCCTAGCCAGTAGGCAAAAATAAGTGGAAATTATAGTCAAAAATTATTTCTACAAGTTTGGGAATCAATCTTCAGAGACTTCCTACAGTTTGCATACTTCTTCCTTTCCCATAGCAAAATGGGAATGATCTTGATCTCAGTTTTCTCTACTGCTATTCCTATCTGTCTGTTTGTTTGCAAGAATGTGTGGCTGTTCCTAGGTGTGTTTATTGTGGGTACCTCTTGTGATCACTGGAAGGGAGAGACAATAATCAGCAAATATTTTAGGTAATTATTTATGAAAGGATAGCTTAAACTATTTCCTTAAAATAATACATTTAAACCTTTGCAGGTCCTACTGTGGAAAAAGTAAATGTTATCCCTTACACTGAATTCACTTCCTACTATTTTACATGGAGGAGGGCAAAACACAATTCCATATGATAATCACCAACCAAAACAAACCTATTGATACGCAAATGTAAATAAGGTGTAATGCACCAGGGCAGTTTTTCAATTTGTAAATTTGGTAAAATGTTTCTGAAATGTTTTCATTAGCTAATGATAAACTTCACTGTGGAGGTTCATTATCCTTCCTTAAAAAAAACAGTAAAAATCTCCATTTGGTTTTGGTACATCAGAAAGAAGAAGAAATGACACATTCTAACAGCAAAATGACTTAATGACATCTAACTAGAATTAGAAGGCCAAAAAAAAACAACAGTTTGTTTGGAGATGGAAAGACAATTCTTTGACTCTCCTATTAGTGTCAATGTCTTGCGTGATACAGAAAATACAATAAACAGAGGAAGGATGCAATGGAAAAGGGATGTGAGCAGAATTCATAGTGTAAGCAGCAAAGATGGGGAATGATACAAAGAGCCAGTGTATCATAGGGAGAAAGATAAGGGGGTAATAGCTACAGAGAGAATGATAATGACATCTCAGACAAAAAATAACAAAGTAGTAATCTGGTGATCTAGTAACATGCCTTAAATTCTATGGCAGAAACAGTTCCCACTTGGGACAAACATTAGATACTAGAGATGTTTCGGAAATCCATAGAGATCATTCAAATGTGAGAGTGAGCTCTGAAAAAAGCTGGATTACAACAAAAGCCTATCTAGGTCTTCATTCTGTTGCTACAGTGGTCAAGAAAATCCAAATGGAAACCAGTAAGTGGGATATGAGAGCAATAGTATCCATCCAACTAGGAATTATCTAACAACTGATATTATGAAATATATTTCCTCTGATATTTGAAGTAACATACTGTAGCAGTACTAATATCCCCTTCAGCTAGGGAAACCTGACTTCAATTCTGTGCTCACTCATGTAGAAATGTGAAGGCCCTTGAATTCTCAGCTTAATATATCTTAGATCATTGTTGTGAGGATAAAATGTGATGCTAAAGGGCCAAGCACTCTGAACTCCTCAGAGAAATCTAGAAACGTGAGAAATGAATCACAAGGGTTTCGAGCATCTTTCAATTAATGAAATATAGGGCTAAAGAGGATCTTAATGATTTAAAATTGATATTTTAACTATTGCTTAAAATTCATGTTCAGTTATGAAGCTTACACTGACGATGGTCTTGATAAAATGCAACAACCCATAAATGCCATTATGAGTACTCCTGGGAAAAATCGTGATACAGCTATAGATAATCAATGGAAACATGGGTGTTTAAAGTCTGTCCTAGAATCATCACTTAATACCTTCAAGCTATCAATGTCGATTCTCCTCTATAGGTATCACTGAAACCTAATAAGCATGGCTTTTAATTTCCCATAATGCCAGAAGCTCTCAGTCTCCATTAGATGGGATCTTGCAAAAACGTAAAATTGCAGATATACAGCACAATTTGGAGACAGGTAGTCTCCATTTAAAATTTCTCTGAATGACCCAAATTTTTGCTATATTTGGAGATTTAAAATGGTAATCTCTCAATTGGATAACTGCATTTTCTGTTTGGTAGGCCTACTACTTAGGCAGACTTACATCATGGCATTCGGTAGATCCCATTCCAATGTTCACAATCAATAGATGTCATCTTCTCATATATTAGGGATCAAAAGCATTATCACATCTTCTGAAATTCGTAATGAGAAAATGTATCCCTTATAGGACATAAGTAAGACATAATGGTCAATATCTACATTAGGTTGTTAGACCCTACCAACTTTTGCACATTGGCATTTTACAACTATACACACATCCAAATGTATAGATTAGTGTATATCTGCATGCACAATAGCATGATACATGACTTCACTTCCATAGCCTTCATTTCCAGAATGTGGGTGTTTTGCATCAGACAAAAATATGGAAAAGCATTTTGTACAATGCAAATAGAATTCTGCCAAAAGTGTTTTGCAAACAATTCAAAACCAAGAAAAATGCAGGAATATACTCAGCAAAACTTTCTGGAACAAATCTGGCCAAGAAAATAATGTAACAGGGCCACCTTAGTACAGAAATGACTTGGAGGCTCTCAAAAACAAACAAAAAATATTCTAATTGTAGGGAAATGTTATTTAAATTAATGAATTTCATGTAGAGAAGATATGAAATTAAAATAGGAAGAAAATGTGGGTAGGAATTTCAAAAAAGTCAATGAAATTGAAACTAAAAAAATTGGACATCTGCTATGAATACTTGGACAAGAGAGCTTAAGAGGCCAATGCACTGACAGATTGTTTTTAAACATGGAAATTCTACTTCCTTGCATTGTTATACAATGATTTATATCACCCCATATCTGGAGCCTTCAGTAAAAATGAGGCTATAGAGGTAAAAATACCATGTCACATATTCTCCCACATCTCTAATAGCTTTGAGGCAATGAAGAATGACAGTGCTGAATCAAAGCCACCTTTTGGTGCCATCACAAAAGAGGTGTCATTCAAAATACCAAAGTGGAGGAACAACAGCATTCAATGGGCAGAAAAGTAACCTTGGTTCTCAAGGGAAATGACCTTCAAGCAATGACAACCATTAAATGGTCTTGAATAGCAGTAACGTGCTGTCCAAAATTCAAAATGACCAAGCTTGACAAAATCAGAAAAATAGGAAGGCTGGACTATTACTCTCCCTTGTTGTAATGAGTTAAACAAAAATCTACACCCTTGAATCATTTTTATTTCTGACTTGTTTCTGGAAGAACAGAAGTCTATCTAGTCTTTGCTTTCTTAGTTTTTAGTCCAGTCAAAATGATAAATCTGATCAGATTGTGCAATCCTGTGGTTAGCCAAGGAGCAATTAATATTTCCTGATGCTGAGCAGGGATGGGATGGGAGACCACTGAGGTGCATTCAGTATCTATTCAGTAAGAGAAAGATGTGTTTAGCAGATAAAACAAGTAAGTTACTTTCCCAACCTTTCAATTGCCTTTTTATACATTGTATGAATCAAGAAAAGTTGATGAAAATTAATTCCCAAGTAGAAGGAACAGGACAGCTGATAGCCATACACATAATCAACCAATCAGTTAACCAAATAACTTTTGTGAATGTAGTTATCCAATAAAAGCTTGGATAATACAGAGAGCATCGCCAGAAATACATACTCCTTGTCTAATAAGATTTACTATTAATTTAGACCGAGGCATTTAAAACTAGCTGAATTAATCTTTTCAATGCACCCACTCCAGTACTGCATGGATTAAATGCAAAATTCACTCCCAGTTGAATATGGGGGGAAAATCATTATTTATTTCCAGATTGAAAAATGGGTTTCAGATGATTGAGTCATCTTGTTAGGTGCTATAATAATGCATGGGAATCATGTACAGTGCCCCCCTTGGGGGGGGGGATTTGAATGTCCTAATGTGTTGCAGAGAAATTTCTGCCTAGAAAAATGTGTTTTGTGCAAAATAATTTTTTATTTTCGGTTCAGAAAACCCTGTTTCTCATACTGGAATTTTCCCCCAAAGGGGAAAAAAAAGATTTCCCTGTACACATACATCTTGCAGACACACCTGCTTTCTCCACAGAATAATTCCTGCAGAACCAGCTTGAACAGTGTGAATAAGGGAAAATAAATATTTTGAAAGAATATTTATTTCCTCCCATTGCGGGGTGAAAGCTACCATAATTAGTTAGCCTCAAATGTAAAGACAAAAAGTAAAGGATTTATTTCCCCATACCCACTGCTAACTGTAATAAAGTAAAAGAACTTCTTACATTAATGTGGGGCTCAGTTGATTTGAATGGAGTGCACCAGAATCTTGAAACAATTTACCAATTAACTGAAAATGCATTTACACTGTAGAACTCATACAGCTTTACACTATCTTAACTGCTATCTAATCATGGGAGTTGTACTTTGAGGAGGCACCAGCAGTCTTTGGCAGAGATGGCTAAACACATCATAAACTACAAATACCAGGATTCCATAGCATTAAACCATGGCAATTAAAATAATGTCAAACTGTATTAATTCTAAAGTATATATGCATCCTGAGTGATAAGTGTAAATGCACCCTGAGTGGTATGGGGGTTATTCCAAAGCCTTGGAAAAATGTGTTTTGTTTTTCTGAATGCTAACACAGAACTACCTGACAACCTTCCCAGAAATGCTAGCTCCGTCTAGCTGTACTTTCCTATCTTTGTCCTTGCTTTTGCCCATCCATCCACCTGCCAACAACTCTCTTCTCACCTGTCATGTCCCCTGTTCCTCTTGTATATTAAGCTCTTTTAACAGGGGAGAAGAAGAAAACTATTATAAAGGAATAATGATAATGATAGACTGCAGAAGAAATACATATCACTTCTCCCTCCCTCTCTGTCTCCTCTCATTTTCCAGTCTCCCAGGAACTGCAGCATTAATCACTGGGGCAGCGGCGGAGAGATAAAGCACAATGGGAGGTTCGCTGTGCATTATGGTGTATGTAGGTGTGTGCCTGGGCAAAAGGGGAGGGAGTAGCAGCAGAATAATCTGTCATTTTATGTATTTATACTGCTGAAGTTGATCAGGACTGGTTCATCATTGTTACTGTAGATTAAAATCACCCACGTCCTTCTGCTCTCATCAGAGGTCACCTTTCAGGAAAGGGAATAAATACTGTGACAAGTTAAATTTCATCTTTTAAAAAAATCAAATGTGCCACTGCCACAGGATTATGAGGCATGATATGCATATGCAAGGGCAAAACAGTCAGACCTGCAATTTTTCTGGTTCAGCATATATAGACAGCTCACAACAGATTGCTTGAGTAAGCTTTCTTAATGTTGAATGGCTCTTTCCAAGGCTCTTTTACACTATGCAGGGTGCATCTACACTGTATAATTAATGCAGTTTGACATCACTTTAACTGTCAAGACTCAATGCCATGG
This sequence comes from Anolis carolinensis, assembly GCF_035594765.1. NCBI lineage: Eukaryota > Metazoa > Chordata > Lepidosauria > Squamata > Anolidae > Anolis > Anolis carolinensis. The sequence continues at coordinate 333,739,950 of NC_085841.1, read as the reverse complement.
AGTCATGGGAGTTGTTTGTTGAGACAGTATTTGGCACAAACCTTGTAAAAACTACAACTCTCACAAATTTGGCCCTTTAGCTTAAAAGGGTTTCCTCATTACTATTCCCAATTGAGAATATCCATGAAGAGATTTTGAAAAATATCTTGAATAATTGTCAGTGTGCTATCCTTTAATGGTGTTCTCAAAATGGTAAGGCTAGCCACTGAAATGAAAAAGTATCAAATGCCGCACTTAAATGTATCTGCTTCCTTAGAATCTAGATTTACAATTCTTCCAATTTTTACTATGTGATACCCTTTTTATTTTCACAAATATTTTAAGATTTTTTTTTTTACTCTTTTGAATTTAGCGGAATATTAATTTGATGCTTGTTTAAGTTTGGTCTCATTTGCAGGTGGTTTCATTATGGCTTTATTGACCACTTTCTTTACTGATTGCTTTATGGTTTGTATTTTACATTTTAATGCAGTGTGTATACCCTAGAAAGATCTTATTAGAAAACGAAAAGTGTCCTGATTTGGTAGGGACAGTCCCAGTTAATCCTCTGTTGTCTCATTTCTCCAACTATTTAAAAATGTACCAGTTTTTCCCTCTTCCTCCTACTTTCCCTTCTTGTCCCTAGCTTACATCAGTTACTGCAAACTGAACCTAAAGTGCCCAAGTGGTTTCAATTCATCAGGAGGGCGTTAGTGGAGAGGAGGAGCGGGAATTGTCCCTGTCCCAGCAGGCTCCAGCTAAAGCACATTGCTGCAGACTCTCCTAGTTCATTTGTTCTTCCTCATTAATAACTTTTACCATCTTGACCACCTTCTGATGTTGCTTGGCTGGTAAATGACCAGCAGTAATAAGATCTACCAAGTGAAAGGTGGCCCATTCGAAGCCTGGTCAGGGTGAGCACTCAACCATCAAGCCCAGCTCACTGTTTACTTAAGCAGTTCGAAAACAGCTTCGAGCTGAAAGTAGAAAAATTAGGTACTGCTAATTAGCGGGGGAGGTATTTTATGACAACATAAAAAAGAACAAGACCAAAAGGAAGGTGGAAGGCGGAAGTCCTGATGACTCTTCATCATAGAGAATGGAGCAACAGCACCCCCGTTACTGAATCCGAACTCAACCTCCAAGGTATTGAAACTGGACTTTGAGACAACATACCTCCTACTGTCTGTTCTGTTCTGTTCTGTCTTGTCTGTCCAAACAGCACTGAATATTTGCCGTGTGTGTACTGTGATCTGCCCTGAGTCCCCTTGGGGAGATAGGGCGGAATATAAATAAATTGTTGTTACTACTACTACTACTACTACTACTCCATCTTTCTAGTATTTACCATTACTGCTCCTTTTTCTATTCCTACCCTGTCCTGCAGAGTGGGATAGAAATACAACACAGCAGATGGACATAAGATCTAGTGTTTTCATCCTGGTGTGGTGCACTTTAGCCTGTGCCTTTAATTATTGACCCATGAAGATTTCCTGGCCAGTGAGACATGTAGAGATTTGAAATTGTACCAATACTAAAAGCACTTATAGCAGTAGCGTTACTGAAAATGGGTGTTACCCTAACAATTATGAAACATCTAAAATTTACTTTTGGCTTATGTACACCATGGTTTTTTAGAATATATTTTGGATGGATGGATGGATGGATTGACACACAGATATCCAGGACCATACACTGTAGTTTAAATAGCTTGCATGTACACCCAGAAATAGTCCTGACCACTATAAGGACGTCTTTTTTGAAATGGTGAAAATAGGAAGGTTGTCATATATTTAGTCAATGCTTCTGGACCAATACCTCTTCACACAACCTTTTTTTCTTCAAATATGCTCCTAACTGTATTTTAGTTACCTGCCTCTCTTAAGAAGACTTCAGCCTTCTTGAGAGACTTCAGCTGAACTTGGAAGAACTACATTTGTCACTTCATAAGCATTCCTCTTTTGATTGAATCCATATAAATCTTATTTCTGAAGTTACTACTTTCTTTAGTAAGGAACTATGCATAAAAGAGGGTAAATACACTCAGCGTACAATTTTGATGGTTCCAGCTGTCAATCAGTTCTTATCAAGCAACTTGTACCAAATCCAAAAGCTTGCAGTGACAGATGTAGTTCCCATTTTAGTGACAGATCACAGACAAAGAATGTGGAAGGAATTTCTTTTCTCCTCCCTCCCTCTTTCTATTACCTACACAGTACTGTTTCGCACCAAAGAAAACCCAAGGTGTTAATTAGATGGTTTCAAGAAATAGGACTGTCATAACAGCTGGGAAGTGTTCCTAATTTCTACATTTTCCTCCAAACATGAGCCAAGAAAAGCAAGGCATACATTCCCCACCTCTCAGTGAGCGTTATCAAAAACAAAATGAAAATATATCACGTTGGAAGTCTTTTGGCAATCCCTGCAACTCCAGATCATTTCACTGCAGGGTATAAATAGCAAGCCAAAGCAGGCATGACTTAAAGAAAAAGAAGAAGCTAACCAGATCTAACCAGATTTTGAAGCCAACGATTCTTCTCTGTTCATTCCTAAGTAGCCTATTGGCTTTACAGTATGTTTTGCATTGAATCTTATCATTTTGAAAATGCAACCATTCTGGGAATTAGGAATGTGAACACTTGTCAGTTCTGTTTTCATCATGTTTCTGAGAGTCCCAGCGGCATTTTATTTATTTATTTATGACATTTACACCCTGCCTTTCTCTACCCCAGAAGGGACTCCAGGCAGCTTTACAGATAGGCAACTATTCAATGACATAAAACAATGTACAATTAAAATAAACATTTTAAAATAGAATTATAAAACACATTAAAACATTTAAAACAATACCTTCACTATCAACCACTCTATCCAGAATTGTAATCTGGGCCTGTTGTAATTTTAGGCTTGTCCAAGATTTTGTATTGTGGGTTGAGGAACAATTTTTTTCTATCTGTGGGAATTTGGGTATGAACATTTCCTGATCTAGATATCTTAAATGCACTTTTCTTAACACATGTGTTTTAAAAATTTCCACCCCAGTTGAGCCACAGAGCCCCACACCACCCACCAGACGATGCAGACTCACTTCAAGTGGGGCTCTGTGGCTCAACTGGGGCACAAGAATCATATGAAGCTGCGTGGGCAACATGGGAGCCTTCTTGTGTTTCATTAGGAACAACGGCGCTAGCAAAGGGAGAAGCCACATAGTGACATTTCCCCAAATGTGATGGGAAAGCATTGCTGCTGGCGAGGCGGGGTGCAGGGCTTCGGGATTGTCCCGCTGCCCCACTGATTCACCATGGCTTAGCGAATCAGGATGAGGAACCTCATCAATGTAATGAGATCCTTAAGGTGGATGCACGCCAGGTTAAAAAAAAAACACAGGGGAAGTCTGAATTCTGCCCTAGGATTTGGATCTTCCTCTATGTTGAGGGAGTGGGGATAGCGGATCTAGGATTGGGTCCCAACAACCATTGCACGCTCCCCCTTGCCCCTTGCTGGATAGTTACATGAAACCAAGAGAGATGTTATCCATAGATGTTATCCAGTGTCACCAGTATGCAGATGATGTTCAACTCTATCTCTCCTTTCCATTAATTCTGAGGAAACTGTCCTGGTGTTAAACTAGTGTCTGTAGTCATTTATGGACTAGATGAGGGCAAATTGAAACCTCTTCCAGACAACACAGAGACGCTCTAGGTCAATTGGAAAGAAGATCAGAGAAAAGGAATTAAACCTGTGCCAAAGTGCTTAGTCCCCGAAATCTCATGTTGGCAGCTTGGAAGTATTCCTGGACTCACAATTCAGCCTGGATCACCAGATTTTAGAAGTGGCCAGGAGCCTATTTGTATAATTCAACTGAGTGTGCCAGCTGTACCTGTTCTTTGAGATGTCAGATTTAGCCATAGTAAAACTTGCCCTGATTCAATTCCAGTTGGATTAATATGTTCTATGGGTACTACCTTTGGAAAACTGTTAAAAAATGTCAACAGATACAAAACATTGTTCCATTGAGATTGCTTACTGTAGCAGTTTACAAGAGACATAACTCCCTTGTTGAAACAGATTAACTGGTTAATCATCCATTTCTGGGTAGAATTTAGAGGGCTGGTTGTGACTTTTAAAGCCCTGTATCATTGGATCCAGATTCTCTGAAAGACTACATTCCCTTATGCAAGCCTGTAAATTTTAAGATCTGGCTGCTCCCAGGCTATGGAACTCCCTCCCACAGGAGGGTTGGTTGCTCCCCTTCTCTTTTTGCCAGTAAGCAGAGACATTTTTTAGGCAGGTCTTTTGCTAATAACTCATTTGATAAAAGGGGTTTTCAATGGAGCTGAGCTTATACATATAATGTTGTATTTTTTTTCATATGGTTTACTGTTGTGTTTTAAAATCATTTCTTTAATTAATTTTATCTTTTGTAAAACAGCCATTTCAATTGCACCTTGATTTTAATTTATTAATTAATTTATTTGCTGTATTTATATCCCATCCTTCTCACCTCAAAGGGGACTCAGAGCGGCCTTACAATAGGCAATAATTCAATGCCACATAAAACAGACATAATAAAATACATATATACATTAGCAACATAACATTAAAACACATAACTTTAATATCAGTGATTAAAAGCCACACAATCCGAAATAATAATCCAGGAGTCTTTCCAGCAGTAAGTGCACATATTCCATCTTCACATATTGCACTGCATTACTGTGCAAAGGCTTGGTCCCACAACCATGTTTTTACTTTCTTTCTAAAGGCCAGGAAGGAGGAAGCTGATCTAATTTTGCTGGGGAGGGAGTTCCATAGCCAAGGAGTTACCATTGAGAAGACCCTGTCCCTCGTCCCCACCAATCACACCTGTGAAGGAGATGGGGCTGAGAGCAGGGCGTCCCTAGATGATCTTAACCCCCAGATGGTTTATAGAGGGAGATATGTCTGGACAGGTAAACTGGATTAGAACAGTTTAGGGCTTGATAGGCTAAAGCCAGCACTTTGAATTATGTTTGGTATCAGACTGGCAGACTATTTGGATGTAAACTGCCTTGATTTCTGTGCAAGGAAAATACTGGGATATAAATTAAATAAATAATTAAATAAAATCTTAAAATGGTTGTTTTTCCTCTCAATGACCAGAAGTAAAAAATATGTATGCTTTCAATACTCTTATTGCTAAAGTACTACCAAAATACAAATATTATTTCTATGTAGGAAGTAGTCAAGTTTCTTATTCTTAATTATGTTACCTTAGTATACTTAACAATCATGTCCACTCTAACTGTATATCTTTTTTTTTTTGTATGGGGGAGAGCTCTCCCAAATGGTATCTATACGCAAACTCTATATTCCAACAGTATAATGTATTAAATAAACATTATTCCAACAGAGTTACATATGGTTCCATTATTTTAAATCTTCAACCAAGCAACTAAGCATCTATTTGTTCCAAATTGCTTTTCTCCTTGATGCTGTTAATTGATTTGTTGATGAAGTATTTTATTTTTTTAATTATGCTGTGCTGAATCAGACGTTACTATTTATTGCCTATTGTTGCTTTGCTGCTGCTATTTTATTATTATTGATTCTTACTGCTGGCTTTTGAACTGCTTTCATGTGGGCTTTTTTTCTTTGTAGTTGTAAGATTTTAGTGTTGTTTTTTTGTTTGGTTTAGTTTGGTTTAATAGTTTTATGATGGAAACTACCAAGTGAGGGCCTAATTATAAAAAGTGGCTTAAGATATTTTAAATATGAAATATGTTTATGTAATTTTTGCAGTATACAGATTTTTCTATTCTTGAGCGGTTAGTGTTGTAGGCAGAGAAGCACTGGTATACCTTCAGAAAATTTGCTCATTACAAGTATTAGGGGAATTATTTTCTCCTCCCATTAATATTATTAGTATTTTTCCATCTAAGATCCTCAGGTGGAGAATATGTGGTTTACCTCATGTTACTTCACTAAATATTCTGTTCCCACTCCATGGCTGGGGATGATAGATACTGTAGTCCAGGCATGGGCAAACTTTGCTAGGCTGCTAGGAATTGTGGGAATTGAAGTCCAAAGCACCCAGAGGGCCAACATTTGCCCATGACTGCTGTAGTCCAATACTGCTTACATTTGACATCATCATATGGTTACCGGAATCACTACATGTTGTGGCAAATCCAGTGACCCTTGTCAGGGGGTGTGTGGCTACTGCTGCCCCATACCCTGGATCGCCTGACTCTTGAGAAAGCTGATCTCATGGGTGGGGGGGGGAGGCGTTGACTGCACAGCTTCCTCCCATTGCTTCTTAGGCAGCACGGGAAGAATCCCGCATTGCGGCAGCAGCATGTGCCGGTTCTGCCCCTAGATTTTTTTTAGTGATAAATCTTTTATTTTGTTGTGTAAATGAAAAAAAAAGATAAGAAGAAAAATAGAGAAAAACATACATAAAAAGAAAAAAAAATGTTAACAAGATATTAGCCCTAGATCATCCACAGAGCCCCGCCAAAAGTTCCGGTGTGTCGTTTGATTGGAGCCAGTGAACTCCATGGATGATCTAGGGCTTAACCGGCATATGCCACCAGAAAAGGTCCTATCTGATAAGGTAGATTGTCACATTTCCCATCTTTGCTGTAAATCACAGTAGGTGGCTGATTTTCTGACATTGCTTTATGGTTGTAAAAAAATGGCTAATGTATTTCCCTGGACAATTTTTTAAAAACTTACTTCTAGTATCAAACCTTGAACCAAGTTACAGTAGAAACACCAAATAAACAATGAATCAATAAATAAGAGCTACTAATTCAACGAGTCTCCTCTAGTTGGGAGTAAAAAAAGGATTCAGGATAGACAGCCAATGGTTATGTAACTTCCTTAGGATAGTCTGCACTTTAGGGCTTTTCTTGTAATTTGTCTGTCTTTTATCCATGGCTTCTGAAAACAACACATATTTGCAAATCCATTTCCTAGCTGGCATTTTCCCCTAATGTAGCAAATTTTAATAGACTGCTCAAGAATACTAGAGGATGCCTAAACTTGTAATTGCATTTGGAAATCAAACAGGCTCCAGAAAAATGCCATACGCTTGTAAAAAAACAAACAAACAAAAAACCTTTGCATTTCTGTGATTACTCACAGCTTTGAGACCAACTTGCAGATCATAATGTATTTCAGTCTTTTCTCTCATAACACAGATTATCAAATGTTTTCAAATATACATCTATCTGACATCACTGATTACATAAATAATACCATCTGCATTTGTCCAGTGCCCATAACATACCCCCACATACTGATTCACAGTTAGAGCTCTGTGAGTATGTTGTGATAAAATGTGACAGATTTCACTGAAGACATACATTCCACAACAAATGAGGGCAGAATTGAGCTGCTGCCAATAATTCAAAGTATATGCTTAGGTTTTGTAAGTGCAAATGACACATCCTTGGGTACCTAGAGACATCAGTGAGAGTAACTCATGAAACTCATGTTACTTGTAAACCATTCTTATATCTACCCAAGCATCCTTGTCACTCCAAAGATTTTGTGGAATCCCAAATTTTTGTTAGCCCCAAATGTCTAACAATATACAATCATTTTATTGATTTGTCAGGCATTTGGGGGCTCCCCTCACCTTTTCAAATGACTCTCACTTCCTGCATTTGAAGGCTAATTGCTATGTAAAAAACAGTAGAAGAAATGCAAAAAAAAATTATATAGACTGTGGTGTTTAAACTTTAGTGGGTCATTAAGCAGGAACCTGTCTTATAGTAGGGCTTTTGGATTTGGGCCTCATTTTTCCATCATAAATTGTATCCTCAATGAATTAGATGTTGTAAATGTTTTAAACTGGGGTGTGTGTGTGTGTGTGTGTGCATGGGATAAGGTCCTGAGTCTTCTGGACTATAAAGCCCTTAAACCCCAGATAGCACATTTTGTGGAAATTGTAGTTGAACACCTTGAGAGCACCAGGTTGTCTCTTTCTACATCAGTGGAATGGCTTCTTTCAACCCAACTATCTATCCTTTGTATTTGCCTGGTATAATTTAGTTGAAGAACGACAGTACCAGAGGCATTCATGTGCTGGATTGTGTGGGTGGAAGCACTTTTTCTTAATTTGCCCAGGCATTTTTTGATGAGATGACTCTATTTTTATTATTTTTGCTGCTTTTCTTTGTCTTGATGTCATGATTGGAGCCTTTATTGCTTTAATTATTGCTTTAATTATATTCCTATATTGCCCCCATATCCCTATGGATGAAACCTGGTTTTAAAATGTTTTAATAAATATATAATAAGAGTCATGGCTTTGATGAGGGGGAATGCCTGCTTATTACTGCAGGGTATTAGTTGATGAAAGCAGTAGGATAGGGTCGGGTTATATGGTGTCACATAACACCCTGAGATGATGATCAGAATCCAGCACTAGTGATTTTGTATCAGGCAGAAAGGATGATAGCAAAGGGCAAATTTAGCTCCTACCCACTTGTACTCTTCACCACTGAACTGTCAATTGGGATGCAAATCTTGGTAGATTTCATTCTAGCAGCTGAAAACATATCATTATTCCATTTCCATCCTTACTGTGGGAGAAGCATCAAAAGCAACACAGTTTCTGAAGATTGTTTAGTCCAAAAAACATATTTTGTACCCAAAATGACATTTTCTATTTAGACAACACATTCTGCACAGAAACCAGTACAAAAAGGTTGCAGAAGATTTTTTTTTTTTTGGCATAGAAATATACCTTCACACTAACATTTTCTGAAATTAAAATCTGATTTCTGCAAAAAACAAACAAAAAAACCCAGGTTTTTTTTTACTGGATAGAGAAAGTCCTGAACTGGGAAGATCTTAGCATCTTTATTATACTCCTTATAAGGGAGTTATTATCCTTGAAAAAATAGTTTTTGAATATTTTAAAATATTCTTTTCACCCCTTCTAGTAATCCTGCATCAGTTTTACTTATTTGTTTAGTTACTACATAATAGGACACCCATCAATATATGTTCCCCTAGCAACTCATAGCATAAGGAATTATGGATCAAGAATAAGCTGCATCTACTTGATTTTATTATTTTCCACATAACATATTTATGGGAACAGATTTTTCTTTTTAGATTGGTTGATGATGGCTTCATTGTAGACCAAACCATAGTGGTAAACTGGTATATCAGTGAAAATGTCTGTGACTAGAATGGCTTTCTCTCTGTACATCTATTTGTCTGTTTTTGTGTGTGTAAAGGATGTAACTTTTAAAAGAACTAGTAAGGGGAGAAAATACAAATTTCTCTGACATGAATAGTCTTATGTAGTAAGACCTGAAAGGTGAGCCAATCAAGCTCTTTCAAGCTTTTTTAAAAAGTGCTTTTCTGTCAGCAGATGAAAATGTCACTGGAGACCCATAACAAGAAATGAGTAAATTAGGGGGCAATTTCCTTCACCAAAAATTATTTTCTAAGATAGGGGAAGAGTACTTTGGCAATTACAGGAGGAGACAAGTAGATCTTTCTTTACCTGACAGTTAGGGCTAATTAGAGTGACAAATCTTTGTGCGTTCCATCACAAGCCATTTCTGGAAGAGAAGTCTCTCAGAACAATGTCTTATGGAAAGGTCTTGATCAAAACCCCTATGGCATGTAACCTAAACTAAGTGTATCCATCCAAAGACATACCTCTGTTAGTCTGGAATATCAGTATGCAAAGGAATCTCATAGCACCTTAGACTAACTGAAAGAACAAAGTTGGCACCACAAGTTTTCATAGACCTAGGACTTTATCCTATTTTGGGGTGGGGGTGGGGGGGGTAGAACATCAAATAATATTTTATAAAAAGGTAAGGATGCACAATGGCCTAAAATGTGGAAATAACTTTCAGAAAATAAAAATGCCATTACACTGGGAAAGATACCATATAAGATGTAGCGGAAAGGAAAAAAAATATAATATATTTATGTAAGGTCATGTATCCCATTGCAGCTATAGTCTTTACATGAGGTTTCTAATATTGTAATAATAAAGATTAAAATTTATAGAAAATGCAGAAAATAGATATCCAATCAGATATAAAACCATAGAACTATCAATGTTTTTTTTTTTGGGGGGGGGGGGTTGATCTCAACTTTTAAAAAGGATAAAAGGGCAGAAAACCCCACTATTTCAAAGGCTAACAAAGGCAAAAAAAACCTTCTGATCTCCTAAATAGTGCTATTTTTAAATTTAAAAATACCTGGAATATCCAGGGCAGTCTAGACAGCTGGATCAAGTCCAATTGAGGCTGCTCCCTATACAGATAGGCCACCTGCACCATCACCCTTTCTCTGCACTTATCAGGGAACGGGGATGGGTTATGCCTGAGTTGCTATTGCTCCCAGACAGAAGAACCAGAAATCTGTGGATGCAAACATGGAGCCCCAGCTGGTTTGGTCATGTGCAGCTGGCTGTGTCTGGGACCAATCTGCATCATTTGTGCTTCAGACTGGCTGCAGATTTAGTGGCCTGTGTAGACACTAGGCATGTACACCAATTAGTTTTGGATGTTTGCCTTTGGCTTGTTCAGAAGCACATAACAGCATGGGCTCTGCCACCATTTTTTACTGGACACAACAAAACAGTGGCTGTTGAAAACTGGCTGTTTTTGGTTTCTTTCGGTTATACATGGAGTGTGGGGAGGGAGGGAGCCACTAGAAGGAAAAAGATCCCAGGAAGCAAGATTTCTAAAGTTCTCCCTTCTCTCCTGATTTGGAGCAGAAAGAATATTGAAGTGCAAGGGGGGAGGCATTCTAAGGTGCTAGTTCTTTCAGGTGCTTCCAAATCAAGAGAGAAGGGAGGGCCTTGTAAAGGAAGTCCATGGTAGGATACCTCCAGGTCAATCCGTCTTTCTTCCTTGGGTAGTGGGAAGCCACCTTAAAATGCCTTGGAAAACTGTCTTCTATAGGGAGAGAGTTGTGCACACCTGCAGCTCCTGTTTCCTCTAGAGTAGAAATGGCTTTAATGAAGCATTAAGCCCAGGTCTCCTCTATAGACAGAAGGGAAAGGATAGCAGAAAGAGTGGCATTTTACCTGATGCTTTTAATCCAGGTCTTAATGAAGGATATAAAGACAAGTGATGCCTAAAATGATGGGAAGGGGAGCCTGGGAAGTCCCTCCATTACCACCAATGGGCCAGATAGAAAACAAATCTTTTGGCTTCCCTGATCAAAAATAGATTTCTGTCCTCCCGAATTTGGGAGGTTCCTCAAAAATGGATTGGGACACCCACCAAAATCCAGGACACCAAAAAACATAGTGGTTTATCTGGATTGCACAAAGCCTACGCATGAATCAAATATTCATATAGTTACTGATATTCCTGGTTGTCATTGGGCTTTTTTGCCAGCCATTAGCAATGTGCTTCTTTAAGCCTGTTTGCATACATTATTTTCTTCCTACTGTGAAGTGGCCAGCATAGTCTCCAGTATGTCTTTCTGGATGAACTTACAAAAGCAGTGCAAGAATTCTCCAGCAGATTTTAAGGCACAGCCCACAATGTTCTATAATATATAATGAAGATGTTTTTAGGCCAGGCATGGGCAAACATCAGCCCTCCAGATGTTTTAGGCTTCACCTCCCACAATTCCTAACAGGAATTGTGAGAGTTAAAGTCCGAAACACCTGGAGGACTGAAGCTTGCCCATGCCTGTTTTAGGAGATACAGGAGTCTGAAGGAGAGAAGATGGGAATCTTTCTTCCACTTACATAATGTTGCATATATTTTAAATTATTCACTAAGTATGCTGAAATCTAATGGTGGTGGTGGTGGTAGGAAACTCCAGTTCTGGTCTGAGTCGCTTGACATACAGTTTGACCCTAGAAAGTTTCAACTGATCTGATTTTATGTTGCATTTGTTCAGTTTCATTTGACCGTTTCTTGATTTTGATGGATAATGTTCTTTTAAAAAATGGACTTTGCTTTCGGATTTAGGGTGTTTCAGGCTAAGTGACATTTGACAAGTCTTCTTTATGGATTGATTTATAATAAATAGTTCAGTTCAAATATAATCAATACCTTTGGGTTCATAACTATTTACTGCAGTGGCATTTAACTTGAGAAATAAATACATAGTACAACAATGAGGAGGAGGAGGAGGAGGAGGAGGAGGAGGAGGAGGGGGGGGGAGGAGGAGGAGGAATGTTGCACAGGAAACCATTGTTAGAACTGTTGCTACTTTTCTCCTTTAAGTATTTTTCAGTGTAGACTGAAAACAGATAACTAAAACTGAGAAGTGGATGTGTTGTTTTATCAACCCCAGGTACAACCAAGATCTTTGGCTACTTAAGAAAGCTGGTCAAACAAAGTTGAATACCCATAGCTAAAGAAACAAGACCTCTGTTGAGATGCTGCCCGAGAAAAAAAAAATATCCCTCTCTCATTGGGATGCAGTATGGCTCTAGTCAAGCCCCAGCCTGCACTCCATGACATTCCGGAGTTAAAAGCAAAAGTGTCTAAGTTCATGGTAGTCAAATGCCTCAGTGTTCAATGCATAGCATTGAGGTAAAATGGAATTCCCAATGAGGATATTGTTAATACAGGAGAATCTTGTGTGTTGGCCCGAGGTCTGTGAGAGTAATTTAAGGCAACACATGTCTGAAAACACCAAAGCTCAAACGCAGAACAAACTCATGTGTGAAGAGGTCAAAGCAGCACTTTTTCTCAGGGTCAGCCAGGAGGTCCGTTAGTCAGTCTGATGCAGGCGTACTTCATTAAATGGCATGCATGAGTCATGGAATCCCAGGTAGATAAAAAAAAATGTTACACTAATCTCTCTTGCCATAACCATGCAGAGGCTTTCTAATTTAGAAGACCTCAACAGTTAGCAGCAAAGAATGATCCCTTATACTGTAGTTACAAATAGATTATGGTTGTCTATCATTGGAAGGTTTTATTTTGTTTGTTTTTTGTTTTTTTGGTATAATCCACATAAACTAAACCTAATCAAAGAATTGTTAGCCTGTCAGAAGCATAAAAAGATCCATTCAATGAAGCAAGGAATTATCAGATATTTATTGACATTCTTGATTTTCTTCAAAAGATCAGCTAAGTACTATTTCAACAAAATGAGTCTAAATTACCATTTAATTTAAAATATTAAGTATATTTAAAAGAAGAAACCAAAAACAATATCTCATTAGGTGCAAGGTAAGGAAGCCCAAAGCCTTGTTTAACATTCTCGTGTGCTTTCACAATTTAGGTAAAAGCATTATTTCATATTTATAGGTTGCCCTGTTTCTACATATGTTGCAATCTCTTGATGGGAAAATTGCAACATATGAAGGGGGTATGGAGGAAATCCATGATCATGATGTCTCCATAAACCCTCTCTTTCCTAACCTCCTTGTGCTAAATAGAGTAACATCAATGGGATTCCCATGAATCCTTATAAACAGAGTTACTGGCCAAGGGAAAGGGTCTATAAATGCTTGGCTGAAACATGCACTCATTAGCAGTGGAGGAGGCCATAGCAAAGTTCAATCTGGGTAATCCTGAACTGAAAAGGTTTGCATACATACAGGACTTCTTATCAGATTTTCTTACACTCAGGAAACATATTACTGACTATTAATAAACATTTTCAAATATTATCTCCATCCTTAGTGTGTGTATATTTATGCACACATGTAGGGATGGTTAGTCTATCAAAAGATAAGAGAAGTCACCTCTCCAACATCACCATCATATATTAAGCTTCGGAGCTCTGGCAGAAAATCCCAAATTGGAACTCAAATCCACTTAGCACTAGAATGCCAGGGGAAATAAAGATGGGGGGTAGTGCCTGTAAATTTTTAAAATGGAGCATAACATAGGAGATCCCCCCCCCCGAGTGTTAGCAGCTCCCCATGCATGCCTCTTTATGGTGCTGAACCTACACACAATACATGTTATGCAGATAGAGTTGAACAACTCTGCTGGGTGAATGAATGGAAGAAAGAATTATTGCGCTCTATGACAGCAATAAACTGACCTGCTCTTGACAAACAGAGAATTGTAATGGAAGTGCATATTGACTTTATCTTTCTTTCAGTGGGGAAGAGTGAAGTATCAAGAGTTATTGCTTTAATATAAGTTAAGATGAGACCATTTATTCATTGTCGTGAGGTGCACGCAGGAAATCATTGCTCCAATCATGTTTTTAGAGACTGGTCTACACTTTATTAAATCATCCTGATGCTTTTTAAAGAACATAATGACTGTCTTAGGTTTAGCAAGTCCCCATGTAGATGATGCTAAAACCTCTGAGAAAACATCTGAGACTCTTTCACTAAATGGAATCAACTTGGTTGGGTGGCACTGATATAACTGGAAGGAGCTTAATAAATTTTTACAACGTTTGATTAAATTATGATCTAAGAGCAGAATCCAGCCTATAATTTTTTTTCATGACCATGTAGAATATCCAAATAAGGAAAGACATTCCAAATCTTTCACAGTGATTCACAACCCAAAATAGATGTGGGTGACTCTGCCTGAAGACATTATAAAATGCAGACTCATATGAAGTTAGCAGTAAATTAGGGCCAAAAATAACAATAATTTGAGCTGATTCACAGCCACCTAGGTTTTCACTATGCAAAAGAGCTGTAGGTATGGCAAGCAGAGTGGCGTAGACACTCATTATGGCAATCCCCATAAGCTGCATCCCAGAAGAAAGTGGGTAACCACTTCTGTGTCAGTGTATATTGTGTACACACATAGAGAAAGTCTGATTCCCACGTGAACAGATGGGTGAACCTTCTGTAGCTTTCAGGTTGAACTTTAAAAAGACCTATTGAAGATACTAAATCTATTGGATACATTTCCTAAAGTACTTCTAAAGTTCAGACTAAACCCTAAGCAGATTTACTGCCCTAATGGCATCTGTTCTGATTATGGCATTGAGACTGATAACTATCTTGAGAATTAGACAGCAGAAATGTGTCCCTATAGATTCTGCACCATTTTTCAGAGGCATTGAATACTCTCAACTATGGTTAGATATGCCACTCTGTGGTGGTTCCAGTTCTCCCTGCAGGAATGAATTGAGAAAATGTTTCTAGAGAATGTTTACCCACCCCTGCTACTTTGTTAGTTCACTTAGTTTGATTCCAGTTTGCCTCTATTCACAATTCAAAATGTGTATTCTAAGATATAAAAATCTGCATGGATTTGGGAGCAGTTTCCCAAAATTCTTTCCATAATTCTACTCAAGAATTGAAATGTTCCACCAAGACCCTTTACCTTGTATTTCCAAGAATTCATAAGGGGACAAAATGTGGGAAAACCTGTTCTCTGGTGCCCATTCCCCACCCCCACCCCTGCTGTCACCTCTGGAACCTCTTGTTCCTGAAGACTGGGGGGGATTTCCCAAAATGTGTTCAGTGCTTTTGATGTCTCCTTTAAATTTCAAATTCAGCACTCCACTCACATCAAAGCCATTAGTCTCTACTGGTGGCTTCTTAACACTCTGAACTTAAGAGGACAGCTAAGAGTTTTTTTCTTTAAAATCAAGCTTTTGAGCTTTCCTCGATATGTTGGATGATGGGAGTTGTACTGTTTGCTTTATTGTTTTAGGAGTTTAATGTGTACTGCTCTGAAAAGCAAGATATAGCAATTTAAAATAAGTAATTACTCAACCATTATTATTTAAAAGACACACCGAGGATCTGTGTAGCCTCTTACAGGTTTAATGAGGCTATAGTAAGAACATAAATGCATGCTTGCCTGACAATAAGGGCCATTACGCATAACAAAAGCATCTGATTGAATGATCCTTGAATTTTGAAGCAACTGTCTAACAATTCCCACTTTAATGTTAGTTTGTCTAAAGCTTGGTTCAAGAACAACTCACCTTGAACACTGTAATTCTCTCTGACAAAATCTTAACCAATAATCAAGAAACACACTTGAAAAGTAATAATCAGCATTTCCATCCTTTTTAGTATATACAATCCTAGTCCTTCACTCTTTTTTCAAATTACACACTTCAATTCCAGTTGTCCACCATACATACAAGCATAAAGTGGAGTTCTCAGAGATATCACAAAAATACTTGGCCCTGTTATTTTATTTCCACCATAACAAAGAAGAAAACATATCAAATCTAAAAAAGGTCAAATTCTTGACTGGATTTTATCGCTGTTTAAAACTTTAAAAAACACAAATATGGTAAAGAATAAAGAAAATAAAACCAGGGTATGTACAAATCAAATGACTCACCTGAATGGTGGGTGTGGAACGGTTTTTTCGAGTTGTGGTAGTGGCCATAGTAGTGGTGGTCTCCATGACAGTGGTAGACATCTCTGGTGGCATGGATGTTGTGGGCGCTGTTCCCAAGATGGAGGGCACTTCTCCAACGAGCCGGACGCTTCCATTGATCTTGATGTTGGGGTTGTTTTCTGCTGCCATGTTCAGTACTTTTAGACCATTATAATAGAGACCGGAGAGCTGGCCTTGGAAGAGACGCCCTCTGTCTTTTCCTCCAATGGCTATTTGCGCCTGGGTGTTGAAGATCGTTAACTGTCGTCCTAAGTGAAGGGGGTGAATAATATTATTGCCAGGAATATTTCTGCTTTTTCAAATCCCTTTTATGCTGAGTCCTGGCTGAAATGGGCTGAAGATTAGAACAAGTTTCTTGATGACAGTGGTGGTGGCAATTGTGGTGGTTGAATGGTAGGAATGCAGTACTATAAATAACTGTTTTGATGTGTTACAAACATGATAAGCCTGAGCAACAAAACAATGGATCCAGATCTTCTTGAATAAATAGAATTGCATTCAGGAGATTTTTTGCCCAAACTCTTATTTCACTCCAAATTTCCATCCAACTCACTACGTGTTGTCTGAAAATAGATGCTGTATTAATTTGGAAATTGAGAAAGAGCTTATCCAAATATTGAAAACTCCCTAGATTTTAGTTACTCCAGAATGTTAAAAAATCCCACAAAACAAAAACCTGGATCCTTGAATGGACAGAGCAGAAATTAAGTCCTGTCCTATGATTTGGCAAAGGATGAAAAACACAGATATGTGCCAAGAGATGAACATATGTATGACTCCTTGAAACCTATGATAGCTACACTTAAGGATGCAAAAATAAGAATCTAGTTATAATAAATATTTGAATTCAAGACTATTTTTGGATCACCTCTGCTGTGGAAAAGAAAAAGATTCATAATGAATTATTGCACACAAGTAAATCTACAGTGTTCAGTTTTGTCCACAAAGCAAAACTGTGTCTCGGATGTATGGCTTTAGACATCAACTGGGATATTGCACCATTCAAAAAGGTTCCACCACGTAGACGATTGAAAGGGGGGGGGATGTTGCCCACTACACCCACCTCAATGTGAAGCGTTAATTCTCTGGTACAGGTTTACCAACAAATGATGCACCTGGCCTTAACCAACAACAAGTTGACCACCTTGAAAGCCATTTTAAGAATGGATCTGAGGATACTAAACCAGATCCCCACTAAAGCCTCAATGTAAAATCTTGCTGTTACATGCTTGCAATTTCTTCTGAACCCCTTCTCTACCTTTAGAACAGGTTCAGAGGATCATATGCCTGCCATCAGAACCTAGAGGGTCACACCCATTATAACTTCATCCTCCTCTCAAATTTGGAGAGGTATTTTTTTACTCCAATTTACTGCCTCTGCCTTCTACAGAGTATGGATTAATTGTTTTGCCATTTTTTGCCCCCTTGTTCTGTTCCCAGGGAGACTTCTTTATCAACACAGGAAATGTTGGAAGTCACTTCTGGGAATGAAGAAATATACCTTACCATGGAAGAGGGGGCTATGGTGAAAGTGACACTGTGCAGAAGGTACAGGGAGCACTCTGAGTAAAATAAATTATCATATTATGAGAGGGGGTTGGGTCTTTCCAGATCACAACTGCAGATTTAGAGGCTGTATGTATCCAGCAGATTGCACTTTCCCCACTTCTCATGTATGGTGAGAAAATTGGGTATATTTTTAGGGAAGCAGATTTCGCCCATGACTGCCTTCTTCTGATACCTACCTGCCCATGAGCTACTGAAAGCAATATGATCAAAGTAACTGAGCTCCTTGAGATCAAAACGTTGTTTCCTGACTCTTATTCAGTGAAAGCAAGAATACTGCATGGACCCCACGAATTTGTATGAGTTTTTTTTTCAACATAAAGGATGAGTTCACATCATTCGTGTAAGTGGCAATGCAAACATGCCCACTTCTCTCTTGTCCCTCAACCATCATCAATAGGACACTGTCAGAGAGAATGAGGAAATATGTAGCATAATTTTTTCACAAGAATTATTTATTTATTTATTTCCATCATTTATATGCCGCCCTTCTCACCCAAAGGGACTCAGCTATATGACAGCTACGATCATCACACAATAAACCGCAGTAATGTGAACTCACCTTAGACTTATTTTATATTATTTTCCTAAGTTTGAGCTTTTGGAGTATGCTAAATGGATATCAAACATGGAAATACACTGGCTATGTTTTTGAAGAAAATCCGATTGCACCAATTTTAGTTCATTCAAACTAGCTCTTCTAACAGTTTCTCACACCTGCTCACCTCCCTGTCCATCTCCCTGCCCTTCATCCTTGCACACTCACCACTTTCTTTCTTTCTTTCTTTCTTTCTTTCTTTCTTTCTTTCTTTCTTTCTTTCTTTCTTTCTTTCTTTCTTTCCTCTACTCTTATCAATGCCAAATGCCACCACATAGCAAGCCAGAGCCTAAACCCCACTCTCCATTCCCTCATAGCCAGTGGTCAAAGCAGTTCAGAATAGGAGGGGGAGCTCACCAATTTTTGTCGTCGTGGCAGGTCTCGAAGTCAAGTGGTGATGCGGTGTTGCATCATCTAATGGTGACAGGATGGATCATGGGGAAGAGAATGGGGACAAGAGAAGAAATGTATCTGAAAGGAGTTCCTATTCCCCAAGGAGGACCCTAGCTAACCAAGTAAAACTGGATGTGTATGTGAAATGCCTAGAGTATGAGACAGCATGGAGTGCACATCCCTCAGTGCTCATCACTGCCATTACAAAAAAAAAAATCTAGACTTGAGCAAGATGGTTTTGTGTAACAGATGCAAAAGTAACAACTTAAAAATGAAAGGGCTGAGATAGTGTTCTATTAGAAAGCAACAAAACCTTAATTTTTGTAAACTCCGCTACTCTTCCTTCTTTGCATTTATGCCGGCCATTTCTATCCTTGTGGCATAGATTTCTTACACATTGTTACAATTATAGCACATTGCTACTATCTATATGTGGGAGAGCAGCAGTTTTAGCAAGGCTCAATAATTTTATATAAAAATAATCGCACTCACTCTAATCTTTCTTTATCATCCATTATTAGATAGTAGATGATTATAATAACAGGCTTCTACTCACAGCAATTTTTTTTCCAAATAATGACATGATAGCCATAGTTATCACAGGATGGGCTCCCATTAAAATGGGCCATAAAATTCCATTTGCAGATGCCTTATTCTGGGAGTGCAATGTTCACCATTAAAACTGAATTTTTACATCTATCTCACATCACATCCATGGGGTGGCATTAGTAGGGAGAGTAAAACTGGAGGCAAACATTTTGTCATGCTCTACCTTTATTGTGGGGAGAAGATTGTCCCTATTAGTAGTTCTTTGGCCTTTTCCCAGAATAGTCATGCAGTCCATGTAAAGAGCTGCATTTCAGACAAACCATCAAGGGGTAGAAAAGACAAAAGTTATGTGTATGTTTGTGAGGGCATGGGAGGAATTCCCCTAGTAAAAAAAAAAAGCTAATTAGAGTTCTTGAAATCCAAATTTGGACAGCTGAAGGAAGCTTAGGCAACCTTCAAAGTATATATTAATGGGTATTCTCCCCCCCCCCCAGGCCTTTTGATCTCAATTAGGAAAGCTGACAAAACTGGAGGGAATGACCTTACCCATGATTCTCTTCCACTCTTCCCTCCTGCCTTGAGGTCATATCAATCCTTCCCTTTGTAGTTTGAAGACTAAATATCCAGATAGCTAATGAGGTGATTCCAAGTCTTTCATTATTTGATTTATATTTCTTGGACTAAAAACTGGCTGATTCTATGACCTCAACCAATGTTATGATCTCCTTTCATCATTTCTGGATATTAGACTACCTAGATTTCCCCTCACTTTTCTGCCCACGGCAGAGGAAAGCTAGCTTGAGACTCCATGTGAAATGCAGAAGCAGAGTTGTATTCCATAAGTACAGACTCCCCGTTTCTGTAAAGGTCTGAGAAGACAGGAGGAAGTCTTGTACCCAAACTGGAGATTACTACAAGATCGACAACTTACAGCTGTTATATATGTATGTCAATTCTACTTATAGCAGTGATAGATTTTTAAAAAAGAAAAACTGTACTTGCCAAATTTTCCTTTCAGAATTCTTGACCCAAATGGAGTATAACTGCTCCGAATCACCAGAAATGGCTTATTTCTAGAAAGTATAGTCTGGACTAAGAACCTAATTTTCTCTAGATAAGATTGGTGTGAAAAGCTAGGGAAGAGACAGAGCTAAGTGTATCAAAGAAAGATCAGAATGTGTTTCATGAAGAATTTCTGCTTTTCCCAGTTAGTGGGTAGGAAATCCTCAAGAGTATAAGCTTATGAGGAATTGAATGAAAGCCCAACTTGGTAAAATTACGTTTTGCCTGTAAGTCAACCTGGTGAGACCTTGGGCTGTTTAAGGATTCCAGGATGGGTAGTATAAAAAACTCCCACATTTCAATAGAAAGCCTCTTTTATTTTATTATTTTTCTTTAGCAATGTGATCATGGCATGTGTATCACTACTTCTAATATGCTAGCTACACTCCTCCCAAAAAGGCAACCCTGTTCACAGAAAACCCACAAAGGGCCTTGTGTTTTCCTTTTGGGTAATGGGTTCTTTTAGTGCAAGAACTGAAGACAAGGCAAGCAACACATTTCACAGCTCCACTTTAGAACACAACATTGGCTTTGAATGTGTGTTTGCGAAAAGGACTATCACATCTCTCTAGGGAGACCTGTTTTTAAGAGAAAATTCCTACATGAAGGATCTCTGTTTGGATGACCATGTGGAAAACAATGGGCAAAAAGAAAGAAAAATGTGGAGAGAAAACATGCATAGCTGAAATATGTCATGTCAGACCTCTTGCTTTTGCTATTGGCTAACTCTACACAACTTGTTCTTACTGGTTAAATTATTGTACTATTATTTATTTATATCCTACTTCTATCTCTTGATTTAGATGCCAAGTGGCTCACAGCATAAAAAAAGGAATGCAACTTAAAAATAAGGCATTTTAACTTCATTTTTTCAAAGATATTCTTTATTTTCAAGAATCTACCCACTTTATTTTGATGTATGCATCTCATTGTGGCCATATATATTTGAGTGATATAGCTTGTGAGTCCCTACAAGTCCCATATCACTGGCCATACAGGCTGGACCTTGTGGGAGTTAACAACAGAGGCCAGTATTGCTTTGAGATGTGCTATCAGGTTCACCATTCAGTTTACATCTTTAAACATTTGAATTGGTTTAAGATCCATCCCTAAATATCTATATTATCTTGTTTTCCTATTGATAAAATGTCAGGATAAATCTTTTAAAAAATAACAACAAAAACCCACAACCCTGTATATC
The DNA here is from genome assembly GCF_035594765.1 of Anolis carolinensis. NCBI lineage: Eukaryota > Metazoa > Chordata > Lepidosauria > Squamata > Anolidae > Anolis > Anolis carolinensis. The sequence goes on along the minus strand of NC_085841.1, from coordinate 333,718,319 downwards.
AGAACACCACTGCAATAGAGAATGCATTAATCTGGTTTGTAATGCTCTGATGGATTTGGACATAAGCTTAGAGCAAACCTGTATTCTGAATAAGCAGGTTTATATATTTAAAACTGCTAAACAGAGAATTCTGGAACAGGAAGCTGATAGATGGTAACATTTATGGATTTTGATTCCAGGGCAGCTACAGATGCAGGTTCCAAACTATTTCCTAAAACTTCACACACATGCACATGCACACACACATAGACAAACAGAATTTTGAATCATTTCATTATTTGCCCTGCTCTTCTAGGCTGAGGAAGAAAAAAGCAAACCAAATACTGATACCAAGAGCATGTATATTTCCACTCCTATACTGCAAAGCAGGACCTTTATATTAGCAGGACCTTTATACTAGGGAATTCATCAAGAGGCTTCCTATGGCTGGACAATCTCTGGTTTTCCAAATTTTATCATTATTGCTTTATCTGGGCCAACCCACAAAAAAGGAATCAACAACAGCTGAACCAGATCTTTGCAGCAATTATGTCCTGCATCTATCTATGCAGGCTTGTTGGCAGACACGTAAAGGCACAGGCGACCCATGCAGTGGCCCAAGGTTGTGTTTCCAAATGAAGTCAGTAGTGACGATTTGCTTCTCTCAAAGCCACTCATTCCACACTATCAGTTCTATGATTTCATGTACACTGCAACTGGGTGCAATGTACATGAATCCTGGGTTTTTTAGTTTGGTAGGGCTATAGAGATCTCTTGCTGAGATTTCTTAGTATTTCCTCCTAAGCTGAAAATTCCAAGATTCTATAGGATGATACCAACAGAAATTCAAGAAGAATCATAGTGCTATAATTGTGTGGGGTAAAAGGTCCTTAGTTTCCCAAGAACTTTAAACTGCAGGCATGTGATCTATCTTCTTATAGCTCTCCTTCAGCCCCATCTTCATCTTCAAATATAACAATAATGAGCAGCAGAACCAATGTAGACATGGTGTATTTAATAATGTTTAATGTTTTATTAGGGGAGGGTCAACTTTGATGTTTTATGCTGTTTTTTATCGAGGGCATTGAACTGTTGCCAGACAGTTCAGACAGAACAGAACTGAGTCCCCTTCGGGATTGAGAAGGGTGGTATATAAATACTGCAAATAAATAAAATAATAATAAATAAATGTATGTTATGACCTAATGATACGGGCGATATTCGGCAGCAAACACCGATCTAGCTATGGTCACTCATGGAGCCAGTCAACTCCCATCAAATGACGTTGTGCTAGCTCTGTGGCTGCAGAGGGGCAGAACTGATATGCCATGTCATCAGGCTTCCCATGCTGCCCAATTTATGGGGGGGGGGGGAGCTGTGCACACCACATACGCTCCACACTTTCCCCCATATGATCACCCACCCAGCGAGGTGGGTGATGTGATGTGTGGGGTGCTGGATTCCCCACATCTCGAGGAGAAGCAGATTGCCACCTTCTGCTGTCAGCCGTTTCATGAGGTGGCAAGTCAGCCCTCCACTTTTGCAGGGATTAGGGGAACAGGATCCCCATGGAATTAAATAAACATCTATGAATATCTTAGTGCCCCCTTCCAACCATATTTAATATGATGTCTCTTTGAGCCAGAACATGTTGTTGCGAGTGCCTATCCCTTTGCCTCAAAAGCCTCTTCCCTTGTTCTTTCTTGGCTGACAACAACACTGTACAAAAGAGAATAAACAGTGCTGCTCTCCCTTCCTCTCTACTCATCCTCACCTGATAACCATGCCATAGAGGTTGCCAATGATCCCCCAGCATATTTTCTTCTTGAGGAGATGCTCAAGTTTAGCTATCGCTATCATGACCTGACCTGGAGCTGTGCCTTTCCATCCTCTGCCACCCCGCCTCATCTCCTGCTTACAAGGGGCAGATCCGGGTGGAGATGTTTCCATGAAGGCATTGGCTTCAGCACTGCCTCCTTCTTGTTCTGTAGTCCCTTAACCAGGGCTGCTCCTATTCCTGGACAATGAACTGAATATACTCCTCAGAGTCAGCTTTGTGTGCTCTGGCTAGTGGTGTTATCAATGTTGCTCAGGGGAAATAAAGACACAAGGAGGAGACAGAAGAGGATTAGGAGGCACCTGCAGGTAGCAGTGGTGACAGTAATGTGTAAGGCCAGCTCTTTAACAATCTACCCCTTCTGTTCCTGTGTACCACATATATATCTATTTCACCTGGTCAATGTATGGTAGCATGTCAGCGTCCATGCCTCAGTTTCTTCTAATCTCTTTCTTTCCTCTATCCTGCACTGCTGGTCTACACAATTTTAATAAGGAATTACAAGCCTTGTCATGTATGTAGTCTCTCCCAGTTTCACAAGGCTCTAAAAATGGCATCTGGAAGCAGTACAGACAGTAGCAAATATGAAAAAAAATAACCTAGAAATGTGGCGGGCCAACTGTATAAAATATAATGGGGGGGGGGGCTGACTTCATATTTGCCCTCTTCCATAAATGTTTGTACTAAGTCATTTTTGTACACCTGTGGCTCCAAATACATTGAATATAACTTCTGTTTGCCAGTTAAGATACAGTTAAAAATATCAGTCCTACAGGAAAACAAGACTTATTTCTATGAGTATAATCAATTCTACTGACAGTTCAACAGAATACAGCCTTAGGCATGTTCACTCAGATGTACATGGCACTGTTTTCAATGAGGCCTGATCCTACATAAGTGTGCATATGGCAATTATTTTAATGGGACAATTGGCCTTGCAATGGTATTGAAGATTGCAGAAATAATCCACTTGAACTATGCAAATTAATCCACTTTAACTGTAAATTTATCCTATATGTTTCACCTCGTTGTATCTATTTGTCTTCACATCGTACAATCTTGACTTTTCTTGCAAAAAAGATTTGCATTTCTTCTTATCTTCCTTTACAAATCAAAGAGCCTTTCGATACTTAATTATACACTTGCTAAAGATGGAATTGGGGCTCAAGGACATCTAACTTTTCTAAATTCCAACCATTGCATTAATTGTAAATTATTTCACTGGAGGTCCTTTACAGCTGGCAGGTAGCTCCTCTGTTTCCTGTCTTTTTGACAAATTGATTCATCCACCTAGGCATCTATCAATTTGTCATGTTCTATTTTGATAGCTATCTAGCCTTTCACTCATCATTTTACGAGGTCTTCTGACATAAAACTTTCTTGATGCATTAGGAAATGAATGAATGACTGGATGGGCTGGCACGTGGAGATGACTGAATAAATGACAGGTGGGCACATGGATGGTACACCCCCACTCCCACTGATACCCATGTGTAGAAGTAATCACAACTTCAAAATATATATTTAAAACATTATGATATCATAGAAGAATTTTCTATAACCCATTGCATAATATGGTTAATAATACAAAAATGCTTACATCAGCTTATCTTCTCGGCTGACACCATATATCAGTGACCCCCCCCCCCCCACCTCACCCTTGTACTTCCTAGGAATATTTAAGATTGCTTAAATAGTTGTTCTATTTAGATCACACATGAGATTGCCCTTTAATAGATCATCATCATCATCACACCATCATCATCCACACAAATATTAATCTCAGAATTTTAACATTTGAAACATATAAAGAAAGTGCTTGAACATGCTTATCTCAGGCTTGGGAAAGCAATGGATTAAAAGACCAAACTGAAAAGTGACACTACGGAGGAAAGGGGGACAATGTGCAAAACAAGGATGGGTTTCTCAAGCACATGAGCTTCATCACAGCATCAGGCATGCACTGGTTTGAACAAAAGCAAGGTTATCATTGTCCTTTGTGTTAAAGGGACTTTTTATTTGAGATTAGCAAAAGAAAGTTATTCACTTTTTAATCTAAAAGAATTAACCTTTAAAAACTTGTTATCAAGCCAGATTGTGAAGTTCTAGGTCAATACTTATTAATATGTTTGTGTCTCTGTGTGCATGTGTATACCTATTAGTAATAATATGTGGAAATAGTATAATAATTTGAGGAAAGCTTGCACATGTACTAATGAATCCATGCAAAATGAATGGGCATCAGTTATGCATGGTAACTTAAAATAGCTTCATAAAACTCCTGGTTTTGTTACTCACTCAAGCAAGAGATAGCAAGAGAGATGAAGATATACTAGGCTTGGTGTAGGATATACTCTGTAAAACTGTGCCCAATATGTTTCATATTTGTATCTGTCTAGGGGCCCTTCCACACAGCCATATAACCCAGAATATCAAGGCAGATTAACCCACCATACCTGCTTTGAACTGGGTTATCTGAGTTCACACTGCCATATATCTCAGGTCAAAACAGATAATGTGGAATTTTATTCAGGTGTGTGGAAGGGGCCTAGGATTCAATCAGTACCTTCTACTGATTGTTGGGATTGAACAGCTGTGGCAAAACTGACAGGTTGTATTTGTTCCTCCAACTCATCTTTTTTATTAGGTTGTGGACATATCAACAATGGCTGGAACTGGGAAACTGCATAGATGTCCTAAATGGGCTGACATGCTGGATGTAGCATCACTTTAGGGAATTGTGATACATTTTAATGTTGGGCAGATGCCTAATTTCCAACATCTGACTCCATAGGAAATTGAGCTAGAAGACATTAACTAAGGTATGCATCAGCTAACTGAGTAATCTGTTCAGGACTGGTGCTAATCCTCATTATTTCCATGTTGAAGAACAAATATAGAAGATGATAAATAGTGGCTCACTGAGAACCAACTAGTAGGTTCACAGGTAAGACGTGAAAAAATGACTACATGATAGCCACTATGCAATAGTAGCATCCCATCCAATTTCTCCTTCATTTGTGTGACTTTCTCCATATCCGTCATCATCATTCAACCAGCTGAGGTATCCTTATTTGCCTGCTCTTATCTCTCCCTTGATAAGCCAGCCAACGAACAAATTTACTCTCTTAATAGTTTCCTTAGTAGGATATATTTTCTTCATTTTACACAAAAAAGATCAGTTAACAAGTTATAACATTTGACCAAGTTGTTCAGCAGTGGAAACCTCTGCATTGGAGTGTGGTGGAAGCTCCTTCCTTGGAGGCTTTTATACAGAGGCTGGATGCCATCTGTCAGGGTACTTTGACTGTGCTTCTCCTGTATGGCAGGGGGTTGTACTAGATGGTTCATGTGGTCTCTTCCAACTCTATTATTCTATGATTGTTTGATTTTTTACTCACTTTTTACTCAACTTTGATCTTTTCCCAGGCTCTTAGAGCTTCTACGTCAGCTAAAACATAAACTATTAAGTGATTAACACCAGAAATAAGAAAGCAAACAAGATCTTTACTCAATTCTCTAATTCCAGTTGTTGGACCCAGCTAGCATGACTCCACTGTATGGTATGTGTGATGAGTCAGAACTTGATAGATCCCAAGGATTCAATGGGCCTATTCTAGTAGGGACTAACAGTTATGTTTAGGCTTTCTACCTTTCTCCTGGTATCATTTGCTTTTTTTTTTTTGGCAAAGGTTGTGGAGACTAATAATTTAAAGAGGAACAACCTTGGTAACTATACATTTGATGTCAATCATAAATAAAAAAAATTATGCCAGTAAAGCTTAAAAAATCAAAATTTACTCTAGATTTTGATAAATGTCAACCATATTTTCTTTTAAATAATGCTTAAGCTGCAACCTTTCAGTCCTAAAGGGAGCATAGCAGGAGCCTCGGGAGATATCAGATTTCTTCTAAGGTTGAAAAGAGAGAGCAATGCTCAGAGAGGGAAATTTGGCCTCAGAATTGCTCCACCCAAACTCCAGAAGAAACTCCCTTAATCCCTGGAGTCATCACTGATATTATAGCCTAACAAGGTGAGTTGAAGATGAGTGCTCTCAGGAAGGTTCCTGAACCAATACAAACACTAAATGACCTCTGATCTAGACTTGATTCCAATTTAGTGGGAAAACATTTTGCTTAAGGGAAGCAAACAGTGTGGAATCAGCACTGTCTTTCACTTCAGATAGATTAAGGACTTTGGACATCTCAGAAGCCTAGCTTTCAAAGCTCTTTGAGCTAAAAGTGTGCCCAGTTATAAGATGGATTAGCACTGCTTTATATCACAGGATCTGATCCCAGATTATCTGATTATCCCAGATTATTTGACAGTGTAGACTCATATAATCCAATTCAAAGCAGATAATCTGGGATCAGATCCTGGGATATAAAGCAGTGTAGATCCAGAAATAGTTTCTGAAAAACTATGTGGGGTTTAATGTAACAGCTGGTATCATTTTGGTTAGTCCTGACTACAGCTGACCCATTTAATCAATTGTTCAATTGGTTAGTCATCCTATAGCTCAGTTGTTCCCAATCTGGGCCCCCCAGATGTTTTTGGCCTTCGACTCCCAGAGTCCTAACAGCTAGTAAACTAACTGGAATTTCTGGGAGTTGTAGGCCAAAAACATCTGGGGACCACAGGTTGAAAACCACTTCAATAGATAATTCTAATAGATTCAATAGATCAATGGGTATATCATAGTTAGGAGTACAATAAAGGCCATTAAGTGCCAGGGCTTCAAGTGTTCATTTGTCTCATATACATAGTGATATTTTCGAAGGCTCTCTGCTATTTTCCATGCTAGGAACAGTTCCACTAACAATGTACATTCAGGATCCAACTGCAGCCCAGTAAGAAGAGCTTTGTTCAGAGAATCATAGAATCATAGAGTTAGAAGAGACCTTGTCTAACCCCCTGCCAAGCAGGAAAATCACATTCAAAACACCCCCGACAGATGGCCATCCTCTACATTAGGAGCCTTTGCAAATACTCTGGGGCAGAGAGTTCCACTGTTGAACAGTTCTCATAGTGAAGAAGTTCTTCCTAATGTTCATGTGGAATCTCCCTCCTTGTAATTTGAAGCCATTGTTCTGTGTCCTAGTCTCCAGGACAGCAGAAAAAATGTTTGCTCCCTCCTCCCTATGACTTCCCCTCACATATTTATACATAGCCATCATGTCTCCTCTCAGTCTTCTCTTCTGCAAGCAAAACATGCCCAGCTCTTTAAGACACTCCTCAAAGGGCTTGTTCTCCAGGTGCTTGATCATTTTAGTCACTCTCCTCTGAACACATTCCATCTTGTAAACATCTCCCTTCAATTGTGGTGCCCAGAATTGGACACGGTATTCCAGGTGTGATCTGAGCAAGGCAAAATAGAGGGGCAGCATGTCTTCCTTGGATCTAGACACTATCCTCCTATTGGTGTAGGCCAAAATTCCATTGGCTTTTTAGCTGCCACATCACATTTTTGGCACATGTTTAACTTGTTGTCCATGAGGACTCCAAGATCATTTTCGCAAGTATTGCTATCGAGACAGGTGTCCTCCATCCTGTATCTTTGCATTTCATTTTTTCTGCCTAAGAAGAAACCTATGTTCTGATGTGCACTTGAATATCATAGCAGGGCTTTACAGACATTGGTGACTGAAATCTCAGAAATTTATCTGTGGTAAATTTCAGCTGACATCCATGAAATCTTTGACTGCCCTTATCTTTGAGGATAAGTTCTCCATCAATTTTAACAAACCATCAGGAGGCAAAACAAAAGTTCTCCCATTGGAAAACAATTCACAACACACAGAAGTCTCATGAAACCATTGGAACATCTATGTGCTTATTTAAATTGCCTCCTGGGGCTACATATCACCCCACTGAAATCACTGGGACTGAAAAAATATAATTTATTCAAACTGAAAAATGATGGTTAACACAATGGTGCTGTAGAAATGTATGCACATGTTTCTTTCATGAAGATTCAACATCTGCATCCAGATATAGATTCACAACAGTTTGGTACATGTCCCCTGTGCAAGTCTGACTGGGTTTATGCACAAATGTGTATTATAGAATTGCAGCTGAAAGTGTGGCTAATCTGGGAATACAGACCGGTTCACACTAATATTATCTATTTATATAGATATATAGAAATATTAGTGTTGCAGCTATAGCTGTTTCAATAATCCATTTAGGTTTCCTTCATTATCCATGTACAACATACAATAATGGGTTGCGCATTGTAGTTTGTTTTCAATATGCAAAATTTCCCCTGGGAAAAGGATCACTAAAACAACGTGAATGTGTAGTCTAAAGAACACTTAGATTTAGAAAAGACTCAACACGTTTTTATTTTTTATAATTTATATAATATTAAATATGTAGTGTTCTACAGCTTGGGGAATCAGGAGGAAATATCCCAAACAGATTATGTAGATTAAAATGATTAAGATAACCATAGCTTAACACTGTGAAAAAGAGTATGGGTGGGGAAGAACTGAAAGTAAGTGCTTCAAAAAATAGGATTCCAAAGACTTTTAAAAAACACATTTGATGCTAAATGTAATTTGATATAAATGTAGTTTAAATATTTTTAACAAGTTCATGCAGTGGTTAAATTGCCATAATACATGTTTTTGCGCCTTTTTGTTTGTTTAAAATGTTTTCTTAATTTTTGCTTTTTGCTTGTTTCCTTTTGATAGTAAGCTTAGAATTCTGTCCCTTTAACTTTGTTTTAATAGCAATGTATTATAGCATGATTTATCAACATATGGCAGGTGGAAGTTGACACAAATTATAATGAAAATTAAAAGAGTCATTTATGCAGCAGGCGATTCTAATTTAAGAAACATTTATTCGCAGGCTTTAAAAATGAGGGTTTAGAATAAAAATGGATTTAGAATGAAAGCTTTAACAAGTGTTACCTTTTTCCTGCAGCCATTCCTCTACGGGCCGGTTATATTTGAAGGGGATTTTCTGTTTTACCAATTGGAACGCAGTATCAGTGTTGCCTTTAAAGTTTAAAAAACAGCTTAAAAACAATCTGAAAAGTCAATGAAATAGTTAAAACATCCTAGGTTTGTTTCTTTGCTTTTATTTATGAAGGTATTTAAATATACATAAACATGAAGGTATATATTTAATCTTCTTTTAGTGTGGTAAAGAATAGTTAGACTTCATTTCCTGGAATTCTAGAAGATCAGGGGGATTAAAACTGTAAAAGAAAGCCTTCCACATTCCTTAAATATCTTCTACTGATAGCCAACTTTGACACATAAGCTGTAGCATTTAGATGAACACATGAAAGTTAAAATGGTGTAGGTATCTCAGACCCATTATCCTCATTCTTCTGTGCACTTTGAGACAGCTTTCTTCAGTCAATACATTCAAATGAATGTGGTTTGGACTTCCCTTCATGGTACACACATGACGATTTTTAGAGAAAACATAGATACCGGAGTAGGACATGTTTGAGACATCATAGTTTGTTTTATGCACTGAAAATCAATATCAGGAGAGGGCAACGATAAAAGCAAATGTAATGCATTTAAATCTATTTAGATCTCAGCATTGTGTCCTGCTCTACGAAGATGAAGAAACTAAATCCAAGATGGGACTATCCATAGAAGGCTGATTCTGTATGGTGGGATCACCAGATCTATATTTAAACCCCACTCTAAGATTGTTCTACGTACATGTCTACTTTGTCTTTTCTGAATCTTGGATGAGAGACAAAGTTGTCTTTTCCACTTCAGGTCACAAGTGAAAGACAGCATGTTTGAATGATCCATGTTAAGGATAACAAACCCTCTCAGAAAGCAAAATGCAACAACCTATAACATCAAGGAGAAATATTAGAATTCCCTGCCATGGAAGTAGTTTTCTAACTGTGGGAAGAGCTTTTGTTCATAGGAAGCCATTTAAACGTCATTCCTGTTTACTCTCTGAAGTGCTACAGTGTCTCATATTTGCCTTATTCTGTTCCTTGTCTTAACCTGCTCTTTGACACATTTTCTCAGATGTTCAGGTCTTTAATGTGAATGTCTTCTCTTCGTTAAGTATTTATTAAGCATGTAGTAGCTTCCAGAGCCACAAACCACCACACACAGAAAAAGAACAGAAGAAGCACCATGCTGAATCAGACCAAAGACCTACATATTCCAGTATCTTGTTCAACCAATATCCATCTAGATGCCAATGGGAAGCCCACAAGTCTTGCATTCTTCTGCTTCCTTCAGAAAACATTGCTGAGGGTGACTTGGTGGGATAATGAGAGTTGGATTGGCAGAAAAGTCACTTGTTGAATAGTTTCATTTATGGGTATTTTTCATCTATTCACAGATATTTTAGAGCCAAAACCACTTAGAACACAAGTGCGTCAGTACAATGAATAATGGAGCACAGAAAAGAGAAAGGAAAGTAGGTAGATAAGAAAGCCATCTAAGGATAATGTACTTTAGCCAAAGTTATGTCAAACTATTTCCCCTTTTCCATTTTAAACATTATAGTTATTTCCATTAAATCTCAAAGCAACATGTCTGCATCACGTATATCAAGATTAAAGGTTGATCTGGTATCTTGGAATATAAGAAGGTGCATTTGGAAACTCATTTTACAGGTTCAGCTCATCTGTCAAACCTAGCCTTCACATCCACTGAAATGATGGTTCTTCCAGCAGACTGACTGGCATTTGTCTGATGGTCATTCATATTTGGATTTGAACTTAAATAATACCGACAGTCAGTTTACATTTGGGTGTGAGACCTATTTCTTTAAATGCAGACATAAAAGAGGGCTACAGTCTGGAACATCAAGTAAAACCTCCCTGCTAGGACATTTGAGATGTGAAAGCTCTTGGTCAGGCTGGAGCAAAGGGCAGAGGGCAAAATCAGCTTGTTGTGAAAAGGCCTGCTAACCATAGGAAGATGACAGACCAAGTCCAATAAATGTTTGCCCTGACTGGATACAGTCTGTTTGAGAGAGAACAAAAAGCTTTTCATAAGTAGCTGCCATTATATGCACAAGTGTTACAAAAGATTTCAGTCCCTTTGAAGAGCCAGTTAATTAAGTACTGTGGACAGACATCTCTGTTCTGCTGCTCTTATGCCTGAGGCCCAGTGTCAACCTGACATTCCTCCATAACATCTGCTATTATGACTCAAAAGGCAATGTAAAATTGTGGAAACCTGCTCTGTCAATCATCCTTCCAAGCACATTAGTGATATAGAAAGTTGCCTACAGCACAGAGATACCTAAAAGGATGTATTTCACAAATCCAGAATCGTTTGAGTTCTCATTAAACAAAATCAAGGATGAAATTCTCAAATTACTATACTTTGGAACTACCCCACTGACTATTTGATCCTGGAATAAGGTGTGCAGGGACAGAGACCCCAACACAATTCTCCAGTTTTTATTTCTCTTATTTGTGTACATCTTAAACAGATGATATACAGCTTATTCAACAAAAAGAATACAACAAGGGGAGGAGGGGGAGAGATGATGAAGAAGAAATTACTGAGTCTGAACCTACATGAATCAGTTTGGATAGGCAGAGACACACTGTGTACTAAAAATATGCAAGTATGGAAGATGTCGATGTCTGTACAGAAATTGGGGAAATTATGATGCCAAACAGAATCAGCTGTTCTTAGACGTTCATGAGACTTCGGTAGCATTTATGATTTGGCCAGATGATAAAAATAGTTAACTTGTTCTTTAAAAGGGGAAAGCACAATGCATTTTGCTCTGGGCCAGAACAAACCAAATAATTTCTTTTTAGCTGGGTAAAGCTGACATCAGGGCCGGCCCCACTATTGAGGCACCTGACGCCGCCGCCTCGGGCGCAGGCCCGGGGGGGCGCCGTCAGGCTGGGCGGGAGGCGGGGCACTGCCCTGACGGTGCCCCGCCTCCCGCCTAGTGCGCCCTGGCCCATCTGGTCTTTTCTAGCAGGCCAGACTTCAGCGGAGGTCCCTCCAGGCCGCGATTGCGGCCTGGAGGGACCTCCGCTGAAGTCTGGCCTGCTAGAAAAGGCCAGACGGGCGAGCGGGAGTAGCGTGGGAGGCGGGGCCAGCTCTGGCCCTGCCCCCCGCCCAGCGTGCCCTGGCCCCGCCTCCCACGCTGCGTGGGAGGCGGGGCCAGGGCACGCTGGGCGGGGGGCGGGGCCAACTCTGGCCCCGCCCCCCTCACTATTCACCCTGGCCCCGCCTCCCACGCAGCGTGGGAGGCGGGGCCAGGGCACGCTGGGCGGGGCCAGGGCGCGGGAGGCGGGGCCGGTGGCGGGGGCGCTTTTCAGCACCCCCGCTTAACATCAAAAAATATCTCCGGCCGGCCCTGGCTGACATTGACCTGTCATTGTTGTTTGCCAAGCAGAGCCCAGGCTGAGTGAATCTCAAGGGGAGATCTAAGCAGTTCAAGGCCTAAGATGAAAAGATGCAAAGAACATTAGTTCTCACTCACAAGCAGGGTCAAAGGGAGTCCAGGGTCTAACACAAAATGGGGGAGGGCAATATAACAAAAAAGGGCAGGGGGCTAGGAAGGAATATATAGATACTTGATCTTATTATGTTCCTTCACATTATCATCCTGAATAGATTATTGCAACGCTCTCTATGTGGGGTTGCCTTTGAAAACTGTTCGGAAGTTTCAAATGGTCCAATGGGCAGCAGCTAGATTGTTCATCAGAGCAGCATACAGGGAGCACACAACCCCCTGTTACATCAGCTTCACTGGCTGCCAGTCTGCTACCGAGCACAATTCAAAGTGCTGGCTTTAGCCTATAAAGCCCTAAATAGTTTTGGCCCAGCTTACAATCTATGAACAATCTATGAACCATCATAGAGATTAAGATCTTCTGGGGAGGCCCTGCTCTCGATCCCACCATCTTCGCAAGCACGATTGGTAGGGACAAGGGATAGGGCCTTCTCAGTGTTGGCCTCCATCTATGAAACTCCCTCCCCAATGAAATCAGGTCAGCTCCCTCCCTCCTGTCTTTCAGAAAGAAACTTAAGACGTGGCTGTTTTCTTGGCCACTATTTAATTAGAAATGTTCTTCTAAAGCTGAGACCTATATGTGGTTCTCTTAACTCTTTACTCAACATCCCAAGGTTGTTTGGAGTAATTTAGCACAAGAGGACTGTGTCACATCCAGGGAAGCCTTGTAGTAGCAGCATGATGTTCCACTGCTACAGAATGGAGTCATTATGCCAATGGGACAATACATGGTTGAAATCTTTATGATCTCCAGGTATATCCCTCATATTCCCAGGGAGAAATAATAGAAGAGAGGACTGGGAAAGACTCATATGTGAACCCTGACCTAGTGGTTAGACAGATCAGTTATCTGAATCTGTACAAGAGTGTTTCCATGTAGGAGCTTTCCAAGAAAAAAACAAAACAAAACAAAATTAAAATGGGGAAGGGGTGGAAGAAGTGAGAAGAATTGTTCTAGACAAGTAAAGAGATTAAGCAACAGAAAGGAAGGAATCATAATAGGAACGATGGAACCCAGAATAATGCCTGGTGTATCTACTCAAGCCTCTGAAAAATATCTGAATCCAACATATTAACAATAGCATCAGTTCGATTCATTCTCATTCAGCTTGCCTGAGGTTAAATGATTAAAAAGCACCTGATTAAAAAGTCAAAGAAAAAGAATATTTGTTTTTGTTATTCCTAGCATCGTGTTGGATAGCTCAGCAAGTAGTCTTGGTTAATTCGGTTTTATAACTGCTGTTCTTGATCTTAAGTGCTTTCACTTTGGAGGCACCTGATCTACAGGTCGTGCATTACAAAATCATTTGACAGATGCAAAGTAGAACCAGACATTATGGTGCTCAACCATCCTTTTGAAAACCATGATGAAGAAAAGGATATCCAAGGATGAGTAAGTTGAGGCCTGTATGAAGGGGAATCTTGTAGATACATCCTACAAATGTTTTGTTAAAGTCCATTTAAAATCAGTTTTCTTCCAATCTTCCAATGAAACATGTACAATACTCATGCATATTCATGTATAAGACCCTGAACACCATAAAAAAATCCTGAAAATCAAGCAAACCCTGGACTTCTATCTAAACCAGGAAATGTGTTACTAGTCTCTACCACATCTTTAACCATTTTGATTTTAAGTTTAAGTTTACGTTTATTTTATGATTATTGTTATTTTGACTTTTGCAGAGAGCATGTTTTGAAGTTAAAATATACATCAAAATACCATACCTTTAAAAACTAGGGAAAAAACTGAAGGACATTTGAAAATTCAAAATAGTTTAAATAGCAACATTAGCATCTTTTCATGATCCTTTTAAAAGTTATTTTCCCCATTTATTTCCACCATTATTCAGATTAACTTTAAGAACATGTGCATGAGAACGTGTTCATCTCCATGTCAAGGACATGAGTGGGTTAAAGGAAAGTTTCTCATTATCATCAGAAAGACTTCATCAGAAAGCATTGAAATATTTGTTGAAAAGAAATCCATTCAATCCTGTTTCATTTAGGCTGATCTTTTAAAGAAAAAGCAACTTACATCAGAGCACTTAGAGTATATGGTGATCTCAGAAGTACACATTTAAGAAACAATAATTTATTCAATGACAACCACTTATATCATCTGAGTCAAAATCTGATTCTTGGAAGACTGAAGAGACACAAAGAAGGTCTATGCAGGAAATCCCACATGGAATCTCCACATATTATTAGGAAGGTTGCCAAAACACAAAATTTAAAAATATTTTAATTTAGTTTTGCTACTTGTGGCTGATAAATTACTTGCACATAACAATTTACTGTTATTAATTATCCCTTAAAACCAAACAAGTGTTAATGTCAAACACAATAGGAGAAAATCAGAACCATTGGTATCACTGGGAGTTAAAACCATGCCATCTTGTTTAAGAATTAAGTGTTAGGCATCCTATCAAGTTCCATCGGATCTGAATCTGAAAGAATTGATCCACCAAGATTAATTCACAAACATTGCTGCTGGTATTCAACTATACATTGGATTTCAAAACTAGAGTAGAGATCTGAGAAAGGCGGAATCCTCAACCAATGTGCTGTTGTTGTTGTCGTTGTCATGATTGTTGTTGTCATTATTGTTGCTGTTGTTGAAATATACTTCAATTGTAATAAAGAAGCATTAAGAGCACAATGCAGAAGTGATACACACGAAACTCTTTCATGCTTCTGTGATGACCCATGAAGAAGACCATTATACATCGATTGTTCAAGGTTATCAGGTAGGAACACACCTCATGAAAGAGACATAAGCATTTCCTCTATAAATCTTATATTAGAAGCACAAAAAGTGGTTGGCCAATGGTTTCACTTCTCCCCCCACCCCACCATGTGCAGAACCATCCTAACAGTGTATATGTGTGAGTTGTAATATTACAAGGTAATCAATATGATCCTAATCCATTTATATCCTTTCCTTCCTGTCTAATATAAACATTCAACTGCCTGTATGACTAATCTACTGAAAAGACTAGTGTGATGTAAAAAGAAAGCACTTGTGGGACACTGATATTCAGAAAATTAATCAACTTACATCCTACTTGCTCTGATGACAACCATGAGCTCAAATAAACTCTTTCCTCTGATAATGTATTTGTAACCTGAATAAACAGAAAACACTAACAGTTCTGTCAGCTACTTTTCATTGTTTCTTCCCCAATTAAAATTGGTCAACTTAGGTTTTTATGTTCCTGGTTATAAAAGAAAATGAATAAAAATAAGAAAAAAACAAACAAATTGAAACTGCAGAGAATAGATTCAACAAGTCTTTTTTTTCGTGTCAGGAGCGACTTGAGAAACTTGGTTTAACAAGTTATGCATGTTTTCTTGTGTGCCATGAGCAAAACGTAGGGTAAAGAGGGAAGAAATGCCATTAAAAAAAAAAGATCAGTTTGGCTCACACTTGCTATGGAACAGCTGCTGACCTAATATTTTGCCCACTGATGTTTTTGTGCCCAGCTAAGGGAAGGAAATGACATACAAGTAAGGACCATGCTCTTATGCAGAAAAATTACTGCTTTAAGTATCCACACAAATATTTTAGAACTAGATGTCTCCTTATAGATGGAAATTTTACAGAACAACTAATTTGGCTAGTGTACTTTACTGACAAAGTGAGGTAACTCTTCCTTCACTACCCTGAATAACTTCTCTCCCACAGGCACAAACGCGCGCACATACATGTTATAACTAACAGATGTAGAATTATGCACAATTGGAACATGTATATGACTAAAGTGTATGACTACTTTATTTTTTGACCAAGTTATTATTTGTTTGTTTTATGTGGCATCAAATTGCTGCCTATTGCAAGGCCACTCTGAGTCCCCTTCAGGGTGAGAAGGGCGAGATATAAATACTGCAAATAATAAATAAATAAATATGAATGTAATTACTTTGGATAATCTATTTATGTGTTTTCTTACTATGGATAATCTATAGTTTTTCGTTATAGAATCAATCTTTCTTAATGCTGAATTTTATTAGCTTCACATGAACTTGCTTTTTTTTTTTGCACATAGTGTGAAAGGAAAAAGAATGCCCTCAAGATGTGGTAACCAATATGTATATTATTCTGGGAAATATAATTCTTGTTGCTATGACTGCTATGTTTGTCTTACATTTTACCATGACTGCTTTCTCTCTGGGTGTACAAAGTGTTTTATAGTTCTTACCAGTCCCATTATTTTATTTATCTCATTAAACATTTCCCGAGGTGATTAGAATTTACCTCCTTTCCAACTCTGCAACCTCCAGCCTCATGTTTCTTTTTTTAAAAATTACAAAGACTTCCATTTAAACAAACTTTATTCCATTCAACCAGATTCTAAGCTAAAATGAGCTCTCAAGCCAAAGAAATGAAAAAGTAAGTTGTGATGCTGACAAATATTGAATCTTGGTCCAGACGCATATCACGAAATGCATGTGAAAAGCAAAGCAAGTGGTGGCTTATAAGTCCCTATAAATTGTCTCTACCTGGAAGGCAAGGCAGTTAGGAATGTCTCAGCTGAAGAGGTTGTGAGGAACTGGACATAAAAAAACTGCTTGCACAACCAGCCCCAAATATCATTAATATTTATCTTGTTGTGTGCCTTTCCAACTTATGGCAACCTAGAGGCTTGCCTATCAAAGCATTTCCTGGGGCTGAGAGTGTATGACTCGTCCAAGGTCACCTAGTGGGCTGAGCAAGGAATAAAACCCTGGTCTCCAGAGTCCAACACTGAAACTAAACCATGCTGACTCTATAATTATCTTAGGTAAAGGTTTTCCCCTGACATTAAGTCTAGTCGTGTCCAACTCTGGGGGTTGGTGCTCATCTCTATTTCTAAGCCAAAGAGCTGGTGTTGTCCGTAGACACCCCCAAGGTCATGTTGACGGCATGACTGCATGGAGCGCTGTTACCTTTCCGCCAGAGCAGTACCTATTGATCTACTCATATTTGCAATGTTTTCAAACTGCTAGGTTGGCAGAAGCTGGGGCTGACAACAGGAGCTCACCCTGTTCCCCAAATTCGAACTGCCAACCTTTTGGTTAGCAAGTTCAGCAGCTCAGCAGTTTAACTTGCTGCGCCACCAGGTCTTGGGTCTGAGTAATATTATAAAGGATACATAAGGGATGGCAATATTGTAGCTGATTCGTATTTTGTATTGATTATACCTGATTTGTATTTCTGCCAGTCCTTAGTGGCTCATCTGTTGCAAAAGAAAAGGCTTGAGACACTTCACAGCTCTTTCCATTGCATAGTACAGAAGGAGCTGGTGGATATACTGTCAGTAAAGCAGTACATTCACTCTTATGGCTGAATGGCTGCACAACAACCATTCAGATGGTGTGTCTATTTCCAGCATATGTTCAACACTAGGAGCAGCTGCAGGATGAACTGAGAGTAGATGGACCACCTACACAGCAACAGATACACCTTCCACACTCCCACAAGCATGATATTATCATATGATCTGATTAATTTGAACTGGAATTCCACAGATCACTTTCTAAAGTGTTTTTTGGCATTTGTCAGGCCATTTAGAATCTGTACCAACTTTTTCACAACCCTGTCAAGGTAACCTACTTGTTCTTCAGTTTTCCCTTTGAAATAGCATTATTAAGGTATTTGAACAGGGGAGCAAACTATTTTCATTATTCAAGCTTGCTTCAGTTCCAAACTATTTGTCCTTTTCTCCTCGCATTCCTTGTTTGAAAAAGTTACAGAACTTACTATTCTGGTTCTGCCTTTCTTTTCTGTCCTCTCATTTCCTCTAGTCCATGATGACCTTGACCTTCTCTTTCTTTCTGATCCTTTCATTTTCTTTAAGTTTCATCTCATTCTTTCATTCTTCTCATTGTGGCGCTTTCATTGTCAAGAGCTGAACTTCACACCAAGGCTACCTCAACCCATAGACTTTGGAACAAAAGAGAACATGGGCTCCGAAAGACACCAGGAACAGGAGACAGAATTAGCAGGCAAGACTGCAGTGAAGTGAGAAAAGAAGGTCCACTAAAGTTAGTCCTATATCACCCAAGTGAACTTGTCCTCAAGTTTCTTCTACCCTAAAGAAACCTTTATTACTGTCAAAATAACCCTACTTTTAACTTCTATGATTCTATGAATGTTTTCTTTCCAGTTCCTTGGAGTTGCACACCAATCTAATTTCTGTATGCCACAGAGATGAGTAACTTTATAAAAGTCAAGTTATTTGGTGGCTTCAGATCATGAATGTTCTTTATCTGCTGTGTTGAAAGTAAAAAGACTTTATTTTTATGCAGTACACCAGGCATCCTCAAACTGCCGCGATCCAGCTGTTTGGCCCACCAACTCCCAGAATACCTGATCATTGAACACGTTGGCTAGGGCTTCTGGGAGTTGGAGACCCAAACACCTGGAGAGCTGCAGTTTGAAGATGTCTGTAGTATACCCCTTTCTTCTTTCAAGGATTGCAACATGATATCCCCTACTCCATCTGCCCTCACAAGAATTAGGTTGCACTGCAAGATTATAACCAGACTAAAATCAGCATTCAAAGTATCTGAACTTTATCCAGTTTTATTATTACCTACTATTCCACTCTAGCTCACATTTATTTCCCACCTTTCACTTACAGAACATGGTAACCTTGTGGGTGACCTGATATCTATGAATAACCCACAGAACAAAAGCAACTTCCTGTGTGGGCCAGGAGGCCCAACTATGTATAGATAAAAACAATGGAAGACAATCAACTGGGGGAATAAACTTTATTCATCTGGATCCTGAAGGGCTACAAGTGGACTTGTTCTTACAAGTGCTGTTTTTCAACTTCTCCTGCCCAGGCTACCTATTCTGGGTTTTTATTCCCTTTGAGGAAGTGAAAACATAAAGCAATACTCCTTTGCTAACAGCAGCAAAATTAAGTGAAATTTCATTAAGATTCAATTACATGTGTTTCATTGTTTGTTAAATATAAATAATTTTATTTCTAGGGATAGTGGAAATGAAAAACATAATACATTTGGAATTGTAAATATAGGGTGTTTTTTTAAAAAATCAACAGACGTGGCTGGTAGCTTCATTGTCAATGGGCCCATCTACATGGGCCAAATGAGACAGGGTGGGAGTGAATGAACTCTGTAACCCATCTAGTCAAATGAGGCTGAATCGAGGTGAATGGACTACATGGCACTCATATGATACATGGGTACCATTTGCCCTAATGCCTGACAAAACTGCTTAACGTGGGCTTATCCCACATTGAAAAAAAGGTGATATTCCAGAGCTTCCCCACACTTTGTGACAATGTAAGCAGGTAGACCAGTTCTGGTTTGGAACTGGCTGAACTTTTCACATGACTATCTTGCCTTCCCCAAGCTCAGGCGGCCTGGAGACAGAGAATAGCATTTTCATGACCAGAATCACTGGAGTGTTGTGTGCTTTTCTGAAGATGCCAGCCACAGATGTAGATGAAATGTCAGGAGAAAATACTGCTAGAACATGGCCGTACAGCCCAGAAACCACACAACACTCCAATAGCACTTACAATTTCCTTCATGCCCTTGGCTGAGCAGTGACCACTGGCCATTAAATTGCTGGTGGTCATTGTTTATTGTGCATAGTGAAGCAGGCTAGAGTGCCAGAGTGATCAAAGACCTTATCCTTTGGCACTCCAGCCAGATGGAATGGGTGATAGCCACTAGCAATTTGTGGTTGGTGGTTTCTGCTAAGCCAAGGACACAGGGAGAGCAGTAAGGGTGGCCATCGAGTGCCACATAGAACTGCAGATTTTTCCAGCCCATTATCACATAGTGTGGACATCTGTCAGTCATTGAGCCATCTCAGTGGCTGACAGTATGGACTCCCCCCAGCATTAATCCCATGAATCCCACTCCAGATCAGCTCCTAGGTATTTGGCCCAGTAGGATGTTGAATCAACTCCAGGTTTTAGCTCTACAAGGTACTTATCCCAACCTGCAAAAAAAATTGTTACCTTGGACAGCTCCTTTGAAGTTCAGAAACACACCCAGAGTGGACTCACTACTATACTGATGTGGAATCCCATGAATTGGCATGGAAAATTAGCATAAATAACCCAAAAAGGCAGAGCAAGACATGATAAACAAATATCTAAAATCACGATTCCCTAGAATAGCAGGGGCATTTTGGTGCCTTCGGTCGTTAATGCCTTTTTCTCATCAGTTGGTAAGATCAGTTAGTCTCTCTCCCCCTCTCCTTCTTCTCTCTGAATTTGCTGTCCTCTATCTATCTATCTATCTATCTATCTATCTATCTATCTATCTATCTATGAATTTGCTATCTTTTCACAACCATCCCAAATCTACTACTAACCGACCCAGTATTACACAACGAAAGTATGCAGAGTGGAATAAAGTTTTAAAAATCTTTTTTTATAAAAGTGTTTTTAAAATGTTATATTGTAAATTTCGTTTTGGCTACACAGTAGTAACCTGAAGCTGCTGGCAGTCAAGTGGTATGTACTAGATATAATAGAGAGAGTATGGTTGGAATAATAGAGCTCAAGTAAACATCATTTTGAATATTTGTTGAACTACTGAAAGGTTTTGAATGCAGAATTTAGAGGTCATTGGCTCCTCAAATCTTGTAGTGAGATCATTCATCCAGGTCAAATCCGCTTTCTGCCATCTGATTGCCTTTTAGAGTAAATCTTATTATTTCATCTGAAGAATTTTATTTGTGCTTGCTGCTGCCTTTCTTGGAGCAAAGGAAACACTGACATGTGTGCTGAAGCCCCTTCTGTCACTGTGTGTCATCAGAGCTAGCCTGAGATTGCAGCTGGCACTGTTCTTTCTGAAGGCAATGGGGTCTGGAAAGCACAAAGTTATTGCTCAAGCTGCCAAGCCCTCTGGCCAGATGTTTGTTATTTGTGTGGGTGCATCTTTGGAAAGGACTATGTGTGTGTGTTCATGTTCAGACTATTCATCATTATTATTATTCCATTTGACCATAAAACTGAGACAGAAGTAACCTGACAGAGAAATGTAGCAACATTAGTACCCGGAGG
The DNA here is from genome assembly GCF_035594765.1 of Anolis carolinensis. Taxonomy (NCBI): domain Eukaryota; kingdom Metazoa; phylum Chordata; class Lepidosauria; order Squamata; family Anolidae; genus Anolis; species Anolis carolinensis. Next base: position 333,696,979 of record NC_085841.1, on the reverse strand, counting down.
TTCTCTAAGCTGAACTGTCATGCCTGATTTTCCCATTGCACAATGATCTTCATAGGCCGTTTCTCCATCTCTGCCATAATGCCCCTCATCACATTAAGCTCACCAGCAGCAGCATGAAAATGGTGCAGGACCATCTGCAGGCAAACCAGTAATAATTAATTTCATGTGGCTTTACTATGAAAGAGAGTTAATATGAAAAACAGAACGAAGAGAATCCTTGCACATCACAATGCGTATAACATGATAGGAACATGGGCACGGACAATTCATGAGATCCTTTCTCTCAAAAGAGGGGAAACTATATGCCATAAATTGGACATTTTTACAGCAGCGCCACACTGCCTGGATGCTGTTAGTAATACTGTTGTTATTTACTTTAAGTTGGTTCCAACTTATGGCAACCTTATGAGCCCTGATCATTGACAGCACTGCTCAGTTCTTGCAAACCCAGGCTTTTTTTTTTTTTTTGGATGACATCAGTCCCTCTCTGATCTCTATCTTCCTACTGTCTTCTACTTTATCAAGAATTATTGCCTTTTCCAGTGAGTCATGTTGCCTCATATCAATGGTTTAACCATTTTGGCATCTAGGGAGAATTGAGAACTGATTTGTTCTTCGACTTATTTCTCTTTTTGGAAATCCATAGTAGCTATAGAACTCTCTCCCAGCACTTTTCAAATAGATTAATCCTCTTTTTGTTAGCTTTCTTCACTGTCCACCTTTCGCAAATACTTTTCTACCTTTATTTTTGATACTCTTTTTTTTCATTCATTCATAGCTGGCTTAGCTGCTCTTCTGATTCCTCGAATACTGTGTCCATTTTGATTTATGATTGATTCAAAAAATATTTTAACTTTTTTATGTCTTCGTCATCATTGGCCCCATATGCCTGGAAATGCCTTCCTGGGCATTTGTGGACTGCTCCTTCCCTGGCAGTTTTTAAATCTCAGTTGAAACTTTTACATTTTTTTCCAATGTCTTGGTGATTTTAGTTCAATGTTGTTTTGTAGTCTTCTTTATTTTGTTTACATGTATTGATTGGTTAACTTGTTCTGCATTATTTTGTGGATTATTTGTTTGCTTGCAATTTATATGGATAATTTATTTTGCAATTTTATTTTTCATTTTTGTGATTTGTTATTCCTCCTTCCCTCTATGTATTTATGTGCATACACATTTATTTTAGACTGTATGCCTTCGGCAGAATTCACTGTTTTTAGTTGTTTTACTGTAAAGTGTCATGTACATTTAATTTATTTTTATCCCATGTTTCTCTTGATATACACATATGTAATGTCACCATATGCCTGTGTATGCTCTTTTATGATCATTACAGAAGAAAATATCCAGTACTTCCTTTGTGCCATGACCTCCTTACCCACAAATATATCTTTCTATAGCCACTTAGTGGTCAGGGGAGAGTGCTCAGGAAGATATTAGTTTTGTTTATGCAGCTAACATGTGAAGACAAAGAAATCCTTTAGAATCTCCTGATGGTCCTCTTAGATTGGTGAGGGTGACATTGTCTTTGTGCATCTACCTACACAAACACCACTGACATTACCTTCGGTCGGTTGCCCCAAGAACAGAAAGGTAAGTTATGTATTCAGAATTAAGAGAACAGAGCAGAACTATGTTTGATGGAGCTTTTATCTCCACTAGTTTGATGCTGGATCTCGGCCATTATGTTCAAATTGTAACAGGAGTATGCAGCTCTTCCTATTCTCCAATACATGGACAGATCTGAGAATACTTTACACAAGGCTTCCAAAAGTAGTCTCCATTGTATGAGAAACAAAAAATAACACCATTCACAAGGCTTGCCACTATTTGTCTGAAGTCTGATAAATTTAACCACCTCCTATGTGTTTATAATATAAACAAATAATGCAATTTAAACAAATAGGGAAAATAGCCATTTGTTAATTTGCAATAAAAATTAAAGGAAAAAGTAATGATTTTGATGTCCAATCTGAAATAGTTGATTTGGACACATGAAACCAGTTCATTGAGTTCAGTCTGAGTGGAGTTGTCCTGTTTGCTGAATTGTGATTCAAATTGAATATTGTGGACATTGCACATCTTTAATAATGGGGAAAATCTTCTTTCTATGTGGTAGTTTACAGATATGCTGAGAATGTATATGTGTCAGTAAAGTTTTTTTTCATGTCAGGAGCAACTTGAGAAACTGCAGGTCACTTCTGATGTGAGAGAACTAGCTGTCTGCAAGGACATTGCCCAGGTGATGCCCGGATGTTTGATGCTTTACTATCCTTGTGGGAGGCTTCTCTCATGTCCCTGCGTGGAGCTGGAACTGACAGAGGAAGCTCATCTGCATTCTCCCCAGGTTGGATTTGAACCGGCAACCTTCAGGTCAGCAGTCTGTCAGCACAAGAGTTTAACCCATTGCTCCACTGGGGGCTCAATCAATAAACAGTGCACAACCAGATTTATATATTGAAGATAAACATTTGCACCCTCTAATAATAAAGAATAATTGAGAAAGGCTAAGGGAGAGGAAAATGAATACAAACTAAATGGATTGGAAATTGAAGCAACTGGGATACATCATGTGGTTCTCCAAGTTAAACTTGATAGGAACCAGAACTAAAATAATGGAATTTAGGGGAAAGTCTTTCAACTCATAGAAATTGTGAGGGCAAGCATGATGCATATGTATGTATAGATATTTACACACCTACATTTGTAGAAGTTTCCATGAGTTGTAGAAATGAATAAATGGCATGTTCACATGGTACTCAATAATGTTTATATTTTGACTTGGCTTTTATAAATACACTTCACTTATCCTAACCCTGCAATGTCAAGCAACAATCAGTTCATGGTCTCAGTGCTTTGTCATGCTTTAATCATTCCTCTTGGCAGATTCTTTCAACGTATGCTTATAGTGCCATTTCTAAAATAGGCATCCCCAACACTTTTCAAAATATGATTTCAGCCTCTTAATTTATTTTGATCTCCTTATGAGACATAGCACATCAGAAGTGTTCTGTCAGCTTCTAATCCACACCTCTGGGAAGAATGAGAGCCCTTATCTAAGTCCCACAAAATGAAGAAGAGATGAAAAATTGAACAATGTACCTACCATATATGAAAAGCACCATAAGGGATCTTGGAACAATCCGCAACTCATCAGAATTCAAACTGAGATGATATCACAACGCTGAATATAGCTGCCATAAAGCAGATGGTTTAACCAATTGCCTGAGGTACACTCAAGATATACAGTCTGACCTCTATATTGGCCAAAGCAATATATAACGGTTTTTCATGGATTCACTTCTTCACTTAGGGGCTCCTGTAAAATCTACACCCTTTTCTCTGTACCTCCATTGTTCATCCCATTAAAATAAATATGGTTCACTATTATTATCAGTTTCACATATCCATATGAAGTCCAGGTATGTATTTCCCATGAGTACAGAGGCCATATTGTATTTCCCTACTAAAATACCTAAAGAGCTTGGGGACATTACTTGAAACAGGTTTTTCCCCCACCATCATCTATCTGAATCTGAAGATCATCAGGTAAGGTTTTCTTTTGGAGGTTCGCACCAACTGAGGTGAGGTCGGTAGGTATGAGAAAGAGGTCCTTTTCATTTGTGATGGCCTTTCTCTTAGACCTAGTACCACCGTTACTTTAGTACAATGCTTCAGTTTGTGCCATGAACTATTTTAATGCTTTTAGTTATCTATATTGTTTTGCTCTACTCTTTCTTCTTGCTGGTGATTTTACTGTGGGGATATTTCATATGGAACAAATCTTTCCCCACCTGCTTCTGTTACTTCTGTATACCATTTTTTCCATGCAATCTTTCATTTTGAATGTACAGTGCTACAAACTATCCACAGAACTTAGGTTACTGGTCGGGTTATAAGTCTTAGGAATAAATAATTAGGTTATTAAGTATTAACAGTTACTATTAGTCCAAACTGAGATAGTTCACACATTTACTATTGGTAAAGCTGTGCATGTCTATGAATAATCCCCTACAGATAGGTTACACAATATATGCACATACAGCCATATGGAAGATGACTATATTTCTTACTTTTCAACAAGTACAAGCACATACCTTTCATGTCATGTATCATATTGTAACTTGATGGAAGAAGAACTGGTGAATACATGACTATTATGAATTAAGAATAAACTGATCAGTCTATATATCTGGAGCCCCTAATGGTGCAGCGGATTAAATCACTGAACTGCTGAAATTGCTGTCCGAAAGGTCGGTGGTTCAAATCTGGGGAGTGGGGTAAGCTCCTGCTGTTAGCTCCAGCTTCTTCCAGCCTAGCAGTTTGAAAACATGCAAATGAGATTAGATAAATAGGTACCGGTCTGGTGGGAAGATAACAGTGCTCCATGTAGTCATGCCGGCCACATGACCTTGGAGGTGTCTACAGACAATGCCAGCTCTTTGGCTTAGAAATGGAAATGAGCACCCCCCCCCCCCCCAGAGTTGGACACGACTAGACTTAATGTCAAGGGGAAAGCTTTACCTCTACTTATCTATATATCTATATCCATCTCCCATCCCATCCAATCCTGCTTCTTCATTAGTTATAATTACAAGAGATTAAAAATCTACAATAACAATATGTGTGCGTAAACTGCTTAGAACCTATTTTTACACAATACACAATTCCAAATGTATTTTCTCTCAAGATTCACATTTCTGAGTGGAGAACTGCACTGAAAAATATGGAGAAGTGGAAATTCTGAAACATAACTGTTTCAAAGCAAAGTATAGCCTTTATCTTGTGCATTGAGCAAATATTTATTTCCAAAGAATACAGTTTTCAGTAACTCCTATCTTGCATTCTGGATTTCCAAAGGTTACACTCAGTATGCAGTCCTATGCGTGTCAACTTCTGCTGCTACACCGATGTGTGTGAAAGTGTCTACAATGTTTACAGTGTTATCCCCTCTAACAAAGACAGTGGCCCATGGGGAGCCTTTTCCCATCTTACATCTCCTGATGCTCCTTTCCCCAAAGACAGCAAGGGGGGGAGTTGCCATGGGAATAAAAGCTACAGTTTCAGGGCTCTGGTAAGAGAGAAGTCTCTTTCTGTTGCTATAAGGGATGTCTGAATTTTCATGTAGCTCTTTTTACTGTGAGTTTGATGTGGGTGAGGTATTTTGCTGCAGAATCTTTAAATTAACTGCTTAATGAATTGCTCAGTGTGAATATAATGATCACATGATTGTTACCAGATATTTTGTGGCTTAACACAAGAGGCTGGGTTTTCTTGCATAGTGTATGTGTGTGTTTGCATGTGCATGAAATTCTGTTGCTGAAACATACATCTGTAGCACTGGTTAAAGTTGTTGCGTGATTTTTCACTCTTTATTCCTGGCTAGGATTGCCGACAAGGGACAATGCTTCTGTATCTTTAACAGCTGTGTAGAAAAGGGATTTTCAGCAGGTGTTGTTTGTAATACAACCAGTTAACAGATGCTGAATTTCTCTCTTCTGAACAAGCACTCAATGTAAGGAGTTGTGTCCCTTACTTCACCAAGCAACCCTAATCTTGCCTAACAATTTAATATAATTCTATATTAACAATATTAAAGGGAGAATGCCAACACTATGTAGTTGTTTGAGTGCAGGGTTTGAATTCCCACCTGGTCATGAAAATCCATTGGGTGATCCTAGACAAGTTACATTCTCTCAGTCGCAAAGGAAGGTAATGGCAAACTCTTTGAACAAGCCTTGCCAAGAAAACCCCATGGCAGGTTTGCCTTAAGGTCACCTTAAGGCAGAAATGAAAGCCTTGACAGCAACAAAAATATTACAGGCTAAATACACCATATTTCAATCCTTCAGTTATAAAAGGCTTCTAATTATATTTACGTTGATATCCACATCTCATAGATTCAGATGTACATGTTTAGGGATAGGGATCCAGCCTGCGCTGGATGGGGTCACACTCCCCCTGAAGACCCAGGTCCACAGTTTGATCCTGGACTTGGTGCTGAACCTAGAGGCCCAGGTGTTGGCGGTGGCCAGGAGGGCTTTTGCACAAATAAAACTTGTGCTCCAACTGTGCCTGTTCCTTAAGAAGTCAGATCTGGCCACGGTGGTACATGCCTTATTTACTTCCCATCTGGATTAGTGTACTGCACGCTATGTGGTGCGGCCTCTGAAGAGTGATTGGAAATTTCAGCTGGTCCAAAGAGCTGCAGGCAGGTTGCTAACTGGGGCTGGCCACAGGGAGTGGACAGCCCATTCGTTGCAGCAGCTTTACTGGCTGCCTGATTGTTTCTGGGCAGAATTCAAAGTGCTAGTTATGACCTTTAAAGTCCTAGACCAGTGGTTCTCAACCTGGGATGCCCAGATGTTTTTGGCTGACAACTCCCAGAAATCCCAGCCAGTTTACCAGCTGTTAGGATTTCTGGGAGTTGAAGGCCAAAAACTTCTGGGGACCCCAGGTTGAGAACCACCATCCTAGACGGTTCAGGTTCAGGCTACTTGGCTGACCGCATCCCCTTGTACAAACCTGCCAGGGCTCTGAGATCTTCAGGAGAGACTCCTCTTTTGGTCTCACCTTCATCTCAAGCTCGGTTGGTGGGAATGAGAGCAGGCCTTCCTTCACAGTGGCTGCTCCTCAACTCTGGAACTCCCTGCCCAGGGAAGCCAGAATGACCCCCTCCTTGTAGTCCAGTGGTTCTCAACCTGGGATCCCCAGATTTTTTTGGCCTTCGACTCCCAGAGATCTTAACAGGTGGTAAACTGGCTAGGATTTTGGGGAGTTGTAGGCCAAAAACATCTGGGGACCCCAGATTGAGAACCACTGCTGTAGTCCTTCCATCAGCAGGCTAAAAATGTTTTAATCAGGCAGGCTTTTAGAGAAGGTTTTTAAGATCAAGTCAGGAGGTGCTGTGGTTTTAACTTGAATATGCATTGAATATGTTTCAATGGTTTTTAACTGCAAATTTTAATACAGTTTATATTTGATTCTGTTTTAATGTTTGTATATTTGTATATTTTAAATTGTGTACTAATGCTTTTATGCTTAAGCTGCTTTGAGTCCCTTTTGGGAGAGATAAAGTGGAGTAAAAATAAATATAATAATATTTAGCAAGAAAAGGCCATAGAAAATGAAGAAGCAAAAATACTCCAGGATTTTAGAATCCAAACAGATAAACACCTACCAGATAACACACCAGATATAACGGCTGTGGAAAAGAAACATGCTTTTATTATAGATATTGCAGTACTGAGAGACAGCAGAGTAGGGGACAAAGTGCTGGAAAAGATAATGAAATTCAAGGATTTACAAACTGAAATTGGAAGACTATGGCAAAAGAAAACAAGAGTGTTACCAATAGTGGTTGGTGCTCTTGGAAGTACTTGAAAAGCCTTACTTTGGACAGAACATCAATCCACATGCTGCAGAAGGCAACACTTCTTGGAACTGCGCACATTCTATGAAAATATCTCAAACATCCTAGGCCCTTGGGAAGAGCCTGATACTCAGAGACAAATCCCAGGCACTTGGACCTAATATGAATGTGTGCTGTGTTGTTATGTACATGTAAAATAAATAAATAATATTTATATCTAGATACAAGCATGGATCTAAATTTCTCCCTATGAAATTGAGATACAAATAGATACAAATATCAATGGTTATAAAACCCACTGGGTGACCTTGGACAAGTCACACACTTTTAGCCTCAGAAGCCCCAATGATGGGTGTTACTTTAATTCAGAAGTGACTTGAAGATAAACAATAAATATCAGAATATATCTGAATATTGTTAATTCTTATGTTTAACTAATACACTTTTTAATGCTATGAGATCACTTTAATGTGACCAAGTTTAGGACCTCAACCATAATCTGTTCTTGGTTTTAACAACCTGGCCACTGCCAATTTTGGAGTAATAATCTGTCTGTCTGAGAAACTGTAGGTGGCCTCAGAACTATACTACAAGGTATTTTATTGAGCAAGTTTACCAATGTGGGTTTTAATTTCTCAGCATCCAACCACAGAAATGGAAAACATTTCCCCACCTCAATTGACTTGTACCAGAGGTCTTCCTTCATCTTTGAATGAGATTTTCCTGCTTGTTGCAGGGGGTTGGACTGGATGGCCCATGAGGTCTCTTCCAACTCTACAATTCTATGATTCTATGATCTCATCTCTAGTATCTATCAAATGAAATACCCCATCATAATTGCAAGCTCTTCTTGGTTTTTGGCTAATTTCTTTACAAATAACCTTGAGTTATATGCATGTCTTCATATCTTAGGAGAGAATCTCACTTTTGCCTTCAACAATCCCCCTCCCCCATATTATCTTTTGATGTCTTCTGGGTGGTTATGTTTAATCTCAGGATTAGGCCCGAGCGGTGGTTTGCCTTGAACAGCTTATCAGCTTTGGAGAGAGACATTTATGAGGAGAGAAAGGCTCTGGTTTTGATAGCAGTAATTGTGTTTAGCTTGCAAGATACAGGACTATTTATCTTATGTCTAGGAAATCGGGAGGGGAGAAGAATAGAGGATGCTAGCTGATAAAACATGAAATAAAAGCAGAAAAGGAAGCAAAGAAGAAAAGAAACAATTTCCCACTGCACTTCCAAGTGTGGAGGTGATAAGAAGTGGACTTTCCATTGTGTAAAACCCTCATCTTTTGAAGAAGGAAATAAAGGAGGAGTATGTGAGGTGAGCAAGAGCTGGAAAAGCAAGGACATACCTCTGAGGAAATTAGAATTCATTGCTGTTGAAACTCCATAAATCTTTGGCTTGCAGAAGCACTTGACCTCATTTTTGAGCTGCCAAAAAGCAGCCCTCCCCATGGTTTTGCTCTTATTGCTCTGGGGCATCTGAACTACCAGATCTAGGGCAAAATGTTTATTTTATTTACCCTTTACTATATTTATATCCCAACTATCTTTCCTGAAACCTCAAATAGCTAATGTAGGATTCCAAGGCAGTGTTTCATCCAGTCACACTCACAGTTGCCTTGTTTTAGTACACATTTGCTATGAGGCCATGCCCTTGGCCAAAATCTTCACTAGCATATCTCCTAGCCAGTTAAGGCTCCAATCTTGAATATACTTAAGTTGCATAGACCACAAACTTATTCATGGATAAATAAGTATTGTATTACAAGAATAACAAAACCTCTAACAGTCAAGTTCTTTCTAAAAATGTTTTCCCAACAACCCAATCCCCCTTTTCTCCTCATCATCTGTCTAAAGGTATTATAACAGTGTTATGGATTTTGCAAGGGATTTTATTTTAATCTAGCAATTATTCTAGAAAGTTTCTGCTTTGTCATATGACATGAAACTGGAGTCATCTCCATTGTATTGAGGATCTGGACTCACAAGACATGAGAAGCTACAAGAGATGACCCCACTTTGCTGGCCTCCATTGAAGCAGAGGCATGTGGGATGGCAGGGTTTATAAGCTCCATTTGCCCACCTTCACTCCCCAGTGGAGAGATTTGAGAACTGGCCTGAATATGCTGTCTCTTGGCAGTTAGTGGTGGAAGGAAATAAGAGTTATGGTGAACACATTGGCACCCTTTTGGGTGAAATGGGGGTAGGGCGCTCTGGAACTGTCTCTTTAGGACCTGGGGAAAGGGACTACCCTTTTGGCTGGCCTGGGAGGCTTTGCCATTGCTGAAGTCTTGGGACAGGCCTACCTTAAATGGACAGTGATTGAGTTGCCCTCAGTGCTCAGGCAGCTTGACCAGGAAGGCCGAGGAGGAAGTTGAAAGTGATGCCTGTCTGAGCGGATCCCTCACTAGATAGTTTCCCTCTTTTACTCCTTTGGTGGTTCAACACAGTTTACCAGGTTCTAGGTTAAATGAAGTGCCCATTATTCAACCTAGTTCTCTGTGTCTGATCTCATTACTTCATGGCTGGTTGGTCAGCAGTACTCTGCAAAGGTTTAGTTCTTTCTTTCTACTGTACTGAAGGATATTTAGATATTCTATGGTTGAATAAACAAACAGATTTTGCGGTATACGGTAATTCTTTTCTGGCAAAGGCCCATATAGATCACAGCAAGGAGGAAGACCATGAAAACAAAACAAGAATAAAGGTAGGGATGGATACAGCTACCATCTTAAAACTAAGAAAAATGTCACTATTTGCTTCGATGCCAACATGAAAGATTTGTTCCTAACCAATCCAAGCCATTGTGGATTCTTCCTTTGTCCAAGGATTTATTTTTTAAAGTCATTTTAGATTCTAGAAAAAAAATCCCAAATATGATGAGCTTTACTATACTCTGTTGCAGACATGTGCCAGAGACTACACATTCATATCTGGGAGGTGCAAATTAGCAATGGAAAAGCAATGTGTTAACTCTTGACTGTCTCAATGAAAGTTAAACAAAACACACTGCTTCAAGTCTTGCAATGCAGCACAATGGAGAGGAAAAGATTTTGCATCCTAAATGAGAAGCATGTAATCCCACATTAAAAAGAGAACCAAACAAGGTGCTGATGTATGTGAGTATACATTTTTCACATTAGAAACCATTCTTTGACTATAGGATCTCTACTAAGGGGGAGATCCTCAGTACCAGTGGCTTCAAAGAGAACATAAGCAAATGATTAATTCATAATTAGCATGACTATAAATGGTTACTAATATCAGATGGCTGAAGCTGTCTGATGGAAGGCAACCATGATGGCTGGTTTTTAAATGCCAACTCATAGGGAAAAAAAAGAACTACAAGATCTATGATTTGATTGGTTGCAAGAAAATACTTTATATTACTGGAGACTAGTAAAGATATCAGATTTGATTGGATGGATAAAAACTGAAAACATTATAAATCCAGTTTTGATGGTTACAATGCTGTTCTCAGCAGAAAAAAACCCAGACTATGCAGATAAGAGAGAACTTCAGATAAGCTAGGTATTCTTATCTAACAAGACGTCTATTATGAATATAATGATGCCGATTATAGGGAAAGACATATGCATATACATACATACAAGGATGCAGCAATGACCAAACAAAGATTATTTTCTTCCATTGATATCTGTGTGTTTCCTCCACAGTTGGTATAAGGGACAGGACACCCCAGTATTGTGAAAGATGTAGGATGCTTTACCACAATGAAGGTACTATGCCTAGACACTGAAAGGTCTGTGTATTTACCTGAGGGAAATTTATATTCTATATGTATCACTGTATATAAAAATACCAAAGAGAATATCAGAGAGCCTTCCATATTATAGATCCCGAGATTCTGATACTTTAAAATGCTGAAAAGGCATCCTGATAATTGTTTGGACTCTGTTGTTGGTCACAATTTGGGAGATCAGCAACCAGGACATAACAAGAGAGACCTCCAAACATATACAGATTATTAATAAATTAAATGATTGATTTTTATCCCGCTTTTCTCCTAAGAGTGGGACTCAAAACGGCAAATGATTTGATTAAAAATGACAAAGTACTCTCAATTCCTAAGTCCAAAGAGATAGACATAGGGAGCCATACTTGTTTCATGGCCTCATAAGAGACCCCATGAGATGGTAGGTGGCAAACCTGTTCTCTATACTAGTGTATGTGTAGACAGTTTTGGGTATTTTGGTGGGTTTTTGCAATTGTTGCTGACAATCTTTCTTCTTTCCTCCTTTTTGATTGCAACATAGTATTTTTCCTGCTGGCATGAAATTCTAGTCAAGTATGTTGTCAATAGAGTTTACACAGTGATGTCAATGAGGACAATAAATACTATACCCTTCCCTGAATGGAGAGGGGATGGGGGAAAAACATTAGCCTGTTGAAAAAGGAACTAGTCTGATGGTTCCTGTTTTGCCATTGCTGGTTTTCTTCCCTGCACCAGGTTGATGGGTCTCCACTTTCAACTCATGAAAACTTTTTCAGTTGCTCAAAACATCAGAGAGAAGGTAGATATTTTTCAAGGATTCTCAGAATCAGCATTGTCCAGCATGTTCCTTTATTAAGCCTTCCATATTTCTTACACTGCTTGCCATCAAGAAAAGCTTTATAAAGATGGAATTGCGTTAAGAAATACAAAATCCAAAGACATTATTCCTACAGCTAAGAAAAAATATTTCAGTTTTTTAAAGGTCAACCAACCTATTAATGCCTCCATTTATATTTGGCCTCTAACCTTCCTTTCCCCCCTACACCCACAAATGAACAGCACTGGCTTTACAACCATTTGAGATATAATACTTTGTAAAGGTGTTTTGTCAGTATTCAATTGCCTTCTCCACTTTCTTGTCTTTGGACATGGAGTTACAAAGCTATACAATGCGTCTATTCCATTGGGCTAGCTTCATCTTAATACCATCTTGATTGACAGTTGTGCTTTGAGGCAACTCACTCTTGCTATCTCTTGGCTCATTTAATTAATAACAATTGCTCTATCCACTTAGACAATTTAAAGTTCAAATAACTACAGATCCTTGCTTATAATCCCCAAAATGTGTGAGAAAAATAGAAAGTGGCACATGTAGTAATAGCCCAAGATATCAGCATGCACATTCTCCAACCAGGATATGTTGGAGTGATAGCTGATATTCCATGGGATGATATAAAGGCCATATGCCAGTTGTACTGCTAACTGAGTGGGAAGAAGACAGATCTCCCCAGTAATTTGCAATAGTTTGGCATATTTCCTGGTTGTTTAATAGTAACAATGTGACCTTTTGCCACAGCATAACTTACCTATTGTGTTAGAGGTTATTTCTATACATTTTAAGACATACATCAGAAACAGCAGATTAGTTGATCTTAGTTTCCTATGAAATCAATGAGACTTAACATAGTCATGACTCTATTTTAACTATGATTGCAATGCAACATAAATGCAAATGTACATAAAGGGTTTTTCCTTTATGTCCAGCTTCTTAAATGTGAACCATATTCAGTCCAGCTCTTCCTTCTGGCAAATAGATCTATGACACTTTAAGGATGTATTTATTGACTGTCACCAGTATGCACATCACTTTCAAGTGCATAAGGAGAGGAATGTGGCTTGAGTAGCTACATGGACAAGAAAATCTGAATTGACTTTGGTTGTCCCCATGCTATTCAACAACTTCCTGTGAGCATCACAGATTTTCCAGGGTTAAACCAACTTTGCCCTGCTTTGGGTAAAGGAGGAGGACTCTGGAGTATCCCAAAGCTTTGGGGCTATGTGGACAGTTGGATTGGCCCCAGTTTGGACCAGTCTGCTATTCAGATGTGGCACTGATGTCCTCAACCTTTCCCTATTATCATCAGCTCAGGTGTAACTTGCTGTCCCTGGGACCATTCAGATAATTTCTGCTCTGAACTGGTCACAGATTTAGCAGCCAGTGTAGACTTGGCCAAGGAAGCAAAATGGAGTTGTTTGAATTAAACATGCTTAGACATGGTATGTCAGTGAAGAAAAGGCTGTTTTCTGCACAGAAAATGATTTTTTTCTGTGAAAACCATCAACCATGGAGTGAAATGGGAAGAAGGCATTTTAAATATCTCTCAGGTCCCACTGCACCACCTTTGTTAGTTATTGCATTTAGTTCCTCAACAGATTTTTTTCAGCTGCAGTAAAATAATTCAAAAACCTAAATGATGTAATGGGAAGGCACCAATAACAGCCTTTGCAATTATCAAGCAATATTTTCTTTTTTATCCTCTGCACATCATTTATTTAAGACAATTAAAATTTACTATTTCATTGATGATATTCAGATGGTGCAAAAGCCAAAAATGTAACAGAAGGAAAAATAAACACAACACATTATGCTCATCATTTTGTTAGCTTTATACTACATTTACTGAATCTCCTACTTCCCAGTCTTCCCATTGATTTTTTAAAAGCCACAAGTAGCAGTTTTATATTTGTCAAATCATTTTGCTTGCAGTCTACACCAGCTTGCACTGAAGTATTATTTTTGTCCTTCCATTAAACACTACAGGACTCCTCCAGCACAGGATAGGAAAGCCATGACCTTCTGTGTGCCTGAGACAACAATGTCCACAATAGTCAAACATTAGGAGAACCAAAGGCTTCACAGTCCTGCTCCAGAGTTCACATGCTATGGATTTCATTTTGTCGTTCTCCAAGAATCAGATTTTACCCAGAGGCCATACATTATATGTCTTTGTTTTTACAGATCACATGCACAGCATGTGTGCCACAGCTCTCCCAGTATCGAGAACATTCTAAAAAATACTGTGTTTTTCGAGCACTAACTATGACCTAGCAAGTTCAGTTTTCTGAAAATGAAATTGATGCCAGATTCTTCATTCCTGTAGATGGTACTATGGAATGTTTCTTCATTGCTCACCAAATTACTCTGTAGTTCCCGTTTTAGGCCTAGCTTGAGAAAGACAGAAAGAAAAGTTGCTTAGTGAGATATTTACCTGAAGGGTAATGTTCATTCACTGGCCATCCATCCACTTGAAGTGTTGCATTGCCTCCATTCCGAGTGAAACGCACAACATGATATTTGCCATCATTCACTGGGGTGCTCTCTTCTTTGATAGATATATCTACTGTGCCAATATTGAAGACTACACCGATCTTGCCTTGTTCCTATGAAGAAAAGAAAGATAGGAAATACCACTGAGATCTGGAAATCATGTTCTATCACAATTATAGAAAGATCTGTGTACGTTTTGTTTGGAGAAGGAGAAAAAAAAGGAAAGACACTATAATGGTCTTCAAATGTTGTATTGGTTGTCATAAGAGAAGATGCAATATACTTGCTCTCTATTACTTGACAAGGCAGGAGGACAACTCATTGTTTGAAAATGCAAGGAAGCAAAATATATTTTAGCTAAATATAAAGAGAAACTTTCATGTTGGGAAAACTCCCTGACAATCAAAGTAACTGATGGAGAAGTAGGTGGGCTCTCCTTCACTTAGGTTTTATAGCAGAGGCTGGGGCAGGATTACTACTTGTCAGGGATACAACTGTTGCAACATTCTTACATTGAGCACAACTCCAATTAGATAAGCGCCAATATCCCTTCCAAGTTCCAAAATTCAAGTTCAAAATTATAGCTTGATATATTAAATTGTGAAGTATGTGTGAAGGTTTTTGTGCTTAAGAACCTAAAAACTTGCTCCAGATTCAAATGCCATGGATTCTGTATCCACAAATTCCACAATTTACAGCTTGATTTAAAAAAATCTCAAAGGTAAATCTTGATTTTGCCATATATAAAGGACACCATTTTACTATGGCATTTTACAGTATGGGAAATGAGGATCCACAGATTTTGGCACCCACAGGGGGGTCCCATGAGGTACCAAAAGTCCAATGTACAGAATGATTATTTATTGGATGGCATTAATTCATCCACTGTGTCATGGACAATGTGGAAAGCATGAATGAGGAAATGCTGGTAGAAGGCTCAGCAGTACTGCTGAATTGCAGCAATGAATAGCAGCTCCCTCAGCCATGACCTGAAGTAACATCTATGGAAGGAGCGACTACTGAAACTGCTGACCAAACACAAGAGACTTCTTCTGAACAGGCTGAGGAGGAGTTCTCTTCTTGCTGTTGTGGGTTTAAGAAAAGAAAGGTCTCAGCTGTGAAGGTCATTGAGAGCTAGCAACAGGTAACACCTGTGAATTTAGGATTTAAGGAACTGAAGATTGTCACCTGGTTGCTGGCTATAACAATAGTGCTTGAGCCAAGTCCTTGGACTCTTTTGCTCCCTGAAACCTGGACTACCCTTGGACATTGACTCAAACCCATATCTTGGACATTTCAAGTAATTGGCTCTCGACCTGGAATAGACACTTGGATTTGTTTCTTGTGTATTCCTGTGATTGTTTGGCATCTCTGTGGGCTTATTGTCTCAGCATGGGACTGTTCATGTATGCTCTGCTTGTATTTGGAGGTTGAGGCTTTGATACACTGTTAATGTGCTGTGAGAATATCATGCATTTGAAAAGCTGTAAAGTCTCCAGCTGAGGCTACTTTACAATGATTCCATACTTTGATGCCATACCCACAATTACTATAAAGTACCATGAAGACACGTGATAGGGTTTTATGTACAATATTATTGCAGATTTCAGCCTCATACAACATTGAATGTACACCAACACATCAATGTCATTGATTTATCACACATATTTTAATCACATTTTCATTACATACCCTTTCCCAAGACACACAGGAATGTACATATGACCTCTTCCCCCCCCCCCCCCCCCCCCATTGTGTCAACATAAAAACCTGGGGTTTGGGTCTAGGGTAGGTGAGAGAACTATAGATCTGATCATTCTTATGAAGGTTTTTGTGTGTATTTTTGTGTGTTATATCCCATAGATTGCTAGAGCCCAATGTAATAGGAAGTTTTCCAAGAAGATGGCAGGTATGCATGATATTCCTTTAACACTATGTAGATACGAAAAAATACTATTTCATATAGTTAATTTTTTTCCACTTCCATAGTGAGAATATTGGCCATCACTTTGTAAAGTTATTCATTGGGCTACAACTTTCAGAATCACCTGGTGAACACAGAGGCAATGATCTTGTCCAAAAGGTAATATTTTCCAACTCTGATTGTGAAATCTGGGAAAGTTCTTATATAATGAGAAGTTTCCAGTTGTAAGGATGCACTTTCAGAAAGTGTCATCCCTCTAATTATGAGCCAAATATATGAGTTTAATCCCTCTGATTTGCATTGAGAAATTGTTTTCTGCTTGACAGAGCAAAAATGAAGGCTTCAAAATGTAAAATACAGAGTACATTTACCATAGTGAGCCTCAGGCCCCTTCTACACTGCCATATACAATCCAGATTATCTGCTTTGAACTGGATTATATGGCAGTGTAGACTCATATAATCAAATTCAAAGCAGATAATGTGAATGATCTTAAGTAATCTGGATTATATAGCAATGTAGGAGGGGCCACAATTTCTGCATAACTAAGGTGGATCTACATTTTGTGTGATCGTGACACTACTATCAGGCCTGGCATTAAAAAAATGATGAGTGGAAACAGAAAAATTAGTGAGTAAAAAAGAAATCATTATAATATAAATGTTAACATGGAAGTTAACATCTGTTTCATGATCTTAAATCAGATAAACTTGTTCCTTTTCATATTTCCTCCTTCCTTAAATAAGTCATCAACAAGAATGATAATAAGCTTAATGGTATTTCTACAGGCAGTTTTGACAACCAGAATATTTTACATGAGTGCCAACAGAAGAAAATTGAAGTCACTGGGGATTGCATGCAGCATTGATATGGTTGCCAGCATCTCTGAATTGGACCCCTGCAACCACTCCAGATGCTCAATAGGCACCTTGATAAAACTGGACTGTGATATAGAGTCCAGCTACAGAAGTCCCAGGACCTCACAGAGGGAGTAGGGTTGTGTGTACATTATCTATTGTACTTTTATGACTCATAAACTACTATAATTCAATGGTAAAGGTCCAATACTACAGCTCTTGTAAGCAACTATAAATCAGGAGGCCTCAGGTTCAATGCTTGACTTTCCCAGCTGAAAAAAGATCAGACAGCAGGTAATGAGAAAGACCGCCAGAGACCCTGAAGAAACAGAGTCAGATAAGATAGAAAATAGTAGATGGAATGCATCGATACATAGCAAGCTTAGGGCTGGAAGGATGCTCTGGAGCAGATTCTCGAGGCTACAATTTTAGAGAAGAAATGGCAGTACCATTGCACAACTAGAAGTCTGCTCATGTGGATTCATAAAATTATAGAGTTGGCAGTATTGTATGCTTCATCCAGTCCAACCCCCTGCTGAATACAGAATCTCCAGCTACAGTATCCCCAGTTGGTAGTTCTCACATATTTTTATGGTTCAGCAAAGAAGACCGCACTATCTCTCTAGCCAATTGGTTTCATCGTTGAACCATTTATTTATTTATTACGGTATTTGTATCCCACCCTTCTCACCCAATAGGGGACTCAGGGTGGCTTACAATAAAAGCAATTATAATGAAACCATCCTCACTGTCAAATGCCTTCTCATGTTCACTTGAAATCTACTCTCCTGTAACATCAAACCATTATACCTGGTCCTACTCTCTGGGGCACCAGAGAACAGGCCTGTCCCCTTCTCTCTGTAAAAACCCTTGAGGGATTTTAAGAATTCAATAAAGTCACTCCTCAGTCTTCTCTTCACCAAGCTGAAGATACCTAGCTCCTACATTCATCATTACTAAGGTGGTATGTTTCCTAAAAGTACATATAAATACAATAAATAAATAAATAAATGCAATATATTCCATGATCTTTGTATGGCAGAAATATTACAGTTCTACAAGTTCAACAAGGAGCCCTGGTGGCGAAGTGTGTTAAAGCACTGAGATGCTGAACTTGCAGACTGAAAGGTCCCAGGTTCAAATCCCTGGAGAGGAATGAGAGCCTGCTGTTTCTCCAGCTTCTTCCAATCTAGCAGTTAGAAAATATGCCAATGTGAGTAGATCAATAGGTACTGCTCTGGCGGGAAGGTAACGGCGCTCCATGCAGTCATGCCGGCCACATGACCTTGGAGGTGTCTACGGACAACGCCAGCTCTTCGGCTTAGAAATGGAGATGAGCACCAACCCCCAGAGTCAGACATAACTGGACTTAACGTCACGGGAAAACCTTTTTCTTTTACTACAAGACTTTGGGCTCATGATTCCTATATTCCTGGTACAAATGAAACATTGGTGAGGTGTAATCTTTTACTGCAAATAATTTTAAGCTAATCTCTGCATTTCTAGCAGTATAAAGGCCCACCTTACACCATCATATTCACTACAGCAGTGGTTCCCAATCTTTGGGCCTTGAGGTGTTTTGGACTTCAGATCCCTCACTTCCTAACAGCTGGTTAGCTGCCAGGGATTTCTGGGATTTGAAGTCCAAAACACCTGGAGACCGCTGCGCTACAGGCAAACTCTACTGCAGTCACCCTACGCTTTGCTAGTCTGCGTTCATTTCATGTGTCTGGTAGCCAGAGGCTGTGTCAGTCACCTGAAGTTCCAAGACTGAAAGTAGTATATGACTTCAACAGGCAATACTTTTCTAATCCTAGCTCAGATAGGCATTTGCTGGTGAACATAAGTCATTGAAGCTCTTCAGTTCACACCCTCTAACATTTTACAGAAGAACATGGGGAAACACAAGAAGACATGGCCAAGAGTGTCCCAAGTCAACACAAGAGCTTTTTTGGGGAGACTCAATTTGTGCAGGGTAACATTTTTGAGCCACCTCACAGCTTTCAATCCTTGGATTAATAGGAGATGGATCAGATGACCTTGAAATATCTTCCAACTCTAAAATTGGTAGGCTTCCAATGGATACTACCAATGTAAAAGATTCCTGTAATTGCATTATATGGTTCAAATCCCAGCTTCCTCTTGAAGCTAATGAGCCAACTGCAGCCTAACCTACTTCAGAGGACTGCTGTAAGGTTAAAAGACTGAGTGAGGAAAATAATGTACAACATTATCAACTTCAAAAGATAAATAGTATGAAATTAGTTGTAATACGTGTAATACTTGACAAAACAAGTGCCTTTCCATTGGTCTTTGAGGAATACCTGTTTAGCCTACAATCCCATACACATCTACCTGGGAGTAGCTATGTGCATAAATGCATTACTAATTAATATAAAATGTTGCTGCTGTAGAGATGGACTCCCAGACTAAAGGTACCAGATCCCATTTGATCTTGAAGTTAAGCAGGGTCATAGCTATTTAGTCTTTGGATGGGTGAGTGCCAAGTAATCCTGGTGCTGTTAGCTATATTTCAGAACAAAACCACCTCTGAATACGACATGCCAAAGAACACCCTGTAGAATGAATGTTCACTATAAATCAACAGGTGACTTTTCTCCTGTTGCATTTTCCAGAATTTGTGCCAAAGAAGAATTCCTCTCTACAGAAATAACACATTTCCCTTTCTTTAACCAAGCACAAGCATACACACAGACATGGCTACACACACAAACACATACAACATGCATTAAAGGACTGTCAAAAAGATTAAAAAGATCCACCTCCACGTTCTTCCTTTTTTATTTGTTCATGAGACAAAGTGAGATTAATTAATTAAATTTTGCATATTTGTAGAAATACACAAAATCCACCTCGAAAATTTGCCAAATATATCCAAAATTTGGAGGAAGGGGATAATGACTTGACAAGGTGAGATTTTTTTTCCAAATTTGCATTTCTATTCATATATGCAAATCAGCAATGCCTTTTATTAAAAAGCAGACTCAGCATACATCCTCTCTAATTGTTATTATGGTCGCACTGAGATTTACTGTCCAAAAGTATCTTCCTAGGGAATTACTTATTAGATTTTATGGGCTTGTTCATATATTAAGGTAGCAGTAGATCTTAACTTCCTCTAAAAGCTGGGGGTGAGCTAAAACCCAGGAAAATCTTCACTGCTAGCTTTGATGCCTTTGAAGAACTGTTACTTTGTGTGATTATCTGCCTCCGAGGATCTTCTAGTACAGTTGCTGAAATTTTCCAGCCTATACCCTTTTTCAATCTTCTTCTTTAATCTTTTATCCCAAAAGCTACTCTAACTCACTCACTCACTCATTCGTTCTTTTTAATTTAATGACCATGAGATTTAGTGTTCATTGTGGATTGCTGTGAGTTTTTCAGGCTGTATGGCTATGTTCCAGTAGCATTCTCTCCTGATATTTTGCCTGCATCTGTGGCTGGCATCTTCATTTTTTTCTCCACAAACCTTTAGTGGTTTTGTAAATTGAGGCTCACGTTCATGTTTTTATGTTAGATATAATTTAATTGCTTATGTAATTTTAGGTTCTATGTTACAATTTGTTGTTAGATGTTGGTTTATTTTGTGATTTGTATGGCCCGTTATTAAATCTGTGTTCATGGCTGTGTCAAGGCATTGACAGTTTGCCTTTGTGTTTTTGTCTGTTGGAATCTGCCCTGAGTCCCCTTGGGGAGATAGGGCGGATTATTATTATTATTATTATTATTATTATTATTATTATTATTATTATTTATTATGACACAGCAAACAAGATAGATATGCTGGATTTCATATCACAAAATCACAAGTCGAACACTTCCCAAGTGTCTAGGACTGTGTGATGTATTTTCGGATGATGCGTGCAGATCCCAGTAGGGTGGCCTTTTGCAGTTGGGAGATTGTGATTTTGTCAATGTCTATTGTTTCCAAATGCTGGCTGAGATCTTTTGGCACGGCACCCAATGTGCCCATCACCACCGGGACCACCTGCACTGGTTTCTGCCAGAGTCTTTGAAGTTCAATCTTGAGGTCCTGATAGCGGCTGAGTTTTTCCTGTTGTTTTTCGTCAATGCGACTGTCACCTGGGATGGCGACATCAATGATCCAAACCTTTTTCTTTTCCACAACTGTGATGATGATGATGATGATGATGATTATTATTATTATTATTATTATTATTATGTTGCCAATTAAGCAAGTGGATTGTGCATATGTATCTGTGGAATGTCCAGGGTGGAAGAAAGAACTCTTGTCTGTTAAAGCAAGTGTGAATGTTGCAATTAAAAATCTTGAATAGTATTGAGTAGCCATGAAGCTGCAAAGTCAATCAGTGAGGGCAAAGGTACTCTAACATTTTAGGGAACAGAAGTTGGCATCATCTGCGTTAACAGTTGCCTAAAATTGAGCCAGGCCCATATGGTCACATAATGCTTTAACTATTAAAAATTTGATCAAGATAATCAGCACAATTTCTAGATGTTTGCATGATGGCAGTTGTTGTGCACTGTCCTAGCTTCGTTTATTTAGATCTGTGCAAATTATCTCACAAACTGTTTGTGGAGGTCAGCAGTGCCGAAATGGATATGTAAACATGCATACCATTTTGTCAGAGGCCAATTAGCTGTAATATTGCAGGATAAAGAAAGTTGTGGGTCAAGTGGCTTCTGACAACATGGATAAACTACAATTTGATTTTGGAAGCTGCTTATTGGTGTGTAGTTATTTTCAGCTATCCCTTATAAAGCAATTTATGGAACTGCTGATATAATTATATAACACATACTCCAAAGTATTCTATAGGAGGACAAAATGTAAGAGGCTCTAAGTGATTCATCAGGACCGCAGCTGGGATATTGCCTTTCCTGCTGAATGTTTCATTATCGAACAGATATTGACAGACCAGAGGGCGGTTCTGAGAAAAATCAACAAAAATGGTTGGATGATTGATGAGAATTATTTACGAAGAAAAATATAGCAACATGAAACTACCTTGGCATATAATCAACCTATTTCAGCACACTAAACAGATAAGTCATGCTTTTCTCTCCCTCATACATACAGAAAAAAGACTAAATTGCAGACCCCAGTAGAGTAGACCCACTGAATCAATTGTTGGCTAGTAAGTCAACAGATTGGTAAATCTCATTGATTCAATGGGCCTACCTTGTGGAACTACTTGACTAATACCTCATTTAAGAAAATGCATAGAATTTTAATTTAACAGAGATATTGAGAAGAATTAGAATTGTATGCTAGAGATCTGACACCAAGAAAATGGTGTTAAGAGTATATAACTAGCATCAAGGGAAGTATTCATACCATTCCATTCATCTTTGGTCATAACTCATCTGGAGTACTGTGTTAAGTTCTGGGCACCATAATTCAGGGAAGATATTGAAAACTTTGAACATGTAATTGAGAAACATGACCAACATGTCTAGAACCAAACTCTATGGGAACCAGCTTAGAGATCTTGGTATGCTTATTTTGGAAAAGAGAAATAGGTGATATGGTGATACCATCTAACAATAATTGCAGGATACAATGCAGAAGGAGGAGCAAGCTTGTTTTCTATTGCTCCAGGCACTAAGACATCCATTAATGCATTCATATTAAGATAAAAAAAGAATCCATCTAATCATTAGGGAAAACTTCACAGTTGAGCTGTTTGAGAGTTGAATAACTGCTTTGTTTAGAGGTGGATATTTTTTCAATGTCTTTATTTTCATTTAGATGAATCTCAACAGTACTATGTACAGGAAAAGGTTCAAGCTAAATCTTTTCCTGTACATACCTCACAACCTCTGGGGATGCCTGCCATAGATGTGGGCAAAACATCAGGAGAGAATGCTTCTGGAACATGGCCATACAGCCTGGAAAATGCACAGCAACACAGTAATTCCGGCCATGAAAGCCTTTAACAACACATTCAAGCTAAAGCCCATATGCCACTTTTAACACATTATTGAATCCAGTGGTTGGCTGTGATGAAGGTCCTTTAGCTTAAGATCTCTCTGCAAGTGACATCATCATCATCATCATCATCATTATTATTATTATTATTTGCATTGTCTCTCCTGCAGAAGACTCAAAGCAGCTTAAAATAAAAGCATCAGCATAAATTTAAAATATACAAATATGCAAACATTAAAACAGGATTAAATATTTTATTATTATTTTTATTTACAGTATTTATATTCCGCCCTTCTCACCCCGAAGGGGACTCAGGGCGGATTACAATGAACACATATATGGCAAACATTCAATGCCAATAGACAAACAACATTCAGTTTTAGACAGACACAGAGGCATTTTTTAACATCTTTCCAGCTTCACGATTTCCGGCCACAGGGGGAGCTGTTGCTTCACCGTCCATTGATGGCTGTTCCTCTTCTTCCTCTTCTTTTCCTCGTGAGCAGTTTTTCTGGTGTTGTAGATTAGTTAAATTAGTCTCCCGCATAAAGCGTCCCTAAATTTTCCCTACTTGACAGATGCAACTGTCTTTCGGGGCTGCTAGGTCAACAGCAAGCCGGGGCTTTTTTTTTTTATGGTTGGAGGCTTAACCCGACCCGGGCTTCGAACTCATGACCTCTCGGTCAGTAGTGATTTATACTGGTTACTAGCCAGCTGCGCCACAGCCCGGCCCCGGTAAACAGTATTAAAAATTCCCAGCTAAAAACCAATTAAAACATGTTCAAAGTTAAAACAACATAGGCCCATTCTTCAATCAAAGTGGCCTCAATTGTTAAATAATTTTTGGTGGATGGCTCTATACCTGCATTGTCATCTGTTGTTCTAAAACAGCCTTTGGCTCAGGCCATATTTTTACTATCACAGGCAGAGTTTCATTTTTCTCATTACAGAGGCAGTTATAAGTCAGATTGTATTGTCTTCTTCACTCACTGCCTGCCCTATTGACCCTTTTCCTTCCATTCTTTATCCAATCCTTCTGCTTTTGCCTTATGTAACCCACCTGGTGAATTGTTCCTTTTCAAGGGGCATTTTCATGGGCTGCTTTAAGAAATGCATCTTTTATTAAATAAACCTTCTCTGGGTCCTTCATAATGTGCTAATTGTAATCCTGTCTTTTCTCCCATTTCTTTCTAAAGATCTGGAGAAAGTTCCCTTTCCCCAATTGTTATGGTTTATCTAACCAGACGTGATCCTCTTGACCCATTTCATTCAGAATTCATACAGGTCGCACCATTGAAACAGCCTTGACTGATGTAGGAAATAATATTCTAGTGGCAAAGTGTCAAACATCTGTGTTCATTTTGTTGGACATTTCTACAGTCTTTGACATATTGGACCATCAGATCTTACTTTTGCAGTTGGGGGCCATTGGGAATAATGGGGAACACTTTCTCCTGGTTTAAACCCTTTAATTATTATTAATCTTTGTTAAAAGGGTTTCCTATAAGGCTCAGTTTTACATCATCATATTATTTCATTATATTCCCTCCCTCTTAGATTTTTAATTTCAAAATTGAATTTTCAGTTTCACATTTATACAGCTCACACTGAGATCTTCCAGTTTCAAATATATTGATGCCTCTCTGTGGAGTCCATGATGGACTATTTGTGTGTTTCTTTGTGGTTTACCACCCACAGTTTGGGCAAGGGTCCATTTCAAATTTTTGGTTTTGATATGTAAAGCTCTTCCCTTTAATCTCCCAGTACTTGCTGCTCAGCTAGCATGGCATGTACCATCTAGGAAGCTAAAATCTACAGGGAAAAGATTATTGCCTGTTCCACCAGTAGGGACAACTCTAGCATGTTTTCTCAAGGAGTTGAAGACTTTTGTTTTTAATTCACCAGAATGGGATGCTGAATTGTGCTTGAGCTTGTTGGGATGGTGGGGTGTTGGGGGTTTGATTTGCTGTATATTGTTGTCCTGTCCTTTGATGAAAAGGATGTTATAAACAAATTCCATCATCTTATCATCATTGCTTTACATGTGTACCCACATATGGTAGGGGGTTGGATTAGGTGGCTCTTGTAGTCCTTTCCCACTCCTAGGATACTACTGCAGAGAACATTGACATAGCTATCCAGTGGCATGGAAGGAGTTATTTTGTATTTGTTAGAACTGTGTTATCAATCCTGGCAGAACATTCTAACAGATAAGGAAATGCACTGTGTTCTTATCAGAATACTTTGGCCTAACTGGGAATTATGTGCAGATGTTTTTTTGTTTAACTTTCTTCTGTCACAATATTTCACATTAAGGCACTTATATTTGCATACTAGTGTTCCCTTGCTTAGAATTTTATTATAAAAAGCCTTCAATATGAGCCAATGCTTTTAACCTAGTTTCAGGGTGGAGGGTGTGCAGATTACACCCTCCACCTTCTCCCCATTACTTTGTGATCTCCTTTGCTTTTTGATCCATGGGGAAGAATATTTTCTTTCTGTTATAAATGCTTGTGGCCCCATAACTCATCAGCTTTTATACCAAAAGTCTTGTTCTAATCATCCATCAATCTGTTTTGTTGTGGTGCTCTTGATTGGGCCCAACCCAGGAGAGCCAGAGACATTATCTCAAACTCTTGTCCTCCAAGTGTTTTGAACTTCAACTCCCAGCAGTCTTAGCAATTTTGGCCAATGGTCAGGGATTCTGGAAGATGAAGTACAAAACACCTGAAGGAAACAGAGTTTTGGGGATCACTGCATTAGACTCTTCCACATACCATACAGTGATATACCCTCCACAAAAGAACCTGCCATATGAATGCGGACACAACCATATTGCAGTGGACACATTTGGGTGTACAATTTTAACATCCAAACTAGCATCTTCTTATTGCTAAAATAAGCACATGTACAAAAGGAGCAAACTGATCACTAACATGTAAACAAGCCTTTATATGGTACAACATTTTAATAATTCTTACAGTAAGACAAGAAGTCCCTGCATTTGTAATTTTGTAAACATATAGATATGAACCAAATACTACTAAGAATGTAGAATTGTTGCTATGTGTCTACAAGTCAATTGTACTTTCTGGTCACATAGAGTCTTACTGGCAAGATTTATTCAGAAGAGGTTCGCTACTGTCTTCTTCTAAGGCTAAAAGAGTTTAGCTTGCCCAGGACTACCACTGGGCTTCCATAATTAAATAAAGATTTCAGCCCTTGTTTCTTGGAGTCCTATTCCATGCTCGATCAGAATGACCTTAACCCCTGCAACTTAAAACATACTGTAGTATTTTACAGCAATGGAGGAGTAGGGGGATCTCACATTGACTCATTTATGGTACTGTGAAAAGACAAATGAGATCAAAAGTTACTTTTCTATCATCTACCAAAAGACAGAACATAGGTCAGCCTGGTCAATTGCCACAGAGAGTGTTTCACAGTTGTGGCATTACTAACCTGTCTCTTGTGACATTCATCTTGTAACATATCAATGGGAAAAATAGAAAGTCCTTTACAGCCATTATTAAAGGCTAGCCAAGTTGCTATGAGTGCAATGTACATTTAATTGTCTTTGTATAATTACAAGATTAACATGTAAGATTGTCAGTACAACAATATAAGAGTGGGCTATAAAAATTCCAGCTCATGTTTCAATAACATTGTAATCTAACTTTTCTTTCAGGAAAATCCTAACAGTTTTAGTTTAGCTCCTTTTCTAAGATTTTTGTTTCTTCCTTTTCAGTGAATTGTTTATGAATGGTATATGGACCCACCTTTTTTTGGATTACAAGTCCCTGAATATTTCAACCAATATAGCAAATGGCCATGTTAACTAGGAGATTTTGAGGCTCATATTTTGATAGAGTAACATTTCCAAGGTATGGCTTTGGCCTTTTCCTTTTAAGACATTCTGCTGCCCAAACAACTGCTCTGAGAATCTCAGAACGCCTTTTAAATATTAAACAGGATTTTAAAAAGTAGTAAGTTAGATATCACCTATATAGAGTAGACGTGTTCCCATGAAAAAATTGATGCAAACATAAAACATATGCTTACAGGAGTGTTTGAGAGCTTACAGTGTTGCTGAGAACTTGATGAGATTTCTGATTTATATTGTATTTCCTTTTTAATTGGTTGGAAGCTGCCTCAGACGGATGGAAAGGCAGGGTATTTTTTTTAAAAAAAAAGAAAGTGCATAGCACAATAATTTTTAAGAAGAGGCATGTATTTTTTCAAAAAAGAAGAATGTTTTAATAAGGTGCATACATAAATAAAATTGCTGTTTCATAAGCAAACTGCAATTTGACTCCAGAAGTTGTGATTTCTCTCAGAAAACTTCAAATAATAGGGAAAACTCTATATGAGAGAGGATTGCTTCCTGTATCATGATTCAAACTATGATCTATTCCACTGCTTTTTAATGTTTTGAATCACTTTGCATATCAATCAAAGTAAAGTGGAATACAGTAGTAGTAGTAGTAGTAGTAGTAGTAGTAGTAGTAGTAGTAGATTGGGATATACACAAACAGTATCCAAATTTTACACAGGATTTGGAAACGATAACCTCAAATTCAATTGAATGCAACTCTGAAATACAATAAAGTTACTCAAAGTGGAATAGAGACAAAAGGTGGAGCTTTTTTGTTGATGTTTTCTGACCTTGTTGGTCTAATGTGACCGTGATATGGTTCGCTATATCCTTCTGCCACTGTCAAATTGTCCTGTCATCTCAGCTGACTTACAAAAACTCATTTAAAGTGGTTCAAGAGGACAATGTTGTGAAATGAAAAGACAGAGAAGAGCTAGGTTTGATGAATTGCTTTAGCTACCTTTCTGTAGCTACTGAAGCACAAGGATGGCAACGTATGGGAGCAAAACCATGGCAGAAGGATGTACAAAACAAAAATAAAAATGCAGATGATAAGCTTGTCTGGCTAGTTGGTCCCAAATGCCATCCTTTTTTCCCTTTGCTACAGAAGCCCCAGCTCAATTCATGATATTGAAAGTTATATCAGCAAGGCTGCAAGCAGGGTTACCAGAGTTAGAAATCGGAGAGGGCTCCTGGATCTTTTCTTTTTAATAATTTTTACTCAAGAAAGCAAAATAAAACACATAAATGGGCATTTTAGAAATATAAAACTACCAAAATCACACAACTATACCTTGTCCACTACAACTAACAACTATTTTAAAAATAAACATACAAATTACAAACTTCTACTCTATCTGAGGGTTATCTCTTACTAGTTTATTCCCTTTGATGTAATTCCATTCTTGGATCTTTAATGGTTGTATAGAAAAAGGAATTTTAACAGGTGTTTCCTGGTTGTGTGACAAGCAATACTTGCTGAGATTCCTTTTTCTACACAACCATTAAAGGTACAAGAGCCTTTTCCAGTTTTCGGCATGGCAAGTCTACGTGCTGTTAAGCTTCCATGACCAGATAGATATTTAGAATGGATTATTGGCGGAGTATGTGGCATATGGTGAGGCTGGGCTGACCAAGGTCAATCACATGATGAATGCCATTTTTGTCACCCCCTTTGTCACCCCCCTCCCCCCAAAAAATATCTGTATCATAACAGTTGACCAGACAGTGTAAATTCTTGGGGGTTGTGCAAAGGAAATCATGACAAAATAAAGGTCAAATGCTAACATCATTTAAATCTCCTAGTACAAAAAATGAGATTACAGACAGTATTATAGAATCTATTGAACAGCACTGCAACAGCAACAACAACAACAAATTATGGAATAAATCCAACTTCAACTACTTTGGCTGCAGAGGAAACGAGCACAACTCCATCATGGCCAGGCCCAGAAGTTCTCCTTGTATTCCAACTGCCTCTGCCCTGGCCTCAGAGCAACAAAAGATGAGGCAGACATGCCTCGTCCCAGAAGCAGATGACAAGTACTCTATCCATCCCAGCTGCCACTGCGCTAGCTGTGGAGGAAGGGTTGTGTTGTGTCATATTTAGATTGTAAGCCTGAGGACAGACAAATGTGAAATTACGTAATAATTGGTGAACAGCTCTGAGAACCTTTGTGTCTGAGGAATGGAGTATAAATACTCTAAATAAACACCAATTCCAAATAAAGTAAAATAATTGAATCAACACATTATATAAACCTATTAAATTTACATTAGTGTTGACTTACCATGCCACACCTGAATCAATGGGTTTACTCTAGGTACCAAGTGGACCCAGGGTATGGCATCCAGAAAAGGAAGATGTGTTGAAGCAGTGTGAAACAAGGACAATAGTGAGATGTTCTCAGATCATGTAGGAGATGACAGTCTCAAAGAGGGTACAAGCTAGGAAAGAAGTAGGAAGCAGCCATTGGCTGGGAAGCATCTGTGATACAATGGGTTGCTTCAATTGATATACTCTAGTGTTCACTGTCATTTTGCTGATCCCAGCTGATGTTTATAACCATCACATGGAAGAAATGATAATGATAGCACACCAGTGAATGAAAATAAATTGAGCACACCACTGTCTGGGAAACCTTTACATTTAGGTAACCCTGCCTGCTCTCCACTCTCTCTAAATGCAAGAAGATTTCCTATTACACTGTTCAGTCATCAAATTTGGAATAAAATTGTAAGGCTCTGTTGTGATTTCCAAGCGCAGTTGCTGGGGACAGGAGAAAGGGCCTTCTCAGTGGTGGCCCCTGTCTTTGGAACTCCCTCCCATGGGAAATTAGACAAGCCCCTACATTGTCCACCTTTCGGAGGGACCTGAAAACTTGTTTTTGACAATGCCTAGTCCCTAGTCACAAATGCCCAGTCCCTAGGTTCCATAAGAATATGCTGCTCTCTTCACTTTATCCAATACCCTGCCCTATCTATGCTGCTTGCACTACCCCATACCCGGCCCTTGTATATCCTGATCATGCCTATTGTACTACGGCAACTAGTTTCACTGAGTATTGTTTACATGGGCCATGGCTGTTTTATATTCTTATGTTTTATTGAATTTGTATTGATTCCCTGATCTGTAATCTTTTTAGCTGTTACCTCTAATAAGTGATAGATTTTAAAAATAGAAATAATAATAATAATAATAATAATAATAATAATAAAACTTTATTTATACCCCGCCACCATCTCCCCAACGGGGACTCAGGGCGGCGTACATGGGGCCATGCCCAGGACAATCCAAATACAGTACATCCTCCACTTTTTCTGAGACTGGTGCACAAGACCAACAGAAATGTGGGAGGAAACGTGAATACAAATTAAGTTTTTCTACATCTTTGCAAGTTTAGCACTGTCTTTGGTTTTAGCTGCTTTTTGGAAAGAACACAACTTCAAGGAACACTCCACATCCTATCCAGGCTTACCCAGACAGTTTTTAAACATGAATTTTAAATGTGTGTCCTTTGTTTAATCTCTATTTTGTGTATTTCAATATATATTTTATAGAAATACATTTTAATATTTATCTTTTATAGAACTGCATTTTAATGTTTATTTGTGGTATTTTTACAATGTTCATGTGTTTTAATTATTCTGTAACCCACCGCGAACCACTAGGAGAAACAGGTAAGAAATAAAATTATTATTATTCATTACCTAAGTTTTTTCTCACCTTAATTAGCTCTGCAAGACTAAAATAACAAAAAACACCCTTCTTTATCCAAACCAACTAATTATAGGACTGCTCCAACCTTGGGAAGATGTAGTTTCAGATATATTTATTTATTATTTATTTATTACATCATTTCTACCCCGCCCTTCTCACCCATCAGGGGACTCAGGGCGGCTTACAATATACATCACAAACACAGTTTACATTAAATTAAAAGTCATCCAAGATTAAAAATTACAATAAAAATTAAAATATAAATTAAAAACAGCATAATTATACATCTAAATATACATTTCAGGCGCATTTTTCATGTCCAGGTGGGGGTCTGTCAATGAGTCATATATTCATATTCATATTGCAATTCTGCTGTTACTCATGCTCAAATGCGTGCTCCCATAACCACGTTTTTGTTCTTTTTCGGAAGGACAGGAGGGAGGGAGCTTCCCTAATTTCGTTTGGGAGGGCGTTCCATAGGCGGGGGGCCACCACTGAAAAGGCCCTGTCCCTCGTCCCCGCCAGCCGCACCTGTGAGGCTGGCGGGACCGAGAGCAGGGCCTCCCCGGAGGATCTCAAATTCCGTGATGGACATAGCGGGAGACACGTTCGGACAGGTAAGCTGGGCCAGAACCGTTTAGCGCTTTATAGGCTAAAGCCAGCACTTTGAATTGTGCTTGGTAGCAGATCGGCAGCCAGTGGAGCTGACGTAACAGAGGAGTGGTACGCTCCCTGTACGTTGCTCCAGTTAACAGCCTGGCAGCCTCCCGTTGGACTAGTCAAAGCTTCCGAACAGTCTTCAAAGGCAGCCCCATGTAGAGTGCATTGCAGTAATCTAGTCGGGATGTAACAAGAGCGTGGACCACCGTGGCCAAGTCCAGCTTCCCAAGGTACGGTCGCAGCTGGCGCACAAGTTTTCATTGTGCAAAGGCTCCCCTAGCCACCGCCAAAACCTGGAGCTCCAGGCTCAACGATGAGTCTAGAATCACCCCCAGACTGCGCACCTGTGCCTTCAGGGGGAGTGCGACCCCATCCAGCACAGGCTGTAACCCTATGCCCTGTTCGGCCTTCCAACTGACCAGGAGGACCTCTGTCTTGTCTGGATTCAATTTCAATTTGTTGGCCCTCATCCAGTCTGACACAGCGGCTAGACAACGGTACAGGACCTGAACAGCCTCCTTAGTGACAGGTGGGAAGGAGTGACAGAGCTGGACATCATCTGCATAGAGATGACACCACACCCCAAAACTCCTGATGATCTCTCCCAGCGGCTTCATGTATATGTTGAACAACATGGGGGACAATATAGACCCCTGCGGGACCCCACAAAACAAAGGTTGTGGGGCTGAGCAGGTGTCCCCCAGTGACACCATCTGGGACCGACCCTCCAGGAATGAGTGGAGCCACTGCAGAACAGTACCTCCAAGTCCCATTCCTGCGAGGCGTCCCAGAAGGATACCGTGATCGACAGTATCGAAGGCCGCTGTGAGGTCCAGCAGAACCAGGAGGGACACACTCCCCCTGTCCAGCTCCCGGCGTAGATCATCCACTAAGGCGACCAAGGCTGTCTCGGTACCATGCCCCGGCCTAAAACCAGACTGTGCCGGATCTAGAAAATCAGTGTCAACCAAGAATCCCTGGAGTTGCGAGGCAACCACACGTTCCATAACTTTGCCCAAGTAGGGGAGATTGGAGATAGGACGAAAGTTTCCGAATTGAGTGGGGTCCAGTGATGGCTTTTTCAACAGCGGTTTGATCACAGCCGTTTTTAGGCTCGCTGGAAATATGCCTTCCCGAAGGGAGGCATTCACCACCACCTTCACCCACTCGGCCAAACCCCCTCTGGCTTCTCTCACCAGCCAGGATGGGCAGGGGTCTAGGATGCATGTGGTCGGTCTCACCTCTCCAAGGATCTTGTCCACATCCTCGAGCTCAACCAATTGAAATGAATCCATCAAAACGGGACAAGCAGGTGTTCTTGCTACATCCTCAGAGACTGCCGTTAATATGGCATCAAAGTCAGAACGGATTAAAGCGACTTTGTCCGCAAAGAACCGAGCAAATGCTTCACAGCGGGCTGCCGAATTGTCAGGGATCCCGTCTTGAGGGACGGGATATAACAAACCTCTGACAACTCGGAACAGCTCCGCCAGACGGTTCTTTGCAGACGCAATATTAGCTGCAAGGAAAACGTTCTTTGCAGCAGCTATTGCCGCGGCATATGCCCTAAGATAGGAACATAGCCGTGTTCGGTTTGGCTTGCTCGGCTCCGAACACCACACACACTCTAGTCCCCTCTTCTTTCACTTCATCGCTGCCAGCTCCTCAGTGAACCAAGGAGATGGTTTAGCTCGGGTACTCGAGAGGGGATGCTCCGGAGTGATCATGTCTATTGCCCTAGTCATCTCTCCATTCCAGAGAGAGACCAGAGCATCAACAGGAT
Organism: Anolis carolinensis; assembly: GCF_035594765.1. Taxonomy (NCBI): domain Eukaryota; kingdom Metazoa; phylum Chordata; class Lepidosauria; order Squamata; family Anolidae; genus Anolis; species Anolis carolinensis. The sequence goes on along the minus strand of NC_085841.1, from coordinate 333,663,783 downwards.
CACCTGCCGAGGAGGCGGGAAATTCCCCAAGAGCCATCAGGAATCCATCTGGATCCATAAGCCTCCTGGGGCGGACCATCTTAGGTCCACCACCCCTGCAGAGGTTAGGGGGCGCAGTAAGTTTAAACCTGATCAGGTGATGGTCGGTCCATGGCAAAGGAGCGATGGTGAGCTCCTCCACACCGCCACCTTTCTCCCATCCCTGACAGAAGACCAGGTCTAGTGTGTGCCCCGCACTGTGAGTGGGACCAGATACCAGTTGGGACAGCCCCATGGTTGCCATGGCGGCCATGAAGTCCTGAGCCGCACCTGAGAGGTTGGTCTCGGCATGGACATTGAAGTCCCCCAGCACTATGAGCCGTGGGGACTCCAATGCCAGGCCCAAGACCACCTCAGCTAGCTCAGGCAGGGAGACTGTAGTGCAGCGGGGTGGTCGGTACACTAGCAGAATCCCTAATCTGTCCCGGTCTCCCACCCTCAGGTGGACACACTCAAACATAGTCGACTGTGGGACGGGGCACCTGGTCAGGGGGATAGAATCCTTATAGACCACCACGACCCCACCTCCCCTCCCTCCAGATCTTGGCTGGTGCTGTACGGAGTATCCTGGCGGGCAGAGCTGGGTGAGATTAACCCCTCCCAACTCATCCAACCAGGTCTCCGTAATACATGCCAGGTCTGCATGTTCCTCCAGGATTAAATCCTGGATGAATGATGTTTTCCCGTTTACAGACCTGGCATTAAACAGCACCACTTTTAATCTGGAGGGACCGCCATCCTGGTTACCCAGATTAGCTTTGTCAGGAGACTGTTTTAAAGCTACTAATGTTCTTCCACAAACCCTAGGCCGAATTAAATTAGGTCTCCCTTTCCCGTATCTCCCCCTCCCTGACACCACCTCTATAGGGGCCCCCCACCCACCCGAGCACCTCCCTCCCCTCTCATACTGTCCTCTCCCCCCTCTTCCCGTGGTCTAAGTGCTGTTCCTTGATGTATTACTTTCCCATTGGCACTTAGTATCCTTTCCCATCCATTCACACCCCCCACACTATAATCCTCGTAGTCCTCCAGCCTCCCCCACCCCCCACCGCTAATACAAAGTGCAATGCAATTGTAAAGTGCAGAGAGTGCGGGGGCAACATGGATGAGAGGATTTGATATAACTAAGGTGCAGATAGGCTATAGTTGTTATATTTGATGGGTGGGTTGATTCAAGTATAATTCATAAAGTGCCAGAGTGCCAACTAAGAGACAAGGTTTTAACAGCATGTAGCAGTTCATTGAGTTAGTAATAGCCACGTTGTTAATCAACCATCAATGAGGTAGACTCACAGATTCAATATGAACTTAAGATTGTTACTATGGTTTTTAGCTAAAAACACACAAAGCGGGTGTCAGAGGGAAGGCTTTCACAGTCTCTGTAGTTGAAATTCGTGGCCAGATAGAGATTGTTACCTCCACGTCTTCTGAGGCCTCTGTTCTCCTTTGGCCTCCGCGTGGTAACCCGGTTCTACAGCCACCTCCCAGTCTGGCGAGGGGCCTAATACAGTTCAAGTGGGTCCAGTCCTGACTCAGCGTAATTTAGCAGGGGCCAGGCAGGTCCCAGCAGGCCCCAAAGGCCCAGTGCGGTCCCAACAGGCCCCAACAGGCCTTGTGCACTCTGCAGAGGCCAGGCAGAGCCAGCAGCCGCCTCACGCCTGGCAACCCGCAGCAGTCAATCCGGCGGAGAAGCACGGCGGCCCACAAAAGCTCCTCCGAAATCAGCAAGCCACCGGTAGTCTGATGAGGAAATGCGGTGGGCCCAGAGGCTAGTCAATCGCCTCCCAGTTCAACAATGGCCCAGCAGAGGTCCCCACAAGCCCACCAGAGCCTCTCCAAACTGCTCCGTGGCTGTTGGACTTTACCGCCAGTGTAAACAAACAAACAGGCCCAGCCAGGTCCCACAGTCCTCTGCTGCTGACGACCCCCCGCCTCTCCCCAACACAGAGGAGCAGCGGTCGTAACAATCCCAGGGCAGGAGGAGACACCCGGTAGCAAAATGGGAGCTCAGTGGCTGCCCCCTCAATCCCTCCGCATCCAGGTCTTCAGTCGCTGCTGAAAACCCCCGCCACTCTCCAATACAGAGAGGCAGCGGTCGCAGCAGTCCCGGGCGTGGGAAGAGACACTCAGCAACAAGCCCGGTTCCAACAATCAACTCCAACCCCCCAGACTCTCCGACCTCCTCCAGGACGCGTAGAACGGCAGGTAGGGCTGATTTTGAATTTAGAGTCTTCAGTAATGGTTCTCTTGATGACTTGGGACCATATACTCTCTTAGATCTTTATTTTCTGTGAGCTCCGAGGACTCCAGTCATAGGACTCCGGCCATATATCAACATTCCAGGGTTTCTAGGCCGCGTTTGAAATGGCGGCACCACGCTCAACCCAATTCGTTCTTCCTTCTCCTTCTCCTTCTCTAACTAGTTGCTACTACTGATGTCTTTGTCAGGTCCTCTCTGTGCCCTGAGATGTCTTATAAGTAGCTATATACCATAGGTAACGCAAATATTTCAAAAACTCTTCATCAAAACAGAGCAGACAGGGTAACCTACCCAATTTGCTTATCGGGAAAATATTTGCAAAAGGATTGTAGCCCACCTAAATGAATATATCATAAACTTTACTCATCCAAACATATATTTTGATACTTTTTTCATTCTTGCATTCACCACTGTAGCACATAAAAGGAGTTTGGGCTTTGCACTTGGGCCCTTTTCTAAAAGCTAGGATTTGCCAATTTGCTGTTAGCTAGGGAAAGCTTCTTGGAAGTAAGGAGGTTTGGAGTCACAACTTAACAATTGATAAGATTTCTGATTGCTTTTTGGTAGGACATCCAATAGTTTCTTGTGTGGCTCCTGAATGGCAAGATCATTCTGTAATTCTATAATTCATGAGACCTACACAGAGACACTGTTCCACCAGTTTGGTTAAGGAAGAGAGGTAGAAATTTCATACTCAGATGCAAACTTGGGAAAAATACCGTTGTACTATACCTCCAGGATCCTCAGGCAAAACAACCAAACTGGCAAGCAAGTTCTGGGAAATTGTGTTGCCTGAAAAGCAACTCTTTCAAGCTATAGAATGTTCTCCATGCCCAGCTAAGAATATATGCTTTGAGGCCACTTTCCATGCATATGTTGTTGTTAGCTGGATCTGGGCAAGTGGCTTTTGTGCAGTTCCTTAGGTTTCATGACAGTTCATAGGTAACTTAGGTCAGTGTCATAAGGTTTAGTTTTCATTCATGTTTTATACAATGGTGTCATCTATTATTTAGAAAATGGGTTAAGAAAATAAACATTCTGAGTTTAAAGTTGTCTCAAGTTGTTTCTACCTCTCACACAATCTTGAAGAAAATCAAAGTCCTCACAAAGATACAATCCTGTTATAAGAATATTAACCAGGACTGTAGCTAAAACTTTGTTGGAAAAGTAATACTGTTTTAGAAGTAAAAATTAAAATTATTTACTATGCAATTTTTGTATATGTGTTTGGCAGCCAGTCCTACTGAATTCAGTTGAGCTTACTCACACATAAACATAAATATAATTTCAACGCCAGTTTGCCAAAGAAGTAATTTTGTTAGCTTGTATTGCAGACATCCAGAATCAAGGATGACTCATAAGCTGCAAACCTTGCATTTTAGGGATGGAAAGTGTGATATAAAACAGACAACTCCACTTTCCAAATTCCCCATTAAGCAACTCTGTCTTAATGAGTTGAACTTAAATGTATTTTCTAACCATCTAGTCTTATTATTGATTCCATAATTGCATTATCTCTGCAATTGAAAAGATCAGGAACCTATTATTACTATTATTATTTTGAAAAACTAACCCTAAAACTGAAAATTTAGGAATGCTGCTTAAAACATTCCCATGGAGGCAACACTTATCTCACTGCTTTAGATGCAAAGGAAGCATGGAACCAAACACTTCCATAAAATGGTGGGAAAATATCTAGCACTCCAGAAGCTGTTAGACTACATACCCTTCAATCTCAGCTACCATGAAAAATGGGAGAAATGTGTAAGTGTAATGCAAAAACAAAAAATAACATCTGGAAGGCCACAAATTGTCCACCCTTGCAATCACACTTGGCTATAACAAGTTTCTTGGAAAGTACAAATTTTCATACAGAAGTAGTGACATTACAGTCCTCACAGTGAAAGATGTGTTAGGGGAGATACTTTCTTGATACCATCCATGGTCAGAGACTAAGAGAATTGGCATATGGTTCAGGCAACAATGGGACCGAGTTTTGAAGTATTGTTCTCACTTATAAGGAGTTGGGAATTGGGAAGAAGTGCCCTATATGCATGTTCTGCTAAGTGGCCAGCCAGGAAGCAATCCAACCTTAGGATTACCTTTGGGTCTCAGATGTTTCACCCAAAGGAAGGCTGGCCTCAGATGGACCCACATCTGGTTGCTCCCCTTCTCTTGCTTATTTCATGTTTAATCAACTTAAATAGAAAATAGGTCAAATTACCCTCATTTAACAAAACCTTCTGTGACTCATCTCGTTATTCCATAAGCACTCACCAATAATGGCTTTCCCAGCTCAATCATATAATGTGCCCAAAACATACAAAGCTTTCTTACATCAGTCCTGTATTGCCACCACCAATGTACAGCAGCTCTTGAGGATTGTAAGCAGCATTTATTATGATGCCCCAGATCCTCCAGGCAGGGGAATACTTTTTGGAATACCACCCTGAGAATCCCTCAAAGGTCACGTTAAGTGTAGTCCCAAAAGGTCATCTTTTTGAGCCCTGGAACATGTTCTGGCAAGGCCAGTGCTCTGCTACAAAGCTATTGACAAGCTTTGTGCTACTTGAATCCAGCCAACTTAAGCTGCTTGAATCCAGCCAGCCTAAGCCACTGCTACTATGTTGTGGTTCTAAAGCTTTAGCATCACCAACTACAAGCTGTCATAAAGTTCTTGACATCCTGACACGTTTCCCATTCATGTAACTAAAAACCAATTGAGTCTGTAATACACTAAGTATTTTATCGGTGCTGCCTCCATTTCAAATACACTTTTATTTTTCAGAGGGCTGCAGGGGGATGGCTTTCATAATGAGGAAATGGGGGCAATGGGGAGGTCTTGTTTGGGCCTTGAGGACTTTTGGAGTGCTGGTATATAAGCCTTAATTAATGGTCGGAGATGCTACTACAGGCTGGCTCTTGTCAAGAAACACTGCCTAAGAAGAAGAATTAGACTTGTTCACTGGAACATACAGCTGCTAGAGATTCAAAGCCTTCTTCAACTGATTTTTAAAGTGTCAGGAACCATGACCTGATCAAGCACAATGCCTATTAGCTTTTCTCTTTAGCAAACGTTAACCTAGAGAGTAAAGAAAATGTAACAATCTTTGATAGAAAGTGAGAAGTGAACCAGAAAATACATCAGAAAACATAGCCTGTTAGTCTGATTCTCTCTCCCTCTGAATATGGCAATAATGCCAGAACAAATCTGATGGGGGAAGACAAAAGGTTATTTTACAAAGTAATCTAAGGAACGCAAAATAGAGCTGTTTATTATGCTCAGGCTGTCACAATGGTGATTGGGGAAAGGGCTGCAGAAAAGAATTTTTTGCTGTTGTTTGTCTTCAAGTCACTTCTCACTCAGGGTAATCCTCAAGTGTAACTATCACAGGATTTTCTTTGATTGGTCACTGCCTTCACCTGAGAGAGTACGACTTACCCAAGGTCATCTAAAGAGTGTTCATGGACAGTTTGTAATTTAAACCCTGGTCACCCATATTCCCTAGTCCACTCTCTAACAATTATATCAACAAGCCATTAAATCATGAAGGAAAACAGATCACCATCAACAGATTATTAGATCATTAGCTGGAATTTTATAAAGTTGGCTGGTAGACTTTTAAAAAAATTTTACCCTCCAAAAATGTGAGAGAGCCTTTTGAAAAGAAACACCTTTGACTTACAGGAAAGATAATGAATAGCAAGTGGAATAATAACTTCACCAATAACCAGTAGAATGGGGTTGGGACCCTCTCCAATCTGCCAATTCTATGTCATCATACATGTAGCACTTTGCCTTGAAGAAACAGTCGCCAGACTACACAGGCACATGTTTAGTAGCATAAAAAGCATATTTGACATATGGCCAAATCCACCGCAAAGGATTAAAGAAGGGGAGGAAAACGGATAACAGTCCAAAGACTTCTATTTCTGTAAGTTCTCCATTCATTATTTTAAACAATATTTGCATGCTCCATTATAAAAGTGTACTTGCTGTCATTTCTGGAACGTGTATGCTATTGTCATGCATCCTTCAGAAAGTGCACATCCTGTTAAAACTAGTTTTTTCTCCCTTTCAAACAACATACCATGAAGTCAGAAAGGCATGAGCTTTCTAACCAGAAGTTGTATCTATAGATGTGCTTTATCCAATTGAATAAAGTAAAAAAACAACAACAACAAATTGGCAAAGCTAATTTTTCACTAATCCCCAATAGCTCCTCTAATGATCTCATCAGACCAAGGAAGTTAGTATCCTAGGATGCTTCTACCTTGTCTTGGGGATGGAGCCCCACACCATGCATCACACGATGTTGTGCGACTGCTGGAGGAGACCCTGCCACCAACTGGGGTGGAATTGTCATTGGACACTTCCCCCACAACACAGGAGGCTTCAGTAGCATGGGACCTCGCTGGGAGGGTGACGCTTCCCCCATGTCACCAAGAGGAAGCTGTGCATGGAGCGACAGATTTGCTCCATTGCCCCCCTCTTTTCTCAGCAAACCCAGTTGAAGCGAGACACTTTGCCTGGCCTTCTGATGAGGCCCTAAGTGTCTCCCAGGGCTCCATGAAAGGTGGCTACTAATGTGGGATACAAATGTGCTAGATGAGTAAATAGTGTATAATAAAAAGAGAACTGGTTTCCAACAACATTTCTTTGTCAATGTTAGTGCTAGAATCCATTTGAACATTGCACAAGAGAGGGATCCTTTACATCTATTCCAAGGTCACACAGTTAAGGAAGGAAAAGAAAATCATTAGTTTTAGCAGTAAAAAAAAAGGACTGGTTCTAACCATTTCATTGCTCCAGGGTTCCCTGGGAAGGCTGCCTGGAAAATTGCCTGTCCCATGGCAGAAGTGATTTTACTAACCAGCCTTTCCAGACCACCTTGACTATTAGGAACCACCCTGAAGTCAGGATTTGGAGCCATAGGTTGCTCAAAGTTGACTGCTGTTTCCTTTATTGCTGACAACAATGATTTTTCCTTACTGTTGCTGAGGCCACAGCTTTTTCCTTCCTGCTGCTGCCTATTACAGTAGAGCTATCCTAGCAGATTCTGGCCCGGGGCTGACTAGATGGGTAATTCATCTGCTACAGAAAAGCAACATGCAAGTTTGCTTACTCCCTTGTGCTAATAATGTAAGGAGCTGTGTCCTTATAAGTATGAACAGGCTGTATTGTGCACACTGCATTACAATAAACCCAATTTTTATTCATAGTAGGTTTCCCTGAGGATTTGCATAGTATGGGATCTTTCATGAATGTGTGGGGAAGGAGCGATTATATCCAAAGCTACAGAAGTTATTGTTTAAATAATGATATTTTTTTCTTTCCCTTCTATAGCACAGTCTCCCCTACTGGAATCAGTTTTTGACAGATGAGCAAGACACATCAAGTGAACCAGAGCCATGCAAGGGGCTTCACCAGCTATAGCTATTTCCATATGCCTGCTCAGCTTGCAAAAAGCTAAAGAAGACCATTCTTCCCACATTGCTAGAGATGAAAGAAGGCTTTTGCATTCAATTAGATTCCCCATTTTGTGTCCAGGGAACATAAAATAATATCTGTCACAAGAAAGAATGGTGTGAAAGATTTTCAACAAGCTATAGGATGTTTTAAAACAAGGATAGGGAAAGTGCAGTTCTTCAGACATTGTTGGATTACAACTCTGGAGCCATTATCTCTTACCAGTGGCTATGCTAGGGCTGATGAGAGATGCAGCCCCTAAAATATCTAGAATACCTAGTTTTTTATTTGATTTGTGGGATTGGAGACTACTGATTGTAATAACTGGAGGCTGGTAGATTTCATATCAATTGATCGATGTGGGATTTGTGTGAACTACTAGTAATAAACCCTATCCCTCAGATAGATTCAGATAACTTCTTTAACCTTTAGAAAATATGAAGAAATGACTTAATTGTTGCCCCTTTGATTCTGTATTCATCATCAAATGGTGCCTTCCATGTCATGGATCTGCACTGGGTTTAAGTACAGATTTTAAAAGAGTTGAGCCCTATCCCCCAAATGGGAGATCTCTGCATCTTAGATACACCTTTTTAATGACAAAAAAACCATCCCATTGACATGGAAACCATCAACACAGTGCTCAAGTGGCAATGATAAAGCTGTTATTCCTTCCTTATATAATTCTATATACATTAAGACACAGAATATGTGAATTTTCTACAGGGTACATGATCAGTGAGGTTACTAAAGCCTACAAAAAGAGCTGGGTTTTGTGGACAAAATAAAATATATAATGGTATATAAAAACTGGACAGAGAAGAAAGTTGACAGAAAGAAAAGAAAGAAAATCAAGGAATTTGAGATGTGGTGATGGAGAAGAGTTATATAAACACCATGGCCTTGAAAGCAAATCAAGTGAAGTGAAGATGGCTAAACTGAAACTATTGTATCTTGGACATACTATGAGATGACAGGAATCATTTGAAAATATGATAATGCGTGGTAAAGTGGAAGCCAGTAGAAATAATAATAATAATAATAATAATAATAATAATAATTATTATTATTATTATTATTATTATTATTATTATTAACCTGCTAATAATTAGAACCTGCTTTGATTGAAGTCAAAAATCAGAAACTCCTCAAAGCACAGCAGACAAAAAATCAGTACAAGAAAACTGCACTACAAACTAGAGCTGACAGCTGGCACAACAAAACATTGCATGGAAAGTTCCTTGACAAAATTGAAGGAAAAGCTGATAAGGAGAAGACCTGGTTATGGCTCACGAATGGGACCCTGAAGAAGGAGACAGAAGGTCCGATCCTTGCAGCCCAGGAGCAAGCCATCATAACAAATGCAATTAAGGCCAAGATCGAAAAATCAGCTGATGACCCAAAATGCAGACTGTGCAAGGAAACGGACGAAAACATTGATCATCTCCTTAGCTGCTGTAAGAAAATTGCACAGACTACAAACAGAGACACAACTATGTGGCCCAAATGATTCATTGGAACTTATGCCTCAAGTACCACCTCCCAGCAGTAAAGAACTGGTGGGATCACAAATCTGCAAAAGTCTTGGAAAATGAGCATGCAAAGATACTGTGGGACTTCCGAATCCAGACTGACAAAGTTCTGGAACACAACACACCAGACATCACAGTTGTGGAAAAGAAAAAGGTTTGGGTCATTGATGTTGCCATCCCAGGTGACAGTCGCATTGACGAAAAACAACAGGAAACAAATCAGCTGCTATCAAGACCTCAAGATTGAACTTCAAAGACTCTGGCAGAAACCAGTGCAGGTGGTCCCAGTGGTGATCAGCACATTGGGTGCCATGCCAAAAGATCTTAGCCGGCATTTGGAAACAATAGACATTGACAAAATCACAACCTGCCAACTGCAAAAGGCCACCCTACTGGGATCTGCACGCATTATCCAAAAATACATCACACAGTCCTAGACACTTGGGAAGTGTTTGACTTGTGATTTTGTGATATGAAATCCAGCATGTCTGTCTTGTTTGCTGTGTCATACAATGTTGTTGTGTCAATAATAATAATAATAATAATAATAATAATAATAATAATAATATAACAACAATAATAGTAATAATAATAATGTATACCCCGCTTTATCTCCCCAAAGGGGACTCAAAGCAGCTTGACATAAAAGCATTAGCACAGAAAGTCTGTGTTACAGGTGGACTCAAAAGGAAGCTTTAATCCTGAGTTTGCAAGATGTGAGCAGGGCAATTAATAATCGAGACTTGTAAAGATCTCTCAATTTCAGGGTAATGACGAATTGAAGTTGAACTGACAGCATATAACAACAACTAAAAGAGCAACGTGTTTTTCTTCTGCTTATAATGATAGTATTTGCTTCATCTGAACTAAGTACTATGTCCGTATGGCTGAACATATCCCAGCAACAGACTGTAATGTAATGTAAGCATGAGTGTGACTGTGCTTTTAGGTTATAAAAAATTCCTGCCAGTAAACCCTGCTAAACTGAATGGAGCTTGCTTCTGAATTGACACATGAGACTTTACTATCATGTAACTCCTTCTTCATCATTCATAATTTAAACATTCTTTCATTTAAAATGTCACACACCATCTCCCTTTCTCCCATACATCAACCGCATAGAAGTTCAAATAAATGCCTTGCAATAGGGAAATTCACTAGAACAAAGTCTGATTTTCCCTCATATATCAAACAAGCCTGCCTCACTTAATCTATATGCATAATGTATGAAAAACACCAATCAAATAATGGTGCGAGGGTGAATGACAAATGCAGGAAATTGAGGCACATTCAGAACTGGGGCGGGGGTGGGGGGCAGGGGAGAGATACATAGAAATAACAAGGAAAGAATGCTAAATGCCATAACCATGCCACAGATAAACTTCCAGTCTATCCAAGACAGAAATCATTGCTTTCATAATCCCCTGCCCTTTGATTGGGGCAGACTATTGACAGAAGATAATAAAATCCCTTCAATTGTTCCAAGACTGGTCTAAATTGCTGGTGGCTTCACTTCTGTGGAGTGGTCAGTGTGTTCCAGATTTTAGTCCAAATGTTCAAGGCATTATGCAATACACTGAAACTATTTGGAGGTAGCCCATTTGAGACTAAGCAAAAGAAAGAATTTGATAGCATCAGCTTTAGTAGACTTAAGTCTTCTTCATCAGATGCATGAAGTACCAGTCCTAGGCTCTTCACCCCATGCATCTACGGTAGCTTATGCCAACAACTTCTTTCTCTAGCTTAGTCTCAAGGGTGTTACAGAATCCTTCTGCATTCGGATCCAGACTAACACAGCCATGTCTTTGAATCCTATCACTATTTGAGGGTAGGATTCAGCACCTTGGATGGCTCTTTTAAACTTCAGGCTAAACGTGTGTGTGTGTTATTGTATGTACAGTAGAGTCTCACTTATCCAAGACTCGCTTATCCAAGCTTCTGGATTATCCAAGCCATTTTTGTAGTAAATGTTTTCAACACATCATGATATTTTGGTGCTAAATTCGTAAATACAGTAATTACAACATAACATTACTGCGTATTGAACTACTTTTTCTGTCAAATTTGTTGTATAACATGATGTTTTGGTGCTTAATTTGTAAAATCATAACCGAATTTGATGTTTAATAGACCTTTCCTTAATTCCTCCTTATTATCCAAGATATTTGCTTATCCAAGCTTCTGCTGGCCCGTTTAGCTTGGATAAGTGAGACTCTACTGTATATATAAATATTTGTATGCCTGTATATATATATGTGTGTGTGTGTGTGTGTGTGTGTGTGTGTGTGTATACATATATGTGTGTGTGTGTGTGTTAGATGTAAGTAATTTGAAACATTGTTACAATTGCATATACCCAACTATATATTATTTACTCCATATAACACATTCAATTGATTACATTACATTTCTTACAGTTCTATACATCTATTACTTATACCTATCCATTTCCCCCCCTCCCTCTTCCTCCCTCCCCTCTTCCTCTGCAAACAGTTATGACTCTACTCATTGGTGTATATTATTTGTTCGATCGTGAATATTTTTTGGTTCAGTTCCTTATATTTTCTTTTCCCTTTTGCTCTGGCTATAAGCTCTTTCAACTTCAACTCAGCAGTTTTCCTTTGGATGACCACTCATATATTTTGTTCTCCTTTCAGTTATGTAGCTTCAAACTAAAAATATGAGAGGATTCTATGCCTCACCAAAATGGAGGACACTATTTAGTTCCAACCCCAGAGTTTCTGCTTAATCCCTTACACCTTCTCAAAAGTTTCTGCAATGGCATCTTCTATGAAGTTAAAAGTTTGATGTGGGGAGGAGGAGATGAGGTAGGGTTATGGCCGGGGATGCCCTTTCTCTCTTCCCCTACTTCCCATCCACTGGCATCCCTTTAGCACAACTCCCACGTGTTCTGGAGACAGTTCTAACGTCATAGAGGATGCCAGTGCAGAAACTTCTGAAACAGCTGGGAGAGGAAGCTGAGAATAGACCCTCTCTAGCTGGAGAGGAATTTCTGGTGGATTTTCCTTCTTTGGATGTTTGATATAGAGATTGTATGACTACTGTAAGGGACAGTGTAGCAAAGATTTGAACTATTTTATTTATTTATTTCCAATATTTCTATCCCGCCCTTCTCATCCGAAGGGACTCGGGGCGGCGTACAATTGGCAACAATTCGATGCTGACACATCATTAAAACAACAACATATAAAAATGTATTACAACCAGTTAAATACTGTATAAAATATAAAACATAAAACATATGCTTAAAATCCGTTCGTCCAATATCCTCCTACTTTATCCATATAACAGTCTGGGTCGTCTTTATCATTTATTCGTTAAAAGCCTGGGCACATAGCCATGTTTTTAAGGCTTTTCTAAAACTCTAAAGGGTTGGGCCTCACCAGATGACCTTAGGGATCTTCCTGGCTCATAGGAGGAGATGCGTTCGGACAAGTAGATTGGGCCAGAACTAGGTGATCCTTGCATTCCCTCCCACCTTTATGTCTCTGTTCATTCCTATGGCCCTTGGGACACTGCACCCAGGACTACAATATTGCTGTCAAAACCTTTTAAACTTTGTATTAGGATTAGAGTACCTGTTATCATCCACGTATATCCATTTATAACAACAACAACAACAACAACAACAACAACCAACCAACCATAACAACAACAACAATGGGGTACATTTTTAAAACCGGGTTCTGTAAGTCTTTCGGACTGTATGGCCATGTTCCAGAAGCTTTCTCTCCTGACGTTTCACTCACATCTGTGGCAGGCAAGTTCCATACCTCACAACCTCTGAGGGCGCCTGCCACAAATGTGGGTGAAACATCAAGAGAGAAAGCTCCTGGAACATGGCCATACAGCCCAAAAGACTCACAGCAACCCAGTGATTCCGGCCATGAAAGCCTTTTTAAAACCATTTCTCCTTTGAGCAATTTAATGCCTGTGATCTTGGCAACTCACTTCTGCACGTGTGAAAGACTGGGGAGAGTAGTAGTGATGTTTTAAAAACTGAATAAAATAAAAGCCCACTGACAGGTGAGTTTCTACTTGGCTCCCCTTCTTTGGACCTTTACCTCTAGCCAAATAACTCTTGATTAATATGCCAAGTGAAGCTACTTCATGTTTATTCCTTAGGATCAGCCTGACAGCCTACCAGCTGCTTCTGTGCTATTTTTTGCCATGATGGTATGAGTAATGCCAAGTGCCTCCTCATTCATTGTGCCAACAGCATGGCTGCCTGCTATCTGCCCTTGCTGGCATCATGGCTCCAACCTTTGGCACTTGGATGTGTAGCCTTTCAGTGCCTTTATCCCAGCATCTTTGGCTTTGAGAATTGGCTTGGATACAGCAGTTGGTATGCTCTAATCCATATACTCGATCCTTCTGAATAGCAGAGCAAAGGCTGGTGATCAGAAGTCCAATTGGACAAATACCATGTCTTTTCTTTCTAATTGACCTTGCAAACCAGCAGATCCAACAAGACCAAAAAGAAGGCAAAGTTGAATCCAATTCTGAAAAATATTTTATTAGAAAGAAATATGAGAGTTCCTTTTCTAACATGTTAAGCAAACTATCCGGACAAGTACAATAGCACATCTATTGTTGATGTAACAGTGAATAGTTAATTCTGTTAATATTCTATCCTTATCAAGACAAATGACCCAAACATAATGCTTCAGCAGCATGCAGCATATATCACATTTGTCAAAGAAAAAAAACTGACATCCTTGAGAATTTTGCCCACTGGCTATGAATATAATAAAATAGCTTAAATCAAGCAGAGATGATAGGAGCTAAACAATAAGAGTTTTCACTTGGGCAGGAACCGGTAAAGTAATGTCTCCAAATAGTATTCTGCTGCCAACTTGTGTCTGATTCAAGCTACCTTGAACCAGATGTTATCCAAAGAAATTTCAAGGAAGTGTTCTTTCATTAACAAATCTGAAATAAGATACATGCTGGTGAAACATATTTAGCTCACATTCTCGGTGTATCTGAAGATGAAAAATGAGACTTGAAACCTATTGATAAGTTGTGAGAATGAGACCCATGCAATTGGGCTGGAAAAAAGTGAAGCACATCTTCTACACCACCTTCACTGATGTTCCTTCTTGTGACCAGTGGCTGATAAGATGCTGTGTCCTTTGATAACTTTTGGAATGAAATACTCATTGTTATATCCACTGTTACGTAACATAGCATCACAAACCCCTTTTGAGGGTAAATAAGAGGAGGCATTTTGGTTTAGCCCTAAGCAAACTGGTTTGAATTAATGTTTGAAGTGGCACACTACTGTCCTTCACTCACTTTCCAGTCTTACCCAACGTTTAAACACACACACACACACACACACACACTGTATAAAAATCTGATTGAATTACTTGCTCTTATCAAGAGAGTTTAACAAAAGTTAATTAAATCTGTGAGATTTCTTACTTCCATAGCAAGAATGAGACAAGTGGGTTTTCTTTTCTGTCATGCTTTTTATGATTTGCACATAATGTTTCTGCATAAACTAGCACCTTTTTACACAGAGCAATGGAATAAGCCAGAAATCACATTCTTAACACACACACACACACACACACACCTTACCTTTGTTTGTGATGGAGTAGGGACTAATGTTGAATTGACAGGCCATTACGAGTGTATTTTTGCAGCAATATTTTCCCACCAAAACCCACTGTGCCCACCCCTATCCATGGAAGCTAAAAGCTCCTTCCCAGCATCTGCCTTGCTTATGTACAGGGTATGCTGTTTAACACAAACATGAAAATGATGCAAGAAGTCATCCAGAGTTTTGCAGTATGGTGCCACATGTATGTGGATAACACATATATGCGGATGAATCCTTTCCACCTAATGCCAAGGAAGCTGTCGTGACCCTAAACCAGTGCCTGTCATCAGTAATAGAAAGGACGAGTTGGATGGCAGATTGGGAATAGGGATTCTGCCTGTGCTAGATGGGGTCACACTTCCCCTGAAGACACAGGTTCACAGTTTGGGGGTCCTCCTGGACTTTGCTCTGAACCTGGAGGCCTAGGTGTCAGAGATGGGCAGGAGGGCCTCTGCATAATTAAAACTTGTCCACCAACTGAATCTGTTCCTTACTGTAACACACTCTACGTGGAGCTGCTCTGAAGAGTGCTCAAAAACTTCAGCTGATCCAAAGAGCTGCAGCCAGGTTGCACACTGGGGCTGGCTAGAGGTAGAGCACAATCCCCCTATTGCAGCAGCTTGACTGGCTGCCAATCTATTACTGGGCACAATTCAAAGTGCTGGTTATGATCTTATAAGCCCTAGACCAGTGTTTCTCAACCTGTGGGTCTCAACCAGATGTTTTGCTTTCAACTCCCAGAAATCCTAACAGCTGGAAATTGGCTAGGATTTCTGGAAGTTGTATGCCAAAACATCTGGGGACCCACAGGTTGAGAACCATTGCCCTAGACGGTTCAGGTCCAGGCTGTTTGGCCGACTGCATCCCCTTGTCTGAACCTGCCCGAGCCCTGAGATCTTCAAGAGCAGCCCTTCTCTTGGTCCCACCTCCATCTCAAGCTCGGTTGGTGGGAACAAGAAAGCAGGCCTTTTTAGTGGCTGCCCCTCAACTTGGAAGCCAGAATGGTCCCCTCCTTGCTGTCGTTCCGGCTGCAGGCTAAAACCTTTTTATTTAGACAGGCTTTTAAAGATGAAGGTTCTGCTGTGGTTTGTCAGGAGCTGCAATTCAGGGGCTGCTGTGGTTTTTAACTTTGAATTTGTTTTAATGATTTTTAACTGGTGATTTTTAAATACTTTTATATTTAATTCTGTTTTAATGTTTGTACATTTGTATATTTTCAATGGCTATACTGATGCTTTTATGTTAAGCCACTTTGAGTCCCCTTTGGGGGAGATGAAGCAGGGTATAAATAAACATAACAACAACAACAACAACAACAACACTCAAAGCTGGACAATAACATAAAGAGTACACTATACTGTATGGCAGAGAAATTAAACATGTAGTCTTTCTTACGTTGTTTACATTATCTCCAGCCAGTATGATCAATCATCCCCAGCCATTATGGAGGGACTACTGGGAGATGTAATCTAACACTAAGATAACTGTAGGTTCCTCATAAACTCTGCTTTATGACCTCCAAGGGGCACTCAGGTGAGAACTATTGAGAACAAAATCTTGAGCCACATGGTCCTCAACTTGAATCACAAAGCTCATAAAAATGACCAGTAACATTTCTAACTGGGGGATTTTCAGAACTGAAGTAACTTCTCCAAGCTCTGAATTTGGAAACCTGGCAGCAGAATTCTTACATTCTGATTATCACTTCCATCCTAAATGTGCTCATGTGTGCATTTCATTTTACCAACAGCTTGAGGCATGAGCCAAGTTCATGCATCTGTGTCCAATACAAGCAGCATCTTCTCTGAATAATCAAAAAGAAAACAGATATGATGAGAGGAGCAATGCATTGCTTGAGTAAGAACTTAGAAACAAATGCGGTCATTGCTAATAGTCAACACGGATTTACCAAAAACAAGTCATGCCAGACTAATCTGATCTCTTTTTTCGATAGAGTTACGAGTTGGGTCGATACAGGGAATGCCGTGGATGTAGCATATCTAGATTTCAGTAAGGCCTTCGACAAAGTCCCCCACGACCTTCTGGCAAACAAACTAGTAAAATGTGGGCTAGACAAAACTACGGTTAGGTGGATCTGTAATTGGCTAAGCGAACGAACCCAAAGGGTGCTCACCAATGCGTCGTCTTCATCATGGAAAGAAGTGACAAGTGGAGTGCCGCAGGGCTCCGTCCTGGGCCCGGTTCTGTTCAACATCTTTATTAACGACTTAGACGAAGGGTTAGAAGGCACGATCATCAAGTTTGCAGATGACACCAAACTCGGAGGGATAGCTAACACTCCAGAAGACAGGAGCAGAATTCAAAACGATCTTGACAGACTAGAGAGATGGGCCGAAACCAACAAAATGAAGTTCAACAGGGACAAATGCAAGATACTTCACTTCGGCAGAAAAAATGGAAATCAAAGATACAGAATGGGGGACGCCTGGCTTGACAGCAGTGTGTGCGAAAAAGATCTTGGAGTCCTCGTGGACAACAAGTTAAACATGAGCCTACAATGTGATGCGGCAGCTAAAAAAGCCAATGGGATTTTGGCCTGCATCAATAGGGGAATAACGTCTAGATCCAGGGAAGTCATGCTCCCCCTCTATTCTGCCTTGGTCAGACCACACCTGGAATACTGTGTCCAGTTTTGGGCACCGCAGATGAAGGGAGATGCTGACAAGCTGGAAAGCGTCCAGAGGAGGGCAACTAAAATGATTAAGGGTCTGGAGAACAAGCCCTATGAGGAGAGGCTTAAAGAGCTGGGCATGTTTAGCCTGCAGAAGAGAAGGCTGAGAGGAGACATGATAGCCATGTACAAATATGTGAGGGGAAGTCATAGGGAGGAGGGAGCAAGCTTATTTTCTGCTGCCCTGCAGACTAGGACACGGAA
The DNA here is from genome assembly GCF_035594765.1 of Anolis carolinensis. Taxonomy (NCBI): domain Eukaryota; kingdom Metazoa; phylum Chordata; class Lepidosauria; order Squamata; family Anolidae; genus Anolis; species Anolis carolinensis. The sequence continues at coordinate 333,645,957 of NC_085841.1, read as the reverse complement.
CAATGGCTTCAAACTACAGGAAAGGAGATTCCACCTGAACATCAGGAAGAACTTCCTCACTGTGAGGGCTGTTCGGCAGTGGAACTCTCTCCCCCGGGCCGTGGTGGAGGCTCCTTCTTTGGAGGCTTTTAAGCAGAGGCTGGATGGCCATCTGTCGGGGGTGCTTTGAATGCGATTTCCTGCTTCTTAGCGGGGGGTTGGACTAGATGGCCCTTGAGGTCTCTTCCAACTCTACTATTCTATGATTCTATGATTCTAAGCTTCTGAAAGTTTAATGCATTGGACTCCTGCTTTTTGGGGACATAAACAAATGTTGCTTCAGGCTAGACAAGGATACCCACTTTGATTTCCATGCTATGCATTGTCTTTGCACTGGCTAGGCACTGAGAGATATATTAAAAAACAAGTAGAAAATCAGCCAAAGTGATGACGAGAGATGTTATCCCATTTCACCCCTCACCCCTGGGAATACGCTGCATGGTAGACTGTTTAGACATCTCATTTTCTGAAAACATAAGATTCCTCTCAAATATGATTCCCAAGATGCACTTAGACCTGTGAGGATGTATGCTAAATGGATTCTTTTAAGGAGTATAATCAAAATCCCACATAGGCTTTAATAAAACCATGATGAAAAGGAGTTGAGGGACAAAGCTATCTGGGACCAATCTCTTCCTTGTCTGCATTAATTGTCCACACCACATCATGCCATGTCATCCCAGCTGAGCGGGGAGGCTTGCATTGGCTACCAGAATCAATAGCCAGAAGGACGTTTGAAAAACAGAATGACACATTCTTCTCCCTCCCCAATTCTCCTGTGTGTCTTGTGGGTTTAACTACTGCCAGGTCCTATTACATCATCCTGACATGAGTTAGGATAACAGGAATCTGGGCAGAATTCACTTTCAGTGCAGGAGGGGGGACGCTGGTTTTGTTTTTGACAGTATTTTAAAAAATATGTTGCCATTGACATTCAGCTTTGTCCAGGTAATTGTGCTATGTGCTGGTACAAGGCCTTTGGGACTCGCTTGACCTTCTGGCAAAACATGTAGGCATGTCTGGAAGCAAGAAGCCAGGCTGCCAGAGTGTGTTTGCCAATGTCAAACAACTGGCCTTTTCTGAGATGCTACAAAAGGCAGAGAGAATAGAATGGCAGCTGGCGCCAAATGTGGCATCTCCCCACACAAGCGTGACACAGGCTGGTTTGGACAGTCACTAGAGCTGCAGGAGCCAAGTGCTATTAGCAAGGGGATAGCAGTCAACAGACGTTAACTCCTCCCATCCAGATGGAGGAGAGGAACAGCTGAATAGCTCTGCGGTGAGAGCAGATACTGAGCAGAAAAGGCTGGGAATTGCAACATGCAGTAGAAAAGCATCAGTCCATTCTATTCTCTTTTAAAATTTATTTTGTTTAATCAATGCAAAAGGGGGAAAAACATGATCTGTTCATGGCAGCTCTTTTCTGAAATGCCATCCTGAATTCACAAATATGACAAGATTCCCACACCCCAGGAAAACAAAATGGAATGAATGAAAACAAAACTCTTTCGTTTTGTTAGAGCTGTATGACAGTGTTACCGCCAGGTGGCAGTGAACGGTAGGACACTTCCTATAGACTCAAGGCCCAAAACCAAGTTGTTCTGCCCCAGGCATTATGGTGGCCTAAAGCAAAATTGGAGGGAAGGGAGGGATTTTGAGAGAACTCTTCCCCAGATCGAAATGAGTTAGTGAAATTTCTGAAGGAGCTACTGCACATTCTGAGATGGTTGAATAATCATCTTCTGATACAAGAGAGATCCGATATAGGTGCAATTTGAAGCAAACATGCAGTCAGGTTTAGTTTCTGCTGAAACATTTGGAGATTTTACTTAGAAAAGCTCAAATAATTTTTTAAGGTTAACAACATTTTTCAAAAGTGGTTTTGCATGTTCCTAGAAACAATAGATCTAATCATGGCTATGTGGAAGCCATGGTTTTCTTCATTTCTTAGGTGAGTAAGAGCAGCGCATTTGTAATCATAGAATACTCATTCTCTCTAACATGAAAGTAAGATTAAATCTATGATCTCACTATATTTTATTACTATTGATCTCCTTTGTTTTTCTAATGAGAAATGTAATATTAGGCTGGGTCACTGCTAATTCTCAGATCATGCTTTTAACTATGCTAATAATTTGCAAGAACCTCACTCCCCCCTTGTGATGACATTGTTCTGTGAGACAGCAACTAATTGATAATCTTCCAGAGATCACTAGAAGGATTATTTTCAAAGCATCCAGGGATGTCTTTTTCTGTTGTTATTTCCTGTAAGTAACACTCATATACTTCTCAACTAGGTAACAACAGGGAATGCCACCCTTTAGAACAAATCTAAGGTTTGGCAGCTTTGTTTGGATGGTTCACTGTTTATATTATAGATGCATTATTGTGTTTTAGATATTATGCATATACAGGTAATTTGATATACCAATAAAATATTTTGGCTGACTGGTATCATATTATGTTTTAATTCCTCTCTTCCCTGAATGTGTTACTGTATCCCGAAGCCTTCTCTGGAAAAGTTTTCGCATCTGGAGAAAATGTTGAGCATGTGTGGGGGAAGGGGAGGAATCACCCATTCTTTACCACACTAACAGAAGTGGTTCATGACTAGAACCATGAGATTAGATCTTAGCCATCATTTTATTATTACGTCGTTGGCACTTCTGTTATACTATTTGATTATTGTTGAGAGTTTAAATTTATCACTGGATGAGCAACACACAAATAGCCAATTTAAGCTAATCTAGTGGTGACAAGATTACTTCTAACACATCTCCATCTATATACCTTAAACAATTTGCAATATTTGTTCCCTCTTTCAATCACAGGGTGGAATCTCTGAATGATGGAGAACCCATTCTTGGAACACAGAGAGGAGTGAATCTAGCATTTCACCTTTTACAATTTTCAGAGTTTCTGAAATTTGAGTTTGTTTTGCCTGTTTCTTCATAAAAATAACTTGTCTATGCATTTCTGCTTGCATAAACATGTTATCTGATTTTTCTTGAAACATAAAGTGTTCTACGCAATTTTCCCTAATACTGTAGATGTCTTTTTGTATGCCTCCCCCATAAATGCAATTTTAATGATTTTTTTCTCACTCTAAAGATAGCATTGCAAAATTATTTCTTTTTTACTTCCTTAGCAGTTATTCTTGTTTAATCCTATCTTTCTTCCAAAGAGCTAAAGGTAGCCTAACTCGACATCCTCCTTGCTTATTTGAGGCAACTGTTGCCAGTCTGCCACTTCCCCATGATTAACCCACCCTCCATTGGCCCTGATTGTACTGATGCATCTACACTGTAGAATTAATGCAGTTCAACACCATTTTAACTGCCATGGATCAATGCTTTGGAGTCACAAGAGTCTAATATCCTACAAGATCTTTTTGCAGACTGATATTCCAGACTAACATGGCTGGGTCTTTGAATTGTATTCAGAGAGAATGAGAACCCAAAGGTGATCCAACAACTTCCATTGTTTGTTGAGGACTTCAATCCTTCAAATACAGTAGAGTCTCACAAATCCAAGCCTCGCTTATCCAAGCCTCTGGATAATCCAAGCCATTTTTGTAGTCAATGTTTTCAATATATTGTGATATTTTGGTGCTAAATTCATAAATACAGTAATTACAACATAACATTACTGCGTATTGAACTACTTTTTCTGTCAAATTTGTTGTATAACATGATGTTTTGGTGCTTAATCTTAAAATCATAACCTAATTTGATGTTTAATAGGCTTTTCCTTAATCCCTCCTTATTATCCAAGATATTCGCTTATCCAAGCTTCTGCTGGCCCGTTTAGCTTGGATAAGTGAGACTCTACTGTACCAGGTGAATATTTAACTATTACATCAGACTGATTGTCAGAGGGAATTTCAGAGAAGTGATAAAATGCCTGTCTCAATTATCTTTTATTACAGGACTGGTTCTCTTAACTATTGCTTTCTAAAGGATATAGTAGGCACAGGATGGCAAAACCCAACTGACTCAATAAATGGGGTTTGTGGGTTGTTGTCTCCTACTAAAGCTGGACTGTTTCAGTTGAATTGCCAACAGAATGGTATTTCTAAGAACATTGCTTGTGTGACACATTATGGTTTTTTTTAAAAAGAAAATCTTTGTGTATAAACATTGTAGCTGCTGATGAAAATGAAAGATGCATGGGAAGGGGAGAACTTCTTTTAAAAGAAAGAAAAGAGAAAGAAGCAATATATTTCTGTAGAGCTGGAGCTGAATTTTTAAAGTCCATCAGCCTTTGCAGTTGGTCCCTCATCAGAGAGCTGGAGAATGATAACCAGGCTCAAAAATGCTTGCTTGTAAACTGTAGGCTTCCATCATTAAATCTATCAATCAAAGTTCCGCTCGGCTCCAATCCCATGCTCACAATAATCATGCCACAGAAAGGAAATGGCTGTATATGCAGACATTTAATCCCCAGTCACACACACAAAGCACCCCAGAAACAGTTATTTCTCTGATTGAGGCTGATTCAGTAGGTGGCCTGAGATACAAAGTCAGGACATTAAGTCAGTTCCTCTCCTGTCTTGGAGTGACTTGCCCTTAATTGACCGTTCAAAGAAGGATAAACGATTCGAGTGCTGTCTGAGTATCCTTCTTCCTAGCATCTCTAAAATAAAACAAAACATGTGCCTTCAAGCTGTCTGTCAAATCATGAGTAAAGAACCTGTCAAAATCTTAAGATCTACAGATTCCTCAATCCCACCACTATCACAAGCTTACTTGGTAAGGACACAAGAAAGAGCCTTCTAGTAGCCACATCTACATTAACATCAAACTACAGGAAAGGAGATTCCACCTGAATATTAGGAAGAACTTCCTAACTGTGAGAGCTGTTCAGCAGTGGAACACTATGCCCCAGAGTGTGGTGGAGGCTCCTTCTTTAGAGGCTTTTAAGCAGAGGTTGGGTGGCCATCTGTCGGGGGTGCTTTGAATGTGATTTTCTTGCTTCTTGGTAGGGGGCTGGACTGGATGGCCCATGAGGCCTCTTCCAAGCCTATGATTCTATGATTCTATGAACACTTAGGCACTACTTGAGAACTCTCTAACACAGGGCTGATCTGGAATAACACTGGGCAAAGCCACCTTTAACATGTTCTTGCTGCGCAGTACCCAAAAATGGGAAAGTTTGAATTCTGATACACAATTTGAGCTATCCTCCAACTTTGAGCCCTTTTGAACAATTGGGCTGGTTCCAGAACAGAACTGCCCAAAACCGTTCCACTACCATCCCATGTTCCTGAGTTTGGGAAGCCTAGGGTCACATGATAGCAGTTACCATCCCCTCTTACCATCTGTGTCACGGTGATTTGCGGCCGTGACACAGATCCTGTCAGCCATTGCAATGACATCAGCCTGGGGGGGGGGGGGATGAAGGGGTGAGATGAAAAAAGAGGGGAGATTTGGGATATTCATTTTCTTCTCCCTCCCTTGGCATCCTGTTGCCCAACACTGCACAGTGGCAAACAGGTAAGACTGAGAGACTTACCTCCATGTCCCCCAACAGAGGGTTGGGGGACATGGAGAGTGGCCATCCAGCAGCACTAAACTATCTTCAGCACTGTTGGAAACTTGTGACTCCCTCCCACCTCCACAGCAGCTGGGGATTACCCTGTGTGGCCTATACCCAGGACCGATATGATGCAGGACACACCAGATCGGCCCTGAAGGTATTATTGTTCACTGTAGATCTGACCAGTGGCTGCTCCCACCCTTTGGGAACCCCTTTGATGGGAGACCAGGTTAGCTCTCTCTGATTAACCTTTTTCGAAAGGCAAATACCTTCACTATTATCTAAGGTTTCATGTTTACAATGGATGCTCAGCAATTTACTTCCCATCTTTCTGAATTTTTCTGAATTTTTCCTAACCTGCACATTCATGTATGCATTTGACTAAGTTGTGCATTCCCATCCACAAACACAATTGGCATAAAGGTGTTTCCTTTCCTCCCCATTGTACACATTTTAGGTAATCACAAGTATGAGTATATAACTACAAAACTACTACCCCATTCCATGAAGTAGGCAACTCACTGAGCCTAATTATTGGGTTGATCCTGTTCTCTGCCAACATACCTACAACAGGGACAACAATTTAGTTCATTTTGGAGGTTTACTCCAAAATGCCTGATGCAGAGGCAGAGTACATATCTTCCCATATTTAAAAATCAGAACACACATGGAATATGCCTTGCAACAGCTTTTCATTTCACTGCTGGGCTAATCTCCCAACACTGGCGCAATATCAGAACTAATGCTAGAATAGCAAAGTGTCTTTTTTTATTGCTGAAGCAGAAGTTATTTGAGAGGGCCTTTGCCGTGCAAAAACCGAAGACTCCAAGGAAACGCTTGGATATTGCCTCACAAATCAAATGGTTATGGACAGTATCATTAAAGGAGAAATAAAATGAAAGAGATGCTCTTTTAGTGCTAATGGGAACAAATTGTAAATATTGTAACTAACTACAGGAATCAAAGGGCTTTAAAGAGGTGGATGGAGCACTCTGCTCTCAATTGTTTCACTTCTATTTGACATCTTTTCAAGCTAAAATAGCTACATTCAGGGGTGGGGGGAGGGTGGGGATAACTGGAAGGGGGGATTCCTTTGCTATAACATGAAATAACCATTAATGGGCTACTCTCTATAGGGAAACAGATCTCTAGATTCTATGGCTTTCCAAACTAGCTTGAGGCCCCAGCTACATTGTCATATAATGCAATTTAAAAACTGCATTGTACTACATGAGTCTACTATGTACTATGAGTCTACAGTGGTCATTTAATGCAGTTCCAATCTGCATTATATGGGAGTGTAGATAAGGCCACAATCAAGGTGACATTTCTATTCCTGAAATGCTTCAGTTACAGACATAGGGGTGGGGACTGGGGAGCTGCAACAACCCATTAAAGAGTAAATTCTTTGTAAGAGTGCATCTATACTGTAGGATTAATGCTGTTTGGCATCACTTTAATTGCTGTGGCTCTGTGCTGATGCCTTACCAGACTACAAATCCCTGGGTTCCCTAGCACTGACCATTGCTACAAAAAGGGCATCAAAAGTTCTGGAGCATTTTCTCATTTTGCAGCTATCCCTTGACTCTTTATGAAACAGAGCTTCATTTGTTGATAGTGATCAATCTTTTAAAATCCTAGTTATTTATCTTTGAATATTACTATTTAAGCCTTGTCCTTTTAGGGCAGCCAGGGAGTGAACAAAAGCACACAACTTTCTTAGTTCAGAATCTGCAGGAACCTCCCATTTTCTGCTTGAAGAAATATCCATTAGCAATAAAATGAGATGGAATTGTGAGCAGTTCTGACTTTATACAGAGGTAATGATAGCATAATGTGCACGGCATGATGACATACGTAATAGCCTTGCCATTATACTATTATTTTAAAAAGATAATAAGGTGATTTCATCAGAGGCCTTGTCAGCTCAAAAAAGGCTATACAGGGTTTCTTTTTAATTCAAATTGTAGATAAGAGATATGGCAAAGACATGAATGATCAGATGTATCTTTCCACCAGCCATTCACACAATTGGCCTGCTGTAATTTCAGATCACCTAAAGGTGAGCTTCTCCATTTTACTTTTGGGGCTTATCACTATTCTGTATCCAACTGATCCTTAGAGTAGTTTGCTGGCAGAAATGTCACAAAATAAATGGGTCTTGATAAGTAAAGGATTGAAAATCAATGTAACCTGGTGGCTGGCATCCTGAATCTGGAGTGATGGAATGTGTGTTTAAGACCCTTTTCGACCAAGAACTCAAGAAGTGACATAAAGCATATTCTTTATGCTTCACTTTATTTCTATGATGGAGCATGAATGAATGATTTTACAAAGGTGTGAGACTAAGGACCTCATCCGACGAGGTTGTTTAAAGCAATTTTATTCTTGTCTCCACTTCTTTCATCCAATTTTATGGCTACCAATCTATTCCCTTCACATGACACTTCCCCCTTTCAGAATGTTTGCAGCAAATTTCTACAAATTTCACCACACGAGCAGTGCCCGTGATATATGTAAGTCTCCCGCAATTTTCTCTTTTTAAGCGCTATTTTTGTGCTTTCCCCATCTGATGGGGGAAGGTGATGGGGCGACACACACCACGTCACAATTCCTCCCCCCTTCCCTTTTCATCACATGGAAAGGAGGAAGGTGGCCGAAAAGTTCACAGCCTTCTTGTAGCCACTAAAACGTTACATGGGGGGCATAGTGTGATAACGTCCTAAATCTAATAAAATCTGTGAAATCTGAGATAGTTAATGACAGTGTTGTCATTAACTTGGGGCTCCAATCCAAGTTTCCTATTTTTTTCCCTATTCATTACTACAGTCAGAAAAAAAACCTTTTGTTTCATTTGCATTTTGGTGCCAACTTACCAAATTCAGAATTGCCAAAACCAATTTGTGAACTGAAACAAAAGTTAGCCTTGAGTGTTTGCACTTTCCAGAACTTTGTGATTAAATTCATTGAATCAAAACAAAGCAAAAGTAAAAACAGAACACAAAACTGCCTGTATTTTTAAAGGAGGAATATATACATAATGGGAAACAGTTTGACAGTAATGTGATTATAAAATCAAATGAATACTCAAATACAGAAGTAAAATGGAAGCGTGTAAAAAGACATATGTGGGCTTGTTTCCAAAAGATACCAAATGCATCTGAATAAGTTTTACAGGAATTAAAAAAAAAAACGTCCTGAGGATATGCATCCTTTTGGTATAAAATTCTAAGCCCTGCCCTGAAATGATTCAATACATTTTGATAGTTTTGATTTGTACATAATATTGTACTCTTTGCCAACAATGTGCTGCCACTTATAACCCAGTTTTCTTTTTCTTTTTTCCCCTTTTCCCGTTGGATTTGGTAACTTTTGGAAACAAACTCTACATATGCATTTTGTACAGACAAAAAAAATGGAATAGAAAAAAACCTAAGGATTGAAAGAATATGAAACTTATCTTGACAAATTCAGTTCTTCCACCCTTGCTGGCTTTGACTGGAACATCCAATAACTTATCTCCTTTTAACATCCTAAATACCCTAAGGGCTGTACAAGGTCAATCCTGGTTAATATCTGGATAGGAGTCTAATAAGGAATACCTGGTCATGTGAACTATTTTTTAAGAGGAAGGAACTAGCAAAACTGTTTCTGGGAATTCCTTGCCCTCCTTGCCCAACAAAAAAAGCTCTATAACATAATAGGGCCACCTTTAAGTCAACAGGCAATTTGAAGGCACAGGCACACTTTCTTACCTTTATATGACCAGTAGAATATCTCATTAAGCATTATTATATGCATATATAATCTTATCTCAGGAAAATTACTTATTTAGGCTATAACTCCAAGAATTTCCACAGGTGAAATCTGTGATTTGTATTCTAGAGATGTGACTTCTATGTCCTGGTACAGCCTACTTATATAGGCTCCTCCAAAAAAACAGTAGTCACAGAGAAGTCCAACTCACACTGAGCTCATACCTGGGAAACAAGTATGATTGGCTGGGGCAACAGGCACAGACTTTCCTCCTATTCACAAAGTAAGAGAATTCGTGGAAGATATTTGTGAATGTGTAGTGTTCCAAGCACTTTTCGTTTCTCAGGTATTTTAGGAAAGTGCAAACTGTTTCTCTCCAAATAAGCCAATTCTCCAGCTGAATTCTATCTAGGCAGATTTGCCCAGCCTGTGTGTCTGTTTGGCAGATTTAGGCAGAGAGAGCTATGAGCCAAACATGTTCAGCTCTGGCTCCAAAATTACGGAATCATCAATTCACTACCTCCTTCTTTATTACATTTTCAGAATGGTTGTAAGGCCTTTTGCATCTCACAGGCATTTGGCTAAAATAACCTTACTATTTCACAGTTTTAAGTCTGTGTTTTCTTGATTGGGGAGATCAACTCAAAGGTAGACAACCCTCAGGCTTGGAAGGAGGTCACCCATAGAAGGAGACGCAGGACCAGGCAGCCTCCGCAGAACTCCTCTGCTCAGCTGCATTTACACAACAGATTTGAAATTCTTACATCATTAACATACAATCAGGAAACACATCTTGTGGAGGACCACAGTTTCTTAGATACCACTCAGTGGACCACCCTGGATCAATGCGCAGGGGATAGCCCTGACGGGGACAGTGCATCACCACAGTCACACTTATGTAATCATGCAAATGCTCCATCCCCAATCATAGACCAGGAGCAACAGGAACATCCTTGGGAGAGTAATGGGCTCTCGGATGTATCTCAATGGATTGTCATTGATGAATGCACTGGGGATGTTGAGGAGGAGGACAACACTTTACACCTACATGATTCACTTCAACAGGAACACTCTTCAGGGGACATACACACTGTCTTGCACAAAAGGGACCCTGTCAATCCTCAAAGGAAACAGGTCTTGGTAGTAGGTGACTCCCTCCTTAGAGGAACGGAAGCCATCATTTCCAGACCGGATGGGATGGCTCGAGAAACATGCTGCCTCCCGGGGGCAAAAATACACCATATCACTCAGAGGCTCAGCAGGCTCCTAAAGCCCCATCACCCTCCCCACCTTATGTTGATTCATGTAGGTACCAATGACACCGCTAGGCATACTTTTCAAAAGATCACAAATGATTTTCGAGCTCTGGGAACAAAGCTAAAACTGTATAATGTACACATGTGATCTTTTCATCCCTCCTCCCTGTTGTAGGACACGGCTCTACAAGGGCCGGAAAAATAGTACAGGTCAATAACTGGCTCAGAAAATGGTGTCAAGAGGAGCATTTTGGCTTCCTTGACCATGGTCTACTCTTCCAAGAGGATGGACTACTGGCAAGCGATGGGGTGCATCTCACACAAGTAGGAAAACATCTTTTTGCACACAGACTCACAAACCTCATCAGGCGCACTTTAAACTAGATCCACTGGGGGAGGGGAACAACAGCCTGGCGAACACTATATTACCCACGACCACAGGGAACCGCCGAAAAGCTAAACGGAGGGCTGCACAAACACAGCAAGGACCAAGTACAGAGAGCACAATAATCCCAAATAAACAGTTCGAGGGGAGGTCACAGGGGCATACATGTCTTTACACTAATGCTCAGAGCATGGGAAATAAGCAAGACGAACTCCAACTCCTAGCACAGCACCACACATACGATGTCATAGGCATCACTGAAACCTGGTGGGATGACTCCCATCACTGGAATTTAACCATTGAGGGCTATAACCTCTTTCACAGAAATAGAACAAAGGGGAGAGGAGGGGGAGTAGCTTTATATGTCAAAAACAGTTACGTTGCAGAAGAAATGCAAGACTGTAATCCGGGAAACCAGCTTGAAAGCATCTGGATAAGAATCAAGGGAACCGGGACTCAAAAAGATCTTGTTGTGGGTGTCTACTACAGACCTCCGAGTCAGGATGAAGGACTTGATGAAGCCTTCTGTCAACAGCTGACCAAACAGGCACAAAGAAGAGATATAGTAGTCATGGGCGATTTCAATTATCCCGATATCTGCTGGAAAACAAACTCAGCCAAGAGTACAAAGTCCAACAAATTCCTCACTTGCCTTGCAGATAATTTTATGGTCCAGAAGGTAGAAGAGGCAACAAGGGGATCAGCAACTCTTGATCTAATCTTAACAAATGTGGAAGACCTGATCAATACAGTTGAAGTGGTTGGATCCTTAGGGGCAAGTGACCATGTGCTCCTGCAGTTTGCAATACAAAGGAATGCTGAAACTAAGACAAGTCAAACACGCATTCTGGACTTTAAGAGAGCTGACTTCCAAAAAATGAAAGAATTACTGTGCGGCATTCCATGGACGCCGATATTAAAAAACAAGGGAGTTAAGGATGGATGGGAGTTTTTCAAAAGTGAAATACTCAAGGCTCAAATGCAAACAGTGCCAACAAAGAAGAAAAATAAGACAAGTGCAAAGAAGCCAGAATGGATGTCCAAAGAACTTCTAACTGAGCTAAAGCTCAAAAGTGACATGCACAAGAAGTGGAAAAGGGGAGAAATCACCAAAGAAGAATTCAAACGTATAGCCAACACCTGTAGGGAAAAGGTTCGCAAGGCTAAAGCGCAAAATGAGCTCAGGCTTGCCAGGGACATAAAAAACAACAAAAAGGGCTTTTTTGCTTACGTTGGTAGAAAAAGGAAGAAAAAGGAGGCGATAGGGCCATTGCAAGGAGAAGATGGGGTGATGGCGACAGGGGACAGGGAAAAGGCAGAACTACTTAATGCCTTCTTTGCCTCGGTCTTCTCAGAAAAAGAAAGCCATCTTCAACCTCAGCAACACGGAATGGACGAAGGATTGGGGGAAATCCAACCCCAAATAGGGGAACAAGTTGTCCAGGAACACTTGGCCTCTCTAAACGAATTCAAGTCCCCAGGGCCAGATCAGCTACACCCAAGAGTACTGAAGGAACTAGCGGAAGTTATTTCAGAACCACTGGCAATTATCTTCGAGAGTTCTTGGAGAACGGGAGAAGTCCCAGCAGATTGGAGGAGGGCGAATGTGGTCCTTATCTTCAAGAAGGGAAAAAAGAACGACGCAAACAATTACCGTCCGGTCAGCCTCACATCAATACCAGGCAAAATTCTGGAAAAGATCATTAAGGAAGTGGTCTGCGAACACTTAGAAACAAATGCGGTCATTGCTAATAGTCAACACGGATTTACCAAAAACAAGTCATGCCAGACTAATCTGATCTCTTTTTTCGATAGAGTTACGAGTTGGGTCGATACAGGGAATGCTGTGGATGTAGCGTACCTGGATTTCAGTAAGGCCTTCGACAAAGTCCCCCACGACCTTCTGGCAAACAAACTAGTAAAATGTGGGCTAGACAAAACTACGGTTAGGTGAATCTGTAATTGGCTAAGCGAACGAACCCAAAGGGTTCTCACCAATGCGTCGTCTTCATCATGGAAAGAAGTGACAAGTGGAGTGCCGCAGGGCTCCGTCCTGGGCCCGGTTCTGTTCAACATCTTTATTAACGACTTAGACGAAGGGTTAGAAGGCACGATCATCAAGTTTGCAGACGACACAAAACTGGGAGGGATAGCTAACACTCCAGAAGACAGGAGCAGAATTCAAAACGATCTTGACAGACTAGAGAGATGGGCCAAAACTAACAAAATGAAGTTCAACAGGGACAAATGCAAGATACTTCACTTCGGCAGAAAAAATGGAAATCAAAGATACAGAATGGGGGATGCCTGGCTTGACAGCAGTGTGTGCGAAAAAGACCTTGGAGTCCTCGTGGACAACAAGTTAAACATGAGCCAACAATGTGATGCGGCTGCTAAAAAAGCCAATGGGATTCTGGCCTGCATCAATAGGGGAATAGCGTCTAGATCCAGGGAAGTTATGCTCCCCCTCTATTCTGCCTTGGTCAGACCACACCTGGAATACTGTGTCCAATTTTGGGCACCACAGTTGAAGGGAGATGTTGACAAGCTGGAAAGCGTCCAGAGGAGGGCGACTAAAATGACTAAGGGTCTGGAGAACAAGCCCTATGAGGAGTGGCTTAAAGAGCTGGGCATGTTTAGCCTGCAGAAGAGAAGACTGAGAGGAGACATGATAGCCATGTACAAATATGTGAAGGGAAGTCATAGGGAAGAGGGAGCAAGCTTGTTTTCTGCTGCCCTGCAGACTAGGACACGGAACAATGGCTTCAAACTACAGGAAAGGAGATTCCACCTGAACATCAGGAAGAACTTCCTCACTGTGAGAGCTGTTCGACAGAGGAACTCTCTCCCCGGGGCCGTGGTGGAGGCTCCTTCCTTGGAGGCTTTTAAGCAGAGGCTGGATGGCCATCTGTCGGGGGTGCTTTGAATGCGATTTCCTGCTTCTTAGCAGGGGGTTGGACTAGATGGCCCATGTGGTCTCTTCCAACTCTACTATTCTATGATTCTATGATTCTATGATTCTATGATTGGTGGTATTTAAGACTGTGCTTCCATGGTTCTATTTGTTTGTTATTGTGAAACAGCCTGACACATTTGGAAGGATGGCATAATTATTAAAACTAACTAAATAAAAGGATACAGTTAGTGTTATTTTAAAAGCACTTGAAAAGCACTGTGAATCCTCATTCCTGAGGATTAAGAATTTTCTAGATCAAGTTTTGAGGAGTTTCAGAAAAGAGTAGAAAAAGGGAAAACTCTATTGTAGTACCAACTGGGATCCAGCACCTTCTTGGGCTGACTCATGGTCTACAAGCAAATTGTCTTGACCATATTTAAAAATCTACCTGAATGCTGCAAAATTGCTGAATCGTGTTACCAGATTCTTTTTCCATTCACCTCACCATTCAAATACCCACAATAAAGCCCAATGTGATTGAATGAAACTACATTTCAACCATGCAATAGTTTTCCTGTCATATATATATATATATATGTGTGTGTGTGTGTGTGTGTGTGTAACAAACACATGCAATTGGAAGTTCATAGTGACACACGTTATCTGAAATCCTGCAGTCCCCTGATCTCTTGAAGTTGTCCACTCTTGTTATATTTTCTTTCACTCGAAATGATTTATTTAAGAAAATTTTGCACATAACCACCAATTCAAAAATATTTTCATTAGTTTCCTGACCACTTTAATGTTGTTAATCCAAAAATATCTCAAAACATATTGTTGCTAAATCTATACGCTTCTCAGTTCCACTTCCCCTCAGTTATGGTAAAATATTAATTCAAGCAAATCAATATTAGAATATATAAAAAGCAGGATTTGATTCATATGAAACATTAAAGGATGCATTAAACTAGAAAACAAACCATTTCAAAACTAGGTCATTGTTATGATAACCTATTATAGTCCTGCTTCCATGACCTGCATTCTCCAACTAGCAAGCTGGCTAGTGACTACAGGAGTTAAATTTCTATACATTTGAAGGACATTACTTGGCAGAAGGTTATTATAAAGACTAACACAGAGCTCAAGATGGGAAGAATATTCAGTGAATTTGGATTCAGAGCTAATCCACACACTAAAAGATAAGTGGGGAGCTATAAAAGATGAGTGGGAAACATGTAATGCTTGAGATGCTGTGGGACTACATTTCCCATCAGCTCTAGTATAGTTTAGTCTACCATATCATAAGTACAGCCATATATGAAGCACAATGGGATTTTAAGTCTTGCAATGTCTAGAGAGCCATACATTCTTCAGTCCTGGTCTAACATGAATATAGTTTTGGTCTTTCATAAGATGAGACCAAATGATCACACTTGTTCTTGTATGGGGCCATTTCAACAATATCCTATCATAGTTTTGTACTTTCGGATCATGCTTCAGCCTCTGTTCCCTTGTTAGAGTGAGAAAGAGAGTACAACCTGCAACAGCCCATTTGCGATAATAGCTTTGTACAAACAAGCAATTTTTGTGATCGCTGCAGTTTATCATTCAGAAAATTGTATGTCTGATCATGCTGGGAATCATCCCATGGCTAAACAATATCTTGATGTCAGAAGTCCCAAATGCAGTGGATTTCGAGACATGTTCTAGGAAGCTGACTTCTAGGAAGCATGTTTCTGTCTAATTATTATTATTATTATTATTATTATTATTATTATTATTATTATTCTATCCCGCCTCCATCTCCCAGAAGGGACTCGGGGTGGCTAACATGGGACCAAACCCAGAAACAGAAACAAAGCTTGGCAAGTTAAAACAGGTATAAATAACTAAATAAACAGTGAAAACACAACAGTCAGTAAAATAACAAATTAAAACACAGTAATACAATATGAGCACCATAATAAACAGATAAAATGTAATGATAAAAACAAACATCACCACTACTGGATAAAATGGGGGCAGCCAAATCAAAAAGTGCGTAGTTTCAAGACCATTTAATAAAGTGCCTGGACAAAGTGATGAGTTGTCCGGGGATCATTGGGGATAGGATGGGGTAGGAAGAAAATAAAGTGAAGAAAAACAGTAGAATATCTCATTAATAAAACGCCTATCACAAATTCCCTCACCCTGTGATGTGCAGCTACAGGGAATGACATTTTTTTTAATTCCAACCTAACATCGAGGACCAAAAGATGTAGCCAATACACCACTGTCCTTATGCTGGGAGGATGAGACACAAGCTGACTGACAGCACTTCAGAGGGCTCTCAGCTGCTACGTGCCTTCCTTCCCCATCTTTTTGGCATAAAAACAAGGTGGGCCACCATGTCCTTCTGCCAAGAGGACAGGTAAAATAAGGAGGGCCTGAGGTAAGCATTCAAGGGGGGCATATCTGGCCCCTGGGCCTTAGTTTGCCCATGCCTGCTATAGAAGAAGCATTGCAGATAAGGAGAAGGAGGAGGAAGAACAAACACACATCTTTTCTTACTTTTGTTAAAATGAGGGACAAATGATAAACATTAGTCTTATGCATTCGGGATACAGTACAAAATGGAAGCACAAATCAGACGGATGATACAAAAACTGGGCCTATCTCTAATGAACATGTTCCTTCCCCTTTCCCTGCTCATCAAGGTAGCAAGAATTCAGAAAGGTCTCTTTTTCATATGTATGCTTTTAAAGCACCTTCTCTCCCTCTGCATGGACATATGTGAGAGAATGCACAACATGGGAAACAGTCACAGTCTCACACTGTAAGATGGGGTAAAAGACATCTCAACCATGTTACCCATATAATATAAAGCACATTTTTTATTTCAGGAGAGATAGAATAATGTTTTAACGGGACTGAGTATTCCTTGCCTAAGCATGCATTTATATTACAGAATTAATGTTGTTCGGCATCACTTTAATTGCCATGGCTCAATGCTATGAGGTCACAGAGCTTTTAGTTTTCAAGGTCTTTAGTGTTCTCTTCCAAAGAGTACTGGTGTCTCTCCAAACTACAACTCCCATAATTCCCTAGAACTGAGCCATGACAGTGAAAGTGAAGTCAACCTGCATTATTTCTACAGGGTAGAGCCAACCTAAGAAACCCCTATGTATGTCATGGTGTTGCTGTAAGTCACCTATACACACACCCTTTCTAGGAAGCTAACTCCTCACTGTGGAATGGCTAAGATTCTTGGAAATAGTATTATCTGCAACATGCTCCTTTTCTCCCTCTATATTTTCCCAACAAAGTCACTTTCCCAGAGCATGACAGAAAGCACTTAAACTACACATGTTTATTCTTACCAAATGCCTAACAGCTATTGTTATATGATTCTAATAGTTATGTTCCCCTCTGATCAAATATTCAGCACTTTAAAAAAAACCCTCTTTTTACAATTTGTTCATTACTGGTATTATAACTCCAGTACCTCAACAGCTACTCTAAATACTAAATAATTTATAAGTATTTATCATTAATAAACTTAAGAAACAATAAAGATCAATTTTGTATATACCATATGAAAAGCCCATTCCATTAACTACCAAAAGCACCTTGTGCTTGAATACTAAACATGAGGGGAAAGGAAGGTGTGTTAAGGAAATTACATTCAAGATCCTGTGTGGCTAGTAACCTTTTTCAACACCATCCATTGTGGTATTTTTCAGCAATCTTCCCAAGAGAAAACCCCCATCTGCATATTTTCTATTTTTATAAGAGACTAAGTTTTGAGTTCCTGATATAAAAGTTGCTTTTAGGTTGCAAGCCTTTGAAAACACTATCACAGAACTCTAGATAAGAGTTTGAAGATACTACAAATAACTACAATCAACCTTTCATATCCATGGATTCTGCATCCATAGATACAAGCATCCAAATCTTGAAAATATTTTTACAAATCCATAAAGCAAGCCTCGATTTTGCCATTTTATATAAGGGACACCATTGTACTATGCCATTGTATAAAATGGGACCTGAGCATCCACAGATTTTGGCATCCATGGAGGATCCTGGAATAAAATCTCAGTAGAAATTGAATGCCCACTTTGCCCCGACAACAGGAATTACATTACCATTACATTGTGACTATAAATGAACTTTATTCTTTTGACAATGCAGCTGTAACACTGCAGTCACCTTTCTCCTTGGGTAGATGTGTTGTCAATAAATAGTGGCAGAGGAATATCATATGATTCAAGTACTGGTTCGTGCTGCCTCTTGCGTTATTCTGAGTGTTGTGGTGGTGATGAGGTTCAAAGGATGAGCATATTTTGCTACAGGACAATAGCTGGCAGCATGCAGGTTGTTAAGTAATTAAAAAGGTAGTGTTACTTTTGCAAAAAGGAAAGTAGTTATTGTGATAGTAACTACTTTGAGGACTTGTCATGTATCCTTCTATCAAATTCCTTTTGAAAGTAACTTTTCAATTTCTAGAAAACAAGCATGGTCATTTCCCATTTCTTCTGCTGTAGCATATAATGATGATGAATCTGTAGATATCACTTTTGTCACCTCACCTATGCTGTCTGTTTCCATTTATGGTATGAACAGAGGCTCACATATTGCCAGATTTTCAGCTATCATCCCCCTAGGATTTCTCATTCACAGTGCTGAGTGTGCACTCTTCCCTTGTGTATGCTACCACTAACTGCTGCTTCACAGCTGTCACCCAAATGCTGCTGATTTTCATCAGCTCCGCTTGCTGTTTTATTGTTGCTTTGATCTTACTGCATTGTTTCTTTTCTTTTAAAAAAAATGTTATTTAGCAGAGCTGAGAAAGTCTAGGTTTTGGATTACATTATGAACGCTGTATTGGCAGAACTGGTACCCGCAATTGCGCCTACTCTCATTCAGTAAAGTATATCCTCTCTTGGAATTTTCTAGATCCTCCAGGCAATTATATGGCATGCTTCAGCCAGAAGTTAAGGTAGTCTTGTTAGAGGACTTTGAAAATTTCTAGAGAAGATAACTTGCTAAGAATTTTCTGGGTTCTCCATAACAATGGTAACTTTCAGTGGAAGTTGTTCATTTCAGTAGGGTTTGCTATTATTCATGCTTTCCGGTTTCTACAATAAAATAAGGAACACATTCCCCAGAGATACGGGGAACATAGTTATGAAGCTTTGTACGGGGCTGTACTCTACAATTTTTAGAAGCCTTGTGCTTGTTATTATGGTAGCAACATTGCATAAAATAACATTTGAAGTTCATTTTGAGGCACCTTTCGTAAGTGAAACAGCTGAGGATTTTCAGAGAGACCCAAAAGAATTTTGAAAATATATCTGAAATTCTTTGGGGAGCCTCTGTATACTAGGCTTGTGCTTTTGGAGTAAACCTTACCCTGTTTTATGTCCCAGCTTTCATTGGGGACTCCAATCTGTTTTGAGAACCAAAATTGGGAGAGTTTTTTTTTATTTCAGGGCCCCAAAATTCAGATCCTTATGGGGGGGGGGGCTTCCCACCCACTGGCTCCCCTTCCTGATGTTCTTCTTACCTAGCACCTGCTGTTTCTCTTCCAGAGTAAGAGACCCTCAGCTACAGGTGTGCTCTGAATCTGCCTGCAACCCCTGCCAGACGCCACACATGTCCCACCACTCTCTCCAAGGGTGTGTGTGTGGCAGGGCCTGCACGCAGCCCCAGAGCATGCTTGCAGGAAACAGCCAAGCTCTGGGCCCTCCTGAAAGCCCTGCGAGTTGCCACACACCCCACCACACTCTCCAAGAGTTTGAATACAGAAGCACAAAACAGGAAGCCCCCTCCCCACATGCAAATCTGCTTGACACGAAAGCAGGCTTTCATATTGAGCCAAAATTGCCTCCTTGCCTGCATGTAGGCAAGCCTGGAGCAAGGCTGCAGGTGCGCTCTGGGCCTACCTGCAGGCTCCGTCAAACACACTCTCTCGGAAAGAGTGGTGGGGCATGTGTACTGGCTGTCAGGCCATGCAGGCAGACCCAGAGCACACCTGCAGCCATGCTCCAGGCCCACCTGCATGCCCCACCAGCTGACACACATGCCCCACCACACTCTGTGAGAGTGTGTGTCTGGCGAAGCCTGTAGACAGATCCAGAGAATGCCTGCTGTTGCAGCTGAGCTCCAGGCCCACCTGCACGCCTCACCAGACACTAAACATGCCCCACCACACTCTCCGAGAGTGCATGTGTGGTGAGACCTGCAGGCAGGCCAGGAGCACACCTGCAGCCTAGCTCCACGCTTGCCTATGCACAGGCAAGGATGTAATTTTGGCTCAACATGAAAGCAGGCTTTTGTGTCAAACAGATTTGCATGTGGAGAGGGGGCTTCCTGTTTCATGCTACCAAAGAAATGGCAGAAATGAAAGTAACAATATAAATGATAGGAATGAATTTCGCACACCTGTCTACTGTATACATCAGATTATATCAGTAATTGTAGATTCATAGAATCATAGATTCTATAATTATATCTGTTATTGTAGCTGTAATTGTTGTTACCTACTACTTATCTATTACAGCATTTTACAACATGTAAAACCATGAAACATCACAATAAAACCACCAGAGAAAAATCACAATATCAATTAAAATAATAAAACAGCAAGACATATACAGAGTGCTAAAAGTGCAGAAGCTGGTACTGGAATTTCCAATCATACCAAGTCTTTATGAATCATAAAATTAAAGATACATATAATTTTAGAGATGGAAGGGAACATAAATGGTGATCTATTACAATTCTCTGCTAGCAACAGGTAAAGAATACCTTGGAAGCAACAACCTAATATTTACTTTAAAACCTTGAATGAAGGACAGAGTAACATCGTTGAATAACTCTAACCACCAGGAGATGTTTTTTCAATTACTTAGAAAGATAAACTTAGGAAGGCAAGTCATGCTCAAAATGTAGGAAAAAAAATGCTCAGAGAAACTACCTTTTTGAACTATAATTCCTAAACATCACCAGCTAGCATGGCTAGCATAGCTTCAAAGATATAGTAACAATAGACTTTAGAATTTAAAATGTAGATTTGATGACATAAGAAAAGCTCTGATAGCACCATAATTTTTATAGCATTTAATAATTTACACCTATCTTATACATGCACAGCAAACAGATACCGTGGCATCAGTCCATGGGTCAAGCAAACTCTTTGAAAATGAAATATACTTCCCAGCACTTTTCACATTTGTGTGTGGAAACAGCAGCAGGAGAGATTCTTGCATCTTTGCTAAATACATAAAAGCAATGCCTGGGTCAGCCAGGTTTTCATTTATACTCTGTACATGAAGCAACATCTAAGACTTTTAATTGAGACCGATTATCTCCAAGAGGTTTTCTTATATACAGAATTGTCTGCCATGCCCATTTCAAACTCAGACATATTTTTGAATATGTATTTCAAAACATTTCTGCCTTATTTATGAAAGTTCACACCTTCCTACAAAGGTCTCCTACCCCTTCAACTCAAATTAGCCCATAGTCAGAAATTATATTCCTTGTTGTTTTTAATACAAAATTTTCAAGTAACACAAATACTGGGTTCTGAATGCAATATGGCACCTAGTAAAATTGATGCCAAACCAATTTTCCACAGATAAACACCCATTTTTCATTCACTAGTGCTTATTTTGAATGTTTTTATTTAATCCACTTCCCTATGCCAAGGTTGAAGTATGTGTAATTTATTTATATGTTTTTGAAAGTTTCAGAAAATATCTATTTTTCAAGTATACTGAACTGATTACAGAGATAAGCCCTCACATGAATAGAACTAAACCTTTTTTTTCCTTTGAGGGTGAGATGTTCTACAATGTATTTTTATAAACCTTTCCTTTTAGGTTTGGACTTGGGCTATATTACGTCTTTCTGGTCCTTTCCTGGGAATAATAAAGACATCAGACCCAAAGTCATTCGATTTGTTCTGTTCACTTCCTAGAAACAGACTCAAAATATCCATAAACAGATTGAACTACTTAAATGTGTACGGAAAGCTGAGCCAAAGGAAGGAAGAAAATAACCCTGATGAGTTCACACACTGTGGCAAAGGGCAACTCGCTCTTGCTACTGGTGTCGCAACAAGCTCACTAAGTGTGGCTGATTACTATTGGCAAAAGCCCTGCAGACAGGACCAGGGCATTAGCTCATTAGTGACCTCTTTAACCTTCAGAACGTGCCCCTGCCTCCATAACAACAGAAAATCTATATGAAATGCTGAGTATACAGATCACATTTTAAGATGTAGGTCGGCACACCAAGTTGCAGTTCTCTCTTTCTCTGGTTTGGCATTGCAATGTTGGCAAATCAATCAATCAATCAATCAATCAATCAATGAATTAATACAACCCCCATTCTTTCTAAATGTTCTAAGATGTTGATAGGTTGGTCTCAACATATGAAGCATAGATGATGTTGACCTCTGGGGACACAAACTACTCCTTTCTGCTAATACATAACACTGAATTTCAAAAAGAAAGGTTTGTTTTTTAAAAAGAATGGAAAAAATGCAACACCAAATTCAGAAAAGAGCAACTACATTCTGGTTTAAATATTAGTTTGCAGAATGTAAATTCAATTGATTTGCATTGATATACAAACCACCAACAATTAAAAGAGGCATGTGTGGATCAGAAAGGAGATTAAGTTGGGGATGTTTCTTCAGCTAGAGTCAAGCCTCCACTATACTTTTGTATGGAGTCTGTATATGTGTCCTCGTCTCATATTCTTTTGTTTCTGGATTCAAACTCTCCTGTGCATTCCCAGAATACAGAGGGGTGGTTGGAGGGCTGAAAGGACAATTCCCAACCACAGAGGCTTTGGAGCAAGGGTTCTATGAGCTAGGAACTATGAATCTCCCCTTGTCTCATTCTCTTGAACAAAACTGAAAACTGCTGTTTTTTCTTGCCTGCAAAGAGTGGAGAAAGCTTTTATGAATGTACTGCATGAGCTTTTTGCCTTGGCAAGAATTGTTTTTGCACAATTTGAGAAAGCTGTGTAATTGGCACAAACTAAGCAAACAGCATTATTAAAGCTATGCTAGCTGCTGCCATGCTGTACTAACATTTAAAATCTACAAACATCCACTAGGTTGTTTGAATTTTTTAATGAATTCTGCACAGGCTATGTATGTGTGCTTTTGATTCACAAGTGGAAAAGAGAGGGTTTTTTTTAATCAGAGGTGTTCCTATGCAATTGGTGGAAACAACAACAAAGAGCAAAGTGTTTCTTGTTTTTGTTGGTGTGTGGATTGAGCTTCTCTCATTGGGAATATTTGCATACATTCTTCACATTACTGTTATACACATACCAATATAAAAGTGCTAAACTCCACACAATGGAGAATTCTAGTCAAATCACACTCCATTTAGCATGAAGGGGTTCTATTGGTATACATCAATGTGCATGTTGAATCTATGGACTATAGGAGGCAGCTGACAGGCACATCAGCAGAAAGGTGTGACACACATGTGAAAATGTGACCACTGTTTGTCCCATACTGTCAACACTGCTTTTATCCCATTTATTGCCACCATTTGTGGGCTGTTCTAATTGTCCTCAAGGTCCCTGCATAGGAAACATGATTCCTTTAGTCCCAGTATTGAACATCATTTGTGAGGTACCTTTACAACCACTGAGGCAACTGTCACAATCTATGACATATACCTTTTGTTATGCAGCATGTCAACAATCACTAAACTACAACTACTAGACAAAAGGTGCCAATGTTTGACTTATTACTAATCCCAGTATTATTATTGTAGCATTCCAGAAAGCATACAGGTATAATACAAAATATTATACCTGTATAATATTTGTTGCACCTGGTTAGTAGCCAGTTGCAATAAATCACTATTGACTGAGAGGTCATAAGTTCAATGCCAGCCTGGGTTGGATTGAGCTCCCAACCATTAAATAGCTTAGCTCACTGTTGATCTATGCAGCTCAAAAGACAGTTGCATCTGTCTAGTAGAAAATTTAGGTACCACTTTATGCAGGGAGGCGAATTTAACTAATTTATGACACCATAAAAACTTCCAGAAGCATGTGAGGAAGTACTCCATCAAGGACTTGGTGTCACAAGTGGACAATGAAGCAGCAACTCCCCCTTTAGCCAGTATGAGTATATACTCATGAAGCTGGAAGCTGGAAAATGTTAAATTATCTCTGTGTCGATCTATATGTCGTATGTCTAATGGCATTGAATGTTTGCCATGTGTATGTCAAGAGTCAGACGCCAGTTACAAAACAGAGTTTATTCCGAAGATAAGCCAAAAAATAACATAAACACAGGAAATATCCTTGAAACACTTCACTTATCAGTGTTTCGAGAGTAGATTGGACAATAGTAACTCAAAAACGAGCCACGCTAATTTCCCATGCTGGCATTCAATAAAAAACTAAATAACGCTTCAATTCAGCTTTGGAAAACAAATAGAGTTAATTGCTGGAAAATAAACAAACTAGAAAAGCAGTAAAACTGCTTCCACGGTGCAGCTAAGCCGAGAGCCTCAAAGGGATGATGAATAGCCGTCGTCAGAAGAATCCAAGGTCAGGTCAGGAGGCAGCAGAAATTCCGAAAGACAAACCAGTAGTCAGAAGCCAGGAAAAGTAGTCAGTCAGAGGGCGAAGACAGAAGCCAGGTCAAATACCAATCCAGAGTCCGAAGAGGGTGCAGTCATCCAAACCAGGTCCACGAAAAGGCACAAAGATGGTATCAGCAGATCCAAATCACAGTCCAAGTCCAGCACAGAGATCCCAATGGCACAAAGTGCAGTGGCCAAACATTCCCATTTTATTCCCCTTCCTCCTGGGTGACCAAACACTCACACCCAAACACCAGGTGTCCCAAATCTACTCAGAGTCTGAACTCCACACAGCTAGAGCTCGTGGATCTGGAGTACCTAGCAATTCGTTGGAGTCCCAATCATCCTGCCCACACTTAGCCCCATGAACACTTAAAGAACCATCCTCCCTTCTCCAAGCATCCCAATTGGGATCAGCTCCTGCAGAAACCCCAGGTTCAGAAGTATCCATAGACCCCAAATCCCCAGACATCTCCGGTGGCTGTGTCCATTCAGTGCCCGCTTCCCCAGCCACCACCTATTCTTCAGCATCCATCTCCCCATCTGAATCTTCCTCAGAAGATCCCTCATATAGCTCTCTAAGTCGCTTCCTGCGCAACTCCTCCAGTGAACCCTCATCACGAGGGTTTTTTCTTCCTCTTCGAATTCCATCACCATCAACCATAATCCCCGAAGGCGCAGTCACAACAGTATATGTGCATTGTTATTCCGCCCTGAGTCCCCTTCGGGGTGAGAAGAGCAGAATATAAATACTGTAATAAAAATAAATAAATTTAACCAATATTCAAATTACATCACAATTCACAAGCAGTCACCAGTTACCAACAACATGTCATACTCTCACCCCCTGCAAACAAATGACCTACCTTAATATCTCCAATATATACTATAATCTTTGCCATAGTAAAGGTAAAGGTTTCCCCTGATGTTAAGTCCAGTTGTGACCGACTCTGGGGGTTGGTGCTCATCTCCATTTCTAAGCTGAAGAGCCGGAGTTGTCCATAGACACCTCCAAGGTCATGTGGCCGGCATGACTGCATGGAACGCTGTTACCTTCCCGCTGGAGCGGTACCTATTGATCTACTCACATTTGCACGTTTTCGAACTGCTAGGTTGGCAGGAGCTGGGGCTAACAGCGGGCGCTCATTCCGCTCCCGGGATTTGAACCTGGGACCTTTTGGTCCGCAAGTTCAGCAGCTCAGTGCTTTAACACACTGTGCCACCAGGGCCCCCTATCTTTGCCATACTTTACCTTATTTCCTCTAAATATATATTCACTAACATTTTACAGAAGCCCAGAACATCACAATGATTCTTCACAATGCATGAGGAGGTAATCTAAGCTTCCATTAAGTAAAGTAAAAAGTACATTTTTTCCCAAGCACCCTAGCTTAGCTAACAGATGATAGCTAATACCTAAGGCAGCTCCATTGTGCCTCTATCCCAACAGTCACAACTATGGCCTCAGAGGAAGAGAATAGGCACCGCTCCCTCATGCCTTATCCCTTATAGTGAATAAAATACCTTCCCCTCCATTCCAACTGCCATTGCGGTGGCCTCTAGGGACAGAAGAATAGGCAGAAGGTACTAGACTTAATCCCTCCTTCGAAGCCATTACGTTTGTCTTATTTATCTCCCTTACGTTTGTCTTATTTAGATTGTAAGGGTGAGGACAGAGAACTATAAACTGCTCTGGGAGCCTTTTTGACTGAAGGACAGGTTGTAAATACTCTAAAAAAAGGAAACTTCTCTTTAACTTATCAGGTGCATCCATTACTAAGCAGTCATTAGTCCTTCAGCCATCAGGGACCCCATTTTATTATTCCATTGTCCACCTAAAGTAGGAGCTATATTTTCTCAAGAACCTACATAAACATTAAAGCCAAAAGGCACTGCATGCACCAATTCGCATTTTGATGCTTTTCATGAGTATGTATAATTCCCTCCGCTGCCACCCAACTCTAAACATTACAAAGCAATAGGTGAGAAAATCAGAATCTTAAGTGGCAGAAGGCATGGCATCAGTATTTAACAGTCTTAAATGCCCAGCACATTGCAAAGACTAATTCACATAACTGACAAAACCATAACAGTATCCTTTTTCTATGCTAGTGAGTGTGTACATGTGTATTGGGAATGGGGTTGAACACAGGCAGCTTCTGGGCTTCATTTTAAGGAGTGGTGTGCGGGTTATTTTAAACATCTTATCCAAAAATTATAGCTTTGCCTTACAGCTGCTAATATGTTTTAGGTGTAGACTTATTTTAGTTGCAGTTGTGCTGGAAAACTCAATCCAATATTAATCTGCATGATGATGTATGTATTTTTTTTTCCTCAGGAAGGGTTTCAGAAGCCACCAATGTGGAAACATTCACTAGCCATCGATCACTGTCTAGGGCTTCCTTTTCCTCCCGTTCCTTTTCAATGATTGCATTAGATTGGACCTATTAAATATTTATTCCCTTTCTCAAAGGGTCACAGAGTGCTCCATAACTCACCTTGATGTTTTCAGGCTGATGCCATGAGAAGAGTTGGGTCCTTGAGTTTACTTCTGCCTTCCCTGAACACACATGACTTTGCATTCTAAAAGGTTGTACTTTCATAGCAAATAGAAAAATAATAATGGCTGAATCAACATGGGGGGGGGGGGTTCAACTTTATTCCTTCATCTGCTTTGGGAAAAATGCAGGGAAGAGGTATGACAATTCTCAGACTTGGAGGTAAACCATGGCACATACTGCAATTTTGAAGCTATCAGGTGCATTTGTTAAATGAATGTATATTTCTTTGTTAGCTTTTCCCTCAGTACTGAAAGGGACAGATAAGAAATATGTACCTGTAGATGAGGTCAGAGGTAGGCAACCTGCTACCATTTGGAATTGGGGCCACATTTCCTTACAAAAGTATTTGTTTCACATATCCTGAGATTGGCAATAGTCGGAAAAGCACATTGGCTTAGAAATCTGTACATTTCTGAAGCTTGCCTTGGACTTCAGTAAGGGGGAAAGGGTAGACTCCATTGTCCACACCTAAATGTATATTTAAATTTACACATTTAAGTCTGGGTATTGCAAAAATTCACACAACCATGCCTGAGTCAAGGAGAAAGAAAGGCATCAAAATGTATGCATCAGCAATAAACAGAGAGCCACAAAGGTGTATGTTAAAACACACACAATCAAGTATGATTCCAGTGGGATTCTAAGAAACAACATATGGTGATACCTTGACTTAAGAATTTAATTTGTTCCATAACCATGTTCTTAAGTCAAAACATTCTTATCTCATAGCTATTTTTTTTTTGCATTGAAATGCTATTAATCTGTTCCAGCCCCCCCTCCGAAAACCACTCCAATTTTTGTTATGTGTTTTTAAATAAGAAAATGTACTTCGTAAATAACAAATAATATATAAAATGTTCAGAGATAGGCAGTGCTTGGTTCCATTTAGCCACTGTGGCATGGAAGCACATTTGAGGTAACAAAATATGTTGGCTAGTGTACAGCAAGGCAAAATACAGTAGAGTCTCACTTATCCAACATAAATGGGCCGGCAGAACGTTGGATAAGCGAATATGTTGGATAATAGGGAGGGGTTAAGGAAAAGCCTATTAAACATCAAATTAGGTTAAGATTTTATGAATTAGGCACCAAAACATCATGTTATACAACAAATTTGACAGAAAAAGTAGTTCAATGTGCAGTAATGCTATGTAGTAATTACTGTATTTACTAATTTAGCACCAAAATATCACAATGTATTGAAAACATTGACTACAAAAACATTGACTACTAAAAGGCAGACTGTGTTGGATAATCCAGAACATTGGATAAGCAAATGTTGGATAAGTGAGACTGTACTGTAGTATCATTCTCCTCATACTCTAATTCCAGCCTCCCTCCCTCCCTCTCTCCCTCTCTCCCTTTCTCTCTCCCTGAAGTGAAACACAGTTCTTGCTGTTTAGGCTGAGGCTCTGCTGCACCAGAGAGTGGACTGCAATCTCTGGACTGCAATCTCCAGATTGGACTCCTGCCCAGAATATTCAGGGGAAGAAATCACATCATGAGGAGACAGGAAAGCTTGGAAAAGATCACGATGCTGGGGAAAATGGAAGGAAAAAGGAAGAGAGACCGACCAAGGGAAAGCTGGATGGACGGTATCCTTGAAGTGACTGGGTTGACCCCGAAGGAACTGGGGGCGGTGACGGCCGACAGGGAGCTCTGGCATGGGCTGGTCCATGAGATCACGAAGTCGGAGACAACTAAACGACTGAGCAGCAGCAGAAATCACATGGAGCTGGAGTTTCTGCCTTGCAGGAGGAGCCAGAGCTGTTCCGACTAGGAATCCAGTCCAGGTTTTGTTTCTGTCTGCCTTCCATTAGAATTGGTTTAAAGAGGCCTCTTTCCCACTGTTCGTAGGTCAAACGAGCATTCGGATGTCAAAACATCACTCTAGGCTCAGTAAGGATTTGTAAATAAAATTGACAGATCCCCACTCCACCAATACAAACCCTCCACACCCAATTTAAGTTCCTTAGGTTCCTTAACCTAGGTAGAGATAAAATGGGTTGGTTGTGGAAAATACATCTGTTCTTTAACCTAGATGTTAAGGAATATGCAGTGCCGAATTTGCCATTGTGCTTGAGTGTGCTTAAGCACAGATCCGCATTGGCCATTCGGGCCCATCTTGCTGCCAAAATATTTTTTAAGATGGATTTTGCTTATGTGGTGCAATTCTAAATTTGAAGGTGTTCTGTTTTGGAGCAATTCCTGACATAAAGACAAAATGGATAGTCTATGGGAGTGTGCCACAAAGCAGGCAGTGTTGGCTATTAGGCCTACCTCCTTCAGGGCCCAAGTAAGTAAGGGGTCTCATAACTTAACTAGCACAGGGACTCATTTGTCATGCAATAAGTTTTAACAGGAGTATGGGAGAATATGCCTGAAGACAGAGAGCAACACAAAAGAAAGGGCACCAAGGAAAATAACAACTAGGAAATTAAAGTATCAACAATGATTTCAAAAAATGTTGACACTAATGAGGATGAACATGAGATGAGATGCACAGTTCTCTCTTTGATGGTGCCATTTGTAGAGTTGTGCAACTGTATGTCTCAGCTAGGATGATGGTTCAAACTGTGCTCCTTTCAGTCAAATTGACTCACAATGACCTTTATGAAGAGACCATGTATGCTGACTGGAGATCAGGGGCAAAGAGCATGAAGAGAATGAGAGTGATAATAATGATAGGACTTCTTTCACCAGGCCTTCTATGGTTCATGAAAGGACTTTCTTCTTTCACTAGGCCTCCTATAATTCTGAGTTCTCATAGCTTGTTGTGATGGGGTAGTTGGTCAGCATGAGTCAAACAGAACAGCCAGATAAGATACAGCCAGTTTTTGATGCTGGAGATTCAAATGATGAAATCCCACCCATTTGTTGTGAAAATCAAATATAATCTGGTCACTATGGGTATTTAATAGGCTTGATCGATCCACGAAAAATTTGATTCTAAACTCGTTTCAAAACTAGAGGGGGGCAGCTTTTCGTTTCTGATGGTATTTCCGAATTTGGCCCCCCCAA
The DNA here is from genome assembly GCF_035594765.1 of Anolis carolinensis. Lineage (NCBI taxonomy): Eukaryota > Metazoa > Chordata > Lepidosauria > Squamata > Anolidae > Anolis > Anolis carolinensis. The sequence continues at coordinate 333,615,895 of NC_085841.1, read as the reverse complement.
AAATTCGAAATTAATGAAAATTCGTTATTTTCTAAATTAATTCGTTAATGGCGGACGCGCATGCGCAATTCCCAAAAACAGCACAGAGGGAGAGGACTTTACAGGACTCTCCCACCCTCATTTTTTGAGTGATCTTCTTCCAACTTGGTACAGTGGTAGAACACATTTAACACTGATAGCTCACCAAAATTTGGAACGTTTCCCTTATCCTCTGATTTTTGGCGAATTTTCATAGCTTTTATAATAAACCATTTTTTAATAATTGCAGAAATCTGTTCCTGGTTTGAAAGTCTTATTTCCTGTTAAATTGGGTTGTCTTTACTGTGAAAGTCATTGTTCTACTTCAGAAACTTTGTTTTTGTGGCTGAAACTTTGTTAAATTGGTGTGTGTGTGATATATACTGTGTATATATATAATATATATATATAGTCCCTGCATAATGTGTGTGTGTGTGTGTGTGTGTGTGTGTGTATAGGTAAAGGTAAAGGTATCCCTTGACGTTAAGTTCAGTCATGTCTGACTCTGGGGGTTGGTGCTCATCTCCATTTCTAAGCCCAAGAGCCAGTGTTGTCCATAGACACCTCCAAGGTCATGTGGCCGGCATGACTACATGGAGTGCCATTACCTTCCCGCCACAGCGGTACCTATTGATCTACTCACATTGGCATGTTTTCAAGCTGCTAGGTTGGCAGAAGCTGGAGCTAACAGCGGGCACTCACTCTGCTCCCGGGATTTGAACCTGGGACCTTTCGGTCTGCAAGTTCAGCAGCTCAGTGCTTTAACACACTTCGCCATCGGGGCTCATGTATACATACACATACACACAATGTGGAGAATATGTGGAAAGGTAGATAGATAAGTTGGGAGCCACAGCGAAGGCACCTTCCTGGGAGCAAGGTCTAATAATAATAATAATAATAATAATAATAATAATAATAATAATAATAATAATAAATCCCTTACAATATCCAAGATGGCTCACTGCTACAGAATCTTGGGAGGTTTAGTTTGATATGGTACCATTATTGGCAGAGAAAGCTAAGCTGTAGGAGTTGAAATCCAATCATTTATCCTCCCTATAGAATCAATTTTATATGCATTTTTAGCTACAGAAAAGCTAAAATCAGGACAGTAAAAGAACAACACCCAGAAAATGGGAATTCCAGACAGGAAACAATCAGGGCCAGCTAATACCTCCCAACAAAGGATTCCCCCAGGTAGGAAGCAGCCAGGCTTTGAAGCTGCAAGGCTATTCAATGCTAATCAAGGTGACCAATTGCAACATTCACACTTGCCTCCCACAGACAAGAGTTCTTTCTCCCACCCTGGACCTTCCACAGATTATTATTATTATTGCTAATTGAGAGACCATGAAGGCCAGTCATATAGAAAAGGAGGGTGACTTTGTTTTTGCCGTCCTTTTTCCCTTGGCGCCTGGCCAATGGCCTTTTCAACCGGTACCGTGGACTTCATCTCCCAGAATCCCTGGTCTTTGAACCATCCACGAGGGTTTCTGGGAGTTGGAGTCCCGAACGCCATCCATTGGCATTGCTGGAAACCGCTTGGGTCTTCAACTCCCAGAATTCATAGCCATTGAAGAAGCTTGCAAGCATTTCTGGGAGTTGGAGTCCAGAATGTTTTGCTGGCTGAGGTCGGAGCACAGCCACAGAGGGTGGTTTTCCTCTGTTGCCATCCTGCTGCCTTGGGCTTCCGAGCGGCTGCCCTTTGCAGGAGGGAAAGGTGGAGGAAGGGTTTGGCTGGGCCTGCTGCCTGAGAAGGGAGGCGAGGCCTAGCCAGGCGCCAAGCACTGGCCTCACATAGGACGCCGTCCCAGGAAAGAGATGCCCTCCCGGGAAGGGGCGAGGAGGTAGCGGAGGAGGGCGGGTGTACATGGATATGGAGATGTGTGTGTGTGTGTGTGCGTGTGTATGTATGTCGGCTGTTGGGGAAGGGCGGAAATTGAGGCCTGGATGTGCAGCGGCCGCCTGGAGCCTCCGCGGCCTTTCCGGCTGCCGGGGAAGGCGGCAAAGTGTATGGGTCCGTGGGGGGCACCTGGAGGCCCGCAGAGAGTAGCCACCTTTCGGGTGGCTTTTTTTTTTTTTGCAAAAGCTTTTTTTTCCTAACGAAAAAAACGACGACATAACGAAAAACGGCCTCTCGCGATTCGAAACCGCGATATCCAGACGTGTGGACAACCAATGCTTCAAAATTGCTTCAAAACAAATGAAAATAACGAATTAATAACGGTTAACGGGGAAAACGAATTATTTGAGCAAGCCTAGTATTTAATGTAACATTTGACTGGTTTCAGGAAAAGCAATTAAGCGTCTGAAAATTGTGCTCACATTCCTCATAATTTATTTCTTGACCACTGTCAGCAATGCAATATGTGACAGGACTGATAATTAATTTTGCATGTAGCCACTTAATAAGGAATGGGGTGGAAGGAGAAAGAGGCCAGTGTATTACTATGAGTCATCATTGCATTGTCCCCAGTGACAAGGTGTCGTTCAGCTTTGCAGGATCTTGATGTGTGCCAGAAAGCAGATAAATAAATTTCATTCCCACTCTATGTTTCTTTCCTACCATAGAATTTCAAAAGAAAACCAGCCTGTGCTTTATATATCATAGCAAAGCCTTTTAATGTATAGAATGAAAAACTATGGATCACTTCATACTTGTGATACAATATTTCATTCTCCTGATGTGCAACCTCTACTCAGGACAAGTGGTTAGGACAGGATATGAAGAAATAGATTGGGTGTATTTCATCACCCTGCCTTTATCTTGTATGCTGAAAATATATCTAAAGCAGGATTCGATTCAGAGAAAGGAGGTATGAAAATTAGAGGAAGGAAAATCAGCAATATGCTAATGATACCATACTACTACTGAGCCCCCTGGGGGTGCAGTGGGTTAAACTGCTAAGCTGCTGAACTTGCTGACTGAAAGGTCAGTGATTCGAATCTGGGGAGCGGAGTGAGCTCCCGCTGTTATGCCCAGCTTCTGCCAACCTAACAGTTCAAAAACATGCAAATGTGAGTAGATCAATAGGTACCGCTCCAGCGGGAAGGTAATGGCGCTCCATGCAATCATGCCAGCCACATGACCTTGAAGGTGTCTATGGGCAATGCCGCTCTTGGGCGTAGAAATGGAGATGAGCACCAACCCCCAGGGTGGGACACGGCTAGACTTAACGTCAGGGGAAACCTTTACCTTTATCTTTACCTACCACACTACTACCAGAACATAGTAAAGATAGAGTGATTACAGAATAAAATCAAGGAAGAAAATGTTAAGAAAACTAGAATGACCATGATTTAACACTGATAAAGACACTGAAATAGTTCAAGAGTTTGCATTGCTTGGCTCAATCAAGAATCGGAATGGAATTGGAGTCAAGAAGTTCGAAGAATATTAGGGCTTGGACGAGCAGCTAGAAAAACACAAGACAAGACCCAGAAATATCAAGATATATCACTGAATACTGAAGTTAAGATTGTCCATCATATTTCCAATTTCTATGTATAGTTATGAAAGCTGGACAGTGAAGACAGCTGATAGAGAGAAATTGAAGTCATCTGAAATGTGGTACTAGATACCATGGACTGCTCAAAACACAAATAAATGGGTCATAGAGCAGATCAAGCCTGAACTCTCCCTAGAACACAAAATGGTAAAACTGAAACCACTGGATATGGTCATATCATGGGAAGACATGGATGACTAGAAAATACAATAATTCTTGGTAAAGTAAAAAAAAAATGAAGGCCATATTTGTCAGACCTCTGGCAGCTGGACACCAAGAACCATACACGGAGACCAGTCTCTATCAAATATCTTTATTAAGGAAATATATAAAAGCAATAAAAACAAGTGAAGAATATAGTTCATACCTTTCAAATGAGGTCAAATATAGTCCAAAAATGTATAGTCCAATAAATGATATTAGAGTTCAAAGTTCTTTTTCCAATACCGAAACACACACTATTGCCAAGCAATAGCGTGGGGAAAGTCAGAGTCTTAAGAGTTCAAGGTAGCTTGACAACAAGGCTGGAACAAGGCTGGATATAACTTGGTTCTTTAACAAGGTCCGTGACTAGGTACAAGGTAACCCGTGAATCCTGGAACAAGTCCGTGGTTGAAAGCAAAGCGATGCTAAAACTTGAATACTTGATCCGGGAGGCAAGGAACTGGGGTTACGAAGTCCACACACGATCTCACTCCTGAAGCTGATCTGTTGACTCCGCAAAGAATCTCCCGCGCCAAACACCTATATTGGGTCTCGTTTTCCCGCCAACAATCTCTTTCCCTAGAGAACGAGAAGCAAAACCCAACTCTGTCCAGATGCATGACTCCTTAGAATTTCCCAAGGGAAGCAGGCCTAATCAGCCTGTTGTTTGGCAGCGATCCGTAAACTCCTCCGATTTGCTTCTCTGACTCCTCTGTCTCTAGAGTAAGATTCCCTCCTGGGAAACGGAGGGGAGGAATGCCCAAGGCCTGTTTTACTGAATTCTTGAGGACAAACATCAACACCCGGCAGGTGAAAGGACTCCGGCTCTTGTTGAACCGGCGAAAACCCCATGTTTTCATCTTCATCTGCCACGATAGTACTAGGAACAGGACTACAAGGCCCATGGGGTATCACAATATTACAAATGGAAAGTCTCAATCAAGGAAGCCACTATCTTGAGTCTGCAAGACCTGAGTATGGCTACTGTTGATAGGGTGACGTGGACATCTGTCATTTTTAGCGTCACCATAAATTGTTGTGGACTTCATGGCAGTTAATAACAAACAGGATGGAAAGAAAAGTATCTTGGTTCACATTTAAAGCAAATGTATTTAATTTATACGTTTCAACTGATAGGAGAAAGAGGGATGCAAAGAAATCCCACTCTATTACTCATTTTCAAGAAGACTGGTAGTCCTGACATGTGAAGACAGCCTGTTGAGAGTTCGTTAACATTCCCATCCTCAAGTTTCTTGCTGATAGAAAGGAGAAACCATGAACACATTTTTTCATCCAGGTATCCACATTTTGCAGCAATGGTTATACACAAAATGAGTGACTTTTCTGTTAGTGAAGCAAAGAACACACACATACACAGGAAATGCAGGCAAGCTGGCTGATTGATCAAAAAGACTACAGAGAAAACCTTGCTGTTGGAGAGAAGTAGTGCTTTCTTATTTTTGCATGCAAGGATGAAGCAAGAGAGACATTTATAGCCCTAATCTGAACTGAAAGGCACAGTTTACTGAATATTCTCACTGTATTGAATTTTGTGATATTCTCCAGTTTTTTAAGTCTGAAAAGTCTGTATACTAGGGGAAAGTGGACACAAAATACATATATCTGAAAATAGCAAACAATGTAGCACACTGGGAAAAGTGTCTACAAATATATGTGTATTGGACAAACCTCAATACAAAAGTCTATTGTTTGGAGATGTGAATAAATATTCATCCTTATTTTTGTATACCTTTTTTAAATGGCATAATGATGTGGAAATTGGATGATTTTGTTAAATAAAGAGTTGAGAGAATCCAAACAGGGCAATTTCATTTACTCTTAACAAAATAAGCAACCTGAATGAAGGTAATATAGAATTTGTAGACCACTGCCAAACACGCTGTCTGTATAACACAGAATATGGCCTGGAGCATCTAGCTCATTATATTGGAGAACCATGATGGCAATGAATTGCCTCATTGCTGAGGATATGTTTTTTCCAGCCCTGATTTATTTATTTCATATCAAAAGCATTGCATAAATTAGTATAAAACTGATTAAAAATAGAAGAAGCACAAGCGGCTAAATACCTTTTGACCAAAAATAGGCAACAGCGACCAAATTGTTTGTAGCCTCAAACAATTCTTCCTCTGTACCTAAGGCAGGGCATTATGGGCAAGCATACAGGTATGGAGTTGTTTGTTCTCCTCCACAGTCACACAATGTGGAGGATTCTTCTAGGTAGTGCCATTTTACCAGGTTATATTTTGATCTGCCCACTCCACTTCTAAGTCTGTTCAGGGACTGTTCCAAGTCTGTTCCAAGTTGCTCATTCTTGGTTTGCCCCGGGAGGCAGACCCTTGTGGGGGCCATCCAATTGGGATTTCCTGGTTCAGCTGCCCAGAGAGATACTCTTGATGTTGCTAGGGGAACGATAAGAGGAGGCATTAAGAGGAACCCTGATTATAAATGCCTTGACTTAGTATGGGAAGGATATCTTCTCTGCAACTTTCATTTAACTTTCTAAGTAATTATGCACAGAATTGTACACTAAATAAAGAATAGTTCACTGGGAATGTGCTTATAGGCAAGTTCAAAATATTATTCCAACTTCATTGTGACTTCTGAAAATGCAAAATTATGAAAGCACTGCTCACAAAGGGGAGAAGGGTTTGTAGCATAAATCTAAAAGCAACTGTGGGAAACATCAACGGGGGGTATTTTTCTACCCATGGGAGACTCTAGGGGCCAAAACTGTTGCCTACAAATCCCATAAAAGAAAAAATCAAAACAAACTCAAAGAAGTCCATTTTTCCACAGACATTGTTTGCATTACATTGCATTGGGTTCGGCATTGGTAAAAACATTGAATTGTAGAATAATACAGTTGGAAGAGACCACATGAACCATCTAGTCTAATCCTCTGCCATGCAGGAAAAGCACAATCAAAACATCCCTGAGAGATGGTCACCCAGCCTCTGTTTAAAAGTTTCCAATGAATGAGCTTCCACCACACTCCAAAGCAGAAAGTTCCACTATTGAACAGGTCGTCCGGTCAGGAAATTCTTCCTAATGTTCAGGTCGAATCTCCTTTTCTGTAACTTGAACCCATTGCTCCAAGTCCTAGTCTCAAGGGCATCAGAAAACAAACGTGCTCTCTCTTCCTTATGACACCTGTTTATATATTTATACATGGCTATCATGATCACAATGATAATTCAAAATAAATAAATGGCATGTGTCTCAGTCAAAGAAAGCAATACTACTTTATTTTACTTTAATCAGATCTAACCCAGAATATGGTATCCAATGCTTTGTACCACAGGTCAAGAAGGTCATTGGCAAGCTGGTACAAGTAAATATAAATATAAATGCTGTAAATAAATAAATAAATAAACCAGGGTCAACTGGCCTCCTGAGGCAGTATTAGTGCTTTCCCCTCTTCACAGAATGACCCTCAACTTATTTTTATTTAACTTATCCCCTTCATACCATAGGTATGCATGCCAACCATATCTGAGGTCAACCCTCAACTTATCCATTTACAGATTAGTTCAGTATATACAAAAACATATGCAATATGTGCTACAAATAACTTAAAAGTGATCTAGTGCTGTTAATGAACATGGCATCTACTGCTTCAAACATAAATAAAAATGTGAAGGGGAGAAATCGTACTTTTCACAAGAAGGCAACAATTAGAGGCAATTTTCTTCTTTTCTCCTCCACCATCCTGACAACACTTCACTACCAATCTCCAGCTGAGACCACCTGAGAGCTGATTAGGAAAAGGATGATGATGGGGTTCTAAGCTCAGAATTTCATCCTGACTATATCACCACAGGTAACCTAGAGACCTTTGTTAATTTATCTCCTGAGTGGGTTTTGGAGGCCTTCCAAGGCTCAAACAAAAAAATGCTCATTAACTAATTCCACAGCATGTGACTGTTACAAAGCTTCAGCCTAGAAATGAGGACTCTGCTATTATCTAAACCACAGTTTTTCTTCTTCTGTCAGCCTAGAGTTACAAGCTAACAAACATTCATTATATCCTCTTTTTTTGCATTTAATTTGGTTTAATTTGAGACATAGCTATGGGAGCAGGGCAAAACGCCCCACCAAGTGAAATTTTCCTTTAGTCTTCAAATTTCTTGCATTATAGAGTGAGACATGGACAGTCATTTATACCCAGAAATTCAAGATTTGTCCTTTTCACACCCCTTTGGTAACTTTACCTACCTCTTTTCTTTGAGTGCTTAAACTACAATGTTAAATACATACACAACTGAAATTTTAAATAACTGCAAAGGTTGAAATGTGGGGACTGAAGGTTTTCATGGGAGACTAAGGCTATTTCTTTGGAGGGCAATGCCCCCCCCCCAATCATAGCTACATCCCTGGAAATTTCCAAAGGTCATTATCTGATACATTTTCTCTGGAGACATATATTTCATTTGTGCCCTGGGGAACTATTAAGGGAAATGTGTGCATATTTTTTTTTTCATCACAGAGAAACTACCAGATGTTTCCTCTTCACAACTAAAATGTGCATATCTTTGAAAAATCCAAACAAAAACATTTTGGGCAACAGGGAATCAATTGAAATGTATATATTAAGAACGTGGCATTAAAGAGTACACACATTAGGAAAAGTGCATGCAAAAATGCATACAAAGCGCCATGCAGAACATAAAAACAAAGTCTCTCATACCAACTAGGAACATCTCAAATAGTCACACAATATATATCTGCATTCACTCATTATTGGATATAATTAAAGAGAAGCAAAAAATACAGAGGACAAATGGAGTTATTTGAAGACTAGTGTGGCTGGATTAGAGAGAAAAAGGGCAAAGTAGAATCACTTTGTGGTGATATGGAAGAATGGAGTGCTAGCTATAGCATGTCTCCCTTTGAGTGTATTTTTTACCAGCCGCTTGGTATTTTCTTCAACAGTATCACAGCATAAAGATAACCTTTAAAGAAAATGTTTCAGAGAGGGATACATTTCACACAGTAATTGTAAAAGGGCAGGAGAAACTTTAAACACAATCAGATAAACTGCCCCTTTCTCGATCAGTTCCTTCGGAAATGAGGGAACAAAGCAAATTTCTTCTCCCAAAGGAAAACCTTGTCTTCATGTAAGCTGATATAAACTATTCATCACTTTTCTAAAGGCATTTCTTGATGACTGTGCTCTTGGTGCTACAACGAAGTATTAGCATACCGGTAGCACATATCACCTCCATGAAAACATCAAGTAACCGCTTTTTTAAAGGATTCCTTCCCAATCAAAAATGTCTAAATAGTAGTCCTCAGTGTTCAGTCTGGAATGAATGTATTTCTGAATTACTTGAGAAAAAGGCTGGATGCAGGGATGACACAGGTGAGGAATGGATGTGGAATGTCATAAGATTCTCAACTCATAGACTAATATTCTATGTGTCCACCCAGAAGACACATGGAAGTCTCACTACATCCAGTGGAGCTTCCTCGCAGGTGATTTGGTATAAGATTGTATTCTTCTTAGTATCTGTGCCACACTAGTTCTTAACACTAGCTCTGAAAAAGCCTAGAGAAGAGTCAAATGACTGTCCTACATAAGGACATTGTACATTGTACTTGTATGCAATGATTATACATATATAAAAGATTGGCAGCTGCTAATAGCTAGCGAAGAAAAATAAAGGTGTATGATGAATCTCTAGCTTTCTCTTGTACTTAATTAGCTAGCCACTATGGGAAATTATTGATTCAAGCTGAATACAAAGCTTATTTGATTTGCAACCCAAATCAAAAATACATAGATACTTGTGAATACCTGAGTTGCTATATTTTGTATGAACTGATATATTCTTACTACTGTACTTTTAGAATACTGTACTTTTAGAAAACTGATTTAGTGTAAAAAGTGCTAATGTGATGTATTAGCAACTCTTCTCAATGTAGAATGTGATCCAGATGACTTAGCAAGTGGAACTTCATTCACAAGGATCAGGATCAAGTGGCTTTCTGAATTGTGTTACAGTACACTCCTCACTATTGGCTATGCTGCCCAGAATATGTGAGAGTTGCAGTCAAGCAAGATGTGTGATTTCTACTCCTGCTTTGGAGAAAGTGGAAAGGCAATTTTGACCAATTCTATCTTGATCTTCCCAAGCCAACAAACTGTGCTCTAGAGGGGAATCTCCTGAAAATATAGGAAGTGATGCTGAGGGATAATCAAGGTGAAATTGGCAAAAATGGCCTTGGTGAGAAATCTCTGTTGGACTTTAGAATCATTAGTACAAAGAGGGAGGCCTCTCAACTTCAGAGCAGGATCCAGTCTTGTGGTATGAAAATCACTACTAACAGAGCTGACAGGCTTATATGAGCCAAGCACTGAAGTATAATATGTGTATATAAAAACAGACTTTGATATAACAATTCCATCTCATTGAAATGGAATTATTCAGACTACCTCTTCTACAATATATGCAATATAAGCTGATCACAAAATTTCTAAAACAGTGGTGTTTGCCACTTGACCAGTCAAATGTGAAAGGTATTCAAACCAATAGTAAACTATGAAAACATGTTTGTGTGTACCACAAAAAGAACAATTCTTGCTGTAATTTTCCTTTCTTCCTTTTCATGCAAGATGGAGCTGTCCAACTATTCAGTGGTGTTGAAGTGGTGATAGACTGACATGCTAGATTTGGTTGGTTAGCAGATTTTCTAAAAGCCACAACTCCATCTCACAAAACAGTGACTCAAGGCACTGTAAATGATCAACGTAAGAACTATGCTCAATGCCTTCTTTGCCTCGGTCTTCTCACAAAAAGAAAGCCATCTTCAACCTAAGCAACATGGAATGGATGAAGGATTGGGGGAAATCCAACCCCAAATAGGGAAACAAGCTGTCCAGGAACACCTGGCCTCTCTAAACGAATTCAAGTCCCCAGGGCCAGATCAGCTACATCCAAGAGTATTAAAGGAATTAGCGGAAGTTATTTCAGAACCATTAGCAATTATCTTCGAGAGTTCTTGGAGAATGGGAGAAGTCCCAGCAGATTGGAGGAGGGCGAATGTGGTCCCTATCTTCAAGAAGGGAAAAAAGAACGACCCAAACAATTACCGTCCGGTCAGCCTCACATCGATACCAGGCAAGATTCTGGAAAAGATCATCAAGGAAGTGGTCTGCGAACACTTAGAAACAAATGCGGTCATTGCTAATAGTCAACACGGATTTACCAAAAACAAGTCATGCCAGACTAATCTGATCTCTTTTTTCGATAGAGTTACGAGTTGGGTCGATACAGGGAATGCTGTGGATGTAGCCTACCTGGATTTCAGTAAGGCCTTCGACAAAGCCCCACGACCTTCTGGCAAATAAACTAGTAAAATGTGGGCTAGACAAAACTACAGTTAGGTGGATCTGCAATTGGCTAAGCGAATGAACCCAAAGGGTGCTCACCAATGCGTCATCTTCATCATGGAAAGAAGTGACAAGTGGAGTGCCGCAGGGCTCCGTCCTGGGCCCGGTTCTGTTCAACATCTTTATTAACGACTTAGACGAAGGGTTAGAAGGCACGATCATCAAGTTTGCAGACGACACAAAACTGGGAGGGATAGCTAACACTCCAGAAGACAGGAGCAGAATTCAAGACGATCTTGACAGACTAGAGAGATGGGCCGAAACTAACAAAATGAAGTTCAACAGGGACAAATGCAAAATACTTCATTTCGGCAGAAAAAATGGAAATTAAAGATACAGAATGGGGGACGCCTGGCTTGACAGCAGTGTGTGCGAAAAAGACCTTGGAGTCCTCGTGGACAACAAGTTAAACATGAGCCAACAATGTGATGCGGCAGCTAAAAAAGCCAATGGGATTCTGGCCTGCATCAATAGGGGTATAGCATCTAGATCCAGGGAAGTCATGCTCCCCCTCTATTCTGCCTTGGTCAGACCACACCCGGAATACTGCGTCCAATTCTGGGCACCACAGTTGAAGGGAGATGTTGACAAGCTGGAAAGCGTCCAGAGGAGGGCAACTAAAATGATTAAGGGTCTGGAGAACAAGCCCTATGAGGAGCAGCTTAAAGAGCTTGGCATGTTTAGCCTGCAGAAGAGAAGGCTGAGAGGAGACATGATAGCCATGTACAAATACGTGAAGGGAAGTCATAGGGAGGAGGGAGCAAGCTTGTTTTCTGCGGCCCTGCAGACTAGGACACGGAACAATGGCTTCAAACTACAGGAAAGGAGATTCCACCTGAACATCAGGAAGAACTTCCTCACTGTAAGAGCTGTTCGACAGTGGAACTCTCTCCCCCGGGCTGTGGTGGAGGCTCCTTCTTTGGAGGCTTTTAAACAGAGGCTGGATGGCCATCTGTCAGGGGTGCTTTGAATGCGATTTCCTGCTTCTTGGCAGGGAGTTGGACTGGATGGCCCATGAGGTCTCTTCCAACTCTACTATTCTATGATTCTATGATTCTATGTTTCCTTAGCTATTTGCATTTCTCCTTGTTCATTGCTTTGCAGGTTCTGGCATTTATATGTGTATTATATGTAAAGCAGCCGCTGGTGATTTCTTTTGAAAGAATATGTGCTCATTATAGCAACATTGACTTCCCTCTCTAATGAGGATATTAATTCACAATGTTGAAGAAAACATCTACAGAAAGGACACCAAGAATTCGCCTACATTCCTCATGTAATACTTTATTCTGCTTATGTATCAGGAAATTAATTTTGTATCAAACCAGTTGTCCCTGGTTTGTGATGTCAGTCCTTGAGAGGATCATGAAAGCCTTCTTTAGTGGAGAAGAAGAAGCAGGAGGCATTGTAAGGCTGGAAAATGGTCACCTAAACCATATATAGAAAAATATCAAGTGCTTTAAATTGGCAATTAGACCTCTAGCAAATGTCTACATCATGCTGGATACCTCTCTACATACCATTATAGCCTCAGCTGGAAATCTGTAGGCTGCCTCTAAAAGACAGAGGAGGAAAAAGTTACATCTTCTTGTCATACAAAAATGCCATAATGTTCATATTGAGAGTGAAACTTATTCTTTTGTTTCTCAGAAGTTAAAAACATGACTCTATACTCTCAAGTTAAAAACTGATGATCCTTGAGGAAACTTTCAGTTCACCTGCATCAGTTCACTATTTACAAAGAAGAAGACCCAGCCCAAGAAACATTTTTGTGACAATAGAAAAAGTATCTATAAGCGAACAATGTGATGCTGCAGCTAAAAAAGGCAATGGGATTTTGGGTTGCATCAGAAGGAGTATAGTGTCTAGAATAGATCAAGGGAAGTTGTGGTACCCCTCCATTCTGCTTTGGCCAGACTTCACTTAGAATACTGTGTCCAATTCTGGGCACCATAATTTAGAAGAGATTTTGACAAACTGGAAGGTGTCCAGAGGATGGCATCAAAAATGATCAAACGTCTGGAGACCATGCCCTATGAGGAGTGTCTTGAAGAGCTGGGTATGTTTAGCTTGCAGAAGAGAAGGTTGAGAGGAAACATGATAGTCATATATAAATATGTGAAAGGATGCCATAAAGAAGAGGGAGCAGGCTTGTTTTCTGCTGCCCTGGAGATTAGGACTCGGAGCAATGGGTTCAAATTACAAGAAAGGCAATTCCGCCTGATCATTAGGAAGAACTTTCTGACTGTAAGGGCTGTTCAACAATGGAACTCTATGCCTTGTGGAGGCTCCTTCTTTGATGGCTATTAAAAAGAGGCTGCATAGCCATCTGTTGGGGCTGCTTTCATTATTTTTTCCTGCACGGCAGGGGGTTGGACTAGATAGCTCATGCTGTCTCTTCCAACTCTATGATTCTATATATCATAGCAGGGGGCATTTTACACTCCTGCCATAGGATTCCAGTAGCAGAGAAAGTATTCTAGAGGTATGCCCCAATCGTAAACTTTTATAAATACAGTAGAGTCTCACTTATCCAACATAAACGGGCCAGCAGAATGTTGGATGAGCGAATATGTTGGATAATAAGGAGGGATTAAGGAAAAGCCTATTAAACATCAAATTAGGTTATGATTTTACAAATTAAGCACCAAAACATCATGTTTTACAAGAAATTTGACAGAAAAAGTAGTTCAATACGCAGTAATGCTATGTAGTAATTACTGTATTTACAAATTTAGCACCAAAATATCATGAAAACATTGACTACAAAAATGCGTTGGATAATCCAGAACGTTAGATAAGCGAGTGTTGGATAAGTGAGACTCTACTGTATACAATTCTTAACTTTGTCTTGCCAGCAGGGGTCAAAGGTTTAAGATTCAGATTAGCCTTAAAGTAAACTTGAAAAGCTTTTCCTCTCCCAGATTTATTCGTCACAATATGGATTTATAGCTTACTCTATATAGAATACTTAGTCAAATGTGCAGGAGCTATGTGACCAATATTTAAAAAAATAAGATATCTAAGGAGACAGACCTAATTATGGCCATTGCAACCATCACCTTTGACAACCTTCTGACAGCACCATCTATACTCCTTGAAATTACAAGAGGCCTTTTCATGTATCTGCCACTTTATCCCTTGTATTTCAAAATTGTCATAGTCAATTCTAAAATTACTTTCTCTGATGCTGCCAAATTTCAGTCCAATCCATTGTGCTATTTCTGAAGATAGGCTATAGAAGCTCTCCTCTTCCCATTTCTGGTTAAAATCATGCATCCTTCATGCAACAGAACCTTAAGGCCGGGTTAAAAGTGGTAATTTCTCCAAAGTGCTTATACATTGGGGTAGGAATTATGAATCTCTTAAAGGGATAGAATTTAAAAATGTGGCCAAAACATTTTTCTTGCATTTTGCTAAACCCTGATAAAGAGACTTCTGATGAGAATCTTTGAAGTTCAAAATTGATTTTGCTCAAAATCCGCATTTCAGTTTGTTTGTAGTGTGGGTTTTTTTTTGGGGGGGGGGGGGGGGGGGTTGGACGGGGACAACAGTTTCTGCACAGTAACCAATATTTCACCACAGAAAATGCCGCTATCTACACAAAATAAACCGGATGCATTTTTTGTTGCCAATTTTGTATGCCGCCCTGAGTCCCTTTGGGTGAGAAGGGCGGGATATAAATGTTGGAAATAAATAAATAAATAAATTTTGCACAGGATAAATCCCCATCTAAAATATTTTTGGTACATAAAATGCTGGGTTTTGTACACAGCAAAATCTATGAATTTTTAGTACAGTTTCCAAAGACTTTTTTATATTGGAAAATCTGATAAAATGAAATGTTGCTTCATTTCAGATTTAATTTAGTAAAGAATTACATATTTAATTTTATGTAAACAAATATTAATAGAAGAGATTTCAGTGGAGTGAATGAGTACAAAGACATAGTAGTAAACACATGCTATTCCTTTCTTCTGTGTGTGTAATTCTGGCTTCAAGATATTTTACTTGATTTCATGGGTGGATATGGAGCGATGAGGCGCCAAAATGTATTAAGAATCATCTCAAGGGGCGATAATTCCACATGTCTAGGCCCATTGTAGTTTCAGAGGCCAGTTCGAATATTTATCTTCTTCCAGTTTAGTATACAGGCCAGTTGAAATTGAAGCTAAATACAGGATTGGAATTTCATGCCCTCCAGTTGTTATTGAACTGCTATAAACTCTGATCACCAGTTTCTATTGAAATGCAATAAACTGTGAACACTATAAATGTGCTGATGAAAATCGTAGTCCAGCAACATTAGGAGAGATACATCTTCCCCACCTTTGTCCTAAATGTCTACATATAGTACAACTATGATCCTTTATTCTCTTCTCTTCTTATACATAATTCAAACTATTTGGGCCTTGTCCTTACCATTCATTATTTCATGAGCCCCTGAAAGAATAAAACCTGGTATTGACCTGGTTTTAAGGTTTAAGTGAAAAGAACAGGAAGAATGAAAATAACAAGAGCAATAAAATATTTTTATTGAGAGCAATGTGTAAGGTTTTCTGTGCTGCATTTCAACTGCATACAGGATTTATAGGAAAGTAGGAATGTCTTGAAACATGGCCCTTGCTATTTACTTTGCAGTTTCAGATTGGCCGCTATAACCCAGGCAGCAATCTCAGAAATCATACATTTTGAACACTTGTATAATTCTTATATCCTTGACTCAGAAAAATCACACCACTGTGTCTTTCGCTTGTAGGAAAGCAGTCTTGTTTCAGATATACAAGCCTGTAGGGATGGGAAACAATTTCATTTGGTCCACATCTTTTAAGGAACCAACCTATTTTCTACTTTTCAGACTAGCTGCAGAGCAGAATATAGTTATGTTGATTAAAATACCTGACTTTTGGAATATAATTCTCCGCTTCTATATTGCAAACAAAAAAAAAAGATATTTTATCAAATATGTGCACATTAGGGATGCTAACATATACATATGCATGTATTACTAAAGTTGTACACTTAATTCATAGATCAGGAAAAAATCTGCAAATGAAAATGTTTGTTAGTTTATATGTACTTTTAAAAAAGTGGTGGAATTGACATATGACTGGTAAATACAAAATGGGCATGGGCTAAAAACACACTGATCCACCCATCCCTAGTTATACAGATTCACTCATCCATAGTCCATAATGTTGAATTTTGCTTCCATTCTTCAAGTGTTCAATATCACTCATTTTTATTGCTGCCTTCCACTTTGCCATTGTTGTTGGTATTTCACTACAGTTCTAGGAAACTCATTCCTATCATCAGGGACTCATTAAGAGTGAGCAATTTGGTGCTCAATGAGTTGTTAACCCCAAGTAAATATATTAAAATAATAGAGTGATAAATTCAAATCCAATTGCACTGGGCTTGTTCTTGGCTCAATAATGTCCTCTGTAGCAAGAGGAAATACTACTTAAAAAGCAGTTTTAGATCAAATGTATTCCCGATTACTCACACTTAGGTTTTAATGTCCCATTCATTTTTCCCCTATCTGATCCAATGTATTTGACTTCTGTGTGCTTATACGCGCAGTTTCTGTGAGTGACTGATTTAAGAGATGAGGAGCCCAGGCTAAGATGATAATATATGGCTCTTAATTGCAGCTGAATGCTATTGGAAAGGAAGAAAGAAAAACATTACACACCAAAGCATATCAGAAATAGCCCACAGGGGTCCTTAGCTCAGGGTTTATCGAGAAGGTGGAGGGGGGTGGGTGGGCATATTCTACAGAAAGAAGAAAAAGTAGCTACATTGTTTGAGGAATAGATGGGGAGAAGGTTTGGTTACTCAAAACAGAGTGCAGAGCACAAAAAAATGAGATGCATGAGGAATTGTATTGCAGTCGGAGGTTCAAAAGGTTTGCCTTTCCCCAGATTCCCCCTGGGCTAGATGCAATCCACTCTCCTGGATCTTCATGTTGCTGGACAGATGCCAATGTTTCAAAATATACACATTTGAAAAGTGTATAGAGAACAATGAGCTTGTTTCAAATGTGAAGACACGGTGCTGTCATTCAAAATAATTAACACAAAATTCTGTTGACATTTTCTGTTTCCTTGCCAGAGATCTCAGGAGCTAGTAATGTTGTTGCTCTGTGTTTGGCTAGTGTTTCCTCCAGTTACTTGGCAGCAGCCACACTGCTCAACACATGAGCAGCCACAGGTTTTCAGTATGACTCTGAAGAATCCAGTCCTCCCCTCTCCTTTGAACCTCTGATTTCTCTATCTTCCTTTTCTCCTTTGGTCTCTTCCTCTCTTTCCCCTTCACTACTCCTGGCTCTCTTTTTATCTTCCCCAGGTTTCACACCTTCTAACAATTTCATCTGATTCTGGGAACTCATGGAAAATGGCAAAATAATACCATTATGCACAAAGCATTGCTAAGAAATGCTTTTGATATGGGGGAATATCTTCAACTAACATGCACATTTTCAACCATACAGATAGTTGAGTACATTTTGTTTAAAAGAAGAACAAGAAGATGGGTAACATTCTATTTAAAAATGAACTAGGTAGAAATCACATGTGGAAAAATGAAAAGAAGGATATTCATTGATATAGACTTTATATATTTGCCCATCTTTGCTAGAAACTCTCCACACAAGCTGCCTAGTACAGTGTTCCCTCACTACTTCGCGGTTCGCTTTTCGCGGAGTCACTATTTTGTGGTTTTTAAATAAATACTAAAGTAATATTATAAATCATAAAATAATATTATAAATCCCTCTTTCTACTTCCTTCCTAAGGAGAAGTCGAAGGAAGGAAGGAAGGAAGGAAGGAAGGAAGGAAGGAAGGAAGGAAGGAAGGAAGGAAGGAAGGAAGGAAGAAGCCGAAGGGAGAGAAAAGGAGGCTGATGTAGCTTCATTTTCGCCTCACAAGGTAGCGGCAGCAATGGGAGCATCCCTATATAGTGTCCAAATATAGCATCCCTACTTCGTGGATTTTCACTTATTGCAGGTGGTCCTGGAACGTAACCCCCGTGATAAGTGAGGGAACACTGTATACCCAAGTGTCAACAATTGGCTCAAGTATGTAACATACCATCCACTGAATCCATTGGAGAAAATCAGTTTGCACCAACTTATTTGTTTGTGACACAATTTACCATGATTCATCATTATTCAAATTCAAATTAAGATCCAGTCATATAAGAATTATACACTCAAAGTTCTCTCCCTGGGTGGATGAGTTGGTCTTCTGCAGTGATTTTTCTAAAGCTTCACGTTAGTTTCATCCCGAATAGGAAAAACAATGCAAATCTGGATAAAGTCTTTTAAAAATGAACCGAAAACAACCCATCTGGAATATCTAGCAGTAAAAAAGAAGTCTGTCATACTGTGTAACAATATGCTGCTGTTTTTCCTTCTTCTACAAGTTTACGACTATTATCTTAGTCAGCAGGCATTTTGCCTGCAGAAGGAGTTACAGAATATTTGCTACTGAACTTAGCCTTAGAGTTTCTGCATGTGAGCATTATGTAAAAAGCTAAGCATCTTAGGATTTACTTGTTTTGAAACTGGATCGTGGAAGATAAGCAGAGGAGTAACTGCATTTCAGCTGTTCCACTTTCTAGATGCATTTATTTGTCAGGCTTTGAAATTTACACAGCACTTCTGTGGCAGGCTTTGGCATTTGGGAAGTTTAATTTATGTGTTTCTTTATTTAAATGCCCTAGCATGCACATTTATCAGGTTTATGCATCCTAATCTTTAAGGAGTGAAAGAAACAGACACAGCACAGATGCTGACAACCCAGTATAGAGGTCTTTGGTGAAGATTTGCAATGGCTTTTGTCCAACAGTTTACTCAACCGATGCTGGATGTGAAAGAGACAATTATCTTGCTTATTCTAAACACTGAAGGAGAAAGATCCAGCAGGAGAGGCAAAGGCACTTAAAGACTACTACCACATCCAATCTTGTTAAGAAATCACAGCTAAAGCTTGAAGTAAGGGCCATTCAGCTCAGTTTTGACATTTTTGGCATGTAATAACCATGAATTTTTTAAATAACTATTCAATTGTGTCTGTATGTGCCCACTGATTTATGATGACCCCATGAATTTAATATGTTTTTTTAAAGCAAGAAATATGCAGAGGTGGTTTTGCCAATTCCTTCCTGTGAAATATAGCCTACAGCACTTGGCATTTACTGGCAGTCTTCCATTCAAGTACTAACCAGGGCTGACTCTGCTTATTTGATAAGATCTGAAATTCAATGACCCAATTATTGCATGGTTAGTTAAGAAGTCTGTACCTTCGAAGTATGTGCCTGGCACACTTAGGTCATCTTGGGAGATTCTATGCCAGCCTGTCAGAACCTAGCTGGTGACTGTTACCCAGAAGCTGCCCCAGGACCATGGAATGATCTGCCAGAAGAGCTTTGACAGCTAAATCAGCTGTCAGAATTTAAGGCACAATTGAAGACCCAGCTCTTCTGGCAGGCTTGACTAGGAATCCAGGAGAAAAAGCGATGTGTACTGGTAACATCCAATAGAAGGGATGTATGAAAGAGACAAATTCTCAGGGTTGAAAAAGATGGTTTTCTTTTTTCTATTAGACCAAACTGTTTTGGCATATAATACTAATGGCCTTCTTTAGGGAAACGTAACTTTGAAACCGCCTGCAGAGGTTCTAAAAAGAAGTGTTTTCTGAGCATTTACTGCAAATTGTACTGGTCCTAGTGGAGCTTAAATGTTATCGTCCTTTGTCTCACTCTTCACATGGTCAAAAAAAGGTCAGTGACTTCTGCCTGCATTGAGATTCCTCCAGACCAAGTAAATTACAGCAGACATAACATCTGATACAAAATGTAGGTCTCTGAATCAAACACCATTGCCACCTTTTTTTCTTTCTCCTGTATACATTTTAAACATCATTTGCCTGATGAAGAAGCAAGTGGAGCTTTGCTCCAACTCTGTCTGCCTTTGTGAAACAGCTATTTCAGTGTGCATTTGATCAATTCACCAACATGATAGACCTTTTCATCGAGACATTACGTCTTAGCACTTTAATCCCTTCCTACCTTACCTTATTCCATATTATCCCAGTTGACTCTCTGACACTTGTTTATGCACTTTATTAAAGCTTTGGATATTGTGTTTTATATGCCCGACCCCTTTTATCTCCAGTGGCTGATGCTGTATCATTACTCATTTGTTCCGATTTTATGTGTTTTATTGTATTTTTAAAATGTTTAAATTTTTTATTTTATTTTATTTATGTTATTACTGTTTTTGTTTTGATATTCGTTGTAATTGCTTTATTCTGTTTTGCTTTGGGCATTGCCCAATGTTAGCTGCCTCGAGTCCCTTCGGGGAGATAGTGGCGGAATAGAAAACTAAAGTATTATTATTATTATTATTATTATTATTATTATTATTATTATTAATGTGTTTTGTGAATCTTGGTTGGCCAAAAAAGTATCACTCCTTAGTATATTTTTTCTTTTGCTCTATGGCCAACATAGGTTGTTCTTTGCTCCTGTTTTGTTTTATTTGCCTTTTGCATTTTAATTTGTTTTCCTGCTAATATCCAGAACAAACTGAAATGTCAGAAACAACTGCAATTGTAGCTCAAGATAGAAAGTCTGATAGAAGAAGTAAGAGGAAAGAATACTGAGCTATAATTTCTCCACTGCCATGTTCTGAAAACACTCTCATACCTGTTTCAGCCTTGAAATGAACCATGTGCCCAAAAGGTTGGTCAAGATCATGCCAGATCTTTGTGTTTTTTCTTCAGAAATGAGAATCACCCCTCCCCCCCCCCACAAAACCTACAGCTTACAACAAGAACCGGAATAAATAGGAGTATAAATAAGAAGGTAATTAAGTCTAAAAATCCTTAACATATTTACTTTGATGTAAGTCTTGCTGAAATCTTCTGAGTAAATAGATTTAGGTTCCCAACACATGTGAAATATCAAGGTGTTTCTTTCTGGGAAGATTTAGTATGCATGGCAGATCTAATTCTCCTAACTCTTTCTTTCCTCCACTCCATATAGCCTCCCTCCTGTAACTTTCCATTCTCAAATCATGGAAACAGTAAAAGACATATTTCAGCCAGCTCTTAAAAGCCAAAGCTGGACAAAAAAAAATGGCCAAAGAAAAGGAACATTGGAGATCATGGAGCATCTTTACAATTGTCAGAGATTTTCCAGCATTTATTTATACAGATCCAGGTTAGTCTTATGTTTCATTTTCAGAAGATTATAATATTCCACCGCCTCCATGCTTCGCCCTTCACCAGGTTAACTGGATGCAAATTGTTTTTGTATTTTGAATTCAGTTTGCATCAGCTGAAGTAAATCAAGGATGATGGGAAAAGCTGGCATTTAAAAGCAACCAAAAAGTGGGAAGAGAGAGGATTAATGGGGGGGGGGGGTGACTCAGCCAACTCATATTGTTGGAGGATGTGATGTTGAATTCCAAGATTGATTTTTAATCCCTCTTTCTGCATATAAGGGAGAGGAAACTCAGCATTCCGTTTCCAATGATGCATCACTACAAGCAGAGCTGGCCCTAGGTATTTTTCAAGTGTAGGCGAACAGAATTTTGGCACCCCCCCAAAAAAAAAAACCAATCACTAAAAAATAAAAGCATTGGATAAGCGAAAATGTTTGATAATAAGGAGGGATTAAGGAAAAGTCTATTAAACATCAAATTACATTAAGATTTTACAAATTAAGCACTAAAACATCATGTTTTACAACAAATCAACAGAAAAAGCAGTTCAATACCTTCTGGAGGCAGGCCGCAGGAGACAGGAGTTGCCTCGATGGCGCCCCCAACAAGATGGCGCCACAGGCAACTGCCTAGTTGGCCTGGTGGTTGAACCGCCTCTGACTACAAACATGCTAGTGAATGTAATTAAATGAAGATTGTCCAGCATATTTTCTTATGTTGAAGATATCAGGTGAAACAGCAGTTTTCTGTGATACCAATTTTGTAACACTGTGCAGTTGTCAAAAAGCATAGGCAAAGTACTGTTAAAAATATTTGAAATAATTAATCGTGGGATCCAAATTACCCTGCCAGTAATTTGGGGTGTTATATCAGAGCAAGCAAAGATTACAAAAAGAGGAAATTAAAAAGATGGAATTATAAAGAACTTGATTAATTACTGCTAGAATTACATTAATTAAAAATGGACAAAGCCAGTAATAGCTATCAAGAGGGGAATGGATTAGGATAGTCTGATGTATTATAGCAATGAATGATTTTACATATAGCAGCAATCTTTTAGCTACTTATTTGTTAATAAGCATGGTTGTACTTAGTGGAATACCTTCTGCATAGACATGTATAGGATTCTGTTGATAGATATTTACAGTACAACCTCCTCCCACACATACCTGTTGTTAATTTATGACTTCAGTGGCCCTTACTACCTGCTACGTTCATATAGATTTGCATCCTTAACTAAGAACCATGTATTGAAAGCCAATGTAGAGGTTGGCCATTTCAGATAACCATGTAGACTAATTGGACTTCTATCTTCCCTACTGTGTGCCGTATGCAGTAGCAGCTCTCTCAAGATATCAGGTGCTTGATAAGTGAGTTTCTCCTGTTTAACAGCTGCTGGGATCTGCAAAACTTTTTCCCATTTCTCTTTCCTTCTTAGGCTCTTCTCTGTGGCTTCCCTCCTCCTCCTTCATCACAACCACCACCACCACCTTCAAACCCAGACAATCTCAATCTTTTGTTCATTGATAACTTCTCCACCTTCAATTCCTTTTCTAGTCTGCATTTTGGTTTCTCCTTCACATATGTCACATTTCTCTAGGATCATAACAATTTAGCCAATAGAAGCCAGAGAATGATGTCTCTGCATTTACACATCTCACCACACAATTTCCATGAACAAGTCCCTTTCAGTTTAACTCTTTCTATGGACCTTATCACATTGAGGTCCAGAAAGCCGGGGGATAACAGGGGAAACCATGGAGCAGCATACCACTTCATGCCCTTACCATTGTTGTTGTGGGATTTCTTCCCATGACATTTCCCGCTGTCCCCAGCTGAATCCTTCCCGGCATTTCTAGGAGGAGTCAAGTGTACACCAGATTCCTCTGGATCTCGCTTCTCAGTGCTGCTGGCACGGAGCCCAATGTAGCCCTGCCAAAAGTAGCCCTGCATCATTTGCCAGTAGCATGCTAGCAGTGCAGAGAAGCAGATAATATATGTATTGTAACTGTAGTGGAGCCTCCGATGGCTCAGTGTGTTAAAGCGCTGAGCTATTGAACTTGCAGACCGAAAGGTCACAGGTTCAAACCCGGGGAGCGGAGTGAGTGCCCGCTGTTAGCTCCAGCTTCTGCCAACCTAGCAGTTCGAAAACATGCAAATGTGAGTAGATCAATAGGTACCACTCCGGCGGGAAGGTAACGGCGTTCCATGCAGTTACGCCGGCCACATGACCTTGGAGATGTCTATGGACAAAGCCGGCTCTTTGGCTTAGAAATGGAGATGAGCACCAACCCCCAGAGTCAGACACAATTGGACTTAACGTCAGGGGAAACCTTTACCTTTACCTTAGTATGTGTAGTGTCAAGTAACTACTATCAAAACTACTATCCAGTTGTTTTGAATTACAGCTCCCATTGGCCCAGCTAACATGACTAATGATCTAGGACAGCTGAGGTCCAAACCATGTTGTCAGTACAAAAATGGTGTTGGTTGGGGTATAAGATTATACTCAAACAGCAAGATCCTATGTTTACTTGGTAAAGTGAGTCCTGAAGAGTTCAGAAATTTAGTTCTAGTTAACTATGCATGTGTGGCCAACATATAGAATCACAGGATCATAGAATCATAGAGTTGGAAGAGACCTCATCGGCCATCCAGTCCAACCCCCTGCAAGAAGCAAGAAAATCTCATTCAAAGCACCCCCGACAGATGGCCATCCAGCCTCTGCTTAAAAGCCTCCAAAGAAGGAGCCTCCACCAGACTCCGGGGGAGAGAGTTCCAGTGCCGAACAGCCCTGACAATGAGGAAGTTCTTCCTGATGTTCAGGTGGAATCTCCTTTCCTGTAGTTTGAAGCCATTGTTCCGTGTCCTAGTCTTCAGGGCAGCACAGAACCAGCCTGCTCCCTCCTCCCTATGACTTCCCTTCACGTATTTGTACATGGCTATCATGTCTCCTCTCAGCCTTCTCTTCTGCAGGCTAAACATGGCCATTTCTTTCAGCCGCTCCTCATAGGGCTTGTTCTCCAGACCCTTAATCATTTTAGTCACCATCCTCTGGACACTTTCTAGCTTGTCAACATCTCCCTTTAACTGCGGTGCCCAGAATTGGACACAGTATTCCAGGTGTGGTTTTACCAAGGCAGAATAGAGAGGTAGCATGACTTCCCTGGATCTAGATGCTATACCCCTATTTATGCAGGCAAAAATCCCACTGGCTTTTTTCACCACCGCATCACATTGTAGGCTCATGCTTAACTTGTTGTCCATGAGGACTCCAAGGTCTTTTTGACACATACTGCTGTCGAGCCAGGCGTCCCCCATTCTATATCTTTACATTTCATTTTTTCTGAAGTATATCTGATAATATACTTCAGTGAATATTTAATTTGCATTCTTCTATCCCCAAATGAAGTTTATTTGCATTACTCTGCTCTCTTTTCAGTCTCTAATACCTTGTTGCATAGTATGTATGAAATTATAAAAGACACATGGCTTGAACTGCAAAGCAAACCTGCCAGATGTTATAGGCACAACACACCATTCCCTAGGGCTGCATAACTCACTTTTTGGCTAGTGATATTTATGCAGGGTAAAGGATGCAACAAATTAAAAACCAGAAATTTGCAAAACTCTGCTGGAATAAATCAATTTTATATTTCACAAAGTCATGGGCATTAATTGAAGATAACTAAAATAACTGTTTATTCTAGAGAAATGGCTTAAAAATACTGCCATATTTCTAATAGCAGCAGTTCCAATAATGCAAAGATACTGTGGGACTTCCGAATCCAGACTGACAAAGTTCTGGAACATAACACACCAGACATCACAGTTGTGGAAAAGAAAAAGGTTTGGATCATTGATGTCTCCATCCCAGGTGACAGTTGCATTGACAAAAAACAATAGGAAAAACTCAGCCACTATCAGGACCTCAAGACTGAACTTCAAAGTCTCTGGCAGAAACCAGTGCAGGTGGTCCCGGTGGTGATCGGCACATTGGGTGCCGTGCCAAAAGATCTCAGCCGGCATTTGGAAACAATAGACATTGACAAAATCATGATCTGCCAACTGCAAAAGGCCAACCTACTGGGATCTGAACGCATCATCCGAAAATACATCACACAGTCCTAGACATTTGGGAAGTGTTCGACTTGTGATTTTGCGATACGAAATCCAGCATATCTATCTTGTTTGCTGTGTAATAATAATAATAATAATAATAATAATAATAATAATAATAAAAATATACCAGCATAATGCCAACAGAGATATATGGTAATGTACATTGAAGGAATTTATTACTTTCAGAAGAGAAATACAGATGGAAAATTAAAAGAAAGAAGCAACCACAAACACAAATGAACAAAACTGTTCTGTGAAAATATAAACAATACAATATAGTTTCTCCCAGAGTCCAAGAAATTTGAATTACAAAATTTCTCATTCTCAGTGAGTGCCTCAGCTTGATGGAAGTGTGTGTTGTTATCCTGACAATCTCATGAGATTTCTTTCCTCATGTGAGAGAGTGAGACACAAAATGTTTTTTCTCCCTCAAGGTTTCCCCACTTCGTACAAAATGTCTCTTTTCTGTTAGTGAAGCAAACACACATAAACACAGAAGTGAACTGGCTGATTGATCAAAATCTTGCAAATAATCTGTTCTGTGCTTTTTGAAAATCGATGCATTAAGGTAGCAATTATCATTGCTAACATAAAATTGTTCGTACAATTTAGAAGAGAAAACCCTCGCAATCTTGCATAAAAGTGAGCACAGAAATTGTTTATTATAGGTGAAGGCAAAAAGATTGAGGCTTCTCACTTCTTCAAGTAGACCAAAGGCCTATCCATCCTTTTAGAAAACGGAGATGTCGGAGAAAGACTGAGGATCAATCACATATAGCGCTATTTTTTTCTAAGAACTGCTTTGTCATGCAATGCATTATTTCAGCCATTATTTCCAGTTTCACCCATTTTTTCTCAGAAAGAGTGTGGGCTGTTGGAGGGTGCAAGATGGCCCCATGCATGGATAGTGGGTATCTGTGATAGTTGTGGTGCATGATGTAGTTCCCATATCTTCTGTTTATATCAATAGCTATTTCACACCCATGATGTCTTCCATCTTCAGAGATACTATTCTTATGAACAAAAAAAGAAGACAATTACTTTCATGCTCTGCTTATGAGCTTAGAGAAATTTCCAGCTAGCTACTGAAAATTAGCTCATAGAAAAGGCACATTTCCTCTCTGATATCCAGCAAAAAGAAAAAAGAAAAAAAAAGAAAAGAAAAAAGAAAAATAGAAAAAAAAGACCAAGATCTTCTGCTCAATTCACACAATAGCACCATCCCAATGGTACCAGTATGGATTACTTCAGTCTCTCACTGGCTGCTAACTAGAAGCAGATACTCAAATGGCAATAACCACCAGGGTGGCCCCAATAACTCTTCTTCTAATCCAACCTCTGAATAAAAAAGCTAATGTAAGGAAAGCAAGAAATTCGGACTTTTGTACTCTCTGATCCCATTCATGATCCCTCCCCAAGTCATTCACCCTAGGGACTCTGAAACATCCTACTTCTCAGGAAGGTCATGCTGATGCAGCTGTTGAGTGTCACTGGGGATTTGTGGATGTGTCTATTTCGCATAGACCTGTACACACAGAAGGGGAAAATCTGTCAAGAAAGATTAAACAAAATAAGGTTTCTGTCCCTGACCCACCCCACTGACACTCAGCAACCACCTCTAATAACCCAAAGAATATCATCTTCCTTAAGGCTAAAAAGAAAGACAGAACAAAAGACAAAACCCGATTCCGAAACTAAGCTAGCTTCTCACTAAATTCCTTTGTAAGAAACAACCTCAGAGATGATCCTGTCCAATAAATCAAGAGACAAAGGGGTGTTAATTTACATAATTCCCTCCATTCTTAATGCCTCTTTTCCAAATAGGGATAGAGACATGGTGAAGTAATTAAGGTTTATCAACAACTATGCAGCTGCAACTTACCCTACAGCTTGGAAAGAGACATTGAACAGTCCCAGTGTCAGAGCTGGAGGGACTGTTGATCTCAAGCCCAGGCTCCTTTGGAATACTTTTAAGGGTACTTATGATAGTCCTCCAAGGAAAGCACCCACAGGCAAACAAAAAGGCTGGCTGCTGAATTTACCTAAAGCTAAATTTCAAGGTGATTTTGGAAGTTCCTGCGTGAGCAAAACATCTAAGGGATTTGGAAGAAGAGGAAAGCATATTTTTAAAAGAGAAAAAGGGGAGTTTCAATGAGACTAAAATGTCTTTGTTGTCTTTCCTTTTTGAATGCAAAATTCTAAATAAATTACATAAGCTGCTCAGAGGGATGCAGCAAGATAGAAGTAGAATACATAGATTTATTCCTTATGTTTATGGGAGGTCTGGATATCCCAAAATAGAACAGGGTCTTAGCTGTGTGATAGAGTGCATGCTTCGTATACAAATAGACATATGCACATCTATAAAATCTCTGGTATTTTATTAATGGAATATATTTCTTTCTTTCTTTGCTCCTACACTTGTTTGAGCACATTTTTTTTTCCAAATCTAAGCTTTGCTTGGAAACCTGGACTGAAGTGTGTTTAATCAGCATTTTAATTAAGACACACACATTCCTCTAGTTACTGAGTGGGAGGCAGCTAGACGGACAGAGTTGTCCCAGAAGCTGGTGAGAGCCCCTCCTATTATCTTCAACTGCAAGTGCTTCTCCTCTTGTCCAACCCAGAAGCACAGGACATTTTTAAAATCAACAACAAAACACTTGAGTATTAAAAGGTTTATTTTCACCATTTTCCTAAAACCTCATGAATGATGGAAGACGGCATAGATTAGGGTCTTCAGATTTACTGATGTCATGGTCCACAAGACTGTAAATAAAAAGTATATGAATCTTTTAGTTTGCTGTTATCACGAGGAGACAAACAAAAGAACTATCTTGAATTGAAAGAGAAGAAAGTGGTACTAATAGAGAAATGGTGGAAAGATTGGAAGGGAGAACATCTCAAGGTTTCTTTAAAAAGCAGAAGAAAGAGCCCCAATTCATCCAAACTGCCACTGCTCTGGCCTCACAAGGGGCAATGAAGCAGCAGTGTCTACTGGACTTAATCTCCTTCCTTACTTCCATTGCTTTTTCTTCTGTGTCACATCTTATGCAGATTGTAAATTGACGGGCAAATTAATTATTTGTAAATTGCTCTGCCTTTGTGGGTGAAGAGTAGGGTATTGATACCCTCAATAAATAAATACATCCAAAGCACACTTTTTCCAGGTGCAGTTTCAAGCAATTCATCTGTACTAGGGTACTAGAGTGCAACTTTTGCATGCTTTGCAGATGTCATATACATGTGAATTGAGATCAAGAGCACTGAACTCAGATTCCACACACATCCCTAATGGACTAGTCCCAAGTAACATCACTTAATAGGAACTCATCTCAAAAAAGTCCTGCTTGGAATAACAGAGGGCTAGACTGTAGAAATTAGCCTCATTCACATGTTCAGAAACTGCAAAAAGCCACTCACCCCCAAGTAAGCTGCTATTAGAGAGGAATACAAGTAGTCCCCAAATTATGAACAAGATTGGTTCTGTAGATTTGCTCTTTGGATAGCATAGGGGTTAAAATCCCAATGGTATTTGTTTCGCTGTCTATGTCTCTGTTCAGAAGCTTTCACCTCACTTTCTGTCCCTGTGATAATTACATTTTGAAAAATTTGGCTTGTGTGGAAACAAGAATTTCTGATAAAGCTTCAGTTGAGAGACCTTTTTCCCTATAATAACTTGCAGGAGTAAATTTCCCATTTGAGGGGTAGATTTTTCTCACTTCCTATCGTCTCAGCCCCATTCTTAACTATGGGTCATTTGTAAGTCAGATGTTTGTGACTCAAGGATTTCCTGTATATGAGAAAAATACACTGTCAAAGGCTCAAGAAAATGCATCCCCATATAACAGAAGTTTGACTGAGAAAATACATGATGCTTTTTTAAATGATCTCTAAGGAGATGTTCAAACAGAATACAGAGACCATGATGCACATAAGTATGACTGGCTCAAATGGGGCTGAGTGGTATCAACAGATCCAACTGGTACAGACTGAGACAAAATAGATCATGCATCATTTAACACTTGTTGTAGAACTTATACATCATAGCTGTGAACAGAGGAGTGAAGTTGTTTCCATTTCAGACACTACTCTTGCCACAAACTGAATCTAAACCCTCTCCCACTTGTAGCTTGGGCATACCAAAGCTAATTCATTCTACAGATTTATAAGAAAGGTAGCAGTAAGATAGTGTAATACACTTTGAAATAATGATGCTTGAGAAATTTAGTCTTTTCATCTTTCATTCTATACAATCTGCAATAATCCATATCTTCCATATCAATGGGCAGGATCTGAAGAAATGCTGGCAAATTATTCATTCTCAGGGAGACAGTCTATACATTTTCACTTAGGTACTACAAGATTTCTCATGTCCACTGGGAGATTGAGACAATGGGTGTTTTTTAAATATACATGAAGAAAATTGAGGGTTGTGAAAAATTACTGCAGAAAACTTGTGCTTTTTCCTTTTGTGAAGCAAAACACATACATACATACAACTAGCGCAGAAAGATTAGTTGATTCATGAAAAAGATGCAAATCACCCATCAAATAGACTGATATCTTAAAGGCAAGGGAAAAATTGTGTTTCTGGTGCAAAAATGAATTAGGCAGATATCTGCCTCCCTATATCTGGATCCAAACTTTTTATCAACCTACTTTTTCATTTTCAAAGTATTGCAATACAAATCTCAGATCAACGTATTGGGTGATCCTTTTTGTACTACAGTGCATATTCTCCCTATCTGTAGCTTTGTTTCAGAGTGAAATAAAATTCCATGTTAGAAAACAGGAAATGGGATTGAAGGGTTTTTGAAAATTTGCAAAAGGGAAATAGATTTGTTTTGGATGTTTTGGATGTACTGAAGCATTATATAAATGCTAAAGATGCTTATTCTTGTTCTGGACACTATCTGTGCACCAAAGAAAACTTTGACAAAGGGTGGTTAGCTTGTCTGATATTAAGAAGCTACCTTACACAAGTGAGATCCATGGCTCTCCTAGCCAACTATTTTCCTTTCCTCCAGTGAGCAGCCGGACATTATTTCCTGGAGGATGAACTGGTTGGATCTTCTTGCGGTCCAAGGTACTCTCGGGATTTTCCTCCAGCACCAGAGTTCAAAAGCATCTATCTTCCTTCGCTCAGCCTTCCTTATGGTCCAGCTCTCGCATCCATAGGTTAATATGGGGATTACCATTGCTTTGACTATGCGGACCTTTGTTGCCAGTGTGATGTCTCTGCTCTTTGCTATTTTGTCAAGGTTGGCAATTGCTCTCCTCCCAAGAAGTAAACATCTTCTGATTTCCTGGCTACAGTCTGCATCTGCAGTGATCTTTGTGCCCAGAAATATAAAGTCTGTCACTGCCTCCATGTTTTCTCCTTCTATTTGCCAGTTATCAATAGGTGTAGTTGCCAAGATCTTGGTTTTCTTGACGTTTAACTGCAACTCAGCTTTTGCACTTTCTTCTTTCACTTTGGTGATAAGGCTCCTCAGCTCTTCCTCACTTTCAGCCATCAGAGTGGTATCATCTGCATACCTAAGATTGTTAATGTTTCTTCGAGCAACTTTAACTCTGGCCTTGGAATCGTCAAGTCCCGCACGTCACATGATGTGTTCTGCGTACAATTTCAATAGGGAGGGTGAAAGTATGCAGCCCTGCTGCACTCCTTTCCCAATCTTGGACCACTCTGTTGTTCCGTGATCTGTTCTTACTGTGGCTGTTTGGTCTTTATATAGATTTCTCAAGAGACAGACAAGGTGTCTTGGTATCCCCATACCACCAAGAACATGCCACAGTTTATTATGATCCACACAGTTGAAGGCTTTAGAATAGTAAATAAAGCAGAAGTAGATGTTTTTCTGAATTTCCCTGGCTTCTTCCATTATCCAGCAGATATTGGAAATTTGGTCTCTCGTTCCTCTGCCTTTTCTGAACCCAGCTTGGACATCTGGCAACTTTCACTCCATGTATTGCTGGAGTCTGCCTTGCAGGATCTTGAGCATTATCTTACTGGCATGGGAAATAAGTGCCACTGTATGGAAGTTTGAGCATTCTTTAGCATTTCCCTTTTTTGGTATGGGGATATAAATTGATTTTTTCCAATCTGATGGCCAATCTTGTGTTTTCCATATTTGCTGGAATATGGCATGCATCACCTCGACAGCATCACCTTCCAAGATTTTAAACAACTCAGCTGGGATCCCATCGTCTCCTGCTGCCTTATTATTAGCAATGCTTCTTAAGGCCCATTCAACCTCACTCCTCATGATGTCTGGTTCTAATTCACTCACCACACCATCAAAGCTATCCTCTATATTATTATCCTTCTGTATATTCTTCTGTATCTTCTGTATATTCTCGCCACCTTTTCTTGATCTCTTCAGCTTCTGTTAGGTTCCTGCCATCTTTGTTTTTGATTATGCCCATTTTTGCCTGAAATTTGCCTCAGGTGTTTCTGATTTTCTGGAAGAGGTCTCTTGTCCTTCCTATTCTATTGTCTTCTTCCGCTTCCATGCATTGCTTGTTTAAAAATAGTTCTTTGTCTCTTCTGGCTAACCTCTGGAATTGTGTGTTTAGTTGGGCATATCTCCCCTTATTGCTGTTTCCTTTCCCCTTCTTTCTTTCTTGGGCTACTTCCAGTGTCTCAGCAGACAACCATCTTGCCTTCTTGATTTTCTTTTTCTTTGGGACGTACTTTGTTACTGCCTCCTGAACAATGTTGTGGACTTCTGTCCATAGTTCTTCTGGGACTCTATTTATTAAATCTAGTCCCTGAAATCTATTCTTCACCTCCACTGCATATTCACTAGGAATATTTGTGAGATCATATCTACTTGGTCTGTGCATTTTCCCCATTCTCTTTAGTCTGATTCTAAATTTTGCAATAAGAAGTTTGTGATTTGAACTACATTCAGCTCCAGGTCTTGTTTTCACTGACTGGATAGATGTCTGCCACCTTTGGCTACAAAGGATGTAGTCAATCTGATTTCGATGTTGACCATCTGGTGAAGTCCATGTATAAAGCCGTCTTTTGTTGGAAGAGAGTATTTGTTATGCACAGTGAGTTTTCCTGGCAAAATTCTATCAGCCTACGTCCTGCTTCATTTGATTGTCCCAGACCATGCTTGTCTGTGATACTGGTTATCATTTGACTGCCCACCTTAGCATTCCAATCTCCTGTAATGAGAATAATATCTCTTATTGGTGTGTTATCTGCAGATCCTCCTAGAACTGATCGAATTCTGCTTCTTCAGCAGCTGTGGTTGGGTCGTATATTTGGATCACTGTGATGTTAAACGGCTTGCCTTAAACTCGAATTGAGATCATTCTATCATTTTTTGGGTTGTATCCAATCACTGCTTTCACAACTTTATTGTTAACTATGAAGGCTACTCCATTTCTTCGGTGTTCCTCTTGTCTGCAGTAGTAGATCTGGTGGTCATCTTTTGTGAAGTGGCCCATTCTAGTCCATTTCAGTTCACTGACTCCCAGAATGTCTATCTTTAATCTTGACATCTCACTAATAACCACTTACAGTTTGCCCTGGCTCATAGATCTTACATTCCAGGTTCCTATAGTGTGTTGATCTTTAGAACATCGGATTTGTTGTTCACCTCCAGCACCATCAGCCGTTAGCCTTCCTTTCAGCTTTGAGCTAACTGCGTCATCACATCTGGGGCTAGTTGGATTAGTCCTCTGCTCCTCCCCAGTAGCATTTTGACCATCTTCCGACCTGGGAGTCCTATCTTCCGATGGTATAGCGACATTTCTCTGGTTGTACTGATCCATGTAGTTTTCATGGCAATAATACTGGGGTGGGTTGCCATTACCTTCCCCAGGGATCGTATTTAGTCTGACCTCTCTACCATGGCCTTCCCGTCTTGGATGGCCCTGCACAGTATAGCTCACGGCATCATCGAGGCGCTCAAGCCCCAGCATCACATCAAGGTAACGATCCTTTGCATGGGGACGACCCCATAGCAAAGTTAAAAAATGATTCTATTATTAAGCTGAGGACAAAGATGGACAGTTGGAGGAGGGGCGACATCAGGGCAACTCCCACATTTACGACTCCCACATTCAGTTTGTCTTTTAAGGTGAAGGGTGAGGCAACTTGCAGCTCATTTTCAATTACTGTTCTTTGAGATCTGTCATGGCTGAGGCAAAGCATCTAGCTATTATTCTCTTTTCTCTCTCTCTTACTGTTAATGGTTGTGTTCTCTCACACAACATCTTCCTTAATCCCTCCTTTCTTTTTTCAACTGATAAAAGAAATACAGACACTGACACTTTGCTTATATCCTTGCTGTTTGAACCACTTTACAAGAGCCTTCAGGAAATTGAAATTTTAATTAATTTTCTCCCACTCTAGATCAAATTGGTAGATAGTGCTGGAGTAAAAGAAGTTCCTTCTCATCAGTTCTATAGTGAAACAATTAAGTATTTCATCTGCTTTTCCCACTTGAAATCACCTCAGACAAAAAGAGGTAATATTTTGTCAAAATAAACTCTTACTACTAGTAACGTTTCTTCTGTTTCCTGCTTTCTCTTTCTGGCTTTCCTGGAAGACTGAATATCTGCTCCCACCCCTTCATGCTAACAAAAGTAAACAAAAACAAATCTCTGCTCAATTGTCTGATCAATTTTAAAGCAGACAGGCTGTTGTGTCTTTGCTCCTTCTTCCCACTCATATTGGAAATGCATGATTGACTGAAAATGCTTGTTCTTAAGCCATTGTGAATGATAAGATGCCCATCCCTCTTCCTGGCTTCCAGATAATAGATACTGGGGGTGGGGGGTCTGTTCTATGGATGTAATGTTCTTGTTAATGCTCTTCTCATGGGAAACAACAAGTGATAGTAGCAATTTTATTCCTGCTACAAGGAAGTCTTAAAAATGGTGCAGTGTTTGAAGACTAATTGCAGTTCAAATTGAAGACTGCCCTGAATCGCCATAACTTTCTTGTACTTCAAGCACATCAAAACAGTTGGGTCAGTTCTGATTTACAACTTCCTGCTATCGTTTACATGTCCACCCTGCTTTCCATGGGCTCAAATGGCCCAGGAACAAAAGGTGGCACTTTCCACCAGAAAGAGGGGGAAGGGTGGTGATAGAAAAGGTGGTTCCCAGTAGTGTCAAACCATGTTTAGTTCTGCTGGGCAATGTAGAATTTCTCCTGCCATGGAGGCAGTATGGTGCCTGGCTATGCAGATATCCTCCCACTACTATAATGGTTCAGATACTTCCCCATGCAAATTCCTCTGGGGCTAATCCGGAGTACATCACTATGAATCAGCCACAAGATAAGTGCCCATGTAGATGTACCCTAAAATGTCAACATTAAAATCCACTAAGCACAGGACAGAACACTGAACGTGGCTATTTTAATAGATCAGTTATGCAAAGTACACTCACACGTCTCATTCAAAAATACAGAGGAAATTAAGTGTAAATGTGAACATTGTTCAAATGTGAAATTGTTTCTGTGCAAGAAACAAATTATATGGATCATTCAAGTATTAGGACATAGTGGTGCCCAAACTTTACAGAGACCCTATACAAATCAACATCTATTTCTTTTATATGCATAGGACTATGGCTTTACTTTCTCTGGTGCAAACTTGACTTCAATCAACACATCAATATTACTGATCACAAAATTCCATCCTAATTTGGTCAGGCATATGTGAATTTTGTCTTGGCTACATTATGTACAAATGTGT
This sequence comes from Anolis carolinensis, assembly GCF_035594765.1. Taxonomy (NCBI): domain Eukaryota; kingdom Metazoa; phylum Chordata; class Lepidosauria; order Squamata; family Anolidae; genus Anolis; species Anolis carolinensis. Next base: position 333,580,663 of record NC_085841.1, on the reverse strand, counting down.
TGCTACAGCTTTAAAAAGTTCCTGTGGTAGAGCTGATATTTGTTCCAGTAAGTGAGCAGGTGAAAAGGCTCCCTATAGTCACAGCATGGCTACCTTGGGAGAGAGACTTGATGAAAGCAAAAATTAAATCAAAGATAATTGATTGAAAATATAATTGATGAGGAACTCGAAGCACTAGAGAATAAAGTCCATTCATTTCAAATACTGCTCAGATATTATAAAGCCAGTTAAAATTAGCATGTCCCAAGGCAATTCCCAGAACTATGTTGTGTGTGTGTGTGTGTGTGTGTGTGTGTGTATGCTAAATATATATATAGTCTACATCTTTTGCTTATTGTAAGCTTTCAGAATTCACACTACAAGAGAAAATATTAATTGGCGACTGATGCTTTCTGATAAATTTGTCTTTGTTCCACACAAGAAATACATCTAATATTGGATTATTATTATTTTTAAAAAAAGGGTTTACATTTTTTACTGAAAGAGTTCATAGTTTTGAAAGATAAAAAATAACACCTAAATGTCTACAAAAACTGGGAAATGCCTTCAGTGATCAAGAAATGAAACATTGGTAACATGCAGAGCTAAGGAACTAGAGCTCAGTGGCAGAATACATTATTGCATGCTGAAAATGTAAGCTTCAGTCAAAATTATCTCTACATAAGGCTGAGGAAAAACAGTTAGGAAACCTTGGGAAGCTGCTGACAGTGTGAATTTAAATAATTTCCTCTAATTTTCTTCTCCCAAATGAGAAAATGTGCTTCAGTGAACTGAGACACAACTGTCAAAGAATGGTCAACTGCTGTAAGATTTTTTCACATTGAGAGATATTTAGATTTACAAAAAAAAATGTTTGCTTTTTTCATAGGAAGTAACATTTCCTATATGTAAAATTGTTTTTGAAGCAAAGGCAAATGCTTTTGCAGAAAACCTAGTTGTATTGAACAATTACGTGCATTTTTATGGCCAATTTTTTTGAAGTATGAACAATCATAAAAAATCTTGAAAACACTTTCATAAGCTCCTCCAAAACAAGGAATATATAGCCAGTGTTCAACATTCTCTGGGGTTAGGGTCACAAGATTCCCATAAAAGTGAAAAAGCTGAAAATAAGGAACTTGATATTTTTCTACCTGAGAGAACACCTCTATAGTAATTTCTAGGTCTTCCAGCATGACTCAATGATCAACTTCTGCAGCCAGCTGAAAATAGCATCACATTGGAGGACCTGCCACCTCATCACACTGGAAAAAATTGTCCCTTTGAAGCACTTTGGGACAGGACCTGATACTCAGCAGGCCCCATCCCATTTACCCTCCAAGTGCCAAGGGAGCGTTGCAAGATGCTTCCTTGGCAACAATGGAGAGGTAAGTGGATTTTGGAGCTACCTGCATTTTTGGGCCCTTGGCCTCATGTGATAGAGGAAAGGGCAACACTCGTTGCTGCCCTTTCTCCCATCAAAAAGGGAAAAAGCAAAATACAAAAGAGTCAGTAAAGATCTAAAATGCAATTCTCAAAAGAGTTCAGTAGCAGTAATCCACACATACCAGGTTTGCACACAAAACCACGGAATCCAAAATCATAGAATTGATCCAATAGTATATCTATGAACATGAAAACAGGAACTTCTCCAAGGTAAATTCTCCAAAGATGCACAGGCATAAACAGGAACATGAAACAGGAATCTTGACAATACATGAACCAAGAACTTGGAATCATAAACAGGAGACCGAACTCCTTTAGCAATGTTGTCTCCTCTGAAAGGCCTGAAAGCAAACCACTTAATTTAAGCCCTCCAAGCCACCCATGACATCATGCCATACACATCTGGACCTCAAGGTCTTATCTTGAAGTCACTGAGAATAAATAGTTTGCCAGTTTTTCACACACTGTATTCTCAGGTCTAATCTATTCTCCCTGGAAAACTCATCTTCCCAAGGAACTGGTACTTTCTTTATCTGCTCTTGCCTGGAAATGAGCTGAAGAATCCAAAACATCAGCCTTCTCTGCCTGCAATTCCCTCCGAGCACTCATAGAGTCTTCACTTTGAAACTCATCATTCCCCTCACCCACTGGACATTCAAAAAAATCCTGATGCTTGCCAGACTACAACTGTTCTCTCTAGAAATCTTAAGGTCCTCCAAGATGACTGGAGGAAGCTAACCATAGAGTTACATCAGAATACCTACAGTACATCTAAACTGAACCAGATGAAATCAGCATAGAAGGAAGCAGTTTCACTGTGTGCATGATTACATTGCAAGTCCTAGAACCAATTAGCAGGCTGGATGGTGATTACACATACACTGCAAAGGCTGGCTTTGAACCTGGCCCAGAACCCACATGGCTTGACAGCAGTGGAAAATGTGTTTATTTTAAACTCCTCCCACCAGAATGTGGATGTGAGAAAAGCTAGAGTGCTGCAGGTGTCTACACAGTGGAATTGCTTTCTTCATGTGATGTGGTTTAAATTAGAGAGTGCTGATGCACATTAAGGGCTCTGTTGTAGAGTTTATTCCAACTTTGCTAATCCTGTTTGAAATGTCTTACAGCATGCTGTAGCACTTGTGTAACAATTGTGCTGTCAAGCTACCTTCATGATGCATTATGCTCACTAGAGATTCTTAGAGAGAACATTTTTATCAAATCTATGAATAATCAAATCCACAAAAGTCAAAACCACAAACATGAAGGAACTATTGTATTCTTTCTTGCAGGAAAAAACAAAATACCCAAAATACTGTATCCCTACCAGTCAAACATGTTGGGAGGCCCCTCTGTTCAGATAAATCTCTGGATGATTTGCAAGACTTCGGAAATGATTTTTGGCTCTTCACTGTTTAGCTGCAAAATGAGAGTTTTCCTTCGCCAATTATACCACTGAAATTAAACTGTGCATAGTAATAAGGGGCACTATGATTCCACTAACTGCCATGGCAACCCTACTATACCCCAGGCTTTGTGTTTCAGGCAACTATTGGAACTCTCTAGTTGAGAATGCTAAATGCTCCTGCTTCTGAATCCTAGAATTTCACTGGATGTTGACATAGTACAGTTAAAGAAATGAGAACTGGAATCTTGCCCTTCCTAGCTAATTCAGGTAAAAGCCAACCTCTGCAGATTATTCTGGTTTATGTGTTCTGGTTAATGTTTGACATCTAGACTGCATTTTCATGTTGCTTGGCCAACATCAGACTGTTGCTTGGACTTTTGTGTAAATAGAAAGTGACTTGGTTAGAGAAACATTGCTGAATTCAGAATTATTTCCTTTTGAGAATGTTTCCTAATATCTAGTTCCAATTGATGAATCTCGAGGTTATTGCAAACAATAAAGTTGATCAGACAAGCCTGAAATCTATCTACTGAAAATGTAAACAGTGCTGACTCATGTGGAGCAGTACGTGTACACTAGCTTTTTTCCCCCCCTTGTCTTACTAAATGTTTTGGACTTATCGCTCCATGACTTCATTAGATCAATTAATATTTAGTTATTAGCATATATATTTCCTATTAAACCCAGAGAACTTGGGAGGGCAGAGGAAATAAATCCAGTCTGACAAGTTTTTTAAAAATGTAAATTTAAAAACACTTAACGGGTTAAAATGTATTAATATATTAATAAGAACAGCAACAACATAAAATTCTCTTCTTACTCTTGTACTCTCCCAATTATTTTCTCCAAAATCCAGAAGCCAGACCCATTCCATTGTGGATGTTTTGACCAAGACATGCTTTGAAATAAGTACATAGTTCTTCGCCATTGGGAAATCCAAAATGATGTTGGGCATGGACATCATTTTTAAAAACCACCCTTCTAGTGATAAGAACTCACTGGGAGAAAAAAATCATTAGCAACACTAGTTTTCCTCAACATATTTTTCACATATTTCATCTGGGAAGCAGAAATGTTGATATTTGCTTTATGAAAAATTCTGGTGCCATTGCTATGTGAAAGACCACAGGTGCACTATTAACAATTATCTTCTAACATAAAAACACAATAATCAAAATCATAATAATTGTTCTATGTAGTCCCTGCACATAGAGAAATGTAAGAAGCTGTTAAATTCTATATCATATTATTTATCCATATTTATCTAGCCCTATACTAGTATGTACTTTGATGGATAGTGGTTCTCATCGCATGGAGGTCCTTAAGCCGTGGGACAGGAAGGGAATCCATTGGGCAGTGGGGGAAACTGGCATTAAGCACCCCACATCATCTGCATCACCCCCTGCCCCATCATACAGGAGAAACCATGGCTGCTTGGCTTCTCCCTGGTCTGTTTCCAGCTTAGGGAATGAGAACATGGGTAGCCAACCATGTTCTCAGGGCTCCAGCCTACAACACTGCCAGGATGGAGCCCCTACAGAGATACCCCTGTGGCATGTGAGGGACTCCGTCAGACTCCATCCTGGAAGCGTCATAGAGTGGGGCAAAACCCCATGTGATGAAGCCATAAGACAAATGTCTTGGGAGGCTACGTGGCTGCAGTCCACTAATGCATTTCCCAAGAAAATATTAAATATCCACCATTTCTCACATCAAGGTCATAAGGGGAAGCATGTTAGGTAACTTCTGCATATTTATAGCAATCTGGCCCTCCAAAACATCAAACCCTCTAAATGCTGCTTCTATAACTAGTCAAATTTTCCCTAAAAACAAGCACGCAATAGGCAAAGGCATAGATGCCGAGATTGTTTTAAAATATCGTGTTTTATTTGTCCTTTCAAAAAAAACCCAAAAAACTAGTATACTGTTATCTTTTCCTGAGCCTCTAGGGTAGGTGGGATATTTGGGACATAAACTCAAATCATACAGAAAGGCATCAGGAGATCTTGAATGTCAATATATTTCCTTGGGCAGGAATGCACATTTGTGAATACTTCAGGTGAACTAGCTGTTTTGTTATTGAAAATCACTTTTCATCCCTCTGTGAAGGTTTTATCAGAGATTAATGCAACCCCAGTGGGCCTGTGATATCATGGTGTGCATCCCTTCTCTTTATGCTGAAAACAGTTAGCAGATACAGTAGCCGCTAACACTGTTGTTGCTGGGACAATTTGCATGATGGGATTTGTAAGTGTCTCATTAAAACGAATGCAGCAAAATCACCTAAGAAGAACACCAAATACCTCAAGGCCAAAAGAAAGCGGGGGGGGGGGGGGGGTCTCATTGAAAATACCAGGAATTATACTTCCAGAAAGATTCCAGGATACATTTTCCTACATTTTTAATTTCACTATACATCATTTTACTTGTATCAGAGAAGAAGAAACTCATAATTTCTTCACTATCAGTAATATTCATTTCTGTCAGCACTATCAATTTCCAATGCTATTAAAACTAACCCTGATTTGGTGGTAATTCTCTGAAATACTACCTTCCTCCCACTAACAAACTGAAATGAATAGTAATGATTTCCAAGCTCTATCTCAAGGAATCCACAGATTTCATTGAAAATTATCAGGGATTCATCAATGAGAAACCTAGAAATAGCAGACAGCCTCCTTGAGTAGCATCACAGAGTTTTCCATGTAAAACACACCAAAGAGCATCGAGAGCTTGTGAGAAGTCATCAGTCTATATGTTGGGCAAAAATGTGGCTCAACAGGCTTTGTCCTATGTAAAATTTATCCTACAGTACATACCCTATAACAGTGCATTTGAACATATCTGTTGTGTGGACTCAACAGGGTTATCTTCCCCACATATCGCAGAGACTGGAGCCATGTCTGTGCTCATTGTTTGTTTCTTTGTTGGGAAACTTGCCATAGTCCAGCAGCCAGTAGCTCTTGAAGTGGCACTCCTCCATAGACCACTGCCCTAGAATATATTGCAGAGTCTTTTGCAAAGGAGGAGGATCATTTCAAAGCAATTTGTCAGCTTGTTACCAATCAAGTCAACACTTCCTGAAGTGAGAAACATTGAAAACAGCAATGTTCTAGACTTAGCTATTTGGTTCAATTTCATAGTATTCATTTTAGTGATAAAAGGTTTAAAGATTAATAAGCAAACCCACCCAACTTTTCAAAAAAGAGAATGAGGTCATTTGGTACAAAATTAATACTACTGACAGAAGAATGTTTAACTAACCCAATCATAATTATTACCTTCTCTCCATCCCCAACACTTCCCCATGCTTGTTTGGTGGGGAGAGGGCCTTTTAGATGGCTGCTCTCAGGGTTCAGAATTGTCTCTAAAAGACAGTCCTATCTTTGCTGTCATTCTCCTAGAAAGTTGACATTTTATGACATCATGATTTTGGAAACCAACCGGTATGGGCTTCTAATTCTTTAAGGTACTGTTTTAAGGTTTATATGATGCCTTTTTATGAATTTTAATTTTTCAACTTTATGAATTGTTTTTATTTATATTGAAAGTCTTATATATTTTTAATATGCATATTTTAATTTTGTTAGCCACCTTGAGTCTCATCATTGAGAGAAAGGTGGGGAAAACAACCACAACCAACAGCCACAACCACAACCACAACCATAACCACCACCACAACAACAAAATAGTTATTTGAAATCAATTTATATTATTTTTATTGAATTGTTTCATATATGAATTTATGGTTTGGGGCTGGTTATTGGAATATTAATATGATTTTGCCCAATTCTTTGATATACAGAACAATTCCACATCTACAGGAGATACGTTCCTAGACTTACCAGGCAAATGGAAAATTATGTGTAATAGTGAACCCTATTGAAATACATGACTTCAAATGGAAACATGCCATAGAATTGTACCGGAAGGCTTAGAAAATTGGAGAGAGAGAGCACCCCTCCAACATTTCTAGATATTCCAGCATGTTTCTATGGAATCATGCCATAGAATGGCTTTGAGGTCCTACAGAATGCCTAAAGAGAACATATTTTGCACGTATTGGAAGTCAAACCATATGGATATGGGGGAGGGGGGTGACACTGTATCTCCCCTTTTACCTTCTCCTTCTTTTCTGGATTGATTTGACATACTAGCGAGAGTCAGCCAAACCACGGATTAGGTTTTCATTTTCCTACCAGTCATCAACACAGCTGTAAGCATCTTAGAAGTTTTTGCTTCCTTTTTAAAAACTAGCCATTCTTGTTATGTCAAATGAGCCTGAGAACCAATATTTAATTTTAACTACAGTTGCTAGAAAAAAATATATGCCCATGTCAAGCTGTAATTCTGAAGATTCCTTAAAGTAATCATGGTTAAGATTAGGTACACATTTGGTAACGATGCGATTGATCCAATGACAGTGGAGGAGCGAATCCATTCTGTGATTTAGTATGAGTTTTAAAAGAGCTATCCCAGATGCTGAGCCAACCAAAATCAATGCTATACCAGCCACCACCAAATTCACTAAACTATGGTTAATCTAAAATCGAACTGTATGCTTCCAGTTTGTAGCTATATTAGGGAAGAGTTAAAGGCAGCAGGCAAACCTGAGATCATTATGGCTCCTCCTTATTACACTGTGTGAAGGATTATAAACGACTAAGGTTCTTTCAGGCAGGGGAAATCTTTTTATCCCACCGCTGCCACCAATTTGTGAAGGATTATGAATGACTAAGGTTCTTTCAGGCAGGGGGAATCTTTTTATCCCACCACTGCCACCAATCTGTAAAGATGCAACCACCAAAGACTCAGAGAGAAGACCTTTTACTTTCTTTTTTTCCCCTTCTTATTCACTTTAGATGGAAATGCACTTGGTTTATAATATATGTGACAGAGGCTTAGATGTTGGAGGAACAATAACAAGTTTATTCAGGCACAGAGCTTAGTGGTTACAATGTTGTTTCTCACTTAGAGGCACTTTTATTAACAGTTACAATACTAGAATGAGGTGAGTCAAACTCCCTAAAGTGTCACTTCTTTTACTTAAAGTAGTTAGAATTTCTTCCTCTGCTACTTTTAAACTGCAGTCACCCCTGTGATATACGATCACAGATTCTCTGTTCCTTACCAGGACACAGACTATATTAAATAAGTCACCAAACTTATTTTAAACCGACTGTGATGACTCATGGGCCTTGTAGTCCTGTTCCTAGTACTATTGTGGCAGACGAAGAGGAAAACATGGGATTTTCTCCGGTTCAGCAAGAGCCGGAGCCTCTTCACCTGCAGGATGTTGATGTTTGTCCACAAGAATTCAGCCAAACAGGCCTTGGGCAGAACTCCCCCCCGTTTTCCAGGAGGGAAAATTATTCTAAAGATAGGGGAGCCAGGGAGGCTAATCGCAGAACCCTGAGAATCGCTGCCAAACAAATGGCTGATTAGGTCTGCTTCCCTTGGGAAATTCTAAGGAGTCATGCATTTGGACAGAGTTGGGTTTCGCTTCTCGTTCTCTAGGGAAAGAGTTCTGTTGGCGGGAAAACGAGACCCAATATAGGTGCTTAGCGCGAGGTATTCTTTGCGGAGTCAATTGATCAGCTTGAGGAGAGAGATCGTGTGTGGACTTCGTAATCCCAGTTCCTTGCTTCCCGGATCAAGTTTCAAGCCTTGCCTTGTCTCACGTTTTTACCACGGACTATGTTTCATGCTTCAGGTTTGTCTTGCCTCCAGTCAAGGATCTAGTCGAGAATCAAGTTTATTCCAGCCTTGTTGTCAAGCTTCATTGGACTTTAAAGACTCTGTTATTTCCCCACACTATTGCTTGGCAAAGTGTGTGTTTCAGTCAAGTGGATTAAAACTTTGAACTCTAATATCTTATATTGGACAATACATTTCTGGACTATAATTGACCTTATCTGAAAGGTCTGCTTCTGAACTATATTCTTCACTTGTTTTTATTGATTTTATATATTTCTTTAATAAAGATATTAGATAGATTCTGGCCTCTGTGTAAGGTTATTGGTGCTCTGCAGCCTGGGTCCTGACACCGACTCAAAATGAACAATTGAGTCTCCTTGATCCCCTCAACCTAGGATCAATCTTCCCTGTGCCTCATCAGAGCACAGACTGAATCCTTTTTTTAAAACTCTGCACTTCTTCAACAAAAGGACAGTTGGCTCCACCTACTTCTCCATGGTAACCAGCCTCTGAGTGCTGAGATGCAATAACTGTAATACTTACCCTTTTAAAACACAAACACGCAATTAAACATAACATTGGTAAACCAAAAATTCATACTTCATTACACACTGAATTAAAGTTTGCTGTGATATCTGAACACCATCATTTGAATTGTAATGTTAAATATGTGTGCAAAGGTAAAGGATATTTAAACTATGTAGAATTTTACTCCACTGAATTTATGTCACAATGATTAACTATTCTTGCTGTTGAAAAAGAAAGTGCTTATCTCAAAAATCAATTAGTTCTGTGTTTGGTTCCTGTCCCTGAGCTCGACTACAATTCCTTCAACTAGGAGCAATTAAATAGCCTTGAGACTTTGGCACCCAGTCCCTTCTCCCTGTGAATTTACCTGCACATTATAAAAACCTAACACTGAATCAACTAAATGCAGTTTACCTTCAGTCCTTAGTTCTTAAATAATGACTTTGGATTTTCTCAGATCTTGACAAATATCTCCTCCCATAGTTATTATTCATTTATTTATTTTGTATATCTGGCTTTTCTCCCATGGGTGGGACTCAAAACAGTAAACAAATGGTAAAAAGTAAACCACGTGGTACAAAAACACAGCAACATCCCCTCAACCCAAGCATATAAACAAAACCAACACATGCTTAAGTAAATTATGTATATAAATAAGTTTTAAATTAACAAACATATTTACCATTGTCATTCAAATCTCCATACCCCAGGGCACCAAGGTTATCTTAAAAATTGTACTAAGGGTCTTGAGCTCCAAATCTTTGGCCATGCAGGGCCTTGCCTGATCGAAATAGGTTGCTCATTGTGGGCTGTCAGGGAAGGTCTGCTTCCATTAAAAAGGTCTTAACGTGGGAGCGGAGGGTCAATATTGAGGGGATCAAATGCACTTCTTTTTGGAGGGAGTTCCAGAGCTGTGGGTCCACCACCAAAAAGGCCCTCTCTCTCATTCCCATCAATCATACTTGTGTCGGTGATGGGATTGGGCCTACCACCATCATACCAACATCAGGAGAAGGACCTCTCCCGATGACCTCAGGGCTCATGTGGGCTGATAGGAGGAGATGCAGTCCCTCAAGTAGCCTGGGCCTGAACCCTTTAAGGCTTTATAGCAGTGAATCCCAACGTGGGCGCTACTGCCCCCTGGTGGGCGCTGCAGCGATCCAGGGCAGCGGTGATGGCCACAGGTGCATTTGGGGGTGATGAATAACTGTATTCTGAGTTCAAAAAATAGTTCCATGATTTCAAACTTCAATGTTTCTAATTTACACCTTTGTTTATTATATTTTATGAAAAAGATAGAAACATTAATACATATATCTTTCTGTTTAATTTCTATTTAAAAAATTACAAAAAAAATAATTTCCAGGGGGCGCTGAGTAATCTTTTTTTCTGGAAAGGGGGCGGTAGGCCAAATAAGTTTAGGAACCACTGCTTTATAGGCTAAAGCCAGCATCTTGAATTGCACATGGAAACAAACCAGTCATGTGTGTCAGAATGGCAAGATCACTTCTGGGTAAATCTGCATTCCTAATACAATGCTGTTCTCTTATCTATAAAATTAAATTTGTTAACACAGAATAAATTTTTTCCTAAGTAACTCAAGACAATGGAGGCAACATTACTAAAATTTCTCAGAAAACGTACTCTGAAAATCAGAATATATGAGGAAAAATTTAAAAATCAATAAAATGTCTCTAAGAATTGGTGGAACTGAACCTCTGACAATGTTGCTTGCATTCATAGAAAAGATAATATTACATACAGTTCAAATAACAGGACATCTCCACTGGACACTGAGGGTTTCTAAATGCTCCACTGACACATTATAATCTTACTAGTCAACGTGACACCCATGTGCTTTGAAAAAGACAGATCTTCTATCAAAATAATTACCTTCATAACTCCGTGAAACAGACCTTGTGAAGATGGCAATCTTTGTGTGTGAAGTGGTTTGCCTTCCTCAAGAAAGCCATTATCTAACCCAGCAAACAGTCAAGCTGATCACAATTATAAGCCAATGTCCCCCTGTTAACATCACTTCACTCTTACAATCCAAATGGTACTCATGTTTAAATGATACCCCTGGATACAATGGGAGCAATTTTGAGTTTTCTGATGAGATTGAAATATGAAAACCAACTGAGGAAGATTGTGCATCTTTTATACAAATGATTTATTTCAGTCAGCCTCCTTGCAACTCATATTTGCAATGGCTGGTGAATTTCAGGGGTTCGGTCAAAGAAGCATCCAAGTTCAGATACTGATTTGCATATGTCCTTCCAGAATTTCAACATCCCATATGTGTTGCCTAAAAGCAATTGTCTTATGGAATAAATACTACTGCATCTTACCCGCATGTGATATTAAGAAAAGCAGAAGCATGGGATTAAAGGCAGGTGGAATGCACATCAGCTCCAACTGTTGAAATTTAGCAATATGTTCAAATGCCAAAGAGTTGCCATAGTTGTCTATAGAATTATAACTCTTAGATAAAGTCCGTATGCAAACCAGGAGTTTCTGGTCTATGCCAGCTTCTCATGTCTTTAGCCAGAACACAGTTCTGTTCAATTTTCACAAGAGTACAAAATCTGTATTCATTTACATGTGCAACATTCTTAAATAGAACACTTTTGTACACAAATTCTTCCAAATTGTGAATACAACTTTCCTTAATGTCTTGTTTTTATACAATGTTTTAGTTGGGAACTGCATCCCAAAATTATAGTCCTCCAAATAATTGCATTCTGATCTCCATATTGTAAGTTGAAGAGGGAAAATTAGGTTGGTTTGGCAAAATGTGAGGTCAAACAATAAATGTCTTCTATCTGTATGAATAACATTTCAGGAAGGAGACACTTGCCTTAGCTTCTTTCTACTCAACTGATCAAAATTCAGTATTTCCTCCTTAAAATATAAAAAAGGAAATGCATATGTGTATTTTAAAAACCTGAAGGCCACACTAATACTGGTACTGTAGCTTATATTTCAGATTAAGGAACTGGCAAAACCATCTTTGAGTATTCCTTGCGTAAGAAAATCCTGTGAAATTAATGAGGTCACCATAAATCAACATACGACCTGAAGGCACAAACATACACATAAGTACATTTTGCTGGAGGGTCATGTTACCAAGGAAAGTTAGAACTATGTCTGTTGCCTAATTAGCCTCCTAGAAAGAAAAGCTGAAAAATGACACCATATCTAATTCCATGAGGTTGTCAAGGGCCCCAACATGCCTGGGTTTTGCACAGAAAATAACATTTCTTTTTACTCAGGAAACAGCAAAAAATAGCATTTCTCTCTGTAATGTTTGTGCAGAGTAAGTCCCCAATTCTTGAAACCTTTCGTCAGTCCAGAATTCTCTTTGCCAAGGTTTCCCATCTCTTGAGAAACATGTTTTTAACTACTTTTCCAAATAGTTTTGAATATTTGTTCTGTTGTTATGCTTCAAAGATTCAGGGTAAGACAGCTGGACAATATTCAATACTGTACATAAAATGTACAGATTACATCAATTTTGGTTTTGGACTTTTGTTGCTCTAGATGAGCAATGAAAAACCTAATATGACTTTGAGATTGCAGCACAAACCACGTTGAAAACTTTCAGAGAACCATGATCATTGTTGCAAGAAGCTGAGTAGTACAACAGGGATCCAGAAACCTTTCTAACATTATTGTTGTTATTATGTGTCTTCAAGTCATTTTTGACTAATGGAGGAATTATCATGGGGAGGGGGGTTGGTAAGATTTATTTACAGAAGATTTCCCTTTGCCATTCTCTTGAGGCTGAATGTTACTCGTCAGAGGTCACTCAGTGGATTTTCACTGCTTTGCAGGGATTCAAAAACCGAGTCCCCAGACTTGTAGTCCTAAGATCAAACCACTATATCAAACTGGTTCCCTGAGATATAACCAAAATACTATGGGTTCTAATGATCACAAATATATTTTAAGAAGTTATTAATTTACTCTTTAGTATCACTGTTATCTTAAACCGATAAGCCCAATCAATGTCTTTAACTATCAGGTAGGTAAATTGAGTTGGATCATCTGGAGCAGTTGAACCTGTTTGGCACAATAAGTAGAAGGTATAGTTCTGTTGATGATGGCAATCCCAGAGAATTTACAATGCTTGCAAGTCATAAGGGCTGACAAGTATGTATTCCTTATATTTGAAACCTACCACAGCAGAAATCAAGGAGGCATAGGATTTGCAGAAGGTCTCCCATACAGACCCATTCTACTTAGCTCGGGCTGTTCCCATTTGATTTCTGAATCTGTCTTGTCCTTCTTGTCTTCTGCTTTAAAATCCTTTATGGCTAGAGCAGACATAACTGACAATAGCTCACTAGTCTATGTTCCAATTTAAGACCACACTTTAAGACCCTGAGTCTTAAAGTTATTTTCAATACACACCAAATGTGTATTGAAAATAACTATTTTCATATAGTGAATAGAAAATCTACCTACCCTCCAAATCTTGTACTGTATAGTGGAGGCTTCTTCTTTAGAGGCTCTTAAACAGAGGCCATATGTCAGGGGTGCTTTGATTGTCCTTTTCCTGCTTGGCAGGGGGTTGTACTAGATGGTCCATGTGATCTCTTCCAATTCTATGATTGTATGATATGATACAGTATTCCACTTGTGGCATTACCATCACCAAATAAAACTGAAGTATTACATTCTGCATGGAGACATTGTGCATATGGAAATATAACCTAAGATTGCTGTAGAGCTTCTTTTCCAAAATAGCCAAATGACAATGCTCACTGGAAGATCATATCCATTTTGAGGTCTATTAAAGCTCTTAGATCCTTTTTCCATGTATTTTTTCCAAGAAATGTGATATTTTTGTTACATGCAAGGATTTTGTGGAGTACAGTCTATATTATCTAACAGTATTTTTTATAGATAACCCTAAGGAGGGATGATTGTTGTTGTTGTTGTTGTTATTGTTGTTGTTATTACCCTCCTCTCTTGGTGGCTTGATGTGGGGTACATTAAAGTCAAAACATATGAACATAAAATACATACAATAAAATACATAAATAAAAACACATCAATATAAAAACTAACAAATATAAAAAATCAACATATTGCGGCAATAGAATGTAAATCCAAACTCATGATTGAAAGTTGACTTGGTAGGCCTGCCAGAAGAGATTGACCTTCAATTGTATTTTAGATTCCAACACCTTGTTTAGGTGTTGGAGTTCTCCTGGCAGGTTATTCCAAACACTTGGGGCAGCCAATGAAAAGGTGTTTTGGGTGATGGTTGCTAGTTGGGATCTGGCCGGTTGGAACACACATCCCTCTGAGGACCGCAGTGTCCTAAGAGGTAGACTGTGCAGAAGAAGGTGTTCAAAACCATGTAGAGCTTTAAAGGTCAAAACCAACACTTTGTACTTTGCCTGAAAACTAATTGGCAGTCAATAGAGTGACTTTCATATGGGTGCATTATAGTCACTCAAAGATGTTCCTGTAACCAATCTGGCTGCCATGTATTGAATTAATTGGAGTTTCCAAACTTGGTACAGAGGTAACTCAATGTACAGTCCAACCTTGAGGTTACCAGTGCGAACACTACCATCTTTGATTCCTCGAAATCTAGGAAGAGGCACTGCTGGAGTATCAGCCAAAGCTTGTATCAAGCACTCCTGACCTGAGCTGACATTTGGAGAGATAGATCCAGAAGCACTTCGAAGCTGCAAACACACTATGCTGATGATATTTGGGTATCATCAGCATACTGATAACACCCCACCAGCTAAAAAATAATAATATGCACATTTCACAGAGCAAAAATAAATTTAAAGCTATTGCTTGCAGCTGAAAAATATTTTCTCATGTGATAGGGATACAATATACATGGAAATGTGCATTGCCATTGTCCACAAAGTTGTTTAGCTGTGGAGAGTGGAATTAAAAGAATTCACAGGCCAAGTAGCCTCTGGAAATAATCACACAGCACTTCCCAAAATGCATCCTCCTGCTTTCTGGGCATCATGGTGTTTGTTGATGTTCCATCCCCCAGCAGCACAATCCAAGTAGAAAATGACCTAGTACTTGAGCAGCAGGTTCGTGTCTGCTTGCTACATGAAGCCATTTGATCTGCAATTTTCTCTCCTCATGCTGAGAAGTCAATATGGCACAGAGCTATTTGCAGGAGGGCTACATCACACCAGGCAAAATGTGAGGCCATTTTCTTCCACTGATGAAGAAAGATCTGTTGAAAGGTGGAACATGAGGTATGCGGGCAGAATAGAATTCAATTACAAAACTCTGTGACTGGCCCTAGATTTGTCCTGTTATGAGGAAGGATACATAGGGAATAAAACAGAACTGTGTCTGATATCTTTGTGTATCCAGCGACACACAAATAGATGTATCTATATAGCTACATGTGTAAATGAGCTTATTACGGAGAATGTGCATGTCTGGTTGAAGGATTGGGATCTTCTCCAATAAGTCTAATGCTTAATGAGCAGGGATGAAAATCACTATTTAAGAAAATACTGGTGTGAATTATCTGTTTCTTTCTACTTAGATCAAGAAGATCTGCAGATTCAGCAAAAGGGAGATCTACTACTACTGCTGGATGCCATACCACAACCATAAATAGCTTAAATTATTTAATGTACTTTTACTACCCATCAAAAATGCACTGTATCATCCAAATTTCATGGAAATAATTCATTGTTGTTAATGTTGTTAAGTGGCTTCTAGTCAACCCCAACTTACAGCAACTCCATCCTAGGGTTTCTGTTGCAAAACTTATTAAGAGGAAATTTGCTATTGCCAACTTCTTATGCTACTGAAAGAGAGTGATTTGCCCAAATCATCTAGTGGGTTGGAGCCCCCAGTGGAGTAGTTAAAGCCTTGTGACTTGAAGGTTGGGTTGCTGACCTGAAGGCTGCCAGGTTTGAATCCCACCCAGGGAGAGCGTGGATGAACTCCCTCTATCAGCTCCAGCTCCATGCGGGGACATGAGAGAAGCCTTCCACAAGGATGGTAAAAACATCAAAAACATCCGGGCATTCCCTGGGCAACGTCCTTGCAGACGGCCAATTCTCTCGCACCAGAAGCGACTCAGGTTGCTCCTGACACGAAAAAGAAAAAAAAATCTAGTGGGTTTCCATATCTGAGCAAGGATTTGAACCCTGATCTTATCATCCATGTCCATAATTCAAACCAGGGCCATCATAGTTGTACAAACAGCAACTGGCTTGAACTTGGGTTGCCCTGGTGCACAATATGCTTTTAAGTCTTGCAAAATTTTACCTGTGTGTGTTATTATTATATTGTTAGTTTAGTTTGTGATGTTTTTGATTTTGTCATTATGTATTATGCACTTGTCTTACCTAGTACTTTATAGTTGGCCTTGCCTACTCTGAAGCCCTGGTCCTTATATCTGGCCCTGCTGATGGATCACTTTGTAAATGATTTTTTTTTAATTTTTAAGGTTTTTGTGGTTGTTTTGAACTGTATGTTCTTATTTCATGTTTATTATTCTTTATTATGTTCAGTTTATTGTATGGTTTCTTTGCTATGTTGGAGTCCTCTTGAGGAGATAGTGGTATATAAATGATGATGATGATTATGTTTTTATTCTTGCTTGGTTTTATATTTATTTGTTGTAAGCTGCCCCGAATCCTTTTGGAGAGGGGGTGGTATATAAATAAAGATGATGATGATGATGATGATGATTATTATTATTATTATTATTATTATTATTATTATTATTATCATCATCTTTATTCTGAGACACAGGGACCAACAATCTCATCATACTGGCCACCAGAATCACAACACATTATGTCACCCCACGCCCCACATTGTCCAGCTTCCCCCCATCTTATCCCACAGGAGGTAGTGTCCTCGGTCTGGCTTTCCCCCATTGATCACAATGTAACATGGGAAACCTCGCATGTTGCTGCCGTAGTGGCACATGCTCGGTCACCTTCCCTTTTGTGATGGAGTCTCACTGGAAGTAGCTCTACGTTGTGGGATGGGAGTCAGCAGACTCTGTCACAAAAGGGAGGGTGACCAGGCATATGCCTCTGAAAAGTACCCTGTCTGATGAGGTCGTAATAGCTTTGAGACTAGTATACTTCCAAAAGTAGTGAGTGCTTGATTGCAATGTGAATTCCATCCAAATTGTGTCTCAAGGATCACTACCACCAAGCACCTGCTCAGAGCTAGGTTTTGCTTTGGTAGAAGACCCACTTATTAAGCCTCCCCACTTTGGCACACCTTTTTCTTGCTATTATCTCATGCTCAAACAGCTCATTCTACACTGAAAGAGACATCACAACAGCCACATATAAGCAAGTGCCCATGAAAGCCATATTCTGTTATCTCATCACATATTAACAACTTTGCCATATGTGGTACTATAGGATCAGTGGTGACTGGTGTCCTCCACATCAGTGGAACAGTGGATCTACACTGACTTTTGGCCTGAACTATCCAAAGTTCTTGGTTCCAGTTCAGCTTAAGCCTGACATTGACTGACCACTTCAAGGATATGGAACCCACCAGACACCAGCCAATAGCACAACAGAACTCAGTGACCAAGACAGCTGTATCCCTGGCTAAATAATTGTATACACAAATTGGCAACCTGACTTAAAACAACACAGTCCTATGCATGTTTACTCTGAAGGAAGTCTCACTGTATTCAGTGGTACCTAACCCTGGTAAGATATGTACAAGACTGCCGGCTGCATCATAATAATTGCCATGATAGATCATTATGTAGCATTAACCCCAAACATTCTGCTATCTGAGACACAGACAAAGTGTTATCTCTGCTCCTTTCTAGGTACAAAAGCTGAATAGATTAACTGCTGAGTCTTCTTTTACTGGCAAAAAGAAACCACTGGTAAAAAGACAGCATCTTCTGCTGTCCCCTGAAGGCATGAACAGGCTTGTGCAAAGCTGGCCACATACAACTCTATGTGCCATTCTGTGCCCTTACTGCATGATGAGCTTGTAATTCTCAGTATCTGTGGGAAGTTAAAGACATGTCAAAGCACATGAAGCTTCATGATGCATTTCAGCCAAACATGAAAGAGAAACAGCAAAACATGTACTAAATAAAAAGGTATACAATAGCTAGATACCAAGCAACAGCACCACACAAAAGCATATGACATCTCTGTCACCTCATCAGACAACGGTATTCACTGGCTGCCAAACACAATTCGTTATATTTCCTTAAAGAAAAAAATGTAAAAAGTTGTTCTCCTATATTCTATTCCCTTCCATGAAATACAGACTGAAAGAAATGGTCGATTAGAAGACAGACGGCAACTTCATTGATTTTGTCCAGCTCTAGTGAAGTTAAAATGTTGAAAAATAGGAATCTGCCCCATTCTAATTCAAAAACAACATTGTGAGGAAGACTGCCAGATTTCTTGTTTATTTGTGCACGAAGGTGGTGTCTATAAATATCATACTGAGTTTCAGACTTCCCTAACATTAGTGTAACTCAGAAAATGGATTGTTCTTAGCATATGAGCAAAGCATATGGTCATCAGAACAGGTCACCACACATTATGACCAATAATCTGAAAAGCAAACCTCGATTCTGACATTTCATATACTATGTCATTGTATATAATGGATCTTGAACATCCATGGATTTTGGTTTGTGTGAAGTCCTGGAACCAAACCTGAGTGGATACCGAGGGCCCACTGTATGTGCATTTTAGCTGATTTCTAAACAAGTGTTTTTGTGTGAGCATGTGCTGTTTCACTTACACACAAGATATAAGGCTCAAAAATGTGTGAATGTCCAAGACAAAGTCTTTGGGGGCCGCTTTTGTCAAGACTATCAAGTTCATCATTTCTTTCCATCGGTTACTGAGATTTCCTTTTCTGTAGTCCATTGTCAAAATTGCAACTGCAGTCCACAGAACTGTTCTCCACTTGTTTAAAGACATGAACAGGCTTCCGTTCAATATTGTGATAACATATGATGCGGAAAATCTGGACTCATTTCAGGGACATGTTATGTTGTTTGCATATGTTCCTTTTATTTCCTTCTTTTTTTTCTTTCTCCCTTTCTTTAATTCCTTACAATACAAAGAAGGATATTTGAAGTAAAGAAAATACCTGTATTCAGAATATTTGCATATTTTATCAGCATTCTTAAAGCAACCACACTAGTTACTTTACTTATGCTTTTCCTGCATGGTTGGACTAGATGGCTCATGTGGTCTCTTCCAACTCTATTATTCTATGATTCTATGAGAGTTTTAAAAAAATAGGGTAGGTTTCCAGTGAATCAAGTACTGAGGCAGTTGCCTCTGCACAAATAAGAGGCACTTGTTTTTTCCAGATGTGCACATTGTCAGTTATAATTTGCCTTTCACAGAAGGCATCACATTTCCAACTGTGTATGGATTTTTGGCCAAAAATGGCTACTTGAACTGTATGCAGTCTGAGAAGTGTATGACTGGATAAATCCATAAATGAAGACATTCCTAATGAAAATGGCATCATGATAAAGCACAACAATAATAAAATGGTTTGAGCAACTTGCATCTCCTATTGCCCTTCACTTGTTCTCAATCACATATGTAGTGACGTGCCCTGAGCAGGCACTGGTCTCAGCTGAGCTCTCACATCAAGCATGGATAGTTTGAAAATGGCATTTTGATTAGCTGGGACTTGGATTGCCAATGCTTGGATAGCAAAAAGCCCAGCCAATTGTCTCTCTTCCTCCCCTGCTGTTGTTGGAATCAAATGCCATCAGTGCCCTGGTGCAATTTTTATGAGCAATGCACTCAGTCGTATCAAGAAACACCGGAAGCTTCCCGAGGGATGTATTAGCACTGCAGCTTCTCTCTCTCTCTCTCTCTCTCTCTCTCTCTCTCTCTCTCTCTCTCTCTCTCTCCATCTACACCTCTCTCCCCACCCCAACACACACACACACACACACACACACACACACACAAATACCTTATCCCAAAGCCTCCAGCTTCACAACAAGCAGTTCACACCCACAACTTCCCAGCTTCAGGGCCCAGACTAAATGTTTCCATTTATTCATCTCAAAGCCAAGAGGGAAAGTTCACAGCAGCTAAAGTAATGAGCGGCAGCACCCAGGGTTTTCCTATCACTCTTTGAGACAGTAATAAGAAGCTGGAGTGCTGGGATATAAAAATACTGATACAAAAATAAAAGAGAGACAGCGCTTGGGAGAGATTGGCCCATAAAGTCATCATTGCAGGTCTCTCACTTATGCTGCATTTCCACTAGTCCCATTAATGTAAAATATTGCTCATTGGGAGTGATATTTAATGGCTTTCTCTTTATGCTCTGGTCGGAAGAGGAGGTGGGGTAGGATATATTCTTACAGATAAAAGAGTTTGTATTATTTACCTTGGCTTTACCATCTCCCTCTACCTTTCTTCCCTTCAGCACCTTCTATCATCTCTCTCAATTTCATGATCATCCCCCAGGTTCTCATAATATAGCACTTTGGGAGCCAAAAATCATCCCTGCTCATCTCAAAGCTGGCCCAGTGGCAGCAAACAAGATGTTTTGAGATTGCAGCTTTGTGCTGCAGACCCCTCTCAAATAAATAATGTCAGTTTCTGTGTTATACTTTGCCTCACACACCTCTTTATGCATTTTACCCCTCCATGCCCTTGGAGTTTGGGACCTAGTTTTAGATGCAAAGATAAATAAGATGATGACAGCAATGATGAAGATAATTTTAGAAGTTCCCGTATAATGGAATAAAAATTGCCTGATACTGGGAGGGAACAGAAATGTGAAAATGGTTCTATTGATAAATCAGCTATCCTCAAAGATGCTAAAACCTTCCTCTCTTTCTACTTCCTTTTTTGTCATCACACCACACTGCCTACAAGGAACTCAGAGTGTCATGTGTACATCATTCCATGGCCATTTATCTCCCCAATAACATCTTAGGATGAAAAATAAAAGGGGACAAAGTTTTACCGAGAGGTTCATGGTTGAGTAGAGATTTAAGCAGGCCATATGCCACTCCTGTCTATCTGTCTCCCCACTAAAAACAAATTGCTAAAAGAGATGGAATGTCACACCTGGAAGCCTGCAGGAGTAACAATGTTCTGTGTTGCCTTAATGCAAAAAATGATTTTTCAGAACTAAAACTGGAATTCCTTTAATGTTTAGATACATTTTGAGTGACAGCTTGTGAAGATGTGGCACATAGACTTCCAGAGGTTGTCACCCCTTTCTTAGTCAAACACCTTTTCACTGCTATGTGCAATCACATCAGCGTTGACCCATGATGATCCTATGAATGAGCGATCTCTAAGGACCCTGTCATTAACATCACTGCTGAACTCTTGTAAATATAGGGCCATGGCTGCCATGATTGAATCAACCCACCTATGCTGTGGTGAGTCTCTTTTCCAGCTTCCTTCAACATTACAAGGCATTACTCTCTTATCCAGAAAATCATGTCATCTCATGATAAATCTAGTACTATATCTTCAGTTTACTCATCTTGGCTTCTAGTTCAGGCCTGATTTGCTTTAGAACCCATTCATTTGTCCTTTTATCCATCCAGAAAATCTTTAGAACTGTGCTTCAGCACTACAATACAGATGAGTTGGTTTTGTCATTTTCCAGTTTTCACATCCATATGTAGAAACAGAAAATACTGTGGTGTGGATAGTTATGTGTTCAGTATTTAATTATTTATATTTACACCTGATATCATCCAATTCCATTGCAGCTGCCATTCCAAATACTTCCAAGTTTGAAAAAAAATTAACCATTTTAGGTTCTTTGTCTTAAAGTTTTTCAGACTTTATAGTCATTATTTTAGTCTTACTATTAAGTGGTTCTTTTCACACCTACTTTAATTCACTTACACCAAGTATTGCAGTGTTTACACTGTCTGTTTCTTGTTTTAAGATTTCTGCTTTTCACACTTTTTGTTTCTGTTACAAGCATTGTGTAGCTTCAAACTTTCATGCACATCTGAGCATATCGGCAACTGAATGTCCATTTAGTTTGACACCAATTACGTCATTGGACTAAGTGCTATTTGTACTTGTCCTTTGTTATTTTCTAGTAGCTCAGTTATTCCCAACCTTTAGGCCTCCAGGTGTTTTGGACTTCACCTCCCAGAAATCCCAGCCAGCTTACCAGCTGTTAGGAATGGTGATAAATGAAGTCCAAAAACATCTGGAGGCCCAAAGGTTTAGAACCACTGTGCTAGCTAGATCAGTGCCCTCCAACCTGGAAGTCTTCAAACACAATCTCGTCCTTCATTTATGGATGTTTCATCATAATGTTTTCAAGGTAAAAAGCTTTCAGAAATGGGGTTTTCAGAGTCATCTTCTAATGAGAATGTTAAAGAACCACGGCTGTTTTCTGTAAGAGATCATCTGCCACTGTTTTCTGTTGTTACTGTTGCTTCCCAGTAGCTTTCCTTCTGAACCCTAGGCATTTGAAAATAAGGGCACATTGTAACACTAGCTTGATACTGGGTCATATCTGATAGCAGTGATTTTGAGACTATCTGACATATGCTATTGTAGCATGGGATGTAGTTAAGAACACTCAGATTTGATGCATTCATGCTATGTGAAGTACTTCACATGATTCTACCATCACCACATGCCAAAGAGTATTCGTGGTTTTAGAGAGAGGAGATAATCAGGTACTGGTTGGTCTCTCTGCCATCCCAGTAAAGTCCACTGGCTGTGTGTTGTCACTGATTTGCAAGACTGAAAGCTTCAGAAGATGAAAAACATAGACTCAGACTTCTAAAATGGCTGAAGATCAACCTAAGAATATCTTCTGGGTGTGTACACTTTAGAGATAAGAAACTTCGGAGAAAGAAGAATGCCTTTAAGGTCCTCCAGCAAAAAAGGAGTCTTAAGAACAAGAATGTTGCATACAGTCACTGCAGTAGAAATACAGAGAGCGGAATTTCATCTACTTTTAAAAATAATTAACACCAGGTTTTCATATGTGAGCTGGTATATTTTCATTGTTAACATAGATGAATGAAAGGAAAAAAAGAATTATCTATAAACCAGAGCAAGCTACAATGGCTTTGTGGTATAAGCACACACCACATCTTCACAACCTAGGAAAGTTACCTTTTTGGACTTCAATTCCCAGGTGTCAGTCAGTGGTCTGGAGTTGTAAAGCAAAAAAGTAACTTCTCCAAACTCTGGCCTGCCTGTACTAGTTGAGTCCAAAATATTGCCAGCATCATACCATGCCCAATTCCTTTGGCTCTCCTTTGCAGTCAAATAAAGTCAAACCTATGAAAACTGTTTAAATGTAAATGGTCAGTGAATTACTTTCTCCTTCCTTCACATTCCTTCTTCAGCCATCAGAAGAGAGGTAAGAACCTTGGGGGCATTTTTCTTTCAAAAGAGTGAATCATAAAAATTGAGCCTTGGATTACTGACAGGAAAGGTTTGATGAATAGTCCTGGCTTGAGTGATAAACTCCAATATCAGAAAGTAAATCTAGTGGAAAAGAAAATCTACCTATCATTCTCACTCACTGCTGCAAAAGCCATATTGACAAACAGGATTTATTTTCTTAATTCTAAGCATTTACAACTCTTTGTGCCTCATACCAACCATTACTGACCTGCCCACCAATGCACCTCACAAATTCTAGTCCATTCATTGAATTGGAAAAATCTGACCTTTAATTCCAGAGTAAATACCATCTGATGGTCCCCCCCTCCCCATATACATCTGTCCCTTTCCATGTCCATAAAATGCAAAGCAATGCATACAGCCAGTGTCCTCTGACCAAAGTCAAATGGAAAGATGCCTGAATGCAGACTGTGAGAACAAATTGCCTTCTTAATCCTCATGGTTTTCTCTGCTTTGAGAAAAGGACAATTATGGCTATGAATATGGTATGATAAGAAGGAAGCCTCTAAACTTCTCCACATCCAGATTTCTCATTCAGCTGTGGATTTCATGTTCTTGTTTGTGAAGTGTAATTTATGTATTAGCAATTGTTTAGTTCCAAGTTGCATGCACATACAACATTGCATTTGCTGTGAGTTTTCCCCCTTTTAATGAGGGTTTTCTCATCTCTACTTAAATGGCAAAAATGAGTGTTGGGTACACAACACAAACATTTATGTTTGCAAGACTATACAAACAATTGTATCAACATGATTTTTGTTTAATGTTTTACTAAGGAGCAACTCCTTCGTTATAAACAATGTTTGATTACGATTATGTCATAATTCCTTGCCTTGTAAAATTGTTTGTTGTGTGTGTTTTGTCATTCCTACAACATGTAACACAAACAACTTTCTTGAGCAATTTCAATGTGGTTGAGCCTGGGTGAGATCTTTAAAAGCAAAAGAACAAAACTGAATTACAGGGATAGCAGGAAACAGCAATGGGTTAGACTACAAAAAGAAGCTCACATTTTGAGAGCTTTTTGGTAAAAACATATCTACTGCCAACGGAAAAGTCAACACATAAGAGATAGCAAGTTCTGGCACAATTCTAGACATAGGCAAGATTTCAGGAATGCAATCTCCCATTGTAGTCTAAAGTAGTACTTTCTATTCTAGCATTTTCCCATTATATGTGCCTGCAAACCAAAGTAATTTATTCCATTTTGTATGATTATTGAACCACCTCATTTGGCTACAAATCTAACAGCCAGTCCACTGAGCCATTTGGAAAGTAATACATGGATATAGTATATTGAAACTTATAATCACTTTTGCCCGAGTTGACATCCAGATTAACAAATCCTATCAGAGCCTGCCTGGGTATAGAGATCATATGAGAGAGGGCCAACTCCCACTTCCCTCTTCATCACAGGCACATCTGATAGAGATAGAGAAGACCTTCTTCTCTATGAATTATTCTTCAAGACAGGATAGAATGGCCTCTTCCTTGCTGTCATTCCACTGGCAAGCAAAAATGTTTCTAATCCAACATTTTTTTTGGGAGTTGATTTATTATATAGATGGTTGTGTGCCTTCAAGTCATTTCAGATCTATGGCAATCCTAAGGCAAATCTATCACTGGGCTTTCTGGGGCTGAGAGTGTGGGCCTTGACCAAGGTCATGTAGTAGGTTTCCATAGCTCTGATTTCCAGAGTTGTATTCCAGTGCTCAGACCACAACCACCACACTGGTTCTATTTTAAAATAGGCTTCTTTAATAAGTGTTGTACTGATTTTTAACAGCTTCCTATTTGATTAATGAGTGTTTAAAATTGTTTATAATGTTACTGATAGTGAAATTACAATTTAATGGTAATCTCTTGAGTATATTTCTCTATATTGTTTTTTTTCCTTCTAAATTGTAAGCTTCTTTCAATCCTAGATCTAGAGGGACAATATGGGATATCAATTATATGTATGGGTGAAATGGAAGATCACAAGGTGACTTTCTACCTCAATTTTCAGATAGTGAATCAACATAGAGTTACTGGCAAATGCCTGACTGTCAGTGTTTTCATTGGAAAGTTCTACCCCATGCAAACCTTTTTTGAAATATAAATATTGTTAGAAAAAATGAAAGAAAGAGAGAAAGAAGTCATGTTGCAATCTTGCCCATTGGGGATTAAATCTGAAACTTTTTTATTCTGTGATGAAAAGGAAAAAAATGCCAAGTTTTTCAGTCTCAAATGCACAGAGCTTATGTGTGTACAATTGGACATGCATATTCCAAAGGGGTAATGACCACAGATGATTGACATAATTTTAGAATAGAGAATGAAGAACTTTAGTGAAAAAAAATCAATAATTGGCTCAGTCACAAATCAGAGTGGAGACTGCAGTCAGGAAATCAGAAAAAAGACTGATACTTGGAAGGGAAGCTATGAAGGAACTAGTATTTTATTTTGTTTATTGTGGATATTTGGGCTTCACCTCATGTTAGCCACCCCGAGTCCCTGTGGGAAGATGGAGGCAGGATATAAAAATAAAGTTGTTGTTGTTGTTGTTGTTAGATCCTGAAGTGTAAAAATACATAATGGAACACTAAAGTTATGGTTGTCCATGTCAATGTATTTCCAATTTCTATGAATGGTTGTGAAATTTGGACAGTGAAGAAAATGAGCAGGAAAAAAATCAACTCATGTGAGATGCAATGCTGGAGACAAATAAAAGGCACTTAGAGCAAATCAAGACTTAACTCACCCTGGAGGCTATGATGACTAAACTGAGACTATCATACTTTGGACATATCATGAGAAGACATGGCTCACTAGAAAAGAGAATAACACTTGGTAAGGTAGAAGTGTGGTGTGGTTTGAGCATTAGACTATGGCTGTAGAGAACACTATCCAAATTCCTGTTTTTTGTTTTTGTTTTTTTGGTAGAGATTCATAGGGTGACCTTAGGCAAATCAAACATTTATCAGCCTCAGAAGAAGGAAAAGACAAACCTCATTTAAAAAAAATTGTCAAGAAAACCCCATAATAAGTTTTTCCTTCAGATAAGTTGGAAAGGCTAGAAGGCCAAATGGATTGACTCAATCAAGAAAGCCACATGATAAGATGACTTGAGGTCTCTCATTCATCAAGTCACTATAAATAAAAATTAACTTGGCAGTCAACAATAACACATTCTAAGGTGGAGGGCAGAATCTACAGCTCTAAGCTCACCTCCAGCCCCTCTATACATGAACCATGCACTGTTTGGATTTCTATGTCATGTGCAGTCACTTAATATGAAGTAGCTCCATTGCAGGGAATCAAAATTGTAGCCTATTAGCACAAAAGTATGAAGGTCTAAGGTATTTCAGTCTCTGGGGCAAAAAAACAAACAAACCCAAAATGGTGCCCACTTCCATTCCATGAAGAATGACCTGGAAGATTTTTTAAAAACACACACGATGGATAGCATTCTTCACCATTATTTATGGTAGAAAGGAAGCTTAGTGATACAGGATCTGTATTTCCAACATCCTTCTGTCACCTTCCAGTATCTATTACCCCATCCAGGTTTGAAATGGTAAGTGCAACTTTGATCAGAACACAAGGGAAATTTTAATTCCCTCTGGCATTCCTCTACGTTTTAAGGATGCAGTCCAGAATTTTCTTCTCTATATTGATGCTCTTTTTGAAACACTGTATCCTACTTCCATGAGGAAAGTAGCCAAGTTCCAGCAATATATATTTTATGATTCTATGAGTTTGTGAACCAAAATGTCTCCAGGAAACCTCGTTTGCTGGCAAGTAGAGAGGAACGAATTGGAAATAGGCCAAATAATCACTTCCTCTTAGGAGGTAGTCCTTCAAATCTAGGAACCATTCCCAGTTGGAATCAGCTGCCTTCTGCTAGTATTAACAACCCAGAATGGAATTTTATATACATTTCAGATTAATAAAGAAAACTTGGCTAGTTTCAATGAAATATAACAACTTATGTCTCATCCTTTCCACCTGAAGGCTGCTTCTGGAATGCCAGATGCATTACTGAATTTTTCAGATAGATATAGCATACAATTTCTAGCATATCAGTGCACTCTTTAAAAAGTTTCTGGCTGAAATGTATTACATTGATATTGTTAGGGTTCAGCTGAGAGGGTATGCATACACTGCAAAAAATAAAGTTTGCCACTGTTCAGAAACCCAACTTTCTTTCCACACTTTTTAGTACTTTCTGCAAAGGAAAAATAATCATAGGTTGCCCACCCTGGAAACACTGTTCTCATTTTGAAAGAGTGTCAATACAAGCAGAATAGGATAATATCTAATTGACTGTGTATCGCTGTGATCACTAACGGGCTAGAATCATTTTAGGAGGTAGAAAAGCAGGCAGAAATAGTGGTACTAGTGATGAGAGGAAGCGCTGACAATGAGCAGCTATAGAAGAGAAGAAGAAGTGCATCCAAGTTGGAAAAGATCATCTAGAAATGGTAAGTGGAATGGAAGATTCATTAGCTACAATATCCCACCCTTCATCACATATCCAAATAACATCTACCCGGGAGCAAAAAGACAAGAACACAAGAACAAATACATTGGACTTCAAATGCAAAATGGAACATATCTGGGTGGATCAAAACAAAAATATGCCCCCTAGCTCTTTTTCCAGAAACTCAAGAGATCACTACAGGCATCTTAGATATCTGCATCTATGTTTTTGTTTGCCTGTGTCAGAGAAAATGTGGGCATATATGAAAATTAGGAGTGTAATGAATGTATGATTCTATGTGTACCAATTTCTAGAACTTCATTCTTCAACTGACACTTCCTGCAGACCTTTTGACTGAAAGGTTAGCATACCCTCAGCCAGAGCTCAGAAATGTTATTATTTTTGGACTAGTGAGTTCAACCCACAAGGGGGGGGGGGGGAAAGTGGGCGGAACCACCTTCTTAGCATGGTGTTCCATTTTCAAATGAAACAGAGAATTCAGCAACAGTTTCTATCCCACCCTAAATTCCAATAGCTTCCACCCCACCTTAAAACACCATGTTTTAGCCATTTCTATGTGTACGGAGAGCAGTAAAGTCGATTCCTCCCTGACTTTACAGTCCTACCATTTCTATACATTTTAAAGATGGAGTACCACGGATAACTCACAGAATGGCTTTTGAGTCATTTGATGGGCTCTGTGAGACTCTATCTTTAAATTGTATAGAAATGAGAAGTTTGACATCTGATGAGGTCCTATATCTACCAGAATTCCCAGGGACCATGCTGGTTTGTTAGCCCATGGCTCTCTTCATCATCACTATCTGCATGATCCAAAAATAGACATTAAACCTGATGTACTGTCATGACCAATACCAATGAAATTTTATGGACAACTTTTTTAATAAAGAAAAAAGGCACAAAGATTTCATAACTACCTTTATATACATTTATATCACATTTTTCCTGTCTGATCGACCCACTGGCCCAATAGCAATTGTAAGTGTTCACATCTGCTACTGTTCTCAAAATCATTATTTTTTCATTCTACTTTGATTTTTTTAAAAACATTACTCTATCTAGCATGGTACCTTCTATTTAAAGTCAAAAGACATTTGATGAAAGGTGGAGGGAGGGGGTTGTCCTTTGTGGCGTGTCCTTGCAGCTGAGAACCAAAGCAGGAAAACGCCTTTTGAGTACAATGCATTTGAGCTGAATAGAGAACATGCCATGCTTAAGAGTAGATGCAGATGTCTTCCTCTATCACACCAAAGAAAGAAGAATTTAGTGAGTGGTTTTCCTGATTAGAAAAAGAGTATCAGCAAATAATGGATGAGAAGAATGTCACGTGATTAAAATTGAAACATGGCAATGAGCAAACTGCAGTTGAATATTACAGTAGAGTCTCCCTTATCCAACACTTGCTTATTCAACGTTCTGGATTATCCAACGCATTTTTGTAGTCAATGTTTTCAATACATCATGATATTTTGGTGCTAAATTCGTAAATACAGTAATTACTACATAGCATTACTGCGTATTGAACTACTTTTTCTGTCAAATTTGTTGTATAACATGATGTTTTGGTGCTTAATTTGTAAAATCATAACCTAATTTGATGTTTAATTGGCTTTTTCTTAATGCCTCCTTATTATCCAACATATTTGCTTATCCAAAATTCTGGTGGCCCGGTTATGTTGGATAAGTGAGACTCTACTGTATTTAAAATCTTACAAAGATTTAAAATGTTGCTTTTTGTATTATAGCTTCTGGCCTCCTCCAGCCATCAAGGCAAGTTGCAACTCCCTCAAAAGTAAATTTTACCTCCTATGCAAGATGAGAATGAAACTCTTGGGAATAAAAAATAAAAGACTGCTACAAATCATAGAGTCATAGGAACATAGAGTTGGAAGAGACGGCATGGGCCATACAGTCCAACCCCCTGCCATGAAGCAGGAAAATTGCATTCAAAGCAGTGGGGCAGAGTATTCCTTACTAGTAGTTGTTGGTGTATGTATGACTTGAAGGCCTTTGGATCAAATTACAGGGAGCTGTCAACCCCCCTGTTTAAGGAGCTCCACTGGCTGCCAATTATTTTCCGGCCCCAATTCAAGGTGCAAGTTCTTACCTATAAAGCCCTAAACGGTTTGGGACCTGCCTACCTTCGTGACCGTGCTTCCCCCTATAAACCTGCATGATCTCTTCGATCAACTGGAGAGGCCCTTCTCTCGCTACCACTCCAATCACAAGCTTGGCTTGTTGAAACGAGGGAGCAGGCCTTCTCGGTAGTGGCCCCCTGGATCTGGAACTCCCTTCCTAGGGAGATTTGGCAAGAACTCACCCTAACATTTTTTGAAAAGGAATTAAAAACTTGGCTCTTCAGGTGTGCTTTTGAATAATCTAGTCCCCATGATCAAAAAACTCCACCTAAATGTATTCATTATATGTTCACACTTTATTCTACCCTTCTCCTAGAATTAACTTGATGCCATACCTCACTTGTGTTTGAGAATGTTTGAGCACTTTGTCCTCTTCTCCCCAAAAGGCACCATAAAATATATTGTTGCACTTTCGTTTAGACCACCCTCCTATTTTACTCCATTCTCCTAAATGGTCGTCTTTCTATTTTGCTACTCTATGTTTTAAATTGTTTTTCACTGTTATTGTATTGCTATTGTATTGCATTATCTGATTTTAATGTGTTTTACCTAGTTGAAGATGCTGTTTTTATCTGTTTTTACTT
Source organism: Anolis carolinensis (assembly GCF_035594765.1). Classification (NCBI taxonomy): domain Eukaryota; kingdom Metazoa; phylum Chordata; class Lepidosauria; order Squamata; family Anolidae; genus Anolis; species Anolis carolinensis. Next base: position 333,549,983 of record NC_085841.1, on the reverse strand, counting down.
TGTTTTATTGTTTTCAGGCCTCGGCCCTGTGTTAGCTGCCCCAAGTCCCTGCAGGGAGATGGAGGCAGGATAGAAAAATAAAGTTGTTGTTGTTGTTGTTGTTGTTGTTGTTGTTGTTGTTGTTAGGGACTCTGGTCAGAGATGATCATTATTCAGCTTCACCAGCAGTGGAGATGTAGTCTGAGAGGTGCATAGAAAAGTCCAGAACTCTCATTAGTTCCCCTTAAGCCACCATAATTTTCTGTACTACCATAAAAACATTTTAGGGAAAGTTACCCAAAAGCCATAAAGCATCACCCTTGAAGGAAAAAGATATATATATATACCCTCCCCAATAAACAACATTGGATTAGAGCTGAGAATGCAGACCAAAAATATTTCTGATTTTGTTTTTGGTCAACTTTCAGACAATTGGGGATTTATAAAGACCAGACAAGCATTTCTAAAGACAAGACAAGCAACAGAGCTATTCTTGAGAGAAAAAAGTCTACCCAGCTTTTCATAGTTTTTCAATTTAAAGTGGAAGACTTTAACTCAGTTTTTCTATGCTTTAAAACTGTATTACCTTTGTGTGGCTTATATTGGATTTTTTATTCAGTTTATAGCTTAGCCTGGGGGAGGGGCGGGCTGTATGGAAATATTATTTATAAAATAATTAAGTTAATTAATTAAATGTATTAATATAGAAACAATGGTCTTGTTTACCCACTGTTAATAAAGTGGGTTAGATCCAAATATTACAGCACCTCACTGAAATCAATGAGATTTAGGAGTGTCAGGAATAACATTGGCCCTATGGATTTCAGGGCACTGACTCGTTGACTAAATTTGGTGTGTGACAGTGACTATGTCTTAAATCCAGGGAGAGCCAGCCACTTTGGAAATGATTTTTCTGCTGGCGTTTAGTAAACATACCCTTTTTCAGGAAATTATTGAGCTACAAAACATATGCCCTGCAGAATACATATAACTGACGCAAACTCCCATAGCCTTCCCCATTTCCTCATCCAAGACACACAGCTCCTCATAAAACATGTTTTCATTTCATTGTTTGCTCCCTATTGTGTCCCTCACGTATCTCCTATTTCATGTTTCCTTGCTGACTGTCAAGCAGTTACAGCATTTCCAGGTGAACAGTTTATGGCACAATAAATGTGCAGTTCTTACCCATTTAAGGCGCAGAAGCTTTGCTTGATCTGCCACTTTTGTTACATTGATATCACTTCCCACTCCTGGCACTTAAAACAACAATATTTTGTCTCTAGGAAATGTAACCAATACCCCTGCTATTGCTTACATTGTAATTGACAGTAAAGTATGGAATGAAATTATGGACATAACAAATGGACCTACTGGATAATATTTGTGACATCAAAAGACAGTGATACAATGTAGGTTTCATTTTGAAACCATTTCCATTCATTCAAAACTGGGATACATGTGGCAAAATCCAAGAGTAGCCAAGATACCAAAAATAAAGAAGAACACACAAGCTAGGAAAGGCTGCAGCAGTTTGCTTTTGCCTGAATCTACAGTCAGCCTTCCACATTTGTTGGGTTTATGGACACAGGACTACCGTGAAAGTTAACAAACACAAATAAAAAATAACAATTTCCTTAATATGGGAGAACACCTCTCTAGAAATTCCTAGGTCTTCCCTATCTGGAATTCCAAAATCCGAAATACTCAAAATCCATCTACATGTGTGACTGGAATAGTGACTCCTCTGCTTTCTGGTGCTCCAATGAAAATCATTTGGAATTTAAGACACAATTACTAGCTTTGTTTCGTTGCTCAAAATTATTTTAAAATATTGTATAAAAATGCCTTCAGACTATGTGTGCAAGGTTAATATGAAGCATAATATAAATGCTTCATATAAACCTTGGCAGGGGGTTTGACTGGATGGCCCATGACATCTCTTCCAACTCTACGATTCTATGAGTCAATAAATGAATTTTCTGTTGAAACTAATCTTCCATCTTTAAGATATCTCATTATGTATGTGCATGCAAATATGAAAAAAATTTGCAAAATTCAAAATACTTCTGATTCCAAGCATTTTGGATAAAATGTACTCAATGTGTACTTATCCAATACTCCTTTTGTTGTGAAAGTGGTGGCTGCTGCTGCTTCTTTTTAAAAAATGCTGCAAAGATATCCTCATCCTGCCCACATACAAAAATATTCTTCTCTCTCTCTAGAAAGATTAACAACAGTAGGTATTTACCGTATGTAATGCTGTAAAGACCCTCCTTCCCTCTGAAATGTTTCTTATAAATAATCATGCACACATGCACAAACTTATACACTGAAAGTCACTATGGCTTCTGTAGTGGGTTTCAGGGATATAGCATCTATTGAAAGGTCTGGAGCATTGGTAATTCAGCTCTTGCTAGAGCAGGCCACTGTTTTTCAGATCTGCAGATTCCAGGCAGGGGGCTTTGCTCTTCACGCTTGGTTGTACCCTCTCTGTTTTCTCAAAGAACAAGAGCAGGAGGGAAGAAAGCTGACAGTTGTATATGTTTAATAGAATGGGAAGAAACTTCTACAGCTAGATAAGAATAAGGAAGCAGCAGCATGCTATCCATTGGGACACAGGGTTAATGGTGTCATTCAGGAGGTGCTGTCTTTCTAGGTTTAAAAAAAGAAGAAGAAAGACATGCCTCTGTGTTTTAAGGCCAAAGCAGATGTGTTTTAGGATATCCTTTGGTCCACAGATTCAGAAACAAATGGATCAGATTCATGGCTTGCTGAACTGATATGCAGATCAGAATACAGCAACAGGAGGTTGTCCCCATTGGCATTGAGGGGCACTTTGTTCTAAGCAGTGTGGCCATATGGGGATGTGGAATATCTGCATGAAGAAATTAGAGACTATTTCTTTCCCCAAGTACTCTTTTTCTTCAAAGGATCCCTCTCAGCTGGTGTCCCCACAATAAAAGAGCAGTGAAACTGATAATGGTCTTGGTCCTTGGTTGACCGCAAGCAAAATATATTAGCAACCAAGCCAATTATGAATTAAGTGGATGTACAGAGCTCCTGATGGCGCAGCGGGTTAAACCATCAAGCTGTTGAACTTGCTGGCTGAAAGGTTGGAGGTTCAAATCTGGGAGTGGGGTGAGCTCCTGCTGTTAGCCCCTGCTTCATGCAGTCATGCCAGCCACATGACCTTGGAGGTTCCTATGAACTATGCCAGCTCTATGGCTTAGACATGGAGATCAGCACCAACCCCCAGAGTCAGACACGACTAGACTTAATATGTCAGAGTAAAACTTTTAGCCTTACCTATGCAATTTTACTTTGTTCAGTGTGCCTCACTGCCTCTTGCTAAGGCAATACTGAGTGGTTATGCAGTAAATGAAAGCTACAAACTCACATCAAGGCGCATTCACTGTAATGTTTGTACATTATAAGCAAGTGTGATTATAGAGGTTTGAGCACTGGAGTCTAACACTGGAGACCAGGGTTCAATTCTCAACTCAGCCACTGGGTGACCTCAAGGGAGTCACACACTCTCAGCCCCATAAAATCCTATGATAGGGTTACCATAATTCAGAAATGAATGGAGAACAAGAACATATTATAGGACTTATATTACAAGAGAGATCTTCATAAAGGATAATATACAACTAATATCATGCTTAGAGTGGCATTCAAGAAAAGAAATACTAAGATTAAAGAAAGGTTCCAATTTGCATAAAACTGCAAATGTTAATTGAAATGTACAAATCCAAAATTATTTTATAACACCCCCTCCAAAAAAATTATCTTCTATATAGTTCTTTATCTTTAAATGAGAGGTGAACAGAACAGATTTTCAGATAGAATCCAACTTCAATTGTTCTCTACCAGTCATTTTAAAAATGTCCTCTAAAAGAATGCACATAGCCATCTTAATCACAGCTGTCCTTTAATGGCACAATTCATACATACGGATTAGAATTATAACCCCCCCCCCCCTTCATAAGTAATATTTAAACTGTTAAATGCACACTCTTGTAACTTAATGGGGTTCTTTGGGGAGGAGTGAGTGCATGTGTATCTTATCCCTGGTTTTCTTCCATGGAAAACAAATATTTACTACTCCCAAAAGGAAGATGCTGTACAGGATATAACATAGCCCTTCCCTTATACCGCAAAGACAAGGAACAACTTTCTCTCTAGAGGATTCAAGTAATGAATTCCTGTTTTAATTGAAGCTGCCGCTGCCTTCCATGTGTGTGTTCCAAATAGGCCTGCTTTTCCCTCCCTCCTCTAGGTAAAGCTGTAGAGGGAAGCTTTTAAATCAGTCAGCGAGCATAATGAACTTCAATTTCCATTCAGCAAGGGCAAAATTACAAACGTGCACTTCACTTCCAGACAATTAATTAATTTGTTTACACGACTTCTTTGCTTTGTTTTACTTTCATCCTCCTGCTTCCCCCTCCCCTTCCTCCAGGCGTCCTAAATCTCCAAGGAGTAGGATCACTTTCCAATGTTTCCTCTTTCTCTGAGGCATGGACACTCGCTTTTAAGAAGTGGAATTAACCTAAGGCTCACCAGAATGCCATGGCAAGCAGTGGAAATAGAAAAGCTGTAAAATGAGACTGGGACTGTATTCTTTCTCATAGGAACAAGGTGTATGTTTGCCTGAACACTATACGCCCAAAGACAGTAACAACTGATGACTCCCATGCTAACAGGATAGTAAATCTACTCTGGTTTTTGGTCCAGACTTTAAAGGAGTTATATAAACTGAAATTTGGAAATTGGCTACAGCACCATGGATAGCTCCATTGAAGACAGGATTACTGGCAAAATGGACTCACTACCCCAATAATGTGGTGGGATGGGGATGGGGCGGAGAACAACCATTGACTGTGAATGCCAATGGCTCAATTTTTTATTATTTTTTGTGAAAAATTGCCCTTGCCTATCAAGTACTTTTTTGATATTCCATTTGTGACTGGTCACGGCATTAAACTAGCCATGTAGATGTTGGTGGTGGTTGTTTGCCTTCAAGTCATTTGTGACTTATGGCAACCTTAAGACAAACCAATCATAGGGTTTTCTGGACAGAATTTGTCCAGAGGGTTTAGCACTACTGTCTTCTGAGGCTGAGAGAGTGTGACTCACCCAAGATCACCCAATAGGTCCAAGCAGGAATTTGAAATTCTTGTCTTCTAGTGTCCTACTTCAACACTCAAGCCACCACCTGAACCTTAAATGAGATGAAAGTGCCATTAATTGACTAATGTATTTCTCCTGATCAGTAGTGGTAGTGCTGTATACAAGCCCTGCTTGTTATTTATTGGAGATGTCAGTCAGTCAACTGTTTAAGCAAAGCAAAAGCAAGAGAGCTGTCTTCCTGTCCTGATTATTCAAAATGAAATTCTTCTATTTGCCTACAGTTTAGCTAAAGACTGCATTGATATTACAGTTTATTCTTAGAAGCATTATTTAAAGGGACAGTGTTTGTTTCACTATTGTATAATAGATCTTTATTTGGTTTATTTCCTAGATCCTCCGACAACATCTAATTCACATTAGTATAGTACAGTATTGTATAATAATGTAGGCATACAATAATGTGATAATAATAAAAATTAGGCAAAGATTAATCAACTCAGTCATTCTGACCACATGAAGCTGGAAATAAGGTTAACAGATGCATCAAACTAAGCTACACAACCTATTTCTATATTTTTGGGAGAAATGGACCAAGGCAGATAAACAAACACTGAAGATCCAAAAGCTATGACAGTTGGATGGAAATAATCACTTACTCACCCCATAATATGGAAGATGTACAGGGAAGCCAGTGAGTAAATTAGCTTGCAGAATATTTCAATTATAGTATGTAACCAGAGCTTCTTGAAGGACAGTGACAAATCTAACATAGAGAATGAGCATTTGGCATTTAAATAGATAAATTATGCCCAAATATAAGGTTATTTTCTCCTTTTTATGATTCATGTGTCTAATCCCATTCAATTCTTCTTCTTCTTTTTTTAGCCTTCTGGGAAACATTTCACCTATATATTGGATAAGAAGCTGCAAAATACAAAGGGCCTTATCCCATGCAAGTTTTCCCGAGTTTTCTCTCTGTTTTCACACAATGACAAAACAGATTCCCACAGAGGCAATCCCATGACATACAGCCACTTCTGTTGGCCACCAGTGGGAATCTATTTTGCCGGCAGGTGAAAACAGAGAGAAAACCAGGAAAAACTTGCTTGGGAGAGGGGGAAGAGGGAGAAAATGCAAAGAAGATGGGGGAGGGACATGGAATGGCTGGCCACCCCCAAAGATGGACTTTGCTGGGGTAAAATAAGTCTCCACTCTTTCAAACGCTTTCCCCCACATTCTCTCCCACATCTGGAATAATATCCAAAGTCTGATAATTGGTCTTTCTAAGCCAGGACCTTCAAACTTTAAGCATCAACCACTTTCTGGTGTCTCAAGAACTTTTACCTGTAACCTAAGTTTCCATTTACATGGTTTTTTTTTCTTTCACTAGGATTAAAAATTGCTGGGCTGTTACATACATAAAACATCATACATTTTCCTCAGTTTTTGGCATTCAGATCTTACGAGCTTGTTGCTAAAAGAACTTTCCAGAGCCCTAGCCATTACAATCAATGTTCAAGGATTCTGGTCATTGGTGTTCAAAATGTCTGGCATGTTGAAAATCACAAAGCACTAATATAGTACACAAAGACACCCACATCATGCTAAACCATGGATTCGAATTATGATGATAAGATGGATCAGGTGGGTCAATTATATCTTAGACTAGGTAAAGTTTATATAAAGTAAAACCTTTAAACTGCAATTCATTGTAGCCATGGTTTTCTCAAAACAAGCCAGCTTGACAAGCTATAGAGTTGGTGTGCTTCCATGTCCTGTATTTAAGACAAACCATAGTTTAACTGGCATATCTTTTCATGACAAACTGTGAATGGTTAAAAAAAGTGAGGAAGCCAAAGCTTTTGAGATCCTTCTTTATGAAATACTAAATGTAGAAACAGTGGAAGACCCTGAGTCACTGGTGCTTTGTTCTAATTTTCATAGTGCCAAGCAGCAGCTCAGGGTTGCAAGCAATTAGAATAGAATTAGAGGACCTATTTGGGTAGAAACAATTTCATCAACAAATCTGAAAAGGTATAGAAGCAATAATGCCAAGATAGGAATGTCTGAAACAGGCTGTCATCAGAAACTGTTCCTAGCTGCTACCTGTCCTTTAGTGTCAGATGCCAAAGTTACCAGACTGCAATGAATCCCCCAGAAACAAATGACAGCATGGCTTGTCACATTCGTTTGAGCACACAGTCACATATTACAAAAGATACTGCATTCCCTCATCTCCTCATTCTAATTGAAGTATGGACAGAGTCCATCTGCACATAAATGTTTTATGCCAGCTGGTCTAAAAATGTGAAAGCAATAACTGTGGATGTGCACACCACCTGACCAAAACGGTGCTCAAGCCTCTTTCAGAGGATAAGCATGATTATAATAACTGCCATACAAACTGAAAGAAACTATGTTCACCACATCTTTGGGATCTGGGATAGAATTATGATCCATGCCAAAGGGATTTACTTTTGAGTAAATATGCATGACAGTCAGCATGGCATAGTAGTCTGAACATTGGATTAGAATTCTGGAGCCCAAGGTTCAAATCTCCACTCAGCCACAGAGGAAGGCATAGGCAAACCCTATTGTTTCTACAGGACATCTTGCAGTACATTTGGCTATAGTTTTTGAATGAATATCTTATCAAGTCTCAACCAATTCAACTTAGTTTGTGGCAGCCAAAAAAAAAAAAGAAATTTCTGGAGTATAACAACTACTTTCAAAGTAAGTGCCACACAATTAAACAGGAAAAACACTTTCAAAATAATAATACTTTGTTTATAGGCTGCCCTATCTCCCCGAGGGGATCTGAAAAATCTTTCAAATTTTGTTTCATAATGTTATGAGTTCCAATCAAGACAGTTTCCAAGAAAGATGGCATAAATTGGATAAATTCATGCAGGGTAGCCCCTTCAGGTCTGCAACAAAAGCCCCAGGACTGAGAAAAACGTGGGATATAAGGACAGGTTGCTTACCTGTAACCATGTTTCTTCGAGTGTACTCTGTGAATTCACACTAATGGAGAGGCTGCGCCTGCGCAGGTCCCAACGGAAACTCTTCCCAAGCTGAAGTTTAAATTTTGGCGGTAGCCACGCCCCTCCGTCCCCGGAGGGCATATAAGGCAGCCCTCGGCATCTCCTCCCCAGTTCCTACGCCGCAAAGGCAACGAGAAAGGAAGAGGGTTTGCCAGAGGGGAAGGAAGGGCGGGCTTGTGTGAATTCACAGAGTACACTCGAAGAAACATGGTTACAGGTAAGCAACCTGTCCTTTTTCTTCGTGTACTCTGTGAATGCACACTAATGGAGACTAGCAAGCTTAGGTCTCGGAGGCGGGCTAAGCAAACCCTGACAACGAGAAAACTGTCCAAACATATGTTTATTAAACATGAAAACATCAAAAAACCCTGGTCCAAGGACCCATTAAGGTATTGCATCGAACACACGCCAAACACCGAGAGCAGTTCGGTAAGGCATGACATAACCCTTTAAGAGCACATGTGAAAAAAACAGGAAAACATCATTCCCCTAAGGGGGAAGGCAGTAGCAATAAGGCACGGATCATCAGGAGAGTAGTGCAAACATGTACCAAACAGGAAAAAACAACAAGAGGGTCGCATGAGAAAAAGCACCCACATAGAAGTCATAAATGCAGAAGGTTAGGACAAGCATGAGGATAAAACCGCCCTAGCAAAGGCGGCATCTTTCAAAGTTTTTTGGTCTAACCTGTAGTGAGACACAAATGTAAGGGGGTTAGACCAGATCGCTGCCTTGCAGATGGAGTCCAGGGAAATGCCCCTTAGGAAGGCAGTCGACGTGGAGAGACCTCTCGTCGAACGCGGGCGAACCGACGGGGGAGGAGGTCTTTTGGCTAGTTCATAGGCCAGTTCAATGGCCTGAGCAATCCAGTGTGAGAGTCTTTGAGAAGAAATAGGATTGCCCAGTTTATCTGGGGCATGGGCCACAAAAAGTTTTGGGGTCTTTCGAATGTCCTTAGTACGGTCCCGGTAGAACAGAAGTGCTCTACGCACATCAAGGAGGTGCAGTCTCCGCTCAAGGGGAGACGAGGGGTCTGGGAAGAAAGCGGGAAGGACAATGTCCTGGTTAAGGTGAAAAGCAGAGACCACCTTGGGAAGGAAGGTGATGTCCGGACGGAGAACGGCGCGGTCGTGATGAAAGCGGAGGTAGGGTTCATCGACCCGAAGGGCCGCCAGCTCCGAGGGTCTGCGCGCTGAGGTTATGGCCACCAAGAAGGCAACTTTCCAAGAAAGGAGACGTAGGTCGGTCGAAGCCAGCGGTTCAAAGGGAGAGGCAGTAAGCTGAGAAAGTACAAGCTCGAGGTTCCACCCTGGAGTAGGAGGTTGAGTCGGTGGGCAGATGTTGTTGTATCCTTTCAAGAAGGTCTTGACAAGGTGGTCGGAGAATAGAGATGGTCTACCATGTTGTTGAAAACACCAGGATAGAGCGGCCAGGTAAGATTTCATAGAAGCAAGAGAAAGTTTTTGGTCTGCCAGAGACATAAGGAAGTCCAGTACAATCGGTACCGAGGTTGGAAAAACAGTAATTCCTCGGGAGCGAAGAAAGGAGCGAAAGCGAGAGACTTTATAAGTGTAGGCCCTGGTTGTAGCCGGTTTGTGAGCTGCGCGGAGGACCTCCTGTAGGTTTTGCGGGAGGGAGGTCAGGCGAGAATCCTCCAAGCAGTGAGATGTAGAGAGGGGAGATCCGGGTGGAGGATCTGGCCGTTCTCCCTGGATAAGAGGTGTGGCAGAAGAGGTAGAGTGAAGAAGGTCGCCTTGGAGAGATGAAGAAGAGCCGGGAACCAAGATTGACGAGGCCAAGCTGGAGCTATCAGGATCGCCGACGTAGGTACCGACCGGAGTTTCTGCAGGACCTTCGGTATCAGAGGAAAGGGCGGAAAGAGATAGATCGGTTCCGCCGACCAGTCCAGAAGAAAGGCGTCTCCCAGGCAGCCTGGAGAGGAGGACGGGGGGAGTCTTGCCCCGTATCGGGGCAGCTGAGCGTTCTCGGGAGAAGCGAAAAGGTCTAGAGTGGGGAAGCCCCATTTGAGAAAAAGAGAGAGAAGAGTCTCGGGGTCGAGCATCCACTCGTGGGAGGAAGTCGTCATCCTGCTGAGGGCGTCTGCCAAGTTGTTCTGGATCCCGGGAAGGTGAATCGCCGAGATTTGGATGTTGCGGGCTATGCACCAATGCCACAGCTGGGAGGAGAGGAGCATCAGCTTCCTTGAACCCGTGCCACCCTGCTTGTTGATGTAAAAGACTGCTACCGTGTTGTCTGACTGAATGAGTACAGATGTCCGGGAGATCAGGCGTGAGAAGGCTCTCAGAGCCTTGAAGATAGCAAGGAGTTCGAGAAAGTTTATGTGATTTGCCTTCTCGGAGGGAGACCAAAGGCCCCGAACAGTGAGACCCTTCATGTGGGCTCCCCAGCCGAAGTTGGATGAGTCCGTGGTTATGGTAGTGGAGGGAGGAATTGGGTGGAACGGAAGACCCCTGCAAACGTTGGAGAGGGACTTCCACCAGAGAAGCGACCGACGAGCGTGAGGCGGGACCGAGAGAAACCTCGAGTTGGGGTGGCGGAATGGCTTGAAAGCGTCTATGAACCACCTTTGAAGAGGCCGGAGATGAAGCCTGGCGAACGGGGTCGTGAAGACTGTGGAGGCCATATGGCCGAGCAGTACCTGGATGGATCGAGCCCGAACCCTCCGGTGGGTCTCGCAGAAAATGATTTGTTGGCGAAGAGCTAGAAACCTGTCGAACGGAAGGGAGACAGTTTGAGCAATTGAGTCGAACAGGGCACCGATGAAGTAGATTTTGTTCGACGGGGTGAGGTGAGATTTGTCGTGGTTTAATTGAAGACCGAGAGATTCTAGAAGACAGAGGGTGTAGTCGACGTGACGTCGGAGAAGGGCAGGGTCGGATTCGACCAGAAGCCAATCGTCTAGATATGGAAAGACTGTGATCCCTTGGAGCCGGAGGTGGGCAGCCACGACAGCGACGACTTTGGTAAAGACCCTTGGGGCCGTAGCGAGGCCAAAGGGTAAAACGGTGAACTGGTAGGTCTGGTCGAGAACTTTGAAAGAAAGGAAGCGCCTGTGGTTTTCTCGAATCGCCACGTGGAAATAGGCGTCTCGAAGGTCTATAGACACGAAGTAGTCTCCGCGCTGAAGCATCGGGAGGATGGAGGCGATGGAGACCATCCTGAACTTGGTTGGACGTATGAAGACATTGAGCATGCGTAAGTCCAGAATAGGGCAGAGGCCCCCACCCCTCTTCGGGACCGTAAAGTATCTGGAGAAGAAGCCTTGAGGGTCCTGTACCGATGGAGAAGGCCGAATAGCCCCCTTGGCGAGAAGGGCGTCGACCTCTGCGAGAATTTCTTGAGAAGGGTTGGAGAGAAGGACTTGGCCCGTGGGCGGGAGTTCTTCGAATTCTAAGGCATAGCCTTCTTGGACAATTTTGAGAACCCAGGCATCTGAAGTAATAGATTTCCACCGGTGAAAGAAGGGAGCCAGGTGGTCTAGAAAGAGACCATGAGGTTGATTTGGTGAGAGGGATGGGTGTGGAGGCATGAGATCTGCATCGGTACCGTAGAAAGAGTCTTTGGAAAGAGAGATGGCGTCAGGAACGCCGGAGAGGTTGAGCAGCAGTGGGGGTGGCTCGGCCGCGTTGTCTTTGTGGCTGAGCGGCCCGACGGGGTTGCTGGCGATTTTGGTTGTTTGATACCGAGGGACGCCGGAAGGATTGATGGCGGTAAGAAGGAGGCGGGAAGCGACGAAAGCGTTGAGGAAACCACTTGGTGCGGTGAACCTGGGGTTGATCGCCGCATTTAGTGGCCAGAACTTTAAAATCGTGGTTGGTTTTTAGCTTGTCGTCGGTGCCAGAGTTAAAGAGGCCCATGGCGTCGAAGGGGAGGTCTTCGATGACCTGCCTCGAGGAGGAAGACAGACCGGAAGATCTCAGCCAGGCGTGGCGACGAATAGCAATGGCGTGGGCAATCATCTTGCCGGCCGTGTCGCCCGTATGCTTAGCCATCTGGATTTGATGATGCGCTAACGAATCGGCCTCTTGCTGGAGGGTGGACATGACGGACCGGTCTTCATCCGACAATTTAGAGAAGAAGGGCTGAGCTTTCTCCCAAAGGATCTGCTGGTATGCCCCCATACAGGCCCCATAGTTCGCCATTCTACAGAGTAGAAGAGCTCCGGAATAGAGCTTTCGACCGACCGCGTCGAACCTCTTGCCCTCTCTGTCTGCAGGGGTAGTGGATTCACGGCCGGAAGACTGAGAAGCTTTAACGACCATGGAGTTCGGGTCGGGATGGTGTTTAAGCCATTCTAAAGTGTCGTCATCTGTACGATACCAAGACTCGATTCTCTTCGAGGTAGGAGGAATCGAGGAAGGAGTCTTCCACGAAGATTGGATGACATCTAGGAGATAAGGCAAAAATGGCAACAGCGTGGCTGGAGGGGCCTGGGCTTGGACCCGTTTGAAGACTGGATCAGTAACTGCCTTGGAAGTCTGTTTGATTTCTAGACCCAGGGCGTCGGCCATTCTAATCATTTGTTCGGAGAAAGCCCGAATGTTGTCGGTAGGCGAAGGAGGGTCCACCTCATAGGCGTCATGAGGAGGAGAGAGATCAAGGCCTAAGGATACTACCGAGGCCGAGAGAGCGGAATCAGGGCGATCTATATCGATCTCATCGTCCCCAGCCCCTTGAGGGGACTGGGGGGGAGATGACAACACAGTTTCTGGTGGCGGCAAAGCCTCAAGAGCAGAAGCCATCTGTAGCCGAGTATCCTTGGAGGCCGAGGCCTGGGCCGCTCGAGCCAGGCGAGTGGTCTGTCTACCCCGTTCCGGTGTCGAGGTCGGGGGAAAAAGCTGCTGGCGAGACTGACGATGGGAGACAGCAGGTCGAGGAGATGGCACCCTGACCACTGTCTGAGTGGAGTGGTGGGGTGAGTCCTGCAACTCGCCATCAGAAAGTTGCTGAGGAGAAGTTTGGCGAGGTCGCTGAGCAGGAGCGATCGGAGAGGACCTTCTAGAAGAAGTCGCCGAAGAAAGGACGTCCATCTTGGAGGAAGCAGAAGAGGAAGAGCGTTGGGTTGCCCTCTTCTTAGCGAGTGGTTGTTTTGATGGAACCCTCAGGGATTTTCCCGGCGTGGGAGGGACCATTGCTGAGTCGGATTGGGTCCGACGAGCTTCCTCGTGAGCCCTTTTAAGGGCGATCTTCATCGCAGAGGTCGACGGAGGAGCCCCAAGATGGGATCGGGCCGAAGATACGGAAGCCACCGAGCTCGATGTCGAGGAAGGGCCGACCCGGCCAGAACGCGTTGTCACCGTAGCCGTGGTGAGTGTGCACGGTGGTTTAGCGGCCTTAGACGATCTGGAGGCTCTGGACGCCTTAGACGAGACCGAAGGGGCTTTAGCTGTTGAAGCCGACATCGAACCCGGATTAAGCGGCGGCTTCGTGCCCGAAGTCGACGGAGCGGGTTCAGGGGCAAGCGATTTTTCGTAGAGCGCCGCTCTAAGCCTCGCGGCTCTATTCTTTCTAGCCTGAGCCGTTAGGGCCAGGCAGAAGCGGCAGGTACCGACGACATGTGCCTCTCCGAGGCAGTAGAGGCACTTGGCGTGGCCGTCGGAATCAGGAATTTTAGCGGCACACTGAGTGCAGCGCTTGAAGCGAGTCGTAGACATGAGAATCCGAAGTGAACCTTGCGGCGGAAAAAAAGGAACCGGGGAGGAGACGCCGAGGGCTGCCTTATATGCCCTCCGGGGACGGAGGGGCGTGGCTACCGCCAAAATTTAAACTTCAGCTTGGGAAGAGTTTCCGTTGGGACCTGCGCAGGCGCAGCCTCTCCATTAGTGTGCATTCACAGAGTACACGAAGAAAAAATTAACTGCTACATGTCTCCTTTGGTATCACTAAGAGTATATATATCTCTTTCTCTGCATCATTTTCTTGGTTGCAGAAATGGATGGTAAAGTCCACTCACATGTTGCTGGTGGAATGTTCAAGGAGTATTGTTATGTACTGTGTCACAAGTAACAAAAGTCATTGGCCAGCACTCATGGCTTTTATGAGTTCTTACTATTCTGACTTTACATCTATGTGGCTTTAAGAATTAATCATGTCTTAAATTTCTACTTTACATTTTAATATTAATGCCTCTTCTAACTGATCTTGAGTGACACTGAATTTAAAGGTAGAATATAAATAGATTTAACTATATTAACAATAGCTAAATATTATGGCCAAGCAAAAATTGTAAGAAGCATCTCCCGACAGTAACCAATGCAGCTTTTTCTGTTCCAGACTGATTTCTGCTACCCTGTCTATTTGCTACTCTACTGACACATATACTTGGCTCTGTATGCATTAAGAACTTTTGCTCCTCCACCCATGTCTCAAAAACACTTTTGCAAAATTATAAACACAGGAACATATTTTCCCTTTCCTTTTATGCTAATCTAAACTGGAAAAAATTGTTAAGGTTCTGAATGCAGGAAAAAATCTCTGGAGTTGTTATAAGACCTAGCCAGTCAGGATACCACGAATGGTAGACAATCGTCCCCCTTAGACACATGACTTTTTATTAAGACAGGAAGAATAATGTGCTCCTGAGAACTGTATTTTGAAGATATCCAACCAAAAGGACCACACCAAAACATCATGTTTAACAATGAATTTGACAGAAAAAGTAGTTCAATACACAGTAATACTACGTAGTAGTTATTGTATTTATGAATTTAGTACCAAAACATCACAATGTATTGAAAACATTGACTACAAAAACATTGACTACTAAAAGGCAGACTACGTTGGATAATCCAGAATGTTGAATAAGCGAATGTTGGATAAGTGAGACTCTACTGTGTGTGTGTGTGTGTGTGTGTGTGTATGAGTAAAAGTAAAGTATTCACACTCAAGCATGAATAAGTCAACCCGGGTTTTTTGGGTTTATGTTTTCACTAAAATTTCTAGACTTATGCATGAGTATAGAGGGAACATTACAGAGTCTAATTTCTTTAAAAAAAAACAGCTGTAGGTTAACATAAGTTACAATATTTTCATAAATATCATATACTCCACACAAATAATGGAAGAAAAAACCTTAAGGGGAAAACAAACACCTCTAAAGATGTATTTCCTCCCCCAGCACACTCTGTTTTCTTTGTTTTGCATCGAGTAGCATCATTCCTTGCATTGGTATCAGGTCAAGCAAAGACAAGACACTGAGGCTATTGCTTGCACAAGGATCCAACAACACTCATCAAAATCTCAATGCTGTAGGCAGTGGTTAAAAAAGGATAGATTCTGTTTAGTTGGTAGCAGGTGCAGTTTTGAGCTAGTATCGCTGACTGTGGTAGAGTTACATCCAACACAGGTTTTGAATTATTCTTTGAAAGTTTGTGTTTGGCTATGAAGGCATTTCTACCTAATTCTAAAGGGAGCTTACGGTTTAATGTAAGTGTACAGGAGCTAGAATTTTACAGCTTTATGCCAGAGGCAGCCTTATAAAAGAATTTCTTTGAAAAACTTAGAGATCTTTTTACCTTCAAGATATAGTGTGCATGTGTGTTTCTCTCTCTCCCTCCATTATCTATTCTTTGTTGATCTTTTAAAAATAAGGTTTGCCCGTTTCCCACTCCTAAAAAAAACCCAATATAGCCCCACAATAGTAATACATGGATGGGATTTTTTTTTTCGTGTCAGGAGCAACTGGAGGTGCTTTTGGAGTGAGAGAATTGGCCATCTGCAAGGACGTTGCCCAGGGGACGCCCGGATGTTTTGATGTTTTACCATCCTTGTGGGAGGCTTCTCTCATGTCCCCGCATGGAGCTGGAGCTGAAAGAGGGAGCTCATCCGCATTCTCCCCAAGTGGGATTTGAACCTGGCAGCTTTCAGGTCAGCAACCCAACCTTCAAGTCACGAGGCTTTTATCCCCTAGGCCAACAGAGGCTCCTATGGATGGGATGAGAAAATATGACATCCAGCAACAGAAAAGAAAACCATTTTACATGAATTGGGGGGAAATCATGTGGATGTGCGGCATTGATCTTTTATCATAATCACTGAACAGTGATTTGGTAGGTCCTCATGCTGTTACAAGGTAGTTAAGTAACCTGCTGGAAATAAAGAATGATTAAGCCATGAACATGAAAGTGTATCTGGTGACTCACTCCCAGCCCTCTGTGTGGCTCATTTTAATCATCATCATCATTATCATCACTACTACTACTACTACTACTACTACTATTTTATTTCTCATCTGCCTCTTCTGTCTTTAGAGGAGACCTGGGTTTCAGGCAACTGGTTTAAGAAACCACTAGGCATGTGCAAAAAAACCTTTTGGATCATATGCTTTGTTAAAATTGTTTCTACTCTAGAGGAGACAGGAGCTGCAGGTGCACACAGCTCTCTCCCTGCAGGAGACAGTTTTCCAAGGCATTTTAAGGAGGCATCCAAGAAAAGGAAGAGGGATCATCCTGAAGGTATCCTATCCTGGGCTTCCTTAAAAAAGCCCTCCCTTCGCTCTTGATTTGGAGGTGCCAGAAAGAAGAACTGGTGTCTTGCTTAGAATGCCTCCCCCCCCCCCCCCCGCACTTTGATTCTGCCTCCAAATCAAGAAGAAGAGACGGCTTAAGAAACCTTCCTTCATGCAACCCTTTCCCTTCTAGTGGCTGTCTTCCTCCCCGCACGCCATGTGTAACCAAAAGAAATCAAAAGCAGCCAGTTTTCGACAGCCACTGATCTGTTGCAACCAGAAAAAAATGGCGGTGGAGCCCATGCTGTTACAGGTATCCAAACCAGCTGAACCAACCAAATAATGTTTTTGAAAATGGATTCGTTCACAAGCCTAATATCTATACCCATTAACCCAGGTCACTAACAATATGTGGCATATTAACAAGTAGCACAGCACTACTTGGACCCACTCATCACAAACAGAAAGAAAAAACACCATGAAGCGCTTATGCACAGGTGATAAGATACTTTGTATTTGGGTATGATATTGATTCATAACTACTTTATTATCCTGTATACATTTTTACGAGATAGTATGAGATACTTGTTCTCCATTTGCTATGTAAGTCACATCAGGCAAACAAGCTCTCTGGAAACTGAAACGTCTAAAACTAGGATAATGAAACAAAGTAAAATTCCATAATTGTACCCAGGAATAGATTAAAGAACTCAGTCTCTTTTTAGCAATGCATTCACATCCATTTAGTTCTCTTTTCATTTCATATCGCCTCTAAGGTTGGCCCTAAAATATTCCGGTTTTCCTTCCATTTACTTTTTTTTTTTAAAAAAACAAAACCCTGAGAACTCTCCTATTGACATTTCCTTCACAAACAAAGTCACTCATCTACTCTTCTTCAAGCAAAGAATGATTTCTCAATGCATTTCTTCCAAGGTGGGCAATCTGTCCCTCAAACTTTATTCGTGAAGTGTAAATTGCTAGCAGGCTCTTGACACAGCTGGGATGGAAATGAGGCATGAGCCTTACTTCTGAGCTGCTCTTAATTACTTAATTGCACTGCAGAAGACAGATGCTTCACACAGCCTCACACAAAAGAAGCGCTTGCCAAGAAGAGCCAAAGCACTGAGGTTTTGCTGGCTGAAGTGTCGGTATTATCAGCACGTCCATTCCTCCACAGAAATATTTAGGCCGAAAGGCTAAGCACGCAAAGAGGAGAGGCATGCCTTTCCTTCCTTTCTGGAATCCTTATCTGCATGCAGCACTGACTAGAAATTACTCTTCTCACTGCACAAAATAAAGGGTGAAAGGGGATTGATCCATTTCTTCAGCTTTAATCACTCTGCACACTGTGCCTATTCATACACCTAACACCTGCCTGATAAACCCATTGCTTGTTTTCTGCTGTTGATTTTGCTAAAATCACCATGCAGCTACGTGATGCACAATTACCTCTTTGCACATGGTAAAGTAGTCCTGCACAGGGTGAGACAGAGGCAGAATTGAGTTTCATATTGTTGCTTTCATACTCCAGGTAACTGAAAGTGCTTTAACAAAGCCGTTAAGTAGCAGCTGGCAGGGTAGCAGCTGCACAAGTCAAAGAACAGCAGCCATGCTGGCCCTGGGAACAGCTTGCACCCTGCCGCAGGTAGCAAAACATGTTGAAGAGTTAAACATAGCTTGTTTCTACCAAGCTCTTACCTGTAAATTAGAGCTGTAATGAAATTGTAGATGAGATACTTGGGAAATGTAAGTGTTTGAGGATCCTTCTCCACCCTCATGTATTTAAATAAGCATTAATGTCTATAGCTAGCAGCTTATCATGCCTTGCAACACCTCTCTTCAGAAATTGGGGCTCAAGATATGACACAAGGTGATTTAATGGAAATATTTTAACTGTGCAGTCCACCACATACCTATACTTGTATTGTAGCTATGTATTTACCATGAAGCTTGATCCCAAGCAGGTGAGATGGTACCTTGACCTTGGTAAAGCAAGGACAGTGTTGATGGTTTGGGCTTTTAAAAAACATTCAAACATTATTTGAGAGCCCACAAATGTAATTTTCTTTATAAAAATACTTATTCAAGGGCCCTAGAAATGATAATATAATGATCAGGTACAGATTTTGAACAATTTACTTTTGAGAAAGTATGAATTCCAATTTCTTTGTACAGCCAATAGTTCCACATTTGAGAGATTCAGTTTTGAGAAAGTAAGAATTACAATTTCTATATGCAGTAAACCCTTCACGTTGGCGGGTTTGACTTTTGCAGCTTTGATTATTTGCTGATTTGATTTAAAATGTTCTCTCTAGGAATCTCCAAATCCTTTAGGGAAACACTGTGGTTAACTTCCACTGGATGTTGACCATAGAGTCACCGTGGTGGATCAAGACATTCCTATAAAGAACATATCTTTATGAACTTCCATCTTATGGAATGATTCTCCAACTGAGGTTAGGCATAGGACTATTCTTCTCTGTGGTCAGTCTCTGTAGAGGACCTCTGCTTTCAGAAGAACAATGCCAGTTACTAGAATTGTGTTTATTCTAAACGTTTATTTTGTTTTCATCTCAGCTTAAATAATCTTTGATATGGAGCACCTGTAAATCCAATAAATAATGGGAGAAGAGAAAAATGAAGAAAGGAAGATGGAAGAAGAGGAGGAGGAGAGCAGCAGCAGTACATGGAAGATGAGGACAGCGATGCTGGCAGAGTTTGCTCTTCTCTCCCACACAAATTTATTAAAGGGGAAGCAAATCTAGGCATAATGTCTCATCAAATAAATGGTCTTCGGAATAAAGGAAATGACAAATGGTATTTCCATTTCTAAAGATATCATCGATGTGAATATCAGATGCAGGAAACAAATAGTGTGAAAGGCTGCTCTGGCTTTAGGCCTGCTTCTAAGCATCTCAAAGGGGTCTGACAGCTGTTTGAAACAGGATAGCTGGACTAAATGGACCATTGCTCTGATTCAAAAGAGCTTTCCTTGTATACTTATGGTAAAAAAGAAATATTAAGCTATGTGCAAATTATGCACATGGACATTAGGCACAATAACACCCTGAGGTTCTTCTCAAGACCATTCATACCATTAAGCAGAGTGAGGCAGCTGCCAGCAGCAGATTTTAGACAGCCGATTTGTGGCATCAAAGTATCAGTTATTTAAGGCTTAATTATATTTTTATTGGATGGGACAGCATTTGGATTTTCTGCCTGAAGCGTTGAAGAGGGAAGGAAGCTAGGGAGATCTACATTTAGGAGGCAGCAGGAGAACTGCCATTCAATGGGGTGATGGGCAGGAGTGTGTCACCCATTTAGCTATGGCTTTATATATTTACTAGTGAGAAAACACCCTATTTTGAAAAATAATTCTGTTTTAACACTACTATCTCAGCAAAGAACAGTTCTAATTAAATAAACACATGCTAGCTCTGAGATGTTCAGTGGTTCTTATGAGACAGGAATCCAAAAGAGTTCAAAACATCATTAAAATTTCTTATCATCTATGAAAATCCATATCTATGTAGTCTTGTTTATGACATTATTCCCAGACTAATTTATCTCCAGATTTGTGAGATGCCAATTACTAGCCTTGGTTCTAGAGTGCACTAATACATTAGGAAACTGTATGAAGTTTAGCTATCAAAACAAGGAAGGATAGTATATTACTGCTACACAGACACAGTTTGCCAGAGCATTCAGTTCTCTCTGTTCATTCCTGACTTCTTTTCTTCTGTCCAGGTTACTGATGCCCTAAAGGTACAAGTAAAGAACAAAAAGGAATTCTGATGTGACAGTTCACACAATTGCACCAACATTCTCTTTTTCAGTGTGTTTCATCAATGCACATAGGCACTTATGCACACTGGTAAGCTAAATGGTGAAAGGGTGAAAGACAGGAATGAACAGATGGAATTTAAAGCTCCATAAAACTGCACATGTATAAGAATAGTTCTCCATATTCATTCAAAAGGATGGCTGAGTCAAATATAGGCAGAAACAACCCATTAAATAATAACAGAATTGGGAAAATCTGCTCATCCCTATGCATGATATTAGCAGACCTTTTAAAACCACTTTAGCATGCATGCTAAAATGAAATTACTAGCATGGTACATGTGTACAATGACTTATGGCTAGAGTGTACTAATGATTTACAGCTTCTAGCTTCTGTCTTATGTCATACAGAAAGTCATTTTCTAAAAGGTTATACTAGAGATGCCTTTTTCCCTTTGCAATAAGGAGAAATCAATCTGAATGTACCAGTTCAATAAGGTTGAGACAGGAAGTCCCATCCTAAGGTCTTCCTTGCAAAAGCGGTAGCAAAACTATTCCCTTTTCATTTTAATGCCCCTTTCATTTTAATTCATTCTTGGGTCTTGGAATTTAACCCAATTTATAATTTGGAAAGTTTAGCAATTTGGCAATGTAAAGTAGATATCTGCCTAAATAGGATGTTTTTAAGATGTTTTTAAGATGTTTTTAAATTGTTGATTTTAGCCGGTTCTTGTAAGCCGCTCCGAGCCCTAGGGGAGTGGCGGCATATAAGTTTGAAAAATAAATAAATAAATAAATAAATAAAATGATGTTGATTTGTCATGAAGGGTATATCTCAGGAATACCAACATCTGTATAGGAAAAAATTCAAATGTAGATTCTGATTGACTTCAATTGGGGGGGGGGGGTAGCAAAATTTCATATTTGGATGGGAGTCATTTGAAATTAAACAAGTTTCCATGGCTTCTCTGCTTGACTCTTGCCAGCCTGAATTTGAATCCATGTGTATTCAATCTTCTTAGTGTTGAGCTAGAGTTACCAACAATTTTTAATTAGATATTTCTTGCAACTTTATAGCAAATAGGTATAACAAAGTTCTGTCTATGCTGATCATGGCTGTACTAGATACATTTATTGAGTGCAAATTGGGAAAAATTTGCTCCAGATTATTTTTTGAAAAATGTAACAAAACCTTCATTTTTCCATAGGGACATAGAGAATGATTTTTTAAAAAAGAATCTGGTAGTAGGCAAAGTGGATAGATTTTCACACCCCTAGTCTTGCAGCAATTCTGCTTGTCATGATTGCTTGGGAACATTTTATCCAATTCAACCCTCAACTCATCTGATTTTTGCTTTTCCAGCACATTATCTAATTCCACTGTTCTAGGCCCTCTATTTTTGCTTGATGCTTCCCTTTCCCATTTCTAAACATAGCTCAATATGATTTCTGCTTGTTAAGTCAGCTGTCCTACAAAAAAGGCAGGAGAGAATGTCCTACCACTGATGAGCAAGGGAGCTTTCTTTCTTGCAGCTGTTAGCATAATGTCTCTCCTGGGGAAGCAGTGAAGCGCTAACACTTTACTGTAACTTCTGCACCATTTGTCCTCACCATTTCCTTCTCCTGGCTCCTTTCTGTTTTCTTCTTTTTCTTTTTTTGGAACTCAGAATGACACAGAAAGAAAATGCTGCAGAGATATTTTCTTAATGACAAGAACCCAGGCCAAGATTTCAATGTGTGCATTGTGCATTTATTCTTGGATATTATGACCTTGTGCATAAGAAACCGTTATCTAATTTAATACATATATATTAAAAATCCGAGAAAAGACTACATGGGTAAAAATACAACACGGATAAATATAAAACATGGACAATACAATTGAAATTTTAAAAAGAGCAATTATACTGCTTCTGTCTTACATATGTACAAAATATGGTTTGTGTGAAAAAGGAAGTTAGCTTCCTTGATCATGATGGCAACAGGATTTCCAGAATCCAAGGCTGACCCCTCTTACCCAGTGAGACAGCATTATCTTCAAAATTAGAAACACCTTTATGTTTTCATGTCTGTGCTGCTATAGACTGCTTTGATGTGGCTATTCTAGGCTTGGAAAACAGTCTTTGGTGGGGCTACAACTACCGTGTGTTCTTAAATGCATTACTTGTGACGTGTATATGTGTGAGCATATGTATGTGCCTTCAAGTCACTTCTTGATTTATGGGGACTCCGTTAATTTTAAAATAATTGAATACTCAGATGTGATTTGGCCAGTTCCTTCCTCTAAAATGTAGCTGACATCATCTAGTATTCATTACCAGTTGCCCATCCAAGCAGTATTCAGGGCTGATCTTGTTTAGTTTCCAAGATCCAACAGGATCCAATGCCTTAAAGGTATTTTAGGTTGTCTAAATAAATTTTGGAAAAGCATGGGATGTCTTTCCCCTGTTCAGTGTAGAGCTTATATAACATGATTTCCAAGTAAGAACTATTTTCTGATTTTGCTAGTATTTGAATGACATACTATGAATAATTGTGGTTGATGCTAAATGTATTATTACTTAGTAACATCTCAATCTTGGCTTTGGGATCTAAAATCTCAAGGACTGAAAGGCTCCTGATCTGGCTCTCCTAGGTGCAGAGAATTTGAAATTTCCTTGGTGATCTTGGTTCACATTGTGTCTACTTATCATTAAATGACTTCATAATGCAGTGGTGCAGGTAGAATCATAGAATCATAGAGTTGGAAGAGACCTCATGGGCCATCCAGTCCAACCCCCTGCCAAGAAGCAGGAAAATCACATTCAAAGCACCCCCGACAGATGGCCATCCAGCCTCTGCTTAAAGGCCTCCAAATAAGAAGCCTCCATCACACTCCGGGGGAGACAGTTCCACTGCCGAACAGCTTGCACAGTTAGGAAGTTCTTCCTAATGTTCAGATGGAATCTCCTTTCCTGAAGTTTGAAGCCATTGTTCTGCATCCTAGTCTCCAGGGCAGCAGAAAACAAACTTGTTCCCTCCTCCCTATGACTTCCCGTTACATATTTATACATGGCTATCATGTCTCCTCTCAGCCTTCTCTTCTGCAGGCTAAACATGCCCAACTCTTTAAGCTACTCCTCATAGGGCTTGCTCTCCAGGCCCTTGATCATTTTAGTTGCCCTCCCTGGACACTTTCCAGCTTGTCAACATCTCTCTTCAACTGCGGTGCCCAGAATTGGACACAGTATTCCAGGTGTGGTCTGACCAAGGCAGAATAGAGGGGGAGCATAACTTCCCTGGATCTAGACAGTATACTCCTATTGATGCAGGCCAATATACCATTGGCTTTTTTAGCTGTCGCACCACATTGTAGGCTCGTGCTTAACTTGTTGTCCAGGAGGACTCCAAGGTCTTTTTCACATGTACTGCTGTCTAGCCAGGCGTCCTCCATTCTGTATCTTTGCATTCCATTTTTTCTGCCGAAATGAAGTATCTTGCATTTGTTCCTGTTGAACTTCATTTTGTTAGACTGCCAGGTGTTGCTGAACTGAAATTCCTATAAGGCCTAGCAAGTGCTATCAGCCAGTTTTAATAACTAATTTTAAACTTGTGCCTTATGTTTAATCTTTGTTCTGTGTATTTTAACATGTATTTTGTAGAAATATGTTTTAATATGTGTATTTTGTAGAATGTTTTTGGATGATTGTGTGTGTTTAGCAATGTTGTAATCTGCCTTGATTCACGAGGGGAGGTGGGTAAGAAATAAACAACAACTACTTCTTCCTCCTCCTCCTCTTCTTCTTCTTCTTCTCCTTCTTCTTCTTCTTCTTCTTCTTCTTCTTCTTCTTCTTCTTCTTCTTCTTCTTCTTCTTCTATACATTTTCTCCAGGTGGGATAGATAATGATGGAATGTAACCCTCATAATCCTTATCATTAGGCTGTGCTGATGTTCCCACTACTGCCTTTGCAGTTGCCCACCATTGTCCTCACACAGTAATACGGGGTGTGACATTTCTTGCATCCTAGGGGACAGTAAAGCATGAATGGGTTTTCTTCTTTTTGAATGCAAGCAGTCAGAAATAGAAGTGAAGCGAAAAGAAGGTGTGGGGGAAAATAAGCCACCAGATGGGGTGGGAGCGGAGGGAGGCAATAGCTGCAGGATGAAAATGAAGTAGCAGGCACCAAGAGATCATCTCCAAGCCCACATAGGCATAGCAATTGGGAAGTAGTTTATCCTGTCTCCCAGGGAGGGTCAGCAGAGATAATTGAGAGGTTAAAGCCAATATGTAGTTATCATTGCTGTGATGAGAAGGTGCATGTGAATTTCGAATGCTGTGCGCTTTCTGCCTATTGCAAGTGTGCTGCCAGGAACAGCATTCTACAGCAGTGATCTCTCATAACCGACATAAGGGAGGAGAGGGGAATTACTGCCCATGGTCCAGTCAACTGGAATTAGGAATGTAGGAAAAACTGATTAAGTCTACATTTTGGTAAAATTTATAAAATTCCAATTTGATGGACTGAACGGTTCTGCGAGCCCACATTCTTAATTTTCAGCATGCTGTTATCCTGTTGGCAAGTCCAAAAATACAAGCACAGCAATAGGAATACATTAAAGATATGTTCATGCAAAATAGGTATCTGAAGGGGAAATGTTACAAAAATGAATTTATTATGAAAACCACTAGCAAAAAGGGTACACAACTAAAGGCATTGTTTGCAAAATGCATTTATTTGCGGAAATGTACACAACACTATGCTAATTTTTATGTGGATTTTAAAAATAAGTTTGGTCTGCTTTCATGAACAGGTTCAAACTACTGTAGTCCAAAATAAATATATAGTCGAGTGATTTTTCCAATTTTTCTTCTCCTTGAAAAGAAAAGGTGTCTTAACATATTGATAAGCCAGCATATTATAACAAGTTGCCATATGCAGTCCAAATGTATTGCTAACACAATGATATTTGTTATTCTGAAGTGGGAACAAAGAAGCTAAGAGTCCCCCACCACAGTTTTTCAAATAATGTTGGTTTTACACAAATGCTCATCTCTAAGGCACTTCCACTTGTAACCATACTCCAATGAAACAGCAACAGTTTCTTCTTTCTATTCAGCCACCTGAAGAAGCCCCCTCTCCTTCTGTATCCCCAGACATTTTTAAAATAATTTTTTACAACTATCAATAGTTGTTTGCAAAGAAAACTGCTGAGTTGGGAAATGGAGATGGTAGGAAATGTGAGTAACATTAAGCAAATAAATCTTCCATCATTTAAAAAGCTTTCTCTCTCCTTGTTCTGCTTTCCATCCCTCTTTCAGAAGTCATTTTCAACACATTAAGGTCTGAGTAGTGAAGGCTGGAAGCTACACTAATTATTCAACCTTTTCTTCTTTTCAATTCTGCTCAGAGCTGGATAATTATATGACAGATCCTTTTTATTTCTTCTCTGTACTTTTCTGAAGAATATAGGCCAGACTTCTTTCCATTTGTTCTTTCTGACTTCTTTCCATTTGTTCTTTCTACCCAAGAGTCTTAGTGGGCCAGTGCTGATCTCAATATCCCTTCTAGTTCATGTCTGCCGTCTGAGTCTGAAATTTTCTCGAAAGGTTTCAACACACACCCATAAAACAGAAGCTCGATTTCAAAGCCACCGACCACAATTATGTCGAACCTGCTTGCATATTAATAGCACACCTTTCAAGAGAGAAACACTCCCATGCTCTTATTAGAGGAGGACGGCAGAAAGAGCCACTTACTTATTGCAACAGCCTTGTTCACAACCAATTTGTGGAAGATGGCTAGAGGATGTGATTTATTAAAAGCATGGAAAAAGAACTGGGGGCAGATCTTGTGGTTTTAATTAATGACTTTTTGCCTTCTTTTTAGAAATTGAAGGCTGTAGCACTTCTCTTGGTATTTGTAACCACTTAAACTATTTTCAAACAGTTGGTCTTTGAAACCATTGGCTCTGACACCAGTTGTGTTGTCAAAGAGGGAATACTTGTACAGTATTCAGTTAGAGATCAGAGCACTGTCAAAACCCAGAAATTGTTGAAATATATATATATTTTGGTTAAGCTCACTGTGATTTGCTGGGTAGGTACAAAGAGTTTGAGCACAGACCCTTTGGGCTCACCTGCTGTGTAGGCTAGCCCATTGCATTTTCACTTTAATTTGGTTATATTTTTAAAACTTGTATTTCAAATTGGTTGTATTTCAAATTGTTTTAATTTTAAGTCAGTTTCATTTTAATGTGATCGCATTTTAAGTCTGTTGTATGTTAAAGTTTGTTTTATTTTAATTCACATCAAATGTATGGTTTCCAGCAACTGAAGAAAATTGAAAGAGTGGACCATCGAAAAGCAGAGGGTACCTGTAACAGCTAGTCCACATAGCCTCATAATAGCAGAGTTAGTGTGGAAGAGATTCATGGATTCTCTCTCTCCATTCCTCCCTCCTTTGTTGCTGTTCATCAGTGCATCTTCCATGCAAACAGATACAAAGGGAGAGAAAAATCCTATTTATTTAAAAGAGAGTTAAAATAAACCAATGATCAAAAGTGCTGCTCTCTTTGTGTTGGATGCAACTTTCTGCAAAAAGAAACCTCAGAAGGTATTCTGAAGTTGCATCCACAAATTAAAAAGAAGTGAAAGTGGCACTTACATGTGTGATGTGCTTGTTCTGTGCATGTGTGTTCTATGAAGAGTGGGGAGACATGTATTTAATGATTTTGATTCAACATCCTTGAAAGCAAAAACCTAAAATCTTAGCATCATAAGGCTGGATGAGACCATAACAGTCACTCGGTCTGGCACCTGCCATGCAGGAAAAAACAAACTACTCCCAACAGATGACCATCCAGTCTCTGTTTAAAAAACTTCCAGGGAAGGAGACACCATCATCACCACCACTACCACTATCAAACAGCTCTAACTGTCAGAAAGTTCTTCCTAATGTTTAAATTGAATTTTTTCCCTACAATTTGATACCATTGCTCCGTGTCCTAGTCACTAGAGTGGCAGAAAACAAGCTTGTCCCCTTCTCAGTATGAGAGATGGTGCATGCCTAACAGTATTCACAATACAAACTGAAAAGAAAATGTACATTTGGCTTTCATTATTTTAAATATATATATTTTTCCTGCCCAACAGGAAACGTATAAAAATAACTTGTAAAATTCTTTAAAAATAAACAAAAACAAAACTATACTGCACTTGCACTGGACTGGTTCAATAGTAGCAAGAATTCGTAACACGGAAAGCATTTTGTTGTACCTACCAGCATTGTAAGTTCTAAAGAGAAAGAGCCTTTTATAACAAAGATGTAACAAACCCAATTCTGCGCTAATATGGTTAGAAGTCCTACAGATGTGAAGAAATCTTGCCAAAAATTACTCATTCTTCATGAGGCTATTGAAAGTTTGATAAACCCTGTGAGATTTCTTACCTCCACTACAAAAATGAGACTAGCATTTTCTTATCAGTGAAGTCTTCAGCAATTTGCACAAAATGTTTCCTATGAAACTAGTGTCTCCCCACTCTTTGTGAAGCAAGGAACACACACACACACGGCAAGCGCATGAGAAATATCTGCTTGATCAAAAAGATGCAAAGACATTGCTTCTAATTAAAACTGCTTGCAAAGAGGCAACACATGTTGTCATTTAGCTATGCTATTTACAGAATTTACACAGTTTGGGCTATTTATGAAATTTGGGCAAAATTGTTCCCATGTATGTAAAAACTCTCTTTTAAGACTCACAGAAGAGATCTTGTCACAGGTAAGAAGAAAAATGATCTCTTGTTCTCATTCTGATTATTTCACCAAAAACCAAGCAAGACATATTCCTTGACTGCACAGCAATTCAAATCTAGACTTTTAAGAGATAAACAAGTTTTAGCCCTGCCATTTTGTTTTTGATTTTTTTCTTAACCTGAATATGAAGAAATATTTGAAAATTGGTAATTTTAAAAAATAAAAATGAACCAAAACTTGTCTCTACCTCACACCCAGAAATTGTGACTTGTTGTATGGGTCTGATTCACTTCCAACACATATCAACTTGCAAGACATTTTCTATAACAGAGGGGTTTTGTCAAGATTTGTTCAGAGAACCTTCCTCTCAGGCAGAGAGAGTGTGACTTACCCAAAGTACAGCAGTGAGTTTCCATGGCTGACCACTGATTTGAACCCTGGCCTCCAGAATCTTAGATCAAGTTAAAGCACCACATCATGCTGACTTTCAATGCCCAAAATGCCCTAAAGGCAGCAAATCCCCTCTGATCTTGGCTGCTAAGCTGCAGCCACTTAAGTTAGAACTTGAATGGAAGATGGCCAACAAATACCCGGTGATGAAAGCTACCATATTTACTTGAATGTAATGTGACCCTTTCTGGGGCTAGAGTGCTTAGCCAAAATGGAGGTGTGCATTACATTCGATAGCACACTACAATTGCATGCTTAAATCTTGCTTATGCCTCTCTATCAAGCTGAGACTAGCAAACCTGCAACCCTCGGCCTGATGGAGAA
This sequence comes from Anolis carolinensis, assembly GCF_035594765.1. Taxonomy (NCBI): domain Eukaryota; kingdom Metazoa; phylum Chordata; class Lepidosauria; order Squamata; family Anolidae; genus Anolis; species Anolis carolinensis. Next base: position 333,521,066 of record NC_085841.1, on the reverse strand, counting down.
GTGGCAACCTCCCAACTGGCCTCATTTAGGCCCTGAAGGAGGCCAACTGGAAAGATGCGCCCCTTCACCAAGCCAAGGCTGATGTGTTTGCCAGTCTCGACATGGGGTGGCACCACTTCCCTCCCAACCAAGAGACAACAAAAGCCCCCCTCCCTTCCCAGAGGGTTTCTTCTTTTTCTCCCAGCAGAAAGACAGAGAAAGCCACTCCCTTCCCAGCAGGTTTCTCCATCTCCCATATGAGAGATAAAGGAGAAAGGGCCACCCACCCCAACAGGGTTCTCCCTCTCTCTTAGTTGAGAGATGAAGGAGAAAGCCGCTTGCCTTCCCAGCTAGTTTCTCCTTTGCCTCTAGAAGCAGCGCCTCACCACCACCACCAAGCCAAAGTTATAAGCAGAAGGGCATGGCTTCTGTTTGCACCCAGCTGGGAATGGGCACAAAATGGATGTCAGATCCTTTTTTGATAATGTGTGCATTACAATTGATGGCATTCTATGCTCGAGTAAATACGGATATGTTTCAGAAGAAGAAACTTGTAAAATCATCTCTTGATTATTCCTTGTCTAAGAAAACCATATGAAATTCATGGGGCCAGCATAAGCCCACTTAGAAATTGGAGATACAAAACACAACAGGAATACTGTTGTATCCTTCAGCATATGTGTGGGGAATAATTACGAATGTTGTAGTATAAGGGAATGATTAAGAGGTGCAGTTATGGGGAGAAGCGCAAAATGAAGCCATTGTTCCCCAAATGATTAAAAACCAGCCAGTTTTAACCATGAATTTTAAACACACATCTTGTGTCCACCATATTTTAAGCATTGTTCTGTGTATTGTAATGTATGTATTTTATAGAAATGCGTTTTAAGCTATGTTGTAACTTGCCTCGAGCCATGAGGAGAGGTGGGTAAGAAGAAAATTATTATTATTATTATTATTATTCTCCCCAAAAAAGTTTTCTTTTAATTCCCAGAAATAAAAATCATTATTACCCAGAACTCTTATATTTTCTGTGTTCACATTCCCTTGGCATCTTTTCCTGACCTCTTTCTCTGGATGCCTAAACTCTACTTCTAAAGGCTCAATTGAAGTTTTAAGTTATTATAATGCTAGAAATGTGGGGATTGAAGGGACATTTAACTGAAGGGGCAGATTTCTTATTTCAGAGGCAATGCCCTCATTTCCCTCCTCACATATCTATTCCCCTAAAAAGCTGGCAACTAATTTGTTGAAAGCTCATACTTTACTCAACATGAAGGCTTAGAAATAACATATAAAATGTATAACATATTTCACCACTTTGCAAGTTTTTTTTTTTACAAACCGAATCCATCATGCAACGTGGAGCTAAAACAGTGTAGCGAGTACAATGCTGAATTCGCAGACAGGACCCCTCCACTCCAGTGTGCAACCAAGTTTGTATCCTGTGTATATTGCAAAGGTATTTCACAAGTGAAATACAACAAGGATATATCTGAAAACTGATGATTTTTTTTTTTACCAGGAGGTGGAAAATAAATGGAAATTAATACCTTCAATTACATGGATTTATAATATGCATATACACTGATCCTTATACACGTGGATATACATATTATAAATCCACATAATTGTGCTTAGGTGTGCTGAGGCACAGGACTCTGTCAGCCGGGGAAGGGGGTCTTTCTGCCCCCCAAAAAAATTACGACTGATTTTGTTTATGCGGTGCAATTCTAAATTTGAAGGCATTATATTTTGGAGTGATTCCAGATATAATGATAAGAGTTGATAGTTGATGGGAGTGTGCCACAAAGCAGGCAGTGTAGGTTTACTGGGGCTACCTCCTTCAGGGACCAAATAAGAGGCCTCATAACTTAACTAGCACAGGGTCTCATTTGTCCTAAATCTGGCACTGATCAGGATTAGGACTGCAATCGTTTATTTCATTTTCATTTTCTATTTTGTTCCAAACATTTATCACTTATTCATAATTCCTGTTGTTTTTATAAATCTGCTGGGCAGGATGCTGTCATATGCATTATTAAATAGACAACAAACAAAACTGAACAGAAAGCAAGCTTACTCAGTTACTGACCGCTGGCCAAGGGACATGCCTGGGGCTAGGAAAACAGACACTCTCTACAACCTCTTCTCTAATCCGATTTGCAAACAGGGATTTCAGATTTGTTTCTACATAACCTCATTCATTTACTTAACAAAGTGAATGGGAGATTTCTTGTCCCTATCAGATAAACATCCTCCCACCCCTACTTTGATACTCCCTGAGGAGGGAAACAGAGGGAGTTCCATAAAATAAAATAAAAAACCAGGAGGATTTTAAAAAGAAAACCAAACAGTATCTAGAGAGGAAAAAAAATCCCTTCCTCTATATGTTGCTGGAAAGGGGTATTAATGTGATGTAACATGTGTACCTCCTCCACCAGCCATCTCTGGTTTAGCAATATAAAACAGAAGTTTTTATTTGCCATATTTCAGTATGGCTGATCTGAGTAGTTTTTATACAATTGATTTTAAAGTAGAAATAACTGATTTTAGTGTTTATGTATTTAAAATTCATTTTATGTTCGGGCATTGAATGTCTTCCATATATATACATTGTGCTCCACCCTGAGTCCTCTTCAAGGTGAGAAGGGTGGAATATAAATGCTTTAAATAAATACTAATAAATCAATATTTATAAAGTACTGGCTGATGGGATATCTTTTACCCAAGACTAAAGTGTTTTTCCCTCCAGAAAACTAGACCTGTAAGGCAGACAGTTTACAACCTGGTCACATATCCTCTATCTCAATTTTGTAAAAATTGTTCCAATTAAGTCTCCGTCACTTCACTTCTTTAATTGCTTAAAAATGTCCCAGTTTCTCTCTTTCTTCCACTTTCCCCCTTCCTCCTTAGTTTATTTCAATTGCTGCAAGCCGAGTTCAAAATGCAAAAGTAGCATGCTGTCACTTAACTAAGCAGAGGAAGGGAAGAGATAAAAAAAGAGGGGCAGGGTTTTGTGCTTCCCTGTAGGCTTAGGCAAAAGTAACCAGATGCTAATCTCTCCTACCTTGCATTTTCTTCCTCATCAATAACTTTTGTCATCTTGACCACACTCTGATGTGACTTGACCAGACATGAACCTCTTTATGAAATATAGCAGGGTAAGTAGTTACTGAAGAGTTATAGCCAACACTCTAGATATCAGTCTTCTCTCATATACACTATTTTTCCTGACAACAATTGCTTGTGCAACATTGGCCTAGAGAGATCTATTTCATTGAACCAGATAACCCTTGTGGTCTTTTCCAACTCTACATTTATATGAATTTTTTTTAAAAAAAATGTTTCAATTGTTTCACAAAAAAGAGAAGGTAGACAGCTATTCAAAACAAGCTTTCCATCTTTTATGAACATGTTTCCTTGCTCTGCATGTTTGAGTGAAGTTACAATGATTCTGGACACCCAATAACTCTGGCATCTTTACCATTCAGAATTGGGATTTTCCTTGATTTCAGAAAACACCCCACATTAAAGCATTCAATAAAGGATCTTTTATCTGCCTCCATAAGGGTCAAAATAAGCAGTGCTTTAAGTAGGACAAATATTTCTGTTATGATGTAATTGTTTTGTGAAACATCAGTGTAGACCAAATACTAGATATTAATAGCAATTAAATCCCTGAAATGTATCTCACAACAGCATTTTCACTGAAAGAAAGAAACATATTAATGGAATCTCAACATTGCTTCTACCTTTGTTTTATATAGATTTCTATGGCTTTCCTTTGATTCCTTAAAAAAGAATAGAACCTGCCCTTGTAGTTATAACAATTTATCCAAACATTTGACAAGTGATATATGGTTCACTTTCACTCTTCCCTGTTCACATAACTCAACACTTATGTATTCCAAGATAACATCCAGTAAGAGACATTAGAGAAAATGCATGATCTGTATGTCATTAATAATTCAATTGAAGAAATAACTAAGCAGTTGAAGCTTTTCCTGTTAGGGCACACTGTAGTTCTTCCTGATGTATCATTTCAAACCATCTGGTGCAGGAGAATATCTTTCTGTGTGTCTTAGTAATGGAAAAGTAATTACACTTTTATCCATCCCTAGAAAAAATATCTCAACATTAGAAGATGCCCTCTTGAAATATGGGTCAACTAGCTGGAGCAGTTGTTTTCTTCTTCATCAAGAGTAACACTTGCTCTGTTCCTAACACTTGTTGAAAAACAACATTTTGCCTTGAAAATTATTTTTAACACAAAATATATTTTTGTGAGAAAATGTAAAAATAAATTTTCACAGCTTTTCCTTGGACCCCCCCCCCCCAAATGTGGATCTCCTTCTTATGATTGAAATGATCAATCTGAAAATTTGACAAGTGATAAACATCCTCCACTTGGAAGAAAAAAAAAACATTTCTACAAAACCACCAATATTTTGCACAAATGAAATTTCCCAAAGCAAATGTTCTAAAATGTAAAGAAGATAACTGAACTGTCATCAAGCAGGGACAAAACATTTGAAACTGAACCATGTATTTGTCTTATAGGTAGGATTGCTCCTATCGTGTTCACTGTTTGCATCATTGTGGAGAATTCTGTTTGATGCTAGTTTCATTTCTGTACACTCCATATATAGTGGCACTATAAAATACATATTTTATTTTTAAAAACAAAGACGTACTGTAGAAATCCTTCCATATTCTCCAGAGTGAAGGTTCATACGTATCTGAAACATCTGATGTACACTATGTTGAAAGCAATAGGCAACAAAAGACAGAAATGCCAGTGCAGAAATACTCTTGCTGTGAGACTAGGTCAATGTGCAAAGGAATCTATGCTGGGTTTTGTATCATCTCCTGAAGAACTAATAAGATAGGGACACGAAGAATGATCAGAGTCTCTCAATGAATCACTCTGCAGAACTAATCCTGGCAGACCCCAGTCTTGGCCCATGTTGACAAAGGCAGGCTGAACACAGAAGAAGTCCTTTGAAGAGCCTCACCCAAAGATACCCTACTATGCTTTCCCTCTCCCTCCTCCACATGGCACAGACATCAGGTATGTGGCTCTACTTCTGCTCTTTGTTTTATCTACTCAGCCATTTGAGTGTGTATGATTGAACTCACTGCAACCTACAGAGAATAATGAGATTCAGAAGCAAAGCAGTATGACAGGGAAATGGCCCAATTATGCTGAGCCTTGCTTTTCTCTCGGCAAAACAGAGCTAGGGCAACCATTCAGTGCACAAAAGGCAACAGGCACCCTGAGAGGCTGTCAAAGGAGCAAGCAGAAAAGATGGCAATTTTTAAATCACCTTCTAGAGGGTAGCAACTGGCAATAAAGTTTGTCATAATGGAAATGTTATGCCAAAGAGTTACTAATTTCCTATGGCCTTTATTTCCAGAACAGAACCCAAATTAGCTTTTCATTCTTTGTGTTAGTGAAGCATTAATTATTTCCCATTAAACAATATTTGGATTGCAGTTAGAGACCAGCTTTGCTAATTGTGGCAAGTTCATGTCATTCTGATAGAGTGGTTTCTCCACACATACACCTGATATCTTTTAGGTTTAAATCTATCCTTCCACCATCATCCAGCACCCTCCAATATTTGTTTGCAAATGCAAATGAATGATAAAGTCCTACTTACATCAAGGTAATGCTGCATGGAAAGCCAAGAGTGTGTCGAGGGGGGAAAGTTTTATTGTTAGTATAGCCATCCGGTTGTAGGTAAGGGCACAACACATAGGAGAAATACCACATCAGTTCTGCCGAAACAGGAACAATATTTGGTATTTCTTCTACTTGGACTGTATATACTCTATCTGACTGTCTGGATCAGAATGGCAAACTGAAATTCCCTCCTGTAGCTGTTTCACTGCAGGAATGGATACTCTACATGGCATTCACTGACCAAAATGAGTGTGGATTAGTAAAAAGTTCTGCCTGGGCCAAAGACCGAGAGATAATCCACAAGGGTCCCCTAAATTCCTGGGAATGTAATTGTGACTTTGAGAGATCAGAGGTGGAGCCAGTGAGATCAAGGCTGGAATTTGCCCCACTGAGTAAGAAATCTGCTGGCCAATGGACACAAGGTCCATAATAACCAACTTTCTTACTTAATAATAAAAGTATGAGATTGTTCTTAAAAGAGGCTGTCTGAACCTGCTAATGAAATCAACAATTCTGGTGAATTTACTTCTTCACATGACCAAGAGAATGACTTTGGATTTAAAAGGACCTTTTATTAAGAGCATAAAGCTAAGAACTGTGGGACTTTTACAGAAGAATAAATGGATTTCAATAATTAATATAAGACAAGAGTAAAAAGAACAATAAGGTTATGAAGCATGAAAACATGGTTTGTTTTTGAAGAGTGTGAGAGTTCCCATGTAGTTGCACAGCAGACAAGGCAAAGACTTGACATTACAATCATATTGACTGTAATATAAGCGAACTCAATTTTTGGATTATATAAAAGAGCTTACTAGATAGCAATGATGAGAAGGCTTAATGAAAGTGAAAGCTGTTTGAGAGAAGATTTTGAAATTCCAGAGGAATTAGTAACTTTTGAAGAAATTTATAATGAGATAATACTTCTGAAAGAGACACTGATAAATAAAAACTCAAGGGGGCAGCTATGGAGAAACTGAAGCTTAAAGAGTACAAGAGACTTTGCAAGGAAAAGAGAGGAGATGTGGAAGTTCAAGGTGCAATTGAAGATTTCAAGAAGGAAGGAATTGGTGATATCCCCTACAGCAGGGGCTCTCAAACTTTTTCAGCTGCTGAGCCCTTTTTGAAACAAAAGTTTCTTGTGGAGCCCCAATAAATGTTTATATATTATATGTAATGTATATATATGTTAGGCATGGGCAAACATTTGGACACAGGGGCTGCATTACATTTTAAAATTTGACAGACAGGCCCGGGAAGTGACAGATGTAGTGTGTGTGAACTAACTGAAAAAATACATGAACAAATTCCTATGCACACTGCACATATCTCATTTGTAGTGCAAAAGAAAGAAAGAACCATACAATATTTAAAATGAAGAAGAATTTTAACCAACATAAACTTGATAGTATTTCAGTGGAAGATTCCAGGGCGATCTATTCCAATCCCCTTCTGCCATGCAGCAAAAGCACAATCAAAACACCTCTAATGGATGTCTCTCCAAACTGGCCCAGGGGCCATCCAGTTTAAACCCCTTCTGCCATGGCAGAAAAGAACATCAAACCTCCCCCGAGGGGTTGGAGTGAAATAGGATTTTGGAAGCAACGAAGGTGGGGGGTGAGGGTCTGGGTGGTGAGAAAAAGAGCCTAGATAATGAGATAATTGGGGGGAAAGGATCGGGGTGTCAAAGAAAGTGACTGTCCTCCCAGGGTTTGTGCCCTGGGAGGACAATGCTACTGCTGATGTTTCAACCGTTCCAAATTTTCATTTCCCTCCATTTCTCAGGAGGAGAGGTGTGAAGCAGCATGGCTTCTCAGAACTCCTCACTATCACTTGCAGAGACCCAAGGGCTCCACAGAGCACAGTTTGAGAACCCCTGCCTTAGAGAAAGATGAGAATCAGAAATTCAATACCAGAGAGAAGAAGGTGATTCTGGGGAATTTCACTGAGATTGAGGGCATCCAGGTGGAGAAGAGATGGAGAAATAAATAAAAACTTCAAGGTCAACATGATCTGTGTGCAAGAGATAATGAACTTATTCCAGTTTTTCCTTCCTGTTTGGATGAATTGTGCCTAATTTCCACAAGGTTTGAAATTGGGTATGAAATCCCAGGACAGATATAAAGATTTGTGACTGTATTAGAGATACAGATGTTTGGTACGTAATAATGAAATGCTGTTATAGGGATGCTTTTTGGGTTGTATTGCTACTAAAGACAAGGTTTGATATATGTAAGAAATAAATTAAACCTAAACCAAATACAAGGTAGTTTATTTATTTACATCTTTTTACCCCGCCTTTCTCCCCGGGGGGACTCAAGGCGGCTTTACTGTAGTTTTACTGTACGGAGGTAAGAGTTATTATTTGAAATGTCAATATTGCAGTGCCAAAGGAAAATAACTGGTTGTTGAAATTGCCTGGTTAGTAACTGCCAATAAGTTATCTATGCTGACTGGAGAAATATCATTGGTGATATTTTCAAAGGACTGGGAATCATTTAATGTCTTTTGGTTAAAAAAAATGAGATTAAGAGGTTAACTGCAGCTAATTGACTTTTTGTGGAAATATGAAGATAATCTGTTAACTGTGGATTTAGATTATTAGTAGGGTTAGCTAAACCGAAAATGCACATGATATCTGTCCCAACTGGAGAAGTAAAACTTTACACATTATATATAACTGTTTAGATTTGACCTTTTCAGGATTGTAGTGTGATTTTATTATCTATATATTTCATAAGCCACCCTGAGTCCCCTTAGGTGAGATACAAATAGAACATTATTATTGTTATTACTATTATTATTTTAAAAGTTGAAATTCAATGTAAATGATTTTTTCTGCTTCTCTATTATTTTTTCTGATTGTCACTTTTTTGACTTTTTAAATATTTCTCTTCCTTTAATATATAGAAATTTCTGAATAATTTCAATTTTTTTTGAGGGGGGGAGCCACATGTGGTGTTCGGTCCATTCCTTGCCGCCACCCCCCCCCCCCCAAATTAGACCTTCATAAGCAAATACTACAGTCCAATTTTTTGTTCACTCATCTCCTTCTCAATCCTGTTTTTTGTGTGTGTGTCATATGGCTTAGTTTTTTCACTTTCCTTTCTTTTTTTAAAGCTTGCATTTTAGATTGTAGGCCTGAGGGCAGGCCTTTTTGTATCTTTGTAAGCTGATCTCATACCCTTTTTTCTTTTTTTTCTTTTTTGGCTGATTAATAGAACAAATATGTATCAAATAAAAAGAGATATAAAAAGAGCAATGTTTTAACAATTATGTATACACACACACTGAGATTCTTTTTATATTCATCCAGTCAATGAAGCTGATTGTCTGAAGGCTCAGCGCAGACAAAAAAAAGTCAATTTCTTGCACATTGCAAAATTAATTCATGAAATTCAATGCATGATAGCTACTGGCTTAGATGACTGTAGATTCTCTAAAACAGTGGTTCTCAACCTGGGATCCTCAGATGTTTTTGGCCTACAACTCCGAGAAATCTCAGTCTCATCTCTTAGTTTTATAATTGTGGAAGGCTATACTACACAGAATCTCAAGTCCAATCAAGCAGGCTTTTCTCATGTCTTTCCAAATACTGGTGCTGAAAGAGTTTACCCTTGAGCACTGAGCAGAATCTAGCTGGCCCTTGATGAAAATGAAACACTTGTAAGGTGAACCTCAAAGTGATTCATTCAGATTTCTTATAATCCTTCTATTCCATCTTATAAATTTGAAAGACTTTTGAGAACATATTGCATCAAATTTAGTTCACTTCAATAGCAAAGGAAACATACCACCAGCCTGCCAGTCCCTCTTGCCAAAATGCAAGTTTAGATGGTTTTTTAAAAGTCAGCAGGTCTGGTCTCCTCTACCACTCAACTTGTGAAACCTCAACCTTCTCTTCTCTCTCGATCTTCCCTTCAAGGCAGAAAAGGTGAAGTGAGTAGCATCCAAGAATAGATGAACAAAGCCATGTGATTATTACAGAGCCTGAGGCTTGAAAAGGGATCTTCATTAAAATGTTAAGTACAATAAAATTTCCCTATATTTCCTGCAACACATATCACCCTTTTCTTCACAGATGAAGGGTATTTATTTGTGCATTTTCATTTCTCATCCTTCTTAGTCACTCTTAAATCTCACCTGTGAGTTAAGGTAGGATAGGAAGACCAAGAAGAGATCCAGCATACATCATATAGCCAGATGAAATCTCTCTCATGGCATACAAACCATTTTAATTTTATCTGCTCTCATTTTATCTTTCATTTCAACAGTGTCTACCATCACCTGGGGAATACAGGACATTCTTAAAAAGGAAGATCACATGTTTTCATAATGTTTTCATGGCTGTGATATAGAGATTTAGAATTTTTTCCCCTCAGTTTTATTTATCATTTCAAATGTATATTTTGATGGTTGTTTTGAAGTCTTCAGTCGGCCCTTGGTATCTGTTGGGGTTTGGTTCCAGGAGACCCTATGGGTACCAAAATTTGTGGATGTTCACATTGCATTATATACAATTGCATAGTAACATTGTGTCCCTTACATAAAATGGCAAAGTTGAGGTTTGTCTTTTGGAACATTTTTAAATATATAGGCATTTTCAAGTGTGGTGGTTGAATCTATGGATGCAAAATGCATAGATATGAAGGGATGGCTGTATTCTGTATTTTCTTCATAAAGATATTTTCCATTTTCCTTTGTTTTCTTTAATTTCTCCTTCCCTCATGATACTATAAGTGCCCCCACAACTGTCTCTGAAAAGTTATAAGCCAGAAGGATGACATGTTCAGCTCTCATACAAGAGCACCTAGCTCTTAAAAGTCTGGCTTTTGAGTTGAGAATCAATGTATCAATGAATACAGCCAGGGAAAATGGCTACACACACACACACACACACATCCCGCACTATCCCCCAGCTACTGGATTGCCCATCTGATGAGGCCCATAGATTCTATAACAGTTATGGGAAACCCCCATTTTGCAGGCCAAATCTGGCCCATTGAGCTTTTTTCTCTGGACTGCAGAGTGTTCCATGTTACTCACAGAACACACACACCATGCACTCACTCACTCACTCACTCTGGCTCTCCTAGCATGAGTGACAGCAAGACAATGCAGGCAAAGACGACAGGCAGCAGAGTAGCTGATGGAGGGGAAGGGAAGGGGAAAGGAGTAGGAGGCAAGGGAGGGATCAAGCACCATCACCATACATGCCACTTCTCTGCTTCTGGTCCTTCCCCTCCTACCTTGTGCACTCTCATCCCTTTCCTCTTGCCTTATGCTGTCCTGCCTCCTCCTTTCTGCCTTGTACTCTCCCATGAGGACACCATCAAAACCCTCCCGACAGGTGGCCATCCAGCCTCTGTTTAAAAATCTGGGAGTTGTAATTTGGTGAGGCATCTGCACTCTTTGGCAGAGAAGGCTAAAGATCTTAGAAAATTATAGCTTCCAGGATTCTATACCCTTGAGCCATGACAGTTAAAATGGGGTCAAACACATGAATTTCCCCCACACACAGACCAACCATCACTATCCACACTCACCCAGCCTGTGCCCCTTCCCTCCCGGTCCAGCCTATCTGTCAATTTTTTAAAACGAAATGCACCACCAATGTGGAAAAGTTTGCCCATGCCTGCACTATACTCATCCATATGTTTTAGAATAATAATAAAAAAAAACCTTTCCTAATATGACATCACAATCAACCATTGCATTATCCTCTTTTCACCACAATAAACATTTGAGCTATACCTTTCTGGAGTACAGGTTTGAGAGTTTGCTTTCTGAATGAGGCTTCACATGATTTTTTTCCTGCATATAACAATTAGAACATCAAGCAGAAAATTGCGATAAACCTTTAGACTAATTTATTACTTGCAAGGAGCACTTGATTAATTTATTTCCACCCTTCATATCTTACCTATCTAAATCAAAACAAATAAAAATAATTAGATCTACAATGTGGTACTGGAAATTATTTTTAAGAGTTATGGAAAATTCAGAACACCTACACATTTTACCTAGCAATGCATGCCATATCTAGACAGCTATTTCATTTGAAGGTTATCTTAATGTTTATTCTGATAAAAATGATTGCATTTCCAGAGGACTGAAGAATCAATTCCTGTTGTTGTGTGCCCTCAAGTCATATCCAGTTTATGGTGATCCTATCACAAAGTTTTATTGGCAAGATTAGTTCAGATGAGGCTGCCTTTGCTTTCCTTTGAGGCTGAGAGAACGTGACGTGCCCAAGGTTACCAAATGGGTTTCCAAAGGCTGTTCTCTTGAATCATAGCCCAATAATCAAATTGCTATACCATGCTGGCTCATGTATAATCAATACACCCCCTTTATATCACAATTGTATTAATCTAATTCAATGATAGAAATGTTACTATCAATAAATTATGTTGTGCAATTAGTGTATCACCCACACAGTCCTGCCAACACAATCATAAATTTTCTTTCTGGAAGCAAGAATTAACTCTCTTTACTCCATTTTTCTCCTTGCTGTAAGAAAATCCATAGTAATTAGACAATTTCCTACTGCGTCTAAAGGTGCTTCTACACAAGCAGGTTAAGATCTGGCTGCCTACAAAATACACATTCTTAATATGAGCTGAAGCACACATTAAGCCCAAAACAGAGCATTAAAAACTCACTGAAAAATCCAGAACAAGTCACAAAAGTCACTGCATTAGATCAGAGTATATCCCATGTAGAGCTGGAATCTGGGACTGAAAAATGCAGAGCATTCGGCAGGAACAGGGTTATGGCTGACCCTGAAACCCAGGTTTTAAAAACCCAGAAACACAGCTGGCTAGATAATTTAAAAAGAAAAACCCACTGCCCAAGAGAGAAAACCACATTGTTCCCTTGGGAATGCTTGCTTTCCATCCTTATGCCTCCATTTCCTGTGCCCTGCTATGGTCATGGTAATGCACATCAGTGCATTCCAGCAGTAAGTATAAAAAAACATTCCTGGATCCTGTTCCTATGAACATTTTACAGATACTGTAGCCACCATCCCAGCCTTGATCCATTTCCTGGGGCAATTACGTAGGCACTCAGCAGCAGAACTGATTCCTTTAAATCCACTTCCTAACTCAGTTTAAATGGCTGTGTAGAACTGACCCAGAATGCATCTACATATGATCCATCTATGAGAACAGAACTATAGAAAATTTCTCCACACCTGGAACACCATCCTACCCAATACAAAAAAAAAGAGGTCCAAAGTGTATCCTACGATGTAGGTGGCACCAGATATCACATGGGACAGACCCGTAGTTATCCTGGGGGACATGAAGTCTTAAGCCATTTCCAAAGAACAGCCTCTACTACTCTCCATAGTGATAAATGATAGCCACTTCTCATCATTTCCTGTTGTTTCCTGAAGGGAATCAGATATTCTGTCTTGCAGTTGCCTAATTCAGGAAGACACTCAGCACTACAGCAAAATTGCTGCCACCTGTCAAAGTTCATCTCTAGCAACAGAATGGAAATGTATTCACTAGGCTTGATCGATCCACGAAAAATTTGATTCTAAACTCGTTTCAAAACTAGAGGGGGGCAGCTTTTCGTTTCTGATGGTATTTCCGAATTTGGCCCCCCAAAAAATTCGAAATTAACGAAAATTCGTTATTTTCTAAATTAATTCGTTAATGGCGGACGCGCATGCGCAATTCCCAAAAACAGCACAGAGGGAGAGGACTTTACAGGACTCTCCCACCCTCATTTTTTGAGTGATCTTCTTCCAACTTGGTACAGTGGTAGAACACATTTAACACTGATAGCTCACCAAAATTTGGAACGTTTCCCTTATCCTCTGATTTTTGGCGAATTTTCATAGCTTTTATAATAAACCATTTTTTAATAATTGCAGAAATCTGTTCCTGGTTTGAAAGTCTTATTTCCTGTTAAATTGGGTTGTCTTTACTGTGAAAGTCATTGTTCTACTTCAGAAACTTTGTTTTTGTGGCTGAAACTTTGTTAAATTGGTGTGTGTGTGATATATACTGCGTATATATAATATCTATATAGTCCCTGCATAATGTGTGTGTGTGTGTGTGTATATAGGTAAAGGTAAAGGTATCCCTTGACGTTAAGTTCAGTCATGTCTGACTCTGGGGGTTGGTGCTCATCTCCATTTCTAAGCCCAAGAGCCAGTGTTGTCCATAGACACCTCCAAGGTCATGTGGCCGGCATGACTACATGGAGTGCCATTACCTTCCCGCCACAGCGGTACCTATTGATCTACTCACATTGGCATGTTTTCAAGCTGCTAGGTTGGCAGAAGCTGGAGCTAACAGCGGGCACTCACTCTGCTCCCGGGATTTGAACCTGGGACCTTTCGGTCTGCAAGTTCAGCAGCTCAGTGCTTTAACACACTTCGCCATCGGGGCTCATGTATACATACACATACACACAATGTGGAGAATATGTGGAAAGGTAGATAGATAAGTTGGGAGCCACAGCGAAGGCACCTTCCTGGGAGCAAGGTCTAATAATAATAATAATAATAATAATAATAATAATAATAATAATAATAATAATAAATCCCTTACAATATCCAAGATGGCTCACTGCTACAGAATCTTGGGAGGTTTAGTTTGATATGGTACCATTATTGGCATAGAAAGCTAAGCTGTAGGAGTTGAAATCCAATCATTTATCCTCCCTATAGAATCAATTTTATATGCATTTTTAGCTACAGAAAAGCTAAAATCAGGACAGTAAAAGAACAACACCCAGAAAATGGGAATTCCAGACAGGAAACAATCAGGGCCAGCTAATACCTCCCAACAAAGGATTCCCCCAGGTAGGAAGCAGCCAGGCTTTGAAGCTGCAAGGCTATTCAATGCTAATCAAGGTGACCAATTGCAACATTCACACTTGCCTCCCACAGACAAGAGTTCTTTCTCCCACCCTGGACCTTCCACAGATATATAAACCCCACTTGCCTAGCTTCGCACAGACGTCAAAACCTCACCGCCGGGCCCCTCTCTGTCTCTCTCGGTCTCTCCATTCCCGGCCTCACAGAGAGACACCAGGCCTGAGCTGAGGCGAGGCGGCGGCGGCGGCGGCCATTTCCCCCCTCCGTCTTCCTCCTCCTCCTCGGCCTCCTTCCCCCTCGCCCCCTCCCATTGGCTGAGCCCGTGACGCCCCTTTTGCTGAGGGGCAAAAGGAAAGGGCCTGAATGGTGGGAGTTTGGGTGATTTGCAAAAGCTTTTTTTTCCTAACGAAAAAAACGACGACATAACGAAAAACGGCCTCTCGCGATTCGAAACCGCGATATCCAGACGTGTGGACAACCAATGCTTCAAAATTGCTTCAAAACAAACGAAAATAACGAATTAATAACGGTTAACGGGGAAAACGAATTATTTGAGCAAGCCTAGTATTCACCCCTGAATTAAAGCACAAATATGTTCTAAAAAACAACAGATTTTCAATATTGATACAGATTGCATTTTAATGGTGAATTATGTTTTTCTTATTGTTATTTTTCCTTTATTGTCTTGCTCATTGCTTTTATGTTTTGTAAGTTTACTGTGAAGATTAATAAACAAAATTTTATTTTAAAATAATTATCTCTGACATCTCTATGGAAAATATGTTTTCAGCTCAAAGTGTGACCCAAATGAAGTATCTCCTCCGCCCTAAAAGCAACCACCAATCACCATTATGTCAAATCATGTCTAAAACGGATAGCAAAGCCACCACTGAGTCAGTCTGATGAGCTACAAGAAATCCTTGCAGGAACCCAAAACCCACTAACATAATCATGAGGCACTGAGCAAAAATTTGATCTAATCATTCTGCTCTTTTTTTCTTTTTGAGGAGACACATTAGCATTAAAAATGAATGACTTGTTAAAAGGCACCGAATGATGCTTGACAGTAAGACACTGGTTGTATTGACTTGCTCAAATACTTTCTTGTGACCCAAGAGCAGGAAAGGGACATGAACATGACCTCAGAACTGGCTAGCCCTTTTTTCCTCATCCTGCCATTACCTGGCTGACAGGATAAGGCAAAAGCCTGTATTTACTAAAGCACATCCATCATAGAATAATAGAGTTGGAAGAGACCTCATGGGCCATCCAGTCCAACCCCCTGCCAAGAAGCAGGAAATCGCATTCAAAGCACCCCCAACAGATGGCCATCCAGCCTCTGCTTAAAAGCCTCCAAAGAAGGAGCCTCCACCACACTCCAGGGCAGAGAGTTCCACTGCTGAACAGCTGTCACAATGAGAAAGTTCTTCCTGATGTTCAGGTAGAATCTCCTTTCCTGTAGTCTGAAGCCATTGTTCCGCGTTCTAGTCTCCAGGGCAGCAAAAAACAAGCTTGCTCCCTCCTCCCTATGACTTCCCCTCACATAATTATACATGGCTATCATGTCTCCTCTCAGCCTTCTCTTCTGCAGGTTAAACATGCCCAGCTCTTTAAACCGCTCCTCATAGGCCTTGTTCGCCATACCCTTGATCATTTTAAGATAGAGACAATTCAAAGTATTCTCCAAAGGTATTAAAGCTGCTTTTCTATGTTATATTTTAGAACTGGCAAGTGATAAAAGTGCTTTCACACATTACATTTGTGCAAGTGTCAGTCAACACTGGCCCTGACCAAGCTGCCCCTACTCTTTTGAATAAGGAGAGAAAAAAATGACCTCAATCACACATTGCCATAGCTAGAATGAAACTTGACATAAAATTAAACTATTCAAGAAAGTATCATTTTTTAAAAAACAAACTAAATGTTCTTCTAAGAAAACACTGAAAGTAATCCAAAGCCGCTGTTGATTTCCATGAGAAAATTAGGCATGCATTTAAATCCCTTCCACTGAAATGGATGCAACTACACAAGTCTTAAGATTGCCTGAATCGTATTTCAAATGTCACAAGCCTTGTCAATAAAGTGAAGGCTACCCTATTATGACTGAATTATTTTTTTGTACAACCCAGAATCAAGAGAATAGTGGTAGAATAGAAATAATAACCGCAATGACAGTTCCACTTTTTAATGTCATATTTTACTATTAGAAGCACATGGAGTCGTTTTTTCAGTATAATTCTAAAACAACTGTTGATATATATAAACAAATAAAATAGACAAGCAAACAAACAAGATTTTAACAGCAAAACAACAAAAAATACTAAAACCCATGTACTAAATATACCCACAGCAAGCAAACAAGCTAGAATAATTGAAGTAGATTTAGTAGAAATACTTGTAGTGTGCAGGAAGATTACTATGAAATTGGCAATTCCCAATTCTCCTAAATTAATAATATTCATTCACTCTACATGGTGAGGGCTTTTTTCATGTTTTTCTCACACTGCCATAAAATGCATTACATTTCACCCATCTCTACTTCGATTCTGCTCTAGAGCCACCATTGTTCTATAAAATTATCCTGGTTTTGGCCACTTGCATTTCTACTAAAGAAGGGAAAAGGAAATACCATTATGCAGATCATTTTGGGAGTCAATTTGAGGGAGACACAGAAGATGAGAGAAAACCAGTGAACAAGATGACAACTGGGGACAGTGCAGATACAAACATATACTGACCCACTTTGCTATTGACAGTAGAACCTACTGTTTAACCACTGTTACCCAACAAAGCAGAAATGACACACGCACTGTACAATCGAGAAGAGTTTGTGTGAATGCTGTCATTAGGAAGGACAAATCTTCCCTTATCTCCCAGCACAGACATGGCAGGTTGACATCACCAGAAAATAATGTGCATGTTGGTGTGGGGGCTTTGGGAGGAGGTGGGAAGAAAGAATTCATTCATCATCATCTTACAGAATATAGTGACAATCCTCAGATAGAATCATATACTAGGGTTCTCTCCCAGCTGTAATGTTTCTGTATTGGGAGCCAACCTACCAATCTTGCATGTCAAAAACACTGATTGTTTCCTAGTTCCTGATAGAAACCGTGTACTACAAAGCAGCCTCCCTTCAACCCAACCTTATCATTTAATAACACTCAGGCATTGAAAGAAATGGCATTCCAAACAAAACACTGCAGAGACAGTGACTAAAGGGAGACACGTGGCAGAAGGCAATTCAGTAAAATTCAATCACAACACAATATATAATTTAATCAGATTTGAGAACAGTTGTAGTGGCCATGATGTCTGAGTAAGCCTGGAGGCCCTTCAACAATGACTATATAATGTAGTTCAAAGGCCAACTGAGGCCAAGCTGGCCACAAAATACACCCCCCCCCCATCTAAAAGTCTACCAAGGAAGCCCACTTTGTGTCAAAAATGTGCTACAGCAGATGCCAGTGTATCCCAGAACCTGGCTGAAACTGGCTCCACAAAAAGCAGAGCACATTGTAGACACCTGTCCCTACTGAAGCATAGTAAGGAAATCCAGAAAGGGAGCTTCTGAAAAATACCCCAAGGGTAGGTATATTTGCTATGGCACTTTAAGTGGAATTGTTCCCTTGTTCCTTCCCTACTCACTGGATTTTATCCTTGGATCCTGTGGAACGCTGCACTAGTCACCCTCTGCTGTGCAGAACAAACTGATGCTCAGGTTTTTAAGTAACTGTTATGCTGTTTTATCTTGTGTTGCACGGTTTTTAAATTTTATTGTTAAGTATTTTTTGTATTGTAATGCTATGTTGTTGTTCATGTCTTTCTTGTGTAAGCCACCCCAAGTCCCTTCAGGGAGATGGTTGATGGGGTATAAAAATAAAGTTGTTGTTGTTGTTGTTGTTGTTATTATTATTATTATTATGTAGCAGAGGACTAATCCAACTGCCAGGAGGGGTAATTGATTACCTCCTCTGCTAGCTGTTACCTTTTTTCCACTCTGATTGCCTCTGTTGTGCTGATGTGCATCTCTTCCAGAAATGGAAAAAACCTGCAAAGTGGTTTGAGGCCAGGTTTTGTGTCCAATGTAATCACATTCCTGACCTCAAACCGATTCCAGGCATGGCAATTTGATAATCTCTATACAATAAAACTAGTGTCTCCCAAGCTTAATTATAGTGTCAGTATAGAAGTGCCCTGGGAGTTGTATTCCATTTGTGACATTTCCAAGCTCTGATGCCATATTAAAATTGTGAAACTGTATATAAATTTTTAAACCATTCTGAAGACATGGTACCAGGTCTTCCAAATATGAGTATGCCTTAGCTGTGCAGTGCAACCTGTGACTAAGAAATTTCTGTAGCCTGATCTATAACTGCTTGACTTTCCTTGAAATTCCTCAGATATCTTGCCTCCAAAATCAGTAGACAAAATCTGATTATAAAGTGGGGACATTTAGTTGGTGTTTAGTCATCATTACACTCACTGGTTAATCAATTGTGTTAATTGGTTTTCAACTATGATGATTTTAAAAACAAATATTCATTAGACTCTAGCTGAGAAATGTTTGTAGTACATATCTGATAAATAAATATCCAGAGTGTAATTGCTAACACTGCTAATTCAGGGGCAAGTAATTGGCGGCCCTCATGCACTCAGTAGGAATTCAGATGGAAAAAAACTATGTGATTGGGAGTAGGAGGAAGCCTTTAAAAGTGACCAGTTTGAAGCTTTTGCCACAGCAGTATATCAAATTTAGACTATAATGTTTGAACTAAAGACTAAAGCCACTAAAATCATGTTTGAATAGATAGTAGACACTGATAGTTGGACTGAAAACCTTTGATATTCCATCTATCGTCATTAGCACAATTTTGTTGGTTTTCCTCCATCTTCTTACATTTATCTTGTTTTTATTTTAGTGCAATTGCACAATTCTAGAATTTAACCCCTCCCCTCTTTGCAAATATAAATATATAATTAAAACAAGGACGACAGCCAGCTTAGGAATAGTCAGGGTGATGGAGATGAAAGAGGGGGAGAAGGGGGAAAATACCTACCCTGATGTCACTTTATTGCCAGTATACCAAGGTAGATAACACAAATGTTGCAAAATTGGGATCTACTGATATGTTTGAGCTTGGGACAAGAGAATCAAAGGTGGGAGGCAAACTAGTAGAAGGATGCATATAACCTCATGTGAAAGGGACCATCACCAAATGTGAAGGCCCAGCTGCAATGCTGGTTCACCTGTTTCATGTGTTGAAGTCCCCAAACTCCCAAAATCCATAAACCTATTTGCTTTCCATGCCCAAGTAGGTATTCAAAAACAGCCTTTATCCAGTTTTCAAATCACCAAACCATGCTGGAACTGATCCACTCAATGTATAAAACCCAGTTAGAATAGCAGTGGAATTTCACTTCAAGCCATTAACAATGGGAGCAATGATCACTTTAACCAAAGATATCAGGTTCACTTAGGACTCATAAGATGGCACAGGGGGAATAGCGGAAAGCAAAGGGAACCAACCTACCCCATTCCCTACCGTCTTTCACCACCTTCTGAGATGGCCAGCCATTCCACGTCCTTTCTGAACCTTTCCCCATCTTCTCCCCACTTTCTCCAGTTTGGAGCCGGGTCTTCAAGCTCTAGTTCCATGCACTTAGGAAACAGAGCACCATGGAGTCCCACCAGAAATGCCCTTACATGATGTCATGGCTTCTGTGGGACTCTCATTGGGCTCTGTTTTCTAAGCACATGGAAATGGAGCCCGAAGATCACCTGATTAAGTCTCAAGTGTCTCCAAGGGAGAGAGAAAATAGCTAGAAGGTGGGTTTGGGTTTCTTGTCCCCTTGGAGATTTACATTTAGTATTGGGAAGAATGGAGTTTATGGCCGATTAAATATCAGGTAGCGTGAAAGATTAGAGAGCAGCCATTTCAAAAGGTTTGTTCACCATTCTGGGAAAAAGATAACCAATGAAGTGGGTCATTAAGAAATGTTCAATAGATATTTTATCCCAGTTTTCTGCTAGGATATTTTGAAAGATGTGTTCTTGCCATTTTTGGCACCACTAAGGCATAGAGGAGTTCTTTTGATGCTTTCTTTGTTTTCTCTTAATATTACATTAATTTACATAATAATGTATGTGTGTTAAAAATCTATTTCTTCCTGGGAGTGAAAATAATTAAATTAACATCTCAGCTAAATATGTCTGAAATGTGTGTGCATATTTCTTAATTTTTGAAATACCAGTATAGATACTTTAGGAATTCTGATACAAATTGTCCTGACCTGGACTAACAAGTACTGGCGGGAACATTTTTAGCCTCAAGCTTTTGTACTTCCCCAATACCATCACAGTTCGCATTTCCCTCTCCAATACCACTACCCTGCCAAAGTATAATACACATTATGAGAAAAACTGCCATAAAAAGTGCATTTGAATTAGTGATGGAAAATATATTTCACTAGACATCACAATCTCAATGCAAGTTGCATTTTTGAATTTCCCAAGACTATACATGAGAAAATACAAACTTCATTTTCAACATTTGCATTTTTACCAGTTGTAGAACACATTTCTACAAAATGAAGCACACTCTAAACAACATATCTGTTCTTAAACTATAAACAGCTGAAGTATTCAGAGTTGAAAGGGATGGGGGAATCAGGAACATGACTTATTCAACAGGAAAGAATTGTGTAAATTAGGTAAACTGTAGAAATAAATGTGCAATGAGGAAAAATGTGTTTAAATTGTGGAGACACCAAATTAAACAAGTATGGGAAGAAATGGAAGGTTGGAGTCAGCAAAATCCATATCCCTAATTCAAATAAACATTTTGTGATTTCTAAAAACCCAACTCAACAAAATCACATGGAAACGAAAGAAACTATGCTAACTTTTGAATATATAAGAAAGTGATAAGTACTGGAACCAGAATGATTCATCCAAACTGGGACTTTTGAAATTGACTATGGAACAGTCTGCATTTGTAGGTCCTTGCCTTCTATTGCACACAACAGAAGTCAACTGCCTATGTAGCTTGCTGAATTGCATTTGCCACTTTAATTCCAATTCCTATAGAATAAAAACTATATGGAGGGCTGGGGAAAAATAACAGCAGCTAAAAATGATGGAGTGCAGTAGCTACAGAAAAAAAATATAGAAAGCAAGACCGAGGAAACAAAATTTATACAGTGAAGAAAAGAGAAGAATACTCAAAGGTGATATGATCACACACTATAAATACCTTCAAGGCAACAATATAAATGCAGGAGGTCGAATTATTCATAGTCTCAGAAGGTGGTGGGTGGATTAGGCAGCACACATCTAAGAAAATCTAGGGAGACATAGAATGTTTTGAACATAGACTGGGGCCCAATTTAAAGTAGTAAACAAAAGCTGCTTTCACAAAAGATGTTTACAACTGCTTGATTTCCCATAGTTACGCAGTGGCATCACATTAATTAGTACCATGTGTGTTCAGATGCCGACATATTTATGTTCTTAAAAGTACCTGGCCAACCAGATTCTGGTCCAGGAGGGACATTGCTCCCAAGAGATATTAGCTTTTTCTGTGCTAAAAGTGGAGAAGAGGTAACTGGCTGCCCACAATGTGCACATCTGTTCACTGGGGAAAAGAAATGTAGCAGCTGTCTTTGAATTAAATTACCACATTTCTATTTTTTCCCTTTCATTTTTTAAAGTGCTTACTCAATTATATGACACGCAAACTACATAAAACAGGCAAAAATACATTTATAATGTTACCAGTGACTGTCAATTCCTACTGGTTTCATATAGTAGAGGATGAGGTTTTGTTTTGTTTCTGATCTCTTTACTGCAATACTGTTTTTGCTGCTAACATTGACTGGTCACCACTCTATACAGCTTAAGGAGAAATCTCTCTCATCCCTCCAGTCTAAAATCCTTTAATCTAAAGTTGTAAACTTCTATGATTTGCATGGGGAAGATCCAAAGAAACTAACGTATTCAGAGTTAGACTGCCAACTAATCTAACTTGGTATTGTTGACTCTGGTTAGCAGGATTTCTAATAGGGGTGAATCTTGATTTCTCAAGTCCCAACAGATGTTGAGTACAATTTTTTTTTTCGTGTCAGGAGTAACTTGAGAAACTGCAAGTCGCTTCTGGTGTGAGAGAAACCCTGTCATCCTTGTGGGAGGCTTCTCTCATGTCCCCGCATGGAGCTGGATTTGATTGAGGGAGCTCATCCGCGCTCTCCCCGGGTGGGATTCGAACCTGGCAGCTTTCGGATCAGCAACCCAACCTTCAAGTCACAAGGCTTTAATCCACTATGCCACTGGTGGCAATGAATCAGTTTTTCATCTCATAGCTTCAGGACAAAGAGTATATTTTTCGTTGTAGTGATAGGAAATTGTGCAGCTTTCCTGCTGAAACTATACAACTTGCCTAGAAAACTCTATACTTTTCCAGAAAGCATGCAATCACATGTAAAACTGTATAGCTTTCAGCACAGAAAGAAAATTGCACAATGTTTAGTTTGGGGAAAGGCTACAGTTTTAGTCAGTCTACATTTCCTTTCCTGCCCCATAAAATGGCTTCTCTGCCCTTTCACCTGGCAGATCCAAATCAAATACGAGCAGGTGTAAACTCTCAGAAGTCACTCAAGCTCTCCCTCCCTCGTTCCCTCTAGTTTTCCATAATTTTTCTCACTATCCCAAATTGCCACATGGTCAAACCCTGTCACAATGTTATTTGTATGGGAATACACCACTTGCAAAGTTTTCCTAAGTACATAGCAAAAAAAAATGTATATTGGTGGTGGAGAGTCTCAATAATCTCTGCAGTTTTCTGTGCAACATGAAAAGATGTCAAACATAGGTATTTACAGGAAAACTTGTTTCTCAAATTCTTAAATCTCACAAGGACCCAGATAGTATGCATATGTGTGTGTAGCGGGGGGGGGGGGGGGGGAGAGGGTCTTCCAAAGTTGTACAAACTTTTGATAAGTCCCTCTCCACCATATCAGTTTGTTGTGGAGTCTTCAGATTCAATTTCAGTAAGGAAATTAGCCCATTTTTTTGCCCCCCCCCCCCCCCCCCGAAACTCTACTTGGAAATACCAGGGACTGCTTCTGGATTCTCTGTATTTAAAGCATATATTGTTGAGCTACAATTCCTCTCACTCACTTTCACAAAGGATCATCTTCATAAGTGCTTTGTATTTTACTTCCTCCACCACCAACATCACCATGAACAAATTCTTTACCTTGACCAAATGACTGGGAAGGAAAAGAACTCTACTAAAAAATGAAGGTATGCCGTTCCCGCCGTGACACACATACAAACTACATCATTTCCCACTGTTCCAGTTCACTATTTTTAAAAACTGCTTAGGGGTGATTCCAAAGGGAATATGAGCAACATCAGAATCTAGTCTAGAAAAATGCTACCTTCAGAAGCATGCATTGACCAATCCTCCTGTCTTGACTTTACAAAGACTAATAGGGTCCCATGTGGGAAAGAAGATGGCAACATAACAAATATCAAATATATATATAAAAGAAAACACATAGTCATCAAATGGCTGATAGAAAGGTGAATGCATCTGAGATTCATCCATCTCTGCAGCTTTGTGTTCAAGAGGCTGTTTTCCTGGGCTCCGTAATTGACAGAAATAGCAAGAAATAAGCAATGTCAGGCTTGTGAGCAGCAGAAGTAAATTTAGGCTTTGGGTGAATAACAAACCTTATCATTAGATTCATAGAAGAAATATCCTCAGCTGCTGGTATGCCTTAGCCTTAGATTGTGATAGTTATTGTATGAACTGCAACACAACAATGGATGAATCTTCAAAGAAAGGGCCTTGAATAGAAAGCCAGAATGTCATCTAAAAGGGCTTTTCCCTATAACTGTTGTGTGTCTCGAATTTTTCATATCAAAGAAAAAGGCAGGGATGAATAGTTTTGTTTCAGAGTTTGGAATGCCACATTTTAGATATTAGTTTCTTTACTCATTATTCTGATCACCCAACAAGTCATTAATATTTCTTGTCAAGTTTTTTCCACTACTAACAAATTATTAGTTTTGTGCAACTGAAAATACAGGAAAGTACTCCTGCTTCTCCCAGGTGACCAATTGAGATGAAGATTATGATGACAGTAGTGCTCATCCTTCATTGTGTAATGATCTTAATGTAAGCACTTTATGATTTAGCTATTTAAAAATGAATAAACTACAACTAACTCATAATTTTAACAAATTATTCCTATACTGCATGTGAAGAAAACTAGGATTACCCTATGAGCGTAATGGTTCACATGGGAATTCAAAATCAGGTCTTTATTATCAAAAACCAACATTGCAACCATCAGGCCACCCTAGTTATTCTCCAGTGCAATTCTAAACAGTCCTAGGTCGTTGTGTGAGTGCTTCAGAAAACAAGAAAGTATGGTTATGAGGATAAACACAGGTCAGGGTAGACAACTTGGTGTCCTTTAAATGGTTGGGTCTACAGTTTGCAGAATTTTTTAACTATCATGAATCAAAATCAAGACTTACTGGATTGTCATTCAAGGCATCTAGAGGACACCTGGACTATAAGGAAGGCTGGGCAAAGGAAGATAGACGCTTTTGAACTGTCATCTTCTTGTCCTGGACCGCAAGAAGATCAAACCAGTCCATACTCCAGGAAATAATGCCTGGCTGCTCACTGGAAGGAAGGATATTAGAGACAAAGATGAAGTACTTTGGCTACATAATAAGAAGACAGGAAAGCTTGGAGAAGATAATGATGCTGGGGAAAATGAAAGAGAAAAGGGGCCAACCAAGGGCAAGCTGGATGGATGGTATCCTTGAAGTGACTGGCTTGACTTTGAAGTAGATAGGGGTGGCAACGGCCAGTAAGGAGCTCTGGCATGGGCTCATCCATGAGGTTACGAAGAACTGGAAGTTACGGATAAACAACAACAGAGGACACCAGAATACTAAGGTGAACTGCAGGCACTCCATAATAATAATAAAACTTTATTTATACCCCGCCACCATCTCCCCAATGGGGACTCGGGGCGGCTTACATGGGGCCATGCCCAGACACCATACAATATAACAAAATAAAACAGCAAATCATAACACAATATAACAGTGCAAAATCATAATATATATTACAACACAAATCAGAGAAAACAATGAAAACCAGGGCAGGCCACATGAACACTTAATTAAAAACTCGGGAGAGAGAGACATAGGAATAAGGGAACAGGGATATAAAATGGTGAAGCAGTCTAAAGGATAAAATCCAAGGGGAATAACCAGAGTGATATATTACATTTACTCCCCAAAGGCACATCAGAAAAGCCATGTTTTTAGATCTTTCTTAAAGGCTAACAAGGTGGGGGCTTGCCTGATCTCAGTGGGCAATGAATTCCACAGTCGGGGGGCCACAGCAGAAAAAGCCCTCTCCCTCGTTCCCACAAGACGGGCCTGGGACAAAGGCAGTGGCGAAAGGAAGGCCTCCCCGGATGAACGAAGGGAACGAGCAGGTTTATGGTAGGAGATACGGTCACTAAGGTAGGTGGGTCCCAAACCGTTTAGGGCTTTATAGATGATGGTCTGTACCTTGAATTGGGACCGGAAAGTGAACGGCAGCCAGTGGAGCTCTTTAAACAGGGGAGTAGATCGTTCCCTGTAGCTCCATATATTAGTAAGAAGGAAATCTACATATGGAACACAAATGGAACTATTAAACACATATCAAAATACACAGCAATACAAATCCA
Source organism: Anolis carolinensis (assembly GCF_035594765.1). NCBI lineage: Eukaryota > Metazoa > Chordata > Lepidosauria > Squamata > Anolidae > Anolis > Anolis carolinensis. The sequence goes on along the minus strand of NC_085841.1, from coordinate 333,494,793 downwards.
TTTACAGTACTTGCTCCTCTTTGCCTGGTGTAATATATACCACTATATGCTTAAAATCACACTTCTCTGAAAGAGCTGGTACTCATGCCTCTGTCTCTTGCAGAGATGTTCTGGGGATTGATTAGATAATGTTTTAAGATAGTGTTCTTTAATTTTTATTTATCTGAAAGTGACATGGCATCTTGGTTGAGAGAGGAATTAGTTCATTCCTAAGTAGTTAAAAACCTAATGGGAAGAAACGCCTTGTGTAAATGAATGTTAATTTGACTAAGCTTTAGTTTCCTTGAGATCATTATTGAAACACCCCTCCCTTAAGAATACATGAGCATATATGCTTGTCTGTATACAAGTTTAAGTGTAACCGGATATAAAAAGTAGTGGTTAATCTTTGATACAACGAGATGAGACCAAGATAATTGTTCTGCTTTAATTTCATCCATGAGGCAGCTCCAGTGTTTAAGTGGTCACTGAATTATGACTGCACCCTGCTGCTATCCATTAGTAACCAGGCTGAGGATTTTAATTTTGGATACTGGAATGCAGGTGGTGGTAACACCAAAGGAAATGAAAAGCTTTTGATTATAGGTACACTTGTTTTGGTTCTCTTTCTGTGGAATTATTTTGCAAGTTTCTGAAAAAGAGAAGGGCAGGGGAAAATGTAAGTATGTTGTAATACAACCCAGTTATTTTCTTCGCACTACGAGTGACATCACCAGAATTACTCAATTGGGTTTTTGTAACTGTTTTACAATAGGTTTTGCATATAATTAATTTAGAACAAAATATAGTACTTAACACCTCCACAGATTGCCTTCTACTGTTGGATGATTCCAACAACTTATTCGTGATTGCAGTTTGATTCAAGCAGTTATCATATAAAATAGAAAACATATGATCTCACATTTTTACATCTTCATTTACTTTTTAGTAAGGGGAACATATGCTCCTCTTCCCCAAAATTATTCCAGAACATCTGGATTACAAATAAGACAATATTGCTTTCTCTCTCTTCCCCAAAACAATCCTATTTTGATAAGAGTTAGATTACAATGGTTTAGAAACAGTGTCAGCATTACCATTAGACAGGATAGAATTGGGGAAAAATATAATGGAGCTTGATAAAAGGAGCATTTTGGACCTCCCAAGACTTGTGAGAAAATGTACATCTCACATTGGGGATTCATATATTTGCAAGAAGAACAAGCTATTTTCAGGAAATGAAGTGCATCATTGTTATTTTATAACAATAAAATAAAAGAGAGGGGGGGAGGGAAGGGGGAGCATAAATTGGGTAAACTGTACAAATAAATACACAAATGAGGAAAATGTCCAAACATGCACATATTTCAATATGGAAGGAAAATTAATGTGTGGTAACCAGATATAGGAAGAAAATTGGTGAAGTTCAAAGAAACACACCAATATGAAAATGGAAAGTCTATAGACAGTGTGGTATAGGTATTTGAAAATTGGACTATGAAGGACCAGGGTTTAAATCCCTGCTCAACCATGAGAACGTTCTGGATGGCCTTGGGCAAGTCATAGACTCTTAGCCTAAAATGGTGGCAGCAGGGAATCTCCAATGCAGGTAGTCTTCAAAAATGTCAGATTGTCTTTTCTTACAGTGGAAAACAATTTGATGTAATTACATGTTGCTTTTTTAAAGAAAAAATAGCAAATAATTACATCTCTATGCTGTGCTCTTGTTAACAACAAATGGTATTTTATTATTTACACCAATTTCCATAAAAGCAGAGAAGTCAACACAAAAAGGCTTTTCCCAGAATAGATGACTGTGCCACAACAGAAACAGTGTCATCTGTTGGTTTGTACCTGCCTTAACATTTACAAATAGGAGTAAAAGCCATAAACAGTTACAACTACAAACTGAGTAACGTATAGCTCATTATAACAAAGCCCTGGAAAAAGCAGAATTAATATAATTTGATCTTCTCCTATAGAAAACAATGCTTCTAATGTGCAGCCCAGGCAAAAAAAACCCTTCATTGAATTACTAGTGCTATTTAATAGTATTGTACTGAATTACACAGTGGTGTATGAATCCAACTCCCCTCCAACTATTTGCATTTCACTAATTATAATCAAGTTTCAAGCATCACTGTCAGGCAAGCCAGCTATCCAACTTACAATTGGTGCACTCTGTGAAAAGACAGGCACAGACTCTCTTTTTGCTATAGATACATCAAAGCAGCATTAAGTAATTTTCAGCATTCAGCAGTTGGAAGCGGAAGGACTTAAGTATATGATGCCTATTGAGTGGGTGGTTAATGAATCTGCATATCAGTGCATTGAGCCTCCATGCTGGTTGAATGCAGCGGGAGATCAGAAATCCATCATCTTTAGCTACAGGGCATCACAGACTTATTTCTTGCACTGCTGCACTGAGCTGTACACCTGATGTATCAAGAGCAGGAAAGGTGCAATTGAAGCTTGTGTGGAGAACTGCTCAGACAATGTGAGGTGGCATCACATTGGGGACTATTCTGTTCCCCACGTAAACTCTTCTATGGCATCAGGATTTTGTCTTCTGCATAACACCTTGTATTCGAGTCTTTTCCTCAATACCTTAGACATGAGAGATATTGCAGCTTCCTAGTACCTTGGCATCATGAGAAAAAACCAACAGCAGAGAGGTTTTCTGGGTGACAAAGAAGGCTGTAAGACTCTTCCTTTGGGAAATAACTTAAAGGGACTGTCTAATTAAGATTCCCTCTCACAGAAAACTATACATAATAATAATAATAATGATAATAATAATAATAACAACAACAACAACAACAACAACAACAACTTTATTTTTGTATCCCGCCTCCATCTCCCCGAAGAGACTCAGGGTGGCTAACACGGGGCCAAACCCAAACAATTACAGTAAAACAACATTAAATACAAACAAGGCATATGACAACATCCAATAAAATGCCTATACAATAACGAAGTAAAACAAAACAAAGTGACAATGGCGTAATAAAACAAAGTATAAAAACAGTACGAAGTTTAAAACTAAGGCGAGCTGGACCAAAATGTAAGCCGTAAAAATTGTAAAACCCGTGGGTGAGGTAGATAGATAAAGTGCTGTGTGTAGTGAAAAAACTCAGGTGGGCTAGACAATGAAATTACTCTCAAATGAGGGATAAAATAAAGTGCATCAGGAAAACAGCTTGACATTGGACAAAAGAGAACTAAACCCATTTTAACTAAGGAACAACTGAGACCTGACAAAGAAAATAGTAAAGCCAATGTGGGGGCATGACAGGGGCCTTATTACTAAATCCAGGAGGAAAATTGCTCCCTACATTTCTGAAGACAAGGAAGGCAACCCCACAACAGGCTGATGGGCACAGAATCAGACTGACTGCACACAAGATGTTGAACTAGAAATCTTAGTGCCAGACAAAGGGTGATGGCACTACCTCTGAGAAAGAGACAAAAAGATCCTTGAAGTTTGTTCTCTCATACAGTGAGCTGTCACAGAGACATGTCATTTTTATTACATTTCTTATATCCAGAAGAAGAACATAAGCACACAGCAAGCACTCCTATCAGCATAATTTCTATGCTATATCAAATCCGCAGAAAGAGAAATCAGCTCTACACTGAAGGGAACACACACACAGATCTCTGTTGGTGTCTATCCGAAGACTGCTAAACTACTTTGTTTTATTACACATACATACTGCACCTCCTTGCTATGGTATGGGACGGGTGCTCTTCCACCACCAATGACTATCACATTTAGACCAGGACTGGGGGATTTGCAGACTGCAAAATCTTTTTGCTGCCTCCTCAGTAACCCTTAAGGCCCCTCTTAACTGAAACAAAGATTTAGGTCAAGAAATGGACCTCTAGGAGATTCCAAGACCATAATTTCCCCATTATGTGCTACTTGAGCCTCCTTCTGCACCTTGTTTTGGGCTCAAATTTCATTTCTAGAAAATCAGATGTGACATTTTAACCACACTTGTTTTGTCACAAGGGACAGATATAATCCAAGGAAATAAAAATGGTTATTAGTCCCTGGGTCTGCCAAACTTTATATCCCTTGATGTAAATACTCAAAAGACTTTCTAAATATCAAGAAATTGTTAACCAAACCAAACAGAGGGTCTTCACGGTGGTCAATACTTCATATATAGAATGCCTTGCCCAGAGAGGCCCACTTGGTACCTCCATAGTCACTGCAGAGCAAAGTGATGATTTTTGTAAATTCTCCTGGCCCTTGTGAATGTCTCTGTTAGTATTCTTCTGGGACACTATATGCTCTCTCCCATGCTCCTTCCCCTTCTCTCTGTGCACATTTACATGTGTGTGTGTGTGTGGATAGACAGACAGACAGACAGACAGACAGACAGACAGACAGACAGATAGATAGATAGATAGATGATAGAGGTATATACAATTTTTGCCTTTGTTTTCTCTAGTGGAATTCTTTATGCATACAGTTGTTATTTTATAATGTTGTGTTTTTAATGTCTATTTTATCTCTTTCCGCTCCAAGTGTCTCAAAGAATAATGTTACAGGCCTGCTCTATTTGAATATAACTAGCTAGCTTTTAGTGAGGAAACATCAACATACTGTTATGGGCTATTAACAAGCAATCTTCCCAAGGAAAGAATGATCACCCAGCAGTCCCTAACCATCTTAAAAGTTTCTGGAAACAGTCTCTAATGCTTATTTTTTATTTACAAAACAACATTTCTACCTCGCCTTTCAGACATGGTATGACTTCACACCAGTATCATTGTGATGGAGGCTGTAAGGAGTTCCAGGTGGAAAGGAGACTTGAAAATCAGAATTTCTCACCCCAATGGATGCAAGGGGTCCATTGCTCTGTTCCCTTTACTGAGCATGTAGGCAATCTCCAGGAGTTTCCATTGTATCGAATAAACCTTGAATTCCCAGGGGATTTGTTTAAGTATGAACTCCACTAGAGGAACTAAAGTTGATTGTGAGAGGTTTTTTGCCTCCTCTTTCCATGCCTCACTTATCCCCCTTCAGTCTGTAGAATTGAGGCTAATCCGCTCCCTTCCTAACTTCTCCACAGAGAATAAACCATAGGTGCACTGATTTTCAAGAATACCAGATGAAAGGCAGCAAAACAAAGCTTCAGTACACAGGCAGGTGAATTATCTCTCCCTGTAGACATCAGCAGCACAATATCCATCATACACCACAGCTGTCCCAATCACGCTCTGTTTACTCTCCATGAGCATTTTGCATGCTGTAAATCACAGGGTAGCAGCTGTGGTGAGGGGTAAGGTGAAGGCATGTATGGAAGCCCCTGGCCCAATTTCAGCCTTGCAGTCTAACCAACAAGACGGGAAACTGCCCATCATCTTCATAACCACCCCCCCCCCCCAGGTTGTGTCATCTCAGTACAACATAAGCTCTCATCAAGGCAGGAAGCCTTGGACTACAACTCTCACTCCGCTTGGCACACCTAGACTTATAGGGGCAATATAAATGGTTAGAAATTCATGAGCCGAGTCATTCTAAAAGGTGGACCATTCATTTTCCCTAGGCTGCCAGCTCACTCACATCAGCACTGTAAATCAGAAGAGAAAAGGTTTCGAAGGTTATAGATTCTTGTCATACGAAACAGATGCCTCAGCATATAAATCTCCAGAGTGTCTAAAGGGCTCATAATTAAAAAATGAATCCAAATGGATTTTCCATAAATTACATTTACAAAAGAAATTAATAAGATACCTTTTTGTATTCTCCTCACCCGGTATGCAAATAGGAAAATTATGTGGCAATAAATGTCCTGTAATTCCCTTGAGCTGTAAGGAGTCGTGATGGAGGTTACTCAGGATAATGTCCAACCCGAGCCACATTTCAATTCATATTTAGTATTTATGTGTATATCAACACTTTGCTCCACATGCAAACTACCAGTGGGATGCTGTGTGTGTGTGTGTGTGTGTGTATCTTGTCCTTAGCTTATATACACCAATATTTGAGAGAAAATATCCATAAAGAATAAAATTAAACAAACCAAAATTGTGTGGGGGTGATGCCATTCTGAGAAGGAAGCTGACAACTATTTAGCTATGAAGCAAAATGGACATTTAACAGGAGCACAAAGCCAGAATGATAAGCTCCAAAGGGGGGAGATGTCTACAGGAAATTGTGCATACTGAAAAAAAGCACGCAAAACATTTTACAACAGATGGTTTTTAAATAGCATATGTTAAATGCATGCACTATTTTAGTGTCTCAGAACCTCCATATTAAAGCAAGTCTGCTAGCTGTCATTTTTAAAGAAAAGCTGTCAACTGCTTTAACTTTTTGATATGGCAGAACTATGGATTTTTGTCATATAGGAAATATGGACACTATCACAAGCAGGAATAGCAGAAACAGGGACCTGATGGGACATTACACAAACAGAGAAAAACTACTTGCATTACCTCCACTCAATATTTTGAGGCAAAGTTTCATGATCTCCACTTCCTTTCTGGATCTTTCTGAACTCACAGATTATCTCTGTTTTCACTTTTCAGGTCAGTAAACTACAGTACTACTAATAAATGATAGGTGCACACTACCTTTCACCTAAAACAGATTGTTGATCCTTCTCTTGTTTATTCTTTCTCTGAAAGCCTTGCTATAGTACAGTATTCTAAGACTAAGGAAAGTACTTAGACTTAGCTCACATAATGCTTATATTGACTTATATTTAGACACATGTTATTTATCATAACATATTTAAGAAGTTGGTTGACTTCAGCAGTGTTCAGGAACTGAGCATCATATTTTCATCATGGAGCCACAGGAAAGAAGGGATTGTATTGACACACTATGATGATAAAAAGATCCACAAATTGATTAGTCTTCTATGTGACATAACTATTTCTGGGAGTGTAATCTTATGCACACATTTCAGAAGCAGGTCCCATTAAACTCAATCGATCGTAGAATTGCACAAGTAGCAAATTAACATTGACCTGTTTCTATCTAAAATGCTATGCTGCGGATTCACTGTTTAGTTATACAGCTCACACTCATAAGATTGTATCTCTCTCAGCAGAGCTGACATGATGAGATTTTGCTGAATACAAAGTAATATGTGCTACAACTTCCCTAAACCTCTGATGTCAGTGCAAAGGAAAAATCATCCTTACTGCATAAACAACAAATAAGCAACATATATGTCATCATGGCTACTGGATCTGTAAAGTGTATACATCCCCAAACAATGTTTTTGTGCTGATATCATTTTAAGTTACTAGTACATATTGACCAGACACATTTGAGGTCTTACCCAAATTGAAAGACATTTTTCTTAGCAATATATTTTTCAAAACGTCTCATACAAACTCAACAGCTGGGCAATAACCATAATAAACAGAGCTACTAACCCTAGACAGTATAACCTAAATATGAAACATATTCAAGGAAGGAGAACTGATTTATGAAAAAGAGGCCTATACATTTCAAGAAATAAGTAATAAAAATACATGGACTAGAGCAAGGAGTAGGGCATCCTCATGTGATATTTGGAACAACATTATTCAGTTTGGTCAAAACCTTTCTGCATGACAAGCTATTGTACACATTCCTGTATGCTCTATTTATGACTACTGACTATGAAGTTTCAGTGAGGTCTCATTGGAGAATCAGAAATCAATTGAAACGGAAAATGTGAACTGAAACAGAAACTGAAACAGGAAACTTACTATGTGAAGCTGTAGAAAATCGGTAAGCCCCGGAGCACTGTCGATCCGAACCAAGATGCCATCTTTTACAGTTGTGCTGAACCCAACAGCCAGGCGGTCTGTCCTTGTGCTTGGTCTATCATTCGCTGGCCAAGTATAAAGAATGAGGCCTCCACTTTTCCCAAAGATATATGTGGCACCAGCTGTAAAACATAAACAGCAGAGAAAACAAGGAATTAGTTTATTTAGTTGTGCCTGCATGATCAATACATTAGAGAAAGTGAAGTCCAAGGCTTAGGAGGTAAAATCACTAAGAATTAAAGACACAAACAAAATGAATTAATAACTAAGCAGACACTAAACAAAGATGTACAAACATCTCCATACTCTACTGCATAATGGCACTGGAAAGATAGCGCATTGTCTCTAAAAGCTTTTGTATGTTGCAATACAGCCCATTTAGGCTTCTTTTGCATTGAAATTCTTTTCACATCTCTGCAGTACACATTAAAACACATCTAGTCTTCCTCAATGTACTGTTGGTGCCTCTTGATGGTTCAGTTTACCATTCATAGGAAGGCTTTCATTGGGCTGAATATATTTAATATTTGCCAGATCCATCAAAGTCATCAGTCACAATAGTCAATGGCAAGAATGATTACTAAATTTTGAGATTCTCTGCTTCAAAGCAACTTTGCTATATGGCTTTTTTTCTGACAAAAAAACAGATACTGTCTGAGCACTGTTGAAAGCAATATTGATGTTGTTTTGGTGAATGTACATTAATTAACAAAAGAAAGATACAGCTATGTGGTAATTCCTTTAAGCAAAGAATTAATCACAGGAGATAGACATAACTATACAGTTTAACAAATTGAACTGTATACAGTTTTTTTAAAGTGTGCTTCAGGCACCCATGTCCATATTAAAACAAACTAGATAACTAGAAAATTTTATCAAGCACCTACAAATACATTGTCATGAACAAAAGCTAGAAAAATTCCAAAAGCTTATTTCATAGCAAAACAACAAACAAACATGCAACCATGTTCAATCAATAGACAAAGTGTTTATGCTTAGCTGAGTTCATCCTCATGTAATTGCTCAGTACACATTCTGGATAAAAAAACTTGCATTCCAATAATTGGCATAGAAAAAGAAGCACTGATATGGTGGGAGAAAATTAGAAATACCTTAATAAAATAAATAAATCTTGGTTCAGAAGCACCTTTGGCGGGGGACGGCAAGCTCACAGAAAGGTTGCTTCATTCACATCATGTTCCTAGACTTTCCCAAGGAGACATTATATTGGATTACATAGACCGCTGGTCTGATCCAACATATTTCTTCTTGCATTCTTAACTGATCCCCCTAAAGCAATGATTCCCAAACTACTCCTCCAGGTGTTTTGAACTTCAACACTCAAGGGTCTCAGCTGCCTTGCCTAGTGATCAGGGATGCTGGAAGCTGAAGTTCAAAACACCTAGAAGACGAGGGTTTGGGAAATAGTGCCTAAAGAAGTGGTTCTCAACTTGTGGGTCCACAGATGTTCTGGCCTTCAACTCCCAGAAATCCTAACAGCTGGTAAAACTGGCTGGGATTTCTGGGAATTGTAGGCCAAAACACCTGGGGACCCACAGGTTGAGAACCACTGGCCTAAAGGGACTTTCATGTCTTGATGACTATCACTTGCCTTTCCACTATTTGTTCCCCCATTGCCCACAGCCACAATGTAAGGATTGCCACATTTGTTCTTGTTCTATGCCTTCAAGTCATTTCCATCTTATGGCGACCATAATACACATTTCTTGAGGGAAAGAATTTCTCATCACCTTCTACTGAGGCTGAGAGTGTTTTACTTGTCAAAGGTTGCTTCATGGGTCTCCATAGTGGAGCAGTCATTGTAACCCTGATCTCCAGAATTGTAGTCCAGTGCTTAAACCATTACACCAAGCTACTTTTCCTTGATCAAATTGCACTACTGTATATTTGTTTTCACTATGTGGTTATACTGTGTCAGGTGATACGTAAATGCTACTTTTATAAATATTGTGGAGTGAAATAAAACTTCTTTCTTCTCCGTCCTTCTATTTTAGCTCTTCTTATGCATTATCTCAATTACTCCTTTCACTCCTTAATGCTCCTCACTCCTTTGAGCACTTCCCGCAGTTCCAATGCTCCATACTTGTCGATATATATATCTCCTTCATTGATCAGCTATTGATAGCAATTTTTGTACCTCTATTCCTGTCTGGTTCTATGATTTTTTTTTTCCTGGATTCCACTGCGCTGGGTGTAAGGTTTATATCTCCTCTGCTTGTCCCAAGAAAACCAGCCATGTCTTCATATTAATTAGAGCTGTCTGTAATAATGAATTAATATGGCTCCACTCCATGTGCAGACAATTCAAACTGCCGACGGTGAATGGAAGAACTCTCAATGATTGCCCGCTCTCAATTATTACCTAATTATTATGTTTCACATTATACTTGCTCACAACATGACACAATACAAATCAGAGCATGAAACAAATTGCCTATGGTAGTCTCATTGGCGCCTGCTGGCAGTATGGCTCACATCATCACAGAAGCAATACCTCAAAGTGCTTTTATTTTCCAGGTTTTTAAAATTTGTTTTGTTTCATTAGATTTGTTTTGAGGGGGGTTTTTTTGCTAGTGACAGTCAAGGTGGAATGAAACTCCGACGAAGACCGGTATCCTGCTCTTCCACCTCTCCATCCTGTATCAAGATAGCTTGTACTTAACAGTCACAGCATCATCATAACCTGTATTTTCCTATGTGCAAATCTTTGGAAAGAGGCAGAAAAATGGGGGCAAATGAAATGTAGGATGCATCTACACTACAGAATTAATTAAGTTTGACACCACTTTAAGTGCCATGGCTCAATGCTACAGAATCATGGAAATTGTAATTTTACAAGATTTTTCGCCTTCTCTGCAAAAGAGTACCAGTGCCTCATAAAAATACAAATCCCAGGATTCCATAGCATTGGACAAGGGCAGTTAAAGTGGGGTCAAATTGCATTAATTCTACAGTGTAGATGCATCCGGAATTTAACACTCCAGAGACAAGAAAGCCAAGATAAAAGGCTGCCATATTCAGCAACAACCCTGTGTCGAGCATCATGTCCATTTGTCCCCTTAATACGATTTATTAGCTGAAAATGGGCCATTTGTGACAGTTGCTAATGCTGTATGCTGAGCAGAAAAAAAGCTATTAAGGGGGAAAGAAAGAGAAAGAGTGAGAATGATGTGCTCTTGTTAAGGCAGGCCTTCATTTAAATTACAAATGCAGAAAATTACGCTTCACTTTTGAAAATGGCCTTCTTTCTACTCACTACAGATTTTGAGAGGAGCATCTTCTAAAAACACTCACATATCTTCCCAAGAGCCACTTGGTTGCCCACAGGGCATGACAGATTCCTGATGAGTGCCAATTACACTCATTTACAACGATTGGCCTGTCATGGCACTGAAGTGCCTGGCAAGATGGAATCTGGCATCTAGATGTACAGCTTTATGAGTCTGTAAAAAGTTCAAAGGTAACACTATGAAGGACAGTTACTAATTTATTTGCTTACTTATTTCATATCCCACCTAGTACAGGAACTATCTTCCAAAAACGATTTTTTTAAAAAATACTCAAAGAATACTGTGAAGCACTTTCTGAGTTATATCCTGACAAGGTTTGATATTTCACTGGTACATATTTCGGCTAGTGATCTTTCACCTGAGGCAGCCATTCCACTCTTCTTGCTATTGGGCCAGCTATAACAATAGCCACAGGAACCTGAATATTGTACAGGAAATTTTAAATTAATATTTGAGGTAGTGGAGGGAAGGAGCAGGGCTGGATTAACCATTAAAATAAGCATTTTCTTAGAGATTCAAGGGAAGCGGGTGGAGGGGGGCACATTGAGTTACAAAGTTGGAAAGGACCACAGGGGCCAACCAGTACAATACATTTTTCATTGCCAGATTTACCCTGAACAATATGATGCAAAATTGCAAATGGTGCAGCTGGACCAGGTTCCACAAAAAAAGGGGCTCCAACAGTAAAAAAAATTGCACTTACAAAAAGTAGGAAGAAACTTTTCAAATATAAATAATGTAGAAACACACAAAAATAAACATTATTTTCCATATTACTGTAAGTTTTATTTCATTTCAAAATAATTTTTTGTGGTTTGTTATTGTTTATATTGTAAATTAGATACATATGGGGGCAAGAAAATCTTTTAAGTGCTAAGGACCGGTAAATGTGTTAATCCGGCTTGGGGAAGAAGCCATCATGCCTATCACTTACATAATATTTGGGCTATCCAAAGGTTTCTGTAGGCTGCACAACACTTCCCACCCAACCTCAAAGGCCTTCCTCCTCCTGAATCCTTACCCACTTTTTCATTTGTTTTTGCATACTCAAAATAAATCTTGCATCCTCCATTGTCTTTTTCCCTAAAACACAAAATAACTTAAAATTCTCATGGGGTTCCAAAAATATACCAAAGTTTCATTCAAGACCCATAGAGGGCACCATGGGAAGGGGGTATACTGACTAAAAAAGAAGATTATGAATTTTCTATTCATTTGTATTCTGACTCAAAATATACAAGGCCATCAAGTCTGGCAATAATTCTACTGATAGTAGTGGTATTTAAATTAATACAGATGCATCTCTGACTCTGCTCATGGCCCCTTTTGTGACAAATAAAGTTCCTAATTGCATGGTTAGTCTAGGTTAGCCTGTGAATAGAAATGATAATATAATCTCTACTAAAATAATACATGCAGGGAATTGGATCCACCACTTTCTCCCCGTTCAATAATGTGCCTTTGTTCTCTTACATGGAAATCTCTAGTAAATAGGAAATGATAGTTCCAAAAAAATTATTCTTTTTCTCTATAAAGACCAGGAGTTTCTTAAGCAATTGGATAACAAAGAGAGAAATTGACCTCTGCAAAAGCCTATTCACTTGAAAAGTAAAGAGAGAAAATAAACGTTGGATTTTCCAGTCTATTCTTTCTCATCATTTCAACCTTTCTGTTGCATGAATACCCAAAGTTCTGCTACAGATCTTCTGTTCACTATAGTATATCTGTCAAGACTCTTCCCAGGTTGCCCAGAATGTGGTTGCTAAGATCCTATTATGCTTATTAATCATCATAACTATACAAATTTTCACCCCCTGCTAGTAAGAAGCTATCATTTCAACTCAAAGGCAAATTTGCGAGTAGAGCTGATCTGATTTTCTCACTTAGGTGGATGTTTAAATTACCAAGTGTCTGAAATTGTCGCACAAGTAACCAACCAACACGCTGGAAGGATGGATTCAGTAAAACTTCATGAACAATTAAAATGCAGTTAGCTCAATACTACAGGACTCACCTCAGTGCAGGAAAGAGATCCACACTGAAGAACTCCATAAAGTGACAAATAAACAAGCAAAATCCAAGCTCTTACATAGGTGTTTAATGCTTTTGCAAGATTACATTAAAATAAGATGAAAGTTCTGACAGTCTCAAAAAAGCAAGGAAATGCAAAATAATCGATACTTATCTCAGGCTACTAAGTCTTTCTAGTCAAGCAAGTGACTAGTAGAAAAGTGTCAACAAGGGAGAAAGATGAAAAAGAAAGCTGAAGGAATATAAACTATATACACCAAGTAAGAAAAGTCCTTTTCTTTGGCAGTGGGGCTGTGTTGGGAGAGGGAGCCACAGGTCAGGAAAGCTCTTTGAATGGCATAAAATGAATGGCTGGAGATATATTTGAAAGGATGTCATATTTAGGAGTGACCAAGCTTATTTTCTGCTGTTCCAGAAACTAGGACAGGGAAACATATTCCACCTAAACATTAGAAAAACCTCCTGATGCTCAACAGTAGAATGTACTGCTTTGAAGTGTGGTGGAGTCGCCTTTTTTGGGAGGGGGATTAAACAGAGATTGGATGGCTTCCTGAATGACAGGTGGTTGGGGTGGATGGTCCTTCTTGTGGGCTCTTTCAATGCTATGATTCTATGGGACAGAATGTGTACAGCATACTCATAATGCTGCATCATCTCAGAAGGAAAAAAAAACATGATGTTCAGATATCTTTGAGTGCTCACAAAAATTGCTGTGTTCATGCCTAAATGTATGGAGTATATTTGTCCTGTGTTTTTAATGTGTATTTTATATAAATGTTTTGATGTGTATCTTTTATGGAACTGCATTTTAATGTGTGTTTGTAGAATTTTTAGAGTATATGTTTGTTTTTTATTGTGCTGTTATGCACCTCGAGCCATGGGGAGAGGCATATGAGAAATAAAATAATAATAATAATAATAATAATAATAATAATAATAATAATAATAAATTTATTTGTACAGAACAACGCAACACACATGCTATTTTCTTGCAACTGCAAATGAGGTGCTCCACTATCTCATAACTGTTTTTGCATAGACGGAACTTTGGGTCATTGTAGAACTTTTCAATTCTTGATTTTATTGCATTTGTTCGTAAAGCTTCTGACATGATAAAAAAATCTTGCTTGCACACAATTTCCTGACCTTAGCAGTGAATCAAAGCCTCCTTTGGCCTCAGTGAATGCTTCTGTGGGGACAGCATTGAGATCAATCTTTTATAAAAGAATAGCCAGACAAGGTCCTGAGTCACCATTATATATAATAAACACCAAAAACCACTGTATACAATGGTGTAGTAAAATGGTGTCCCCACCCTTATATCACATGGCAAATATTAAGGTTTGGCTTTGAATTTTCTTTTGATGATTTTGATGATTACAGTCATTATGCTTCTCTGTTCAAGATGTACTTTCCTATGCTGCCTGAGTCCAGATGATCAGAGGCCATGTAGTGGTAAATGTAAGATGTTTCAGATCTTCCAGTACAAAATAATGCAAGACACAGGAAGCCCGTCAGCATTTGTTTCCTCTTCTCTTTTTCTATGTATAATAGTTTTGCTAAACATTTATCATAGGGGTTGGAGAAAGTCTTCAAAGCCTTGAAGAATGTGAGGTGTTACCAACAATTGCTTCTGGTTCATTTGATCTCTCTCCTAATTGGGAATCTTATCAGGACGTGAAGAATATTCACATATTTATTCATCCTCAGTAAGAAAAAAAATGCTGTAAGTCTTTCCCCCCTTCACTGGGAGGAAAATGACAGTTCTTTTTTCTTTTAAAAATAATAATGTTGTGTGACTTTTGCACATGTATGCACAACACTGTTTGAGATAAAACAATTTATTTTGCATCTATTAAAAACCAACACAAAATGTTTTTGAGCAAAAATAGTCCCATGCTGTTTTTTTGTCAAAATTAGTTACAAAATGCAATAATGAAGTCATTGTAATATGCAAAAACTCTTGCAATCCTGCCTGTTAGAAAACTTTGAAAATTAAGATAGTATATTATAGCATCTAGTAACAGATTAATCAAATCTTATAGTTGGAAGGAGTTACAAGGGACGTCATCTAGTCCAAATCTCTAATGAAGGAATACACAACTAAAGCATTGCTGTGGGATGTCTATCCAGCCTCAGTTTAAAGAATACCAAATATAGTCTCCTTATTCTTTTCTCCTGTTTCCTTCAGAGTATTTCTTCAGACTGAATAAAAACTGAGGAAGAATCTTGTGAAAATATGATCCAGGACATAAGTGTAATCCATTGAAAGCAATGCTTCCTCACTTAAAAGAGTTCTCATGAACCATCTGCGTTGTGTTCAAGATTCTGCTCTGGGCCAGATAAATCTCCAGAGACTTAAGATGAGCACAGCTATATCTCCCTTCCTTCCTTTCTTACATATAGACATTGTTCAACATTAATTAAACAGAAATGTCCTTTAAAAAAATTCACAAGACAGTGGACTTTTCTATAGTAAAAAGAGATGAGCAGATACATATCACCAGAAGAAGCCTGATGCAAGGTGGAAGCAGCAACTTGGATCTTGTCTTTCTGCTTGTCTTTTTCAAATGATAGTAAATTAATACATGTCACTTTTCTGCAACAATGTATGGTTTGAGCCTGGAATCAGATCAGACAAAAGTGTTGCTTCTTGTTAGTTACACTGAATTAATGGGGCTCAGCGGAGACAGAGAAAAAAGAGAAAAGGTGTTTCTAGAACTGCTGAATATAATGAATTGCAGATCACTTTGCACACATCAACTTAAAAAAAAAAATTAAAAGGTCCCCCTCACTGCAGCAACAACAGCAGTTTTTGCCTACTGACAAAACAAAGGAAAGTTTTTTCTTTAAAAGTCAAAAGCAAAAAAAGAAGACTGAGCAACAACTATATGAAAAAAAAATCTTAGAAACTACAGAGGGGTATAAGTACAAAACCAGGTTTAGGCTGCACCTGGGTCACATGTCTTCCAACATGTCTTTAAAAGTTTTGATGGGGCATTTTTACCTGCCCTGAATGACTCAAACCACAGCAAGTGCCCAAGATTCCTAATTCGCTGAAAGCCCATACACACACATATGCATCAATTAAAAATCCAAATTGGTCAAAAATTACACTAAAAGAAAACCACTTTTGTTGCACTTGTTGATGTAGTTCCCCTAGGATAAACAATTTCTACCTTCGCCCCTTTCTGCCCTGTACAAAATACACCAAACGAGTTGACATGATGAAATAAGAGGAACTGCTGTTCACAATTTAGGGTTCAAGCTGTCATATTACATAGTCTTTAGCCCAGGTGCTTGATATTTTCTTGAATATGCATCTTGAACAAAAGTCCTATTTAAATCCTGCATTTTGAACAACAGTTTTTCTAGATCAGTAGTTCTCAAAGTGTGCTCTGTGGAGCCCTTGGGGCTCCATGAAGCATAGTGAAGGGCACCGCGGTTCCCTCCTCCCCCTCCAAGCTTTCCCTTTCCTTTCCTGATCCTTCCCTCCCCCACCTCCATTGTTGCCAAAAGTCTTTTTTCCTTGCCTTCCTCACTGCCCAAATCCTTCCCCCTTGCCTTGTTTGCTTCCAAAACCCTTTCCCTCCCAATGCATTGGTGCATTGTGTTTTACAGCATGGCAGAAAGCAGTTGGACTGGATGTCCCTTTGGTTCTGTTGTTGTTGTTGTTGTTGTTTTATAATAAAAGCTGGATGGCCATCTGTTGAGGGTGCTTTGATTCTGTTTGTCCTGCATGGCAGAAGGGGATTGGGCTGGATGGCCCTGTGGTCTTCCACTGAAATACTGTTATATTTATGTTGGTCAAAAAGTTTGCCCATGCCTGATATATATACACTATATATAATATCATATCATATGATATTATATCACATATAAACGTTTATTGCGGCTTCATGAGAAACTTTTGCTTCAAAAAGGGCTCAATGGCCGAAAAACCCCTGCTCTAGATAAAAGCACCATGTTATTTGTGTCTCATTAACATTGTGACTTCATGGGACACCACATCTTCTTCCCAATCTGCTTCTACCACAGATCAATGCAGCAAAAAAGGAGGCCTTCACTTATTCTACTCACAAATTGATCTGGGCAGGTCAACAATTTGACCCTCCAATTCTATTCTGATTTTACTTTTCTGTGCATTCCCCCAAGAAGTGCAAATGAGGAGGCTTCAGGTGGTTTAGAGTTAACCTTCACCTCATGTATCTGCAATGGAGTCCTGACAATCTGTTCTGAAGAGCCTGTTGAATTTTGTATGCACTTTGCATCCAGGCCAAGAACTATAAAAACAACTGTAACAAATTGGCTTGATTCACTGCCTCGATAGGGCAGTTTGGCAAATAAAAAGATGGCACTGATGTTCAATGAATTATGAATCAGCTCTGATCAGAAATACAGAGATGTGCTTTTTCAGAGCTTCACATCAACTCTGCAGCACACAAAGGTTCTATGCATCAAAGCTAAAAGGACACACATTAAGTTTATATTCCCTAGAATGCCATTCGCACACTAAAACAAAGAGTGATGAACACACCAAGCATTACTTATATATGAATAAAATATATGTGCTTTTCTTCCTTGGCTGAAATTAAGTCTGAAAAGTTCCTATTTTTAATCAACATGTGCAAGTGCTGTAAGCAATAAACCAAATGAATTCCCAAGAAAGAACTAGATGGGTGAAAATTAACTGCTCAGATATGATCTTTATATGATACAACTGAAAACATTGTTCAGAACCTTATTCTGCTGCCAATAACAAACATGATTTCATTCTCCTTGGCAATGGCTTGATACAAAGCCCATGGAGAGAATGTCCTTGGAGAAGGCAAGGCAATAGAATGCCAAAGCAGCAAAGCTGGAATTATCCACCAGTAGTACAATAGCATGCACAATTCACTAGAAAAATAGCTAGAACTTCATGAACGGGATGAAATGGTAAGTGACACCATTTTGGTGCCTATATTAGCCTTCTTTGGAGGCTTTTAAACAGAGGCTGGATGGCCATCTGTCGGGGGTTCTATGAATGCGATTTCCTGTTTCTTGGCAGGGGGTTGGACTGGATGGTCCATGAGGTCTCTTCCAACTCTACTATTCTATGATTCTATGATTATGAGCAAAGCATCTCAGTTTTGTCCCAAATGGGTCTTTGTCCACTTGTTCCTGCAAGGTTGCTTGGCATCATCAACTCCCATCAGCATCATCATTTTGGCTCTCAAGTAACTTAATGCTGGTATTTAGATACCTATTTAATTACCCATGTTATAAAACTTAGATCTATAATATCACTTAGAAGCATTACTCATATGTAAAAAAAATGCATGTGGGAAAGCCAACTAGTCATAATACCAATATCTCATGAAAATTATAAAGAAATCCAACAGTTAATTGATAAGAAAAGGAAAGCCTTCTAAATATGGCAAAAACACTTTACTGCTAAGTGCAAAATGCATTTTGCACTGTGCTAGTGCCAAAGCTGAGGTCCAAATAAGGACCAGAGAACACAAGAACATCTGGGGGACAAAAAAGGCTCAAGAAATCCAGCACCTTGCAGATGTTCATGATGCAAGGGAATTCTATGAACCAAGAAATCATGGCGTACACCCCCTATGCTCATCAGATGGAACCAAGCTTCTGAAGGATTAAAAAAATCAGTCACACTATGTTGGAAAAAGTGCTACCACAACTTTCTTAACCACAGCTCCTACGTGGCCAAAGAGGTTCTCTTGCAAATCCCAAAACAACAAACCAGGGATGAGCCATCAACCAACTAAAAAATAACAAAGCCAGCAAACCTGATGGGATCTCTGCTGAGATCTTTAAAAAGGGTGGACCTTAGCTGACACAACAACTCCACCAGCTTATTGAAAAAATATAGGCAAACAAGAAAATCCCAGCAGACTTCAAAGATGCCACCATCATCTCCCTTTTCAAAAAGGAGGAAAGAAAAGCCTGTGGAAACTATTGAGATATCTCCCTTCTAACCTCCACTGGGAAAATACTCACAAGAATCCTTGCAAATCACCTTCTACCTATCTCAGAAGACCTCCTCCCAGAATCATAGAATGGCTTACACTCCTCCAGAGGAACAGTGGATATGATCTTCACTGCATGACAGCTCCAAGAAAAATGCAGGGAACAAAATCAACCTCTGTACATGGCATTCATTCATCTTGCAAAGGCATTTGACACAGTGAATCATAGTGCTCCCTGGATGCCCTGACAAATTTGTGAATATCCTGCAGCTCCTTCATGATGACATGATGGCAACGGTCTTGGACAGCAGTGGCTCTCAAAGTGACCCATTTAAGATGGAATCAAGTGTCAAACAGAATGTTTTATTTTCCCAACCTTATTCTCCATCTTCATTGCTATAATACTGCACCTTATTGATGGGAAGCTTCCTACTGGTATGGAAATCATCTATCAGACAGATGGCAAGCTATTCAACCTTAGCCAACTGAAAGCCAAAACCAAAGTCACAACATCTGTTATAGAACTCCAATATCCTGATGATAATGTAATCTGTGCTAATTCAGAAGACCTACTAGCCACTCTAAACACCTTTGCAGAAGCATATGAAAAGCTTGGCCTCTCACTTAACATCGTGAAAGCCAAAGTATTTTTTCAGCAGGCACCAGCCAATTCCTCTGCAATGCCAGAAATACAGCTTAATGATGTAATGTTAGAAAATGTTGACCATTTCCGCTATCTCAGCAGCCACCTCTCCACAAAAGTCAACATTGACACTGAAGTACAACACCGCCTGAACTCTGCGAGTGCAGCATATTTCCGAATGAAGCAGAGAGTGTTTGAGGATCAGGACATTCATAGGGAGACCAAGATGCTCTTTATAAAGCTATTGTCCTCCCAACTCTGTTATATGCCTGTAAAATGTGGACCATCTACAGACGTCACACTCAACTCCTGGAACAATTCCATCAGTGTTGTCTCCGAAAAATCCTACAAATCTTTTGGGAAGACAGGTGGAAAAATGTCAGTATGCTGGAAGAAACAAAGACCACAACAATGAAGCAATGATTCTTCGCCATCAATTTCACTGGACTGGCCACGCAGTCCGAACACCTGATCTCTGTCTCCCAAAGCAGTTACTATACTCCCAACTCAAGAATGGAAAACGGAATGTTGGTAGACAGGAAAAAAGATTTAACGATGGGCTTAAAGTCAACCTAAACTGTGGCATAGACACTGAGAACTGGGAAACTCTGGCCCTTGAGTGTTCTAACTGGAGGTCAGCTGTGACCAACAGTGCTGTGGAATTTGAAGAGGCATGAATTGAAAGCAAAAGGGAGAAACATGTCAAGAGAAAGGTATGTCAAGCCAACTCTGACTGGGACCACCTTCCACCTGAAAATCAATGTCCTCACTGTAGAAGAACATG
This sequence comes from Anolis carolinensis, assembly GCF_035594765.1. Lineage (NCBI taxonomy): Eukaryota > Metazoa > Chordata > Lepidosauria > Squamata > Anolidae > Anolis > Anolis carolinensis. The sequence goes on along the minus strand of NC_085841.1, from coordinate 333,474,288 downwards.
TGGATCAAGAATAGGTCTCTACAGTCACCTACAGACCCACCGCCAAGACACTGTACTTGCAAAACAGTCATACTCAAACATGAGTGATCGCCGATGATGATGACTTCATGTATTGTTTGTTTTATCTCTAAGCATCTGAACATGCCACATGAATGTCTTCCATGAAGGTGCCTCTGAAGATACAGCAGTGTAATTTGACACCCTTTGATGTGATTATTCCAGACCAACATGAAAGTAATTATGTATTCAGCTGTACTCTCAAAAGCAATCCTGATATCCGCTCCAATGGATGCCAGTGATGGGGCTAGGTTGTAAGCCCCCCCCCCCCCCCCCTCACTTACTGTTTCTGATCATGCCCCGATACACTTTTGGAATATTGTAAATATGTGATGGTGTGGTTATTTTGGGTTTCACAGTTGTGTGACAAACTACATAATAATGACAAAGCTATGAGGGCACCCATTGAACAATGGTCAATTAGCTCTTTACCCACCACATCAAAAGTGAGAAAATTGTGCAGGCAAAAGGTTTAACTGCAAGAGGAACTGTGTATACACAGCTTCTGAGAAAGTGCAACTAGATTTAACTTTTTACTAGCATAGGGCTCTGGCAGAAATCTGGTCTCTATAAGTGACAAACACTTCTGAAATGATATAGTTGTTGGATCTTCAGTTCATTACAACTATTATTTTTTCCTTATGAATAACTTTAACAAGTATTCTTCTTGTTTCTGAAACCTACAGACAATTCTGCCCACCTACCTGCTGAAACTACCAAAGGTAGTGTACACAACTACTATTTAAAGCGGGGCTTTCCCCATATATTCCACCAGAAAAATCCACCCTGTTCCAGTTTATTTGCAATATTGACTATTATTACTGAGGTTCAACAAATATGCTTTTAATATCATCATCATCATCATCATCATCATCATTTAATTACTTATTAATCGCCCTCCATCCACGATGCTCTAGGCGATTTACAAGATAAAAAAGGATAAAAATACATACATACAAATATTGATAAAAATATTAAAATAGATTAAAAGCTCTAGTAAAGAGCCATGTCTTGAGTGCTAGGGTAAAAGGCCCCAACTCACGCATGGCTCTCATATAGGGTGGCAAGGCATTCCATAAGGCAGGGGCAGAAACAGAAAAAGCTCTGCGCCTGGTCCTCTCCAAGTGCACTTCTCTAGGACCCGGTACATAGAGTAAGTCTCGTTGGGATGGTCGTTCGACCTCCGATGATGGGAGAAGGAGAGACGGTCCCTAAGATACGATGGGCCCTGGCCGTAAAGAGTTTTAAAAGTCAGGACTAGCATCTTATATAGACCACGGTAATCAGTTGGAAGCCAATGCAGATGCTGCAGCACTGGTGTTATGTGGCATTTCATGGGTGTTCTTGTGAGTAGCCTGGCTGCTGCATTCTGAACAATACGGAGCTTTCGGGTTGTGGACATCAGAAAGCCAACATACAGGGCGTTGCAATAGTCCAGCCTAGACGTGACCGTGGCATGGATGACTGTTGCCAGAGCCTCATCAGATAGACAGGGTGCCAGTTGCCTCGCTTGTCGCAGGTGGAAAAAGGCCTGTTTGCTGGCAGCAGCGACCTGAGCTTCCATTGTCAGCTGCGAATCTAAAACGACACCCATGCTCTTAACGGTGGGCGAAGGAGATAGATTTAGATGAAGTGTTAAATATTAGGACTATTAGAAATATTTTAAATAAATACATACATTTATTATTTTTTAAGAAAACTATTTTGATCTTATTCTGATCTTATCAGTTTTATTCTCATAGTAACTCACTGTTACAGTGCCTTCACTAACTATTAAGAAGCCAAATCAGAATTTCTCTTTAACTTTGAAAAGCAAATGCATGCATTTTTTATAACACAAAACATATATGTCTTTTGGAAAAGCAATGGCTTTGTCAAATGTATGCAACCATTACAAGTCTAACTTCAGTTTCTTAAATTAATTAAATTTGAACATGTTATACTTTTGAGGTACAAATCCAGTACGAAGACATTTTCATGAAAGCAGACATGGTGAAACAATTGATTCAACTTCATGCTTCAAAGAAGTACTAAAGTGGCTTTCATTTCCTTTGGTTTCGTATCCAGCAGGTTGGCTTATGTCTTGGCCTGTTAATGGCAGAGGGACAATATGTCACCCATCCCTTTGGATTAAAGCTGCCTGATATATATTTGTTAGGTTAACTCCTAGCTTCACTTTTTTTCAACAATAGTTTTAATCTAAAGTCTTTACTTTATCCTTGGTTTTAGGTTATCCCAGTAAACTCAAAGAGTGAGTTAGCCTTGCTCTTGACAACTCCTGAAAGCACTCAAAATATTGGATCAGGATGAGTGAAATACTAACAATTCTGTTCCTTAACCTTATTGCTATTTTTGTTTATGATTAATTTTTTTAAATTAGTAATGATATGATTCCTGTCAATCTGTTAAGACAAAGAAGAAAATCAGCTTGTCCTTTATTCAGCCATTTAGCCCAACTGTCCTATCCATGTTGCACCTCATAGACCGCAGCCTATAATGGCAGCTGTGAGAACCATAGTGAGGTTAACTTGTTATTTGAAGTCCTGGCAAAGGTCAATGCAAGTAATTCGTTAGGGAATCCCTCTCCCCACTTGATGTTGTTCCAATCTACAAAGATATTGACATTTTACAGAACAAAATACTAGATGGCTTCTTTGTTAATAGGTAACAAAGCCTTTAAACGAGCTATCCAATGTACTGAAATGTACATTATCCCAATGCACTTAGAGCAGCATTTCTGAAACTATACAAAACCTAAAGCAGATTCACAAACACTCCTGCAAAAATAGGCTATTTAATACATTTCAATATATTTATTTCAATTATTTATACCCCACCCTTCTCACCTGAGGGGACTTGGGTGCCATTTTCCTTGGGGTTAAATATTGCCATTTTCCTTGGGGTTAAAAATGTTCCCAATCAAGGCACTCAGTGTGATTGGGTGCTGTATGCACGTGTATATATGTTTTTAAAAATCTGCCCAGATGAGGGTTAATTGCACTCAGAACAATTTAAGAGACATTCATAAAAACAGAGATACTTGACTGAGATAGCTGAACATCCCTCTAGCAAGAATGCATATCATAGTTGCAGATTTCAAGCTAAAAGAGTGAGTCAAAAGTTTTCTATTCACAATACAGTTAATAAGATGACAACAGAAATGTCCTACAGTAGTACATTTTACCTGTGTTCATCAGCAACTGATACAGAGAGTGAAGCTGCTTTTTATACATTGCCATGAATGTCACTAATGAAAACTACCTAAAGATATTGGCCAAGGAAGTGCTACAGATGATTCAATAATTCATACAAAATGTCCTGAAGATGATATTCCCAACACTTTATTTGTATGGTAGAGCACAGTTTCTTATGCTGAAAGTCCAGTGATCAATTCCCAGCATCTATAGTTTTGCAATCACAATTTCCCAAAGGATTGAAGGGGGGGGGGGGGGGAGGAGGTCATCTAGCACTCAGTGTAAACAAGACTGATATAAACTAATGGTATATAGAGAAGCTTCTTGAGCTTCTACAATTATCATTATTTGAAAATCTGAGGCTTTATTGCTATTCTAAAGATCTGATTGATTTAAAATATTGCCATCAGATCAAGATTTGGAAGTTTTTTATTACCTTTAGCAAGTCACGTCCAAAATTAGACTGACATTTCTCATGTAGAACAGTGGGTTTTATGAGGGCTAAATGCGTATGCAGATGAAGAGTGAGTCCCTCTATATTTTCCATGCCATTGTAATTTTAACAAACCTCCAGTGAGAGAGGAAATTCATCCGTTAAGAGGCAGTTCTATGGGAGGGGTTTGCATGCGATTTGTTCAAAAGTAGTGGGCTGAAGTAAGAGACAAGTGTAATGGCTGTTTAATCATCCCCACTATGAAGTGCCAATTCTTTAGTCTCTTATGACATTCATGAATGATGCAGGAGGCTGTCATGATGAATGCAAAGCAATTCCAAGCGGCAGATACTTTCAGAGAATTTATATCCCCCTCCCCATAGGACAAAAGGGCTCCTGAGCTGAATTATCATTTGTTCCATAGAAGAATTTACAGTCTTGCCAGCAATTCCTTTTACCCTACTCAATAAAGCATTTATTTTGATATACTGACTCTGGGCACTCAAGAACAACTATGTCCCAAAAAAGTCAGCAACAGCAAGAAAGAGCCAGGCAATGAAGTCTAACTGTCATTACCAAATATTTTATTCACATACATTTATTCCAGGCACAACTTGGAAATATTACTTTCCTGGACTCCAAGAATTCCCCAGCTAGCTAACCAATAGACAGCACTTTTTAGATTAAAACTTTCAGATTCCCCCTGAAAAATTTCCTTTTGGTTGACAGAACAAAGCCTAGATTTTTTTTTCTGGCTGTTTGTTGAATGATTTGGGATTTGTCCAAAAACATTAATTCAAAGTTTGTATGTCTTCTTAAGAAACTTGCAAAAAATAAAATGCAGGGGGATGCACATAGAAATGTCTATGAAATACATACCACCATCTCATCACACGGGCCAACTTGCCCGTCGAGTGAGTGTATAGGAAAATAGATGGATATTTTTACATGGACATGCATTATACTTGTGGAATACTGGAACTATATTTCTTTATCCATTTCAAAAGCCTTTGGGAGGCAAAGTCAAAGAAATAGGGTATGCCCTCTCCCCATATCTGCACTTATTGTAGAAACAAAAATTAAGGATAATAGTGAATGACTTCTGCATGAGGTTACCTGTTAGAGTGATTCTGAAGGACATAGAAAATTCCTAGATAGGTATCCTTTCTAGTAATTTGTAAGGCCTTCCAACATCTGTGATAACTTTCAGCAGAAGCATGCTAGAGAATTCCCTGGAGGCCCTAGGAAATTCCTACAAACTATACATTTTGTTACATGCAGGTAGGTGAAAATGTGGGTACCAGTCCTGCAGATACTGTATGTCCAAAATACAAATTAGAGCACCCATATGTCTATTGAGGAATGTGAGAGATGTAGTGTATATAACACAAAGAGTAATTTGTATTCAGAAATGGAAGCTAAGCAACCAGTCCTACCATCACCATCCATGGTCTAACAGTGACATAAAGCAAGCTTAGTTTTCTGAAATAGGTTCACTTACAAATACTAAAGCAGAGCTTTCCAAACTGTGTGTCACAATATGTTGGTGTGTTGGCAACAGTGTGTAGCTGTGTCACCTGAATGCAACAAGAACCTCTGGGTCTATGTGAAACAAACAATAAAGCTGTGTGTGTATGTGTGGACCCAGAGGTTCTTGTTGCATTCAGGTGACACATCTACAAACTGTAGCAGACACACTAGCATGTCACAATGCACAGTGTATATATGTGTGTGTGTGCGTGTGTGTGTGTGTAAGGTTTTCATGCAATACCTTGTATCCTCATACATTCCATTATTACAATTTATGCATGTGTCCACATCTTTCATAAAGGGCTGGTTTAATCTCTTGTTTGCTAGTAAAACTGAATTACTGTGTCATGAAATCATGAATGTCTAAAAATGTGTCACCAACATGAAATGTCTGGAAAGTTCGTAAGACCTCATAATGCAAATATCTGTAATATGTGCTCTTCAAACATAGATGTGTGAGAAAGACCTACAGTCTACATAATGGAGACCAAATAACTTCAGATAAACTGCAATCAATTAATATAAGAAGAGAGAAGATGTAGCTATGACCAACAAACAAGGAATGACATGAATGCAAGTTAAACTTTCATCATCATCATCATCATTTATAACCTGCCCTATCTCCCCTAGGGGACCCAGGGAGGTTTCCAAACAAAAGGGGCAAACAGTCAATGCCATAAAAATGAAACAAACAAACCAAACTCTTGTAGAGACATGCAAACTAGAAATGTTGAGTATAACATGCTAAGATTGCTACCTTTAATACATTTTTCCTCAACGGTCTTCCAGCTCAGTTGCAAAGTTAAAAGACAATTTTTAGCAATCAAAATAATTATAACTTGACTCATGTGATTCATTTCACTGAACTGACTGGATTAACTGGAGTGAGCAAAGTAATAATAATCTAGATGATAAAGTCACACTTTGGTAAGCATTAATATTTTGTATCAGTAAACTAATGCATGGCTAATAAAAGCATTTCTGGTTGTGTACCCTGTTCCATTGTGCACCAATGGCTTTGAATGATTCTCTAGGGAGTGCTATCCAAGCTCTCTTCTCTCACCTACACAATTTTCTCTGTCACTTAACATCCCTCCCCCCTTCTGTTTTTCAGTATTTAGTGCATGTTTGCGATTATTCAATATATTTCTTCATAGAGGAATATAAAATTATGGCTACATATTTTTCTTATAGAGTGAAAGGTAAAGGTTTCCCCTGACGTTAAGTCCAGTCATGACCGACTCTGGGGGTTGGTGCTAATCTCCATTTCTAAGCTGAAGAGCCGGCATTGTCCATAGACACCTCCAAGGTCATGTGGCCGGCATGACTGCATGGAGCGCCGTTACCTTCCAGCCGGAGCGGTACCTATTGATCTACTCACATTTGCATGTTTTTGAATTGCTAGGTTGGCTCAGCGGGTGCTCATTCCACTCCCGGAATTTGAACCTGGGACCTTTTGGTCCGCAAGCTCAGCGCTTTAACACACTGTGCCACCAGAGGCCCCATATTTTTCTTCATAGAGTATTTTATTTAAAATACTGTTATTTTCTCACACCATTATAAATGTATTAACCTCTTCAGAAATGATCCCACCACTGAATTAAAATGTAGCTGTGCTTTAGCTATGTATGAAAAGTGTGGACAAAACATCAATACAATATGCCCAATCACATTTCTTAAAATAAGGTTCAGTTCAACAGATAACGAAGGAAAGTATGCCAATGTCCTCCATGTTTGGTGCACTATGCTAATAATTGCATTTCTGCAGTCATGCAAAAATCCCTAAATGTTGCAATGCAGTTAAAGCAGCAGTTTTAAAATTGTAAAGCACATTTTGATATGTATTTTGAGAAGATACATGATTTTAGAATTATATTGTGCAAGGAATCAATTTAAAGTTGTAAGATTACAAAGGAAGTGGAATAAAAATAAATTAAAAAATGTGCAAAAAGCAGACTAGATGGGCACCTGTCAATGCTAAAGAAGGCCTGAGAGAAACTATTGTTTTTTGATTTGTTTTTGTCTTTTGTATCTTTATTTTCTCTTGCTTTGTATACCTTTAAATCGAAAACGGATTTACATACTTTGGCAAAAAAGTAGTATATAAATACAATAACTCCAAAGTAAGAGTAAAGCAGAAACAGCTTTATTTTTCAAAAATGGAATCAGTTTGTAATATAATGAAATTATTACATTACAGACATTACCTGGGCCTGCTATAATACTATAAATTTCATTTTAATTACTTATGCTTAAGTATGATTAATTAGCTGTTTTCCTCTAGTCATCTCTATATATCTCTAATAGGATAATTCATTAAAATTGTAAAATTAATGTTTATATTATTCTAAAAATGTAAATAAGTAGGCAAGTTATTTTTTTAAATGGAGCAAGGTTGGTAAGTACTTAAGTAAGCCTCTCTGGAGGAAAAATACACTGCAGAGAATGGAATTTGCCAATACTATTTATAAGCGCAAAAAGACTGGCTGGCACTTTGAAATCAATAGCAAAATTGATAAATAATGATACATCAATTGAGAAATAAATACAATTGGGTGCATTATTTTCTAATGTCTTTACAAGTGGGATAAAGACATGAACAAAGGACAAAAGGGCAAAGGAAGAAGCAAATATTTCAACAACTTGATATCAGGGTTTCTAAGATCAGGTCAGGGAGTGCTGTGGTTTTTAGCTTTGAATGTGTTTTATCTATGAATTTTTAATACTGTTATGTTTAATTATAATTTAATGTTTGCATATTTATATATTTCAAGTTATGTGGTGGTCATACTTTTAGTGTAAAACACTTTGAGTCTCTTTCTGGAGAGATAAAGAGGGGTATAAATAATAATAATAATAATAATAATAATAATAATAATAATAATAATAATAATACTTTTGTGGGATCACAAACCTGCAAAAGTATTGGAAAATGAGCACGCAAGGATACTGTGGGACTTCCGAATTAAGACTGACAAAGTTCTGGAACACAACACACCAGACAACACAGTTGTGGAAAAGAAAAAGGATTGGATCATTGATGTCGCCATCCCAGGTGACAGTTGCATTGATGAAAAACAACAGGAAAAACTCAGCTGCTATCAGGACCTCAAGATTGAACTGCAAAGACTCTGGCAGAAACCAGTGCAGGTGGTCCCGGTGGTGATCAGCACATTGGGTGCCGTGCCAAAAGATCTCAGCCGGCATTTGGAAACAATAGACATTGACAAAATTACGATCTGCCAACTGCAAAAGGCCACCCTACTGGGATCTGCGCGCATCATCTGAAAATACATCACACAGTCCTAGACACTTGGGAAGTGTTCGACTTGTGATTTTGTGATACGGAATCCAGCATATCTATCTTGTTTGCTGTGTGATACAATAATAATAATAATAATAATAATAATAATAATAATAATAATATGCTTGGAGGTATTCCAAGAAACCACAAAATGCACTGGAAAAGACTTAATTTGGGCAGTACATCAATCCACATGCTGCAGAAGGCAGCACTTCTTGAAACTGCGCACATTCTGCGAAAATACCTCTAATATCCTAAGCCCTTGGGATGAGCTTGATATTCAGAGACGAATCCCAGACACTTGAACCTAATATGCAGGTGTGCTGTGTTGTTATGTACAAAGAAATCAATAATAATAATAATAATAATAATAATAATAAGTTATATTTGTGAGAGAATACAACATTTTCCAGTCTTGTGTCTTAACCATAGTGTGCTATACTCACACACAGTTACACATTTTTCAAAATATTGTAAGCTTCTGTCGGCCCATGCATCCCCAAAATAGAGGAAAACAGCCTATTCCATCACCAGAGAAATGGTTACGCCACAAAATACAACAGAGCTCCACTGAGGGCAAAGCAACTGCACAGTGAGCAAAAACATATTTCAAATAATATAAAAAAGTAAACTCTAAGATGCCTTTTCATGTGCTGTTCTCTCTCTCCTCCTCTCCCTGTGCTGCAATCTATTGATTCACCTCTTGCTCGATCAGGCAGTTCACACGCTTCAGTAACACAAAAGCAAGCATGTGTGTCGGTGTGTGTATGAGTGTGTGATCCTTCATCTCTTGCATTGAAGAGACTCTTCTAGGCAGAAGTCAGGAGAGAGAATGTGCTTTCTTCCTTCTGCCAACTGGATCATTCTATTTTGATGAACAGCTCCCTTTCTCATTTCCCATTTATTTATTTTATTTACTATTTTTATATCCTGCCCTTCTCACCCCAAAGGGGACTCGGAGCAACCTTACAAATAGGCAGCAATTTGATGCCATAAACTTACATATAATAAAATAAACAGATTAAAACCAAAAACACTTAAACAACTCAAATTAAATTAACAATTAAAATCACATCCAAAATCATGATGCAAGGCCATTCCATTTGTCATATCACCATTCCTTATTCTCCATTAGTTTTGATCTTGACTTTTAACATGAAGGCTAATGTTTTTTCAACTGATCATCTAAACCAGTGGTTCTCAACCTGTGGGTTCCCCCCACCCCACCCCCGCCCACAGTGTTTTGACCTACAACTCCCAGAAATCCCAGGAGTTGAAGGCCAAAACATCTGGGGACCCACAGGTTGAGAACCACTGATCTAAACTGAGTTGAGTCCTTTTTTAGGAGCCTACCCAGGATTTCATCTTAGTATGTTAGCTGTATATGTAATTTTCTGATTTTATGTTTCATTGATTTGTTTTATATTGTTGCATTTATATATTGTCTGTTCCGCCTGGGCTCGGCCCATGTAAGGCACCCTGAGTCCCTTTGGGGAGATGGAGTGGGGTATAAAAATAAAGTTATTGTTATTGTTATTATTATTTATATTATTTATATTATTGAGAGTCTGGGGGCCCAGTTCCTGGACTCCTATTGCAGTCATACCCACTCATAAATTTGCCAAGAAAAAGAAACATAAACATGGGTAAATTTTGGTGCTAAACAGTGCAGAAAGAGTACATTTTTAAAAGGTAAATTTTCACACATAGAGATTCCCCTTTCTCCATGCACAACAGACAGCATGCATAACTCCGCTGAGCACTATCAGATGATGCTGACTTAGCCCCACCCCATTGTTGTGTTTTGTGTAGCTCTGACAGAACTACCCGTATTTTTCTGCCTTTCAAATGGGGACAGGAATAAGGCACCAATGTGCCTTGTCCCCTTCCCTCCTTGTGATGTGGGGAAAAGGGAGGGTGCGCAGGGTGCCGCAAGGCAATTGCCAGCAAAATGGAGCAACAGGGAGGTAAATATGAAGAGGAGGACACAGACCTTCATGATAAAGGCCAGGCTTTCAAAAAGTTCACTTGGGAAGCATCAAGAATTTCAGAGGGACCAATGAAACAGCATGCATCAGCTCAAGGTGATGAGTTACAAATTTATGAAGGAGAACAAAATACAAAGCTTTCCACTATGAGGGAAAATGTTTTCCTTCTCATTTCTCTCTCATTTCACTTTCAATCTGTAGTTGATTTTCATAGTAGAAGGCCATTACAAATACAATATGTTTACAGACCCTATGGGAGCTCCTTCTGTTTCCTCACAGAAAAAGAGCCCTTTGAAATCTCTTTCTAACAGCTGGAGTTTTTCTTTTTGTAATTGTTAACTATTGAAATATATGCTCAGAGATGAGCATAAATTCCAAAAAAGGCATATTTGCCTTTCAATGCTGTTATGCTCACTACATTCACTTATAAAAATGACTTTTTGGACTATATCACACAGAATTCCTAGTCAACATGCCAGATGGGGAATTTGAAGAACTGTTTTCCAAAAATGTGTCACTTCCAAGTTCTCTTTATTACTATTTGACAAAGCTAGCCAAGATGATGATTTTTAAAAGGATAAATTTCATACAGAGATAACCTTGCACTATATAACACTATTTTTTTAAAAGAAGTCATCTCATTATTATTTAGGCAGTTTTTACATTATTTTGCTAGCCCACACAGATATTTGTGTTAAAACTCAGGATTTCCCAATTCCTGGTTTCTTTGTTATTTCTATGATATTTCAATTTCATCACATTAAATCTGTATGACTTAATTCTGACAACATGATATGGATCAGAGAAAGCCCAGACGGATACAACAGGATATGGAAGGTAAAGGTAAAGGTTTTCCCCTGACATTAAGTCTAGTCTTGTCCAATTCTTGGGGTTCATGCTCATCTCCATTTCTAAGCTGAAGAGCCAGCGTTGTCCGTAGACGACTCCAAGGTCATGTGGCCGGCATGACTGCATGGAGCGCCATTATCATCCTGCCAGAATGGTACTCATTGTTCTACTCACATTTGCATGTTTTCGAACTGCTAGGTTGGCAGAAGCTGGGGCTAACAGTGGGAGCTCACCCCACTTCCCGGATTCAAACTTTTGGTCAGCAAGTTCAACAGCTCAATGGTTTAAACCACTGCACCATTGGGGGCTCCAGGATATGGAAAGCAATCACAAAATTAGGTTATCATAGGAAAACAAAAATGAAGCCTAAAGTGCTAAATGACACTTATGTGGCAAATGCATCCCAGAACTATTGCAAGCCTTATAAAAATAACCTAACAACAATAAAAATGTATCATTCATTCTATAAGTATGACCATCTGAGGGCTTTACTTAAATGAATTATGATATATATAACTATTGCAATAATTATTTAAATGATGGCATTGTCGATTGACACACTTAAGGGGGGAAATGAAGCATTAATTTCATTTTAAAGTTATTATATATAGTTGTCTTTTTTTAGTTCCTTCTTTACTTCCTATTAGAATCTCCTTTTGTAACTCTAAGATGAAAGAACTGGGCCCGAATTTATCTTCGGACTAAATTTGTGATTTCCTTTCACTGGGTATGACATATGGTTACTTCTTTATCTTGGATTTCTGTTTTTAATAAACATCTCAATTTTGACCTCACTTCACTTGATTATTGGCTCCTTAGTTTTCTTTCAAGCACTTTAATTGTATATTCTGACTGACCTTGGTGATACTTATGGTTTCTTCCACCTCTATGATTCAATGATTCTGATTCTATTCTAGTAGCCTTATCCCATTAAAGAAAGGATGGATTACTTCCTGATCCTAAACTGTGGTCCTTCAAAACAGAAACGTCTTAAATAAATAAAATAAACAAATAAAAATCCTGTGTCACCACCATATCTATTTTATTTTGGAAATGAGTTCTCTTTCATATGACAAACATGCATTTACCATATTACCACTGCCATATTACCACTGCCACCACAGCTACCTGTAAGCTTTGATTGATTCAACCCAGGAGAAGTGTTATTCAATTTTGTGACCTGCATTAATTAGGACTGTATTTCATTGTCTACCGCAAATATACTGATCACAACTAAAACATATACATGAAGCAAATTCATCTAACAGAAATCTTTAAGAGTGAAAAGTCATAATCTCTTCCAATCCTGATCTTTATTTATAACAGTGATTGATAAGCTAGGAGTGAAATAGGTTGGAACTATGGAATTGTTTATTGCATAGGGAGCTTTTAATAGATATCTCTAACTTTTGGTGCACCTATACTGTAGAACAGTGGTTCCCAACCTTTGGGCCTCCAAGTGTTTTGGATTTCAGCTCCCAGAAATCCCAGCCATCTTACCAGATGTTGGGAATTGTGGGAGCTGAAGTCCAAAACACCTGGAGGCCCAAAAGTTAGGAACCACTGCTTTAGAGTGAACACAGTTTGACACCACTTTAACTGTAATGGCTCAATTCTATAGAATTATGGGAGCTGTATTATACAAGTCCTTTAGTCTCCTTTGCCAAAGTGTGCCTCACCAAATTTTTTCCCAGTATTCCATATTATTAAGCCATAGCAGTTAAAGTGGGGTCATCCCACATTCATTTTATAGTGTAGATTAGTGGTTCTCAACAGCCTACAACTTCCAGAAATCCCAGCCAGTTTACCAGCTGTTAAGATTTCTAGGAGTTGAAGGCCAGAAACATCTGAGGACACCAGGTTGAGAACCAGTGATGTAGATGGACCCTTTGTTTAGCACACCTGCAGATCTCCTAACACAGCATGCTTCCCATCTGTGTTATATAGTTAGTATTCAGGACTTCTTAAAAAGTGCACTATGGTAACTCAAATTGTCCAACAAACACCTGCTGACTTTATTTCAACTGTCATGATCAGAGCTTAAAAACATTATATTACATTTTATACACTGTCCATTCAATTGGGAACGTCTTGAAGTTGTAGGTCCAAAAAGGAGCTTTCCCCAGCTCTGCTTTTGTGGAATTGCACAAAAAGCATTTCAGGATCAGTCCCATGTTATTTTTCCTTCAGTCTTTTTCTTTGCTTTCTTTTAAAAAGTTTTTATTTGATTGTGGCTCCCTTCCTCCTTCGGGTTATGTTTGCTTGAGGCATTGCCATGACGACGAAAGACTGCCTAAGATGAAAACAAATGGCCAAAGTTTCTCTTCAGAGTGAACTCCAGCTGTTGCAAACTTCCCCCATTTATCTCCTCACCATCTCAATTAGAGTGATTGCACTTGAAACTGATTTGCTCCTGCCTCTGACTGAATAGATATGTCCACCTGTCGATTGGCATCCTTGCTTCATTACTTGTTGACAATGTGCAAAGCAACTACACTCAGCTAAAAGATTGCTTCTAATCATTTCCTTCCCTAACATTATCACCACAGTCCTTTAGTGTATAGACATATACTTAGCATGCTGGGCTGTTTTGAGAGCCTGAAGTGCAAATAGAGCAAGACAGCAAGGCCCAGGACTGATGTAGTCTCATGCTCAATTCACTGTCATTTCAACAATACAGGAGGATGAACTCAGATTGCTCCTTCTATCTCACAACATCCTTACAATCATAATGGTTTGTACAATATAATATTGCATCTCCTTGAATTAATATGCTAGTATCTCTTCTCAAAATGAAGAAGAGGAACTGGAAGTAATTGGATAAATTGACATATCCTCTTAAATCAACACAATGCCTTTAAAGATTGAATCTGTGTGGAATAGATGAGTAGGGTATTTAAAACTGGCCCACAACATTGTTTAGTCACTAAAACAACAAACATTAGATAACAAAATTATTGTTTGTTTACTATAAGCAATTTGTGTCTGCTTTCCTATGATGCACCATTGGTTAAGAGTGTTGATGATATAACATGTTGTACTATACTATCCTGGGGTAGGGTTGGGGGGTTTTCTCCAAAATATAATATATAGTTTATTATTATCACTAGGTTTACAATCACCAATGTTAGAAAACTAAATTCTATTGAGAAAGTAATATTTGAAGGTCTGAACAATGTTGTAAAGTAGTAGAAGATACTACGCAGATGCATGCTCTGGTAGTTATACCATTGGTGTGTTCTATTTGGTCTTTTAAAAAAAATGAATCACACAATGGTAAGTTAGAAAATTTCCAGATCAGGTAGTTTTATTTATTTCATGCCAAAAGCATTGCATAAATAAGTATAAAACTGATAAAAATAGACAGAACACAAGCAGATCAGATAATAATAGCAGTACAGTTTGAGCATCCCTTATGTGGAATTCCAAAATCTGAAATGGAGGCTCTCTGATTCAATGCACACAAGTTTTGTCTCATGAATAAAATGTCAGTATCAAAAACACTGCATATCAATTTAACTCCAGGCAGTGTGTATAGTCATATAGTTTAGATTTGGGTCCATGATATCTCATTATTTGAGTATCTGTAAATGCAGATATTCCAAAATCTAGAGAAAAAAAATCAAAAAACACAAGCACTTCTAGTCCCAATCATTTTGGATAAGGGATAGGGCTGTGCAAAAAATTATGCTTTGTTAAATCCATACTCATGACCCAATTTATGATCCCCCAGAGCCAACCCCCCCTTGAACACAAACAAATTGGAACACCCACCTCCAAGTTTTCATAAAGAAGTTCATCGGATTCGTATGCCCCCCCCCCCTTTGTCCACCTCCCTCTCCCTCCTGCGCCCTCGTGGTGGTGGCAGGGCTGCTCTCCCTCTCTCTCCCACTCTCAGCCCCCCCCCCCTCCCATGACGAGCTACACGCCTGGTGGAGAAGGATGCCCTGGCGGGGGATGCAAGCAAACCTGAGTTGAGCCTGAGGCGAACCGCGTGCCTGACAGGGGTACTGATAGCTTTCATTTGCACAATATCTGTCACATTTTTTAAAGGGCTCAAGGCTCAACGTTAATGACTTGGGACAAGAATAATAACATCAGTGCTAACCAGAAGACTACCCATAGGCAGGGCCGTAGCCAGAAACAAATTTCGGGGGGGGGGGGTTTGAAAATTTGGGGGGGGGGGTTTGAACCCCTAGCACCCCCCACCCCCACTACAAACCTGTCAATATCTGCTTGAGATAATGCCTGGAGGGACTCTTAATGTTTTGTGTCTCATAGATTTAGCATGGGGATTTGGTTAACCAGTTAAAATTCATGAGTAAACCAGGTTTTTTTATAACCTGAAAAATTTCGGGGGGGGGGGGGTTGAACCCCTAATCCCCCCCCCCTCGCTACAGGCCTGCCCATAGGAACACCCATTGCTTCACATCACTGAAACGAAACGGTACAGGAAATTTGACAGATTCCATTCCATGTGTTTTGGAGTGATTTCTTCTGTTCTTGAGCACTTTAGGGGCCCAGAAGACAATTTATCCCCATCTCCTCTTCTCCCTCCTTTCACAACAGTTCAGACCCATTTAGAGGACAAAATATAACGTATGACACCCAGCAGTCAACAAGCATTGTGTGATGGTTCTGTGGCACATCATCCTCAAAATAGATTAGAAGTGTGTAGAAATGGCTAGCTCTTTGTGTCGGATGAGGTCCTTAAACATGACCCACTTTTCATCTTTCAATTTATTTATTTTTTTAAAAAAACATTTAATGATTTCTAGTCCAAATTAGGCTTTAAAGAAGTTTTTCAATATCTTCTCACAAATGTATATTTTCAGACAAGCCATTTCCCCTCAGTTCAATATTTTAATGCTTATTAAGTGCTGTGGCCATCGTACCACACTGAATTAATCCTCATATATAAGAAATATGCTCCAAATGTTTATTTTTAATGTATTTGTACTGGCTGTTTCCCTAGCTATTGCCAGGAAGTTCTTATAATTAGTTGCAAAAGCACAATATATGAAAATGATTTGTCAAGATGCCAAGAGACACTGGCTAGCCTGCCTCAGCTAAAGGCAACTCAGCAGAGAGATGATGAATTTTTACAAGCTTTCCCTTATTTTATTCCCATTTCTGGCACATTCAGCACAAAATAAAATAGCATGGATTGGTAACACTGTCCTTGAATGAAACACATTGCAGTAGGTGAAACATTTACATCGGGAACCAGTAGAAGCTGGAATCCTAGTCCACCATCTGAGTTCCATATAAAGATATCAAGGTGTTAACATACACTTCCAAGCCCTCTGAGCCAGATCAGGTTGAGCCATCTGAAAGAAAGGCTGAGACAAACCCATTCCTCAGCAAGGCAGAATGCAATCATTCCCTAGAAGCCAGGCATAGAGAAAGGATATAAAATAACTAGAAAAGTTATAATTCTATGAGATGTTGATTGAGGCTTTGGAAAGACAGATCTATCCAGATAGCAGATTTCAGATAGCTAATAGCAAATTAAGAAGAAAAGGACCTTAGCAGTAAAGGCAAAATCATAGCCTCCAACTGTCCTAATTTGGCAATGACATCTCGTTAATCTTCTGCCATCCAAACTTTTCCAACTGCTTTTAAAATGTCCCAGTTTCTCTTTCTATCTCCCACTTTTCCTATTCATCTCCAGTTTCTTTAAATTGCTCCTAACTGATTTCAAAGTACAAAAGTAGATTGCACTCAACTCAGTGAAGGGAGAGGACAAGAAGGAAGCAAGATGTTAGTTACTCTTCCCTAAAGACTGGAGCAAAAGCAAACTGTTGCAGCTTCTCTCAGTTTGCTTGCTTATCCACAACTCCCCCCCCCCCTTGACCACACACAGATGTTGTTTGGCCACATGTCCTGGTTTTCATTGCCTGCCGCTTTCATTTTGCAGTTATTCCAACCCATCTTTTGCCTGCTGGCTTCTGTGGGCGGAGACATCAAGGTAAGGGAAGCAAGGGCTTTCAGAGCGGCATGCCGGTGAGCGAGGGAGAGGATTAGAAAGAAGGAAGGAGTGTGGGAAAGGAGGAGGAGTGTGGGGGTTATATGTGAGTCTCCATGCCAGTTTTTCTCTTTTTCTCTCCCCTGCCCCTCTCTCGTCGGACTTCTTTCTCTCTCTTTCTCTCTCTTTCCTCCTCTCTGAAGCCATGGTGGCCATGAAGGGAAGGACGGACAGGAGGAAAGAGGGATGAGAAGGAAGGAAGGCCATGGCCTGCCCACCTGCCATTTATGTGCTTCTCTCTCGGTGGACTCTTTCTCCTGAGGGATAAGGCACCTGGGACCTCATGTCCAATTCAAATCCCCTCTCAAGCCGAGCACAGCAACAGTTTTAACAGTTCCGTTGGGCTTCACGCAGTGTTGTGTCAGCCTCAGAGTGACATAATTTTTTCTTTAGGGGGAGGGCAGCTGCTCCGCGAGTGCGCAGAAAGGAACTTTGTGTTTTTGGGTTTTTCTATTATTTCCACATTATATTTTTGGGGTTTTTTGATGTAAAAACACAGATCGGGTGACTATGTCTTTTGTTGCCAAATTTGGTGTGAGTTGCTCCAGTAGTTTTGCTGTTTAAGTTAAAGGAAAAACGATCAGAACATTTATATATATATAGATAATAAAAACTATTCTTCATCAACCATTCATGAGATTGAAATGGTCTATACAGTTCCTTGTTGAAAGCTGTGTGTAAATTTAATTCAGTCACAAAGCTGAGGTTTTAAAATATATTCAAAGAAATCAAATATGGAAAAGGTAAAATATAGCAAATAACAACAGTGAGAGCGTCAACCTCTAATCTTGTTTGTATCCTGGATGCATAAATTGAATATCTGAGGCTATGGTTCACTGTGGCACATGAGAAAGCATCATGTTAAGTATAAGTGGTTCCATTGTTAAGTGTAATCTCTGTACAAGAATTAGTTGCAGTGTGAATGACATGACCATCACTTCATCATAGGTGAAAAATGGTGTTCAGGAAAGGAGAAAAAGGCACTGAACTGGAAATAAAGCATAGAGCCCTACAGCAAAATCGCCTGGAACATCTAATTAGATCATATTGAGTTGAGATGGGGGAAACTCCCAAAGGTGTCAATTTAGGTCCTTGCCTGAAATAGGTTTTCCTATAAGGTCAATAAGATGGATTTACTTGGCAAACAAAATTAAAAAGTATACTAGTGTGTAGGTATTTGAAAAAAATCAAACAAATGAACCCAAACTACAGAACGAAACCAAAAAATATCATAACAGTTTGGCATTTCCTGGTATTAAGGGAACTAAAATTGGCAACTTTATTCTATATATAAACTGGAGCACATTTTTTTCATTGGAAAGCAACATCTTCCCACCAACAAAAATATCATGAACCCAACAAAGTGGGAAGTTGTGTGCGAGCATCAGAAAAATGCTTGTAAGCAAAACAGTACACACTTGTGTTCAACTCATCTATTCTCAGTATTTACATTCTCTGTCCTACTCTCACATATCTACTTTTACATGCTCATTTTAACTAACACAATAACACTTTTAACCGTTCCAAGGGCTGTAGCTAAGCCATTCCGAGTCCCCTTGGCAAGATGAGGCGGGGTATAAATAAAGCTATTATTATTATTATTATTATTATTATTATTATTATTATTATTATTATTATTATTAACAGACAGAAATTGCCAGCCATATGTGCTGGATCCCAACCCGGTTAAATTTCCCTAGTACAACTGGGTACAGATTACAGAACCATTTTTCCTGATCTTGATATATATAGTAATGAAACAGCAGCTTATTGACCATTTTTTCAAGAAGTCTTGAAAAAAGGTGTTATGTGGAGGTCAAAAACACAGGGGCAAACCTGACAATGTAATGCAAAATTACTCAAAAATATGTCTTGCTGCTGTTAGTAAGCATGGTTAGGATTGTTGTGGTGTCCCTTCAAGTCGTGTCTGAGTTATTTTGACCCTAAGTGGAGCCTCCGTGGCCTAGGGGATAAAAGCCTCGTGACTTGAAGGTTGGATTGCTGACCTGAAAGCTGCCAGGTTCGAATCCCTCTTTCAGCTCCAGCTCGATGCGGAGACATGAGAGAAGCCTCCCACAAGGATGGTAAAACATCAAAACACCCGGGCGTCCCCTGGGCAACGTCCTTGCAGACGGCCAATTCTCTCATTCCAGAAGCAACTCCTGTTGCTCCTGACACACACAAATCGAATTCTTTTTGGTATTTGTGTTTGGCTTCCTCTGAGGCTGAAAGAATATAACTTGCCCAAGATTACCCTGTAGGTTTCATAGCTGAGATAGGATTCAGACCCTGGTCTTAAGAGTTATCATCCAATGCTCAAACCATGCTGGTTTTATGTTTAGAATTACAGGCTACATTTCAGTTAAGAACCCCCTAGATTTTTCCAATCACTTAAAAAGTTACTCAGCTTATTAACATTCTACCATTTTGTTATTCTTCTCCATAATCTATGACTTATCATATTGAATATTCATTGTCTTGTTTACCATGACATCATATCAGAAGTGGCATGGATGCAACTAATTGTGTCTTCTTTCCCTATTATTGGATAATTAGAACAATCAGATAAATACATTTTTTGTAATATTTTTAAAAAATGGTGCTATTTGAGGCATTGTCATTCCAGCTACAAATGATAATGGATTTAATTTGTCTTGACTTCCTTCATAAGTAATCAAGGTCACCCATTCTTAAAAAAAAATGATGCCTCAGTTTTGCAAAGCAAACACAATTGCTTTTTATCCCACTTAAGCAAAGTAGTTTGCCATACCTGCATACAGATATTTGCATAGTTTATCACATATCATATTTAAGCAAGATAAAACCATCCAAAATGGATTTTGCATTTTACGAAGTGGAATCTACCTCCTGGCTGCCACTAACAAGAACAGCATACATTGTCTAACAGTAGTCAAACATTCTATTTGCATCCCTATTCCAAAGGCCTTTTCCAGTTGGTATGGTTTGTTCGCAGAAACATAGCCAAAAAGGCAAGGGGGGTAGAAGTGTGTATCTAACATTTATGTATGGAATATGTGCTCATTTTTTCCCACCTGGAAACAGCAATAAGTGAGCCCACCAGAAGAAAACACGAAAAAAGGGGGGCAATAAACAGTAAAAATACAAATTCCCAAAGGGGATCAGAATTCAAATACAGCCGACTGTTCTAAAAGCCAACTGTTTCTCTTCAGAACTCTGTTTAATTGTTACATTTCTGGATGTAAAAAGGAATTCCAGCTACCACATGTTGCTTTAGTTTTCTCTCTCCTTGCCTCCCCTTCACACAAGTAGAATCTAGAGTCCCTTGAAAATTTATTAGCAATGACATTTAGACAACATAAAGCCATTTCCATTCAATTAAATAAACACAGTGTGTTAACCTTCAGTAAAAGCAGTAGCCGCTCTTTTTATAGGCTGCTGTAAACAGATTTCTGGGCTCGAACAAAGCCAAGATCAATAAAGCTCTGCAAACAATAATAATCTCATGCACACTCTATTGACAGCTGGCTGGAAAATATTGCTTGAGTCTAACTGTCCCAGTGATTGGATGCTTTCCTGGACTTTCCTTCTTGTTCTTTAATGTCAAAATAACAAGTTGGAGCCAAAGTTAAAAACAAAGCCATTTCCTAAGCTTCCAAATGGGTGGAAACAGTTACAGAGAAGAACTGAGAAGGGCCACCTTTCCTGGTTGATGAAGAAGTGAGCTAAAGAGCACTCAAACTTGTTTTAATAAATATTTGGAAAATAAAAACTTGACAAAAAAGGAACAGAAGCAAAAACTAAAGGATGCCTACTAAATCCAAGATGCATTGTGTGATTTTTAGCTTTCCTCATCTCTGCATGCTCCGACAATATATATTCTAGAAACATCTTCAATACAGCTTGATTTCCCCCTCAGGCTGTGGACAGATGCAAGACAACAAGAGTGTGCACTCAAGAGTGTGTTCACAGCACTTCAAAGCCTATTTCATACCTAAACTATCTATCTGCAAATGAAATGCTAGGTGAAATCTGTCAGTCATCTTTTCCTCCTTTGACTCCATCTCCATCTGTTACTTTTAACTGACTCCTGAGGAAACCCAAGTATGGTGTTGTGGGGTTGCCAAATGACAGTGCCAACTCCAATCAGACCAATATGTGGATAATTCATGAGAAAGACCCAGAAGCAAAGATGGAGGAACACCTTTTTTTTTATCCCACTCAAAACACTAAGATCAATGAGCTGGACCATAGCATGTTCCAAATCTTAAACAGATAAATTTGGTCCTCCATATTCTCAGGTTTAACTTCTGTGAATTTGATTACTTCCAGATTATTTGTTGCTACCTCTGCTGCTGCCCTATGCCATTTTAAATATGGACTGGGAGAGACACTGTGAATGTGTGACAAAGCTTGTAAGTCCCTTTTAAAAATGATGCACGACAGGAGTAGAGGTGATGGGTGGGAGGAAGCAAGTTAAAGAAATGGAGATAAATGGGGAAAACTGGACAAAAGTAGGTATGAAGGAAACTTAGACATGGAGCAAACTCAGGTATGGAGGGTGACATGCTGCCACCAGTTGCCTGGGTGAAACAAAGACTCAGCAGAAGGGGGAAGAGGAGAAGGAACAGAACCAATGCCCTGCGGGTCCCTCAAATAACCTGCTGGTCCCCGGCCTGTTTTATTCAACAAATGGATCATGTTGTTTTTTTCTCACTAAACAATTTATCTGAGCTCCATTGGTTTTAAACTTCAACCCATACAGAAAAACATCTCGTTTTTGCTATATTTTTCCCCTAAATTATTTTGTAGCAAAAATCAAATGCTGATACTTAGGCTTACTGCTAGTTTTCTGTTGGGAAAGGTTATCAATCAGTGACTTACATGTACACTTGAACTGTTTGGCCATATCTTGAAATTAACTTTTGGTGACTAGAAATACATTTCCCAAGTCCTTTCAGTGGCTGCAAAGCATATATTGCAGCAGTGGGAAGAAAAACATCCATGGATAGATAACTTCATAACTCTTCAAACATTTGAACTTATATTATACAAACATCAACTCTGCATAGATACACATGGGGGAGTTTGTTATCTTTTTTAGAAGTTTATGTATAAATAGTTTCTCGTAGATATCATATTGCTGATTTAGGACAGTTCTACACAGACACTATCTTGGGGCTGATTCAGGGTGTCAAATTGGCCCAGGATGTTTTTTTATTAGCTCCAGGCCACTGCAGAGGCAAGAAGGAATCATGGCCATCCAGCAGTACCAAACCCGGTTCAGCACCACCATATGACCATAGAAAGTCAGGTAAGCAATAAGTATTTTTCTAAACATTACAGCATCTACACATGAGCTTTCCTCCTTCCACTTTTAAAAACAATCTACATAAATGGGTGTGCATTGCATAGGTGGCCTGGTACATACAAACAGATGAACCATACTACTTATGGATGGGAACATGTTGTGTTAGCAATCTGTAATTTCCCCATGGGGTAATTTTTGCAAAATTACCCCAGGGTAAATTACACTTTTGCATATACATTGCTTGATTGTCTGTACAAGCTTACAAACCTAAGGAAACTTAGTCACTAATCTGGAAGTTTGTTTTTATTGTGGAGAACATAAAAAACAGAGCTTGAAAGCATTAATTGTTTAAGCTTTTCAGTTCCAAGAGTCCCTCAGTCAGTAAGCTCTGTAAAAAAATATCCATGCCATAAACTCACAAAGTAGCTTGAAGGAAGTCACTACCAGTAGTTCAGGGTTCTAACAGAGTAGGAAAAGTTCACTGTATTATTGGAGAGAAACTCATAAACAAACTGTAATCTAGATGCTTTCCAACTCAAACACTGCTACTTTTTTTTAGGAGAGGGGTAACACTGTTGTGTTTTATGGAACTCTTTAAACATTCATGAGAGAATAACTGCCTTTCATCCAAATCTGTCATCAATAGAATTCTAACAATGGATGTGTACCTAAATGTTTTATAATGACTATCTGTCACAACAGTTGGTTTTCTTAAGTACAATTACAGGATCAAACTGTTTGGAAGAAATAAATATGTATAAATATCCTTCCGAACACTAGAATCTTCCTCATGCCGGGCTGCATCTTATTTACACACTCATCCTTTCCATCTACAAGAAGCTGCTTTTCCCTGTTGGAGTCCTTTTGAAACCCTTGCAAAAGAAGCACCTGCCATCATAGCTGGAAGTAAACACTGACCTAATCGAAAAACGCCATATGGTGGATAATGAACAAATGAAGTCAACTTGGAATGCACACTATTTTTTGTTTAGTACCCACAAAGCTTGTCAGGAAAATAGTTTGGAACTTGCCGAACACCTCTGTATTATATTGATTGTTATCTTTACACTAATCCTAATGAATTCACTTTCCATGCATGATATCATCTAGGCTTCCAGGAGGCCAGCGGCAACTCGGCATTAGCAGGATCAATCATTAAAACAAATTGCTACCTACAATCTCACAATCAGGATCCAAGCAATGAGCCTGGTAGGGGTAGATATTCCCATGAAAGTTTGCTCCTAAATTGCCTTGATAGATGTTGAAAGAAAATATTTCATGCACTGCAGTAAAGCAATTCATTTGTGTCTCCTAGATATAAGTTTACTATCTATTTCATCCATCTCTTCGCTGCCTCTGAGTTCCATAAACCGCTACCAGTTTTCCAATTTGCCACTTCAGGGCTATTAACTTGGCAGCCCATCCACTTCCAATACTACAGATACAGTTCTTTCATGACTGGTTTTACCATCCCTATGTTTTCTTTCCTTAATTCTGTATTGTTTATTATAACTAGCAGCCCTTCTCTAAGGAGTATACAGACCTTGGAAACATTGTTTTTGCATTACATTTTCCAGAATCCCACAGCCAGCATGGTCAGTTGCAATGTTGGTTGCAGGATTCTTCTAACTTTAGTCCATGGTAGTGCTGTTTCTGTAGTTCTTTCCCAGCAATTACAATTTAACTAATCAATTCCTACATACTTTTCTATCCCACCTATGTAGAAAGAAAAATGTAAGGTGGTTACCAGCATTTATAAAGTGAAGAACAAGATTATTATCATTATTGAATTTTAGTGATAAGGGAGAAATCTTTAGTTAAACTTATTTATTTATTTATTTATTTATTTATATCCCACCTTTCTCTACCCCAAAATGGACTCAAGGCAGTTTACATAGAGACAATTATTCAATGCCTTTCAAAAAATAAAATAAAATTAGATAAAAATTAAAACATATTAAGCATTTTTAAAACATGACATTCCATATTAAAATCACACCATCCATGGTCATAGGCCAAGCTGTACCATAATCATTCCATATATTCCAAATCTGTCAATTGTGCTGTACTATTCTAAATGTCTAAATTTATAAAGAAAAAAGAGGGAACAATTAATGCTATGAAAACTTTGAAAGTAGAGACTGTAAACAATCTAAAAAGCTAGTAGGAAGAGGTGTATTTTTACACTTTTCTAGAAGGAGAGAAAGTGGGAAATGGATGCAATTTGATAAGAGTGTATTCCTCAATCTAGCAGCCAACACAGAAGAAATCCCTCTTCCACCATGTCTATCAAGAAGACCTGTTCAGGCAATGGTATTCTCAAGGGAATTTCTCCAGAAGCTCTGAACTGGTTGATAGGTTCATAACAAGACATATGGTTAATACCCAGTTCCCAAGCCATTTAGGGCCTTAAAGGTTAAAGCCTTGACTTTGAATTAACCTTAGAAAACAACTGGCAATCAGTTCAAGTCTTTCAGTATTGGAATAACCTAATCTCAGTGCTGTGCATCACATAGCAGCTTAGCTGCCACATGTTGCTACAAATGAAGCTCTCATTATTCTTGTATGTAGTACATTGATATAGTTTAGAAGTATTTGTACAGAACTTGCTCTGGTTGATAAGCTGACATAAATCCTAAAAGACAACCCAATTGAAGACTTTCTGGAAAACTGGAAACCATTTATTTTCTTCTTATACAATAGTACAACCAATGATGTACTAATTTGTAGTCCTGAATATGAGTAACTCTAACAAGTCAAATAAGTAAGCCTGTATTGAAAGAATAGAATATTTCATTATTTTTATACATAACTAAGGCTTTATATTTTCTACATTATAGTTTGGAGGGGGGAGTCAGAATTTGTTTTATCTTTTAGTTAGTTTAGTGTCTTTGCTAGCTCAAATCAGATTGTTATTGGACACTTAGATTTTTTTAGCCTAGTGTTTGAATTATTTAGGTATTATGTATGCTTTCTTTTTCCTTTTTGTCTTTTTTCTTTTCCCTCTTTTGTTTATGTGTGTTGTTTTGGTATTATGAATCCCTTTGTATGCTTCAAATTTCAACAAATATTTTGAAAAATGAAAGAAAAACTAAATGAAAATATATAGTGTTGCTAAGAGTTGGATGACAGGTTAAGAAAGATTGTCTCTGGTACTCTGAAGTAAGTAGTAGATAAGCTGTTCCTATCATTTTGTACTGCCTGCTGTATTTCAAATGGAATCACGTTGGGGAAACATTTTTTCTAGAGGACTATAGTCTCTTGGTAGTTATCTGTAAAGGGCCACATGGAAGCTTTTCTTGGGCAACCCATTTCCTCTTTCTTTTGGTTTCTTTCTCATCTTTTCCACCTTCCCCCGTGTGTGTGATATATCCAAAATATT
Source organism: Anolis carolinensis (assembly GCF_035594765.1). Taxonomy (NCBI): domain Eukaryota; kingdom Metazoa; phylum Chordata; class Lepidosauria; order Squamata; family Anolidae; genus Anolis; species Anolis carolinensis. The sequence goes on along the minus strand of NC_085841.1, from coordinate 333,448,233 downwards.
TCTTTTTTGGGAGGTGAATCAACTACAACCTTCAGAATCCCTAGGCTTAAGGATTCTGTGAGTTTTAAGAATTCAACACACAAAGCAGGCAAACCAGCAGTGCACCGTTGGGAACATTCTTCCATGAAAAATACATACTCTACCCTCACTGATCCTTTATCCATTTCTGAATTCCTGCTGTACATACACTTTCTTGATACTTTGTTTGTTCAGTTTCACATCACAGCAAATCCACACTTGGAAATGTTCCACCATGTCTAAAGATTTTAAAAGACTGCATTATTTAATTATGGAGTCTGGAGTCATTAAAATCTTTTGAGTTCTGCCTTTGACATATGAATTGCACTGCTATTTCTCTTCTTGCAATTTAAAATTATCTAATATGAGCTGCCATCACTGTTTGTATGTCCTCTGTGGATGACACTTATTTGAGGCATCTGGTTGTATTTAACTTCACTTAAGCCTTGTCCCTGGGTAACTGGTACATCTTGGTTCTTCTCCTTCCCTTGTTTGTGGTAAATTATGGTCTAGATAAGACCACCTAATCCATATCTGCATATGGGGAGGATTGCCTCCTCTGTACAAGGAGTTGGACTACATAACCATCTTGTTACATTCCTTGACAACCCTATGATTTTGTGAATCTATATTTGACTAACACAATAGGATTAGTACAAAGCTTCCCATTGGTTAAAATGTAAATTGCATCAAGCTGTTGGTCTTTGTTGAGAGGGTTGTTCTCTTTTTAAAATGTGCAGTAAAATGTACAATGGTTCAGAGAGGCAGTGAAACACAACATAAAAGCTGTCCCACAAGATTCAGTTCTGTTGGGTGAGAGATCATCTTAATTATTAGACAAACTGTGTTACTTGTTAAGCGCAGCAAGAACAACATATGGTAGTACAAGCCTCTCTTTCTCTTTGCTCTTACATAAAGTCTTCAACTATGCCTTTTCAGACTGACTGGCCCACAATTTCAGAGTATGCTTTGAGCCCTGGTTTGAAATATATAAATTTATGGTTGTTTCATTTAATTATTTATATTTTGGGTTTAATGTTTAAGACAGTTGCTGAGCCAAAATATAAAACAACAACAACAACAACAACAACAACAACAACAACAACAACAACAACAACAATTTGATTTCTTACCCACCTCTCCTTGTGGCCCGGGGCGAGTTACAGCATAATTAAAACCCATAAACATTGTAAAAATTCTATATTAAAATGTATTTCTGTAAAATATATGATTGTTCCTCAGGTCCAGTCAGTGCTGAGTGGTAGATTACTGCACTAGAATAGTTGGAGATCAGGGACAAATCCTCATTCAGCTATGGAAACCCTTGTTTACCAAGAAAACACTGTTAGGGTCACCATAAATCTGAAGGCACACCTTGTAGCTATCCAAAAATTTTCATTATGAAATTCTCAGTATGTGGCATCATCTAGACTTCAGTAACATCTGAAAAGTAAATTACCATAATAATAATAATAATAATAATAATAATAATAATAATAATAATAATAATGAAAACTTTATTTGTATTCCACCCTATCTCCCCGAAGGCACTCAGGGTGGATTCCAACAAATGAAAAAGGCAAACATTCAATGCCTCAGTTCAACAACAAATACAAACATAATAGCCCAAAATAACTGCACATATGAAAACAATTTATAACATGACATCTATAAATTAAATCAAACATAACCTATCAATATTATATCTAACATAAAATCTAACCATAAAATATTCACCATTTTCTCTCGAATACACCTCATCTTATACACCTATATTATGTCTTGTTCTTACTTTGTCCCCCTCCCAATTAAACAACCCCTAATGCAGTTGGTGATTGTAATAAAATACTTGAGATGAGACTTTGAGCATCAGATTTATATTCTTAAGCAATTATTTCTCTTCATACATTTCAGCATGCATTCCTCACCTACTTCAAATTGATGCTTGAATTCATTTTGATTAACAAAAACTTTCTTCTGAGAAGAGTGTCAGATATTGAAGCTTTTAATGTACCTTTTACTCTCAAAGTGTAGCTCCTCAAATTTAGGCCTGTGATACATTTCTTCCCCCTCAACCCCCACCCCATTCTTGTCCTCCAAATGTAGAAATAAAAGATTGCCAGTGGCAAAATAAAATACTGCATTTCAGTGCACTTTATGCTACCTTCGCAACTCCCAATCACTCCATTACAGGGTCCATTAGCTAAAATTAAAAGTACAAAAGGTAGCTAAATTAAAGCATTTTTCCTTTCCTGCTAGTATAAAACAGTGTGGAGCCCTTGGATATTGCAATTAGGTGGTTTCTTACAAGGCTGGCCTCAATAGGAAATAAATGAGCTTGTCCAAGTCGTCTTCTTCCAAGCACTGGGGCTACTAGGAGCATCTGCTGTTGTGGTAATATGACACCTGCCAGGAAATACTCAATCCCTGCCTTGGAAGACAGTGTGGCTTTTAATAAAGGAGGATGAGCAATGAAGGTAAGGAAAGCAAGAACAGTAAAGAAGAAATGCCCAAAAATTATGAAAAGGATTCTGAAATGGGATATGGAGACAGATGGAATGAGAGTCAGCTTTCCACATTTCCTGGGGTTAGGAGCACTAGGCTCCCATTAAAGTGAAAATCCACAAATAAAACATTACAATTTTTAGCCTGGGAAAACACATCTGTAGGAAAGTCTACATTCTCCAACACAATTTTATGTTAAACGTTTTCTGGCTGGAGGACCTGGGGTTTCCTAGTGAGAACAAGCACAATCTATGGAGTTTTAATCTGAATTATTTGTTTATTTTTAACTAGATTGTGTTACAACCAAGAGATTTACACACCAGGATTGAATAACTATGGATTCTCCAAGTATTAATAAACTGCAGTTGCCATGAAATCTCACCATGAGCTATGTTGACTACAGTGGGTGGAAATTTTAACAAAATCTGAAAAAAAAACCTAGCATATATTGTTAGCCTTCGGAATCTACCAAGGTTTGGTTCTAGACCTCCTATGGATACCAAAATCCATGGATACACAAGTCCCATTATATGCAATGGTGTAAGAAAATGGCACCCTTTAAATAAAACAGCAAACAAACAAGTGCAGAAGAGAGCCCAAGGAGCTGTGAAACAGTGGGAGGCTACAGCAAGAGGCTAGGTTGGTGTATATCTGAATGTATCAGTATATAATAATAATAATAATAATAATAATAATAATAATAATAATAATAATAATAATAATAATTTTATTTCTTACCCACCTCTCCTTGTGGCTTGAGGCAGATTACAATATAATTAAAACACATAAACATTATAAAAATACCACAAAACACATATTAAAATGTATTTCTATAAAATAAACATATTAAACTGTATTTCTATAAAATATGTATTAAAAGTATAGTGTTCAGCATGCAGGAAAATCAATTTTTGCTTTTGGGATTTTTTTCAAATCTTTTTGAGCTTTTGGATAAGCAGAGAGGGTATTATCTGTCACCTGCCTTCAGGCTTCAATGTTTCCTTTGAGTTTAGCTGGAATCCTCAGAGTAAATAAGTTAGTTGGTTGAAGGAATGTTCCTAGCAACAATATACTGTTCTGAGCTATCCCTTTTGTAACACAAGATATTTTGTGATGGCTTGGTGTGTAATAGTCAATTGAAATTCAATAGCTTTACAAAATACCAACTCCAGGTAGAAATAAAGACTGGTAAAATTGTTTTGTCAATATACTCATATTTACACATGGATAATGTATGCTAGAATGTAATGCACACCTCAATTTTGAAGGTGCACATTACAAAAAATGGATTTATTTTGAATGCAGTACCCCCAATTGGAATAGTGCACCAGAGAGGTGGGCAGCAAGAATGAGTAGGTGATTTAATTTTGCCAAAAAAAAAGTGAACATTAGATTTGAGTAAATATGGGATTTTTTTTTCTTTCCTTGTGGTTGTGGGGTTTGGTTATAAGGCATTTAATCATACGCTGTGTCCAAGCTTTACCACGATACCACTGCATACCTAGGAAATCTGAGAGATGTGTGTGTTCATCTTCATGTTTTCCCCCATCATTAGTTTAACAACTCCAGCAACTGTTCCTGCATCATGCATTCCATCGTTTCAAACAGCTCAGCAATATTATAAAGGATGCTATCCACAGTTCTAGGGCTGTATACCTTGCTCTTGTGACCAGTAGCAATGGGAACTTTAATAGCTACAAATTAAATTCACATTTAGCACTTGGTACAAACATTAATTAACTAATCTTCACAATACCCCTGTGGGAAAGCCATGTCATTATGACTGCTCAGAAAGGTTAAGTGAATTGCCTTCGTCCATGCAACAATCCAAAAACTGCACCAGGATTTATAAATAGTATTTAGGGTTACATTTTTTTAAAAATGAGGAAACAAAGGGTTTGTTTTGCTAATGTTTCTTTTTATTACTGGCTTGACTCTCTCTCTCTCTCTCTCTCTCTCTCTCTCTCTCTCTATATATATATATATATATATATATATATATATATATATATATATATATATACACACACACACACACACATACATACATACACACACACACACACATGCACACTATCGTTCCAGCACAGCAGAAAGTAAGGGGATGCCTTGTACTGTACAGAAAAAAGTTATTGTAATACAACTGTGGAAAATTATTGGTTAAAACCCAATTGTTATGAACATATAATTAATGCTAATGTGAACATGCACTGCCTAAAAACATGAAGCCTTTGACAGTGGGAACCCAGCTAATGAACAAAACTCTTGGTTCATTCCAATGTACTGGCATGGTGTTAGATCCTAGCTACAGGGCTATAGAAAAAGGCAAGCAATATGAAAGTTTCACCTATCCACTTATTTTAATATTAACGTTTCCAAAGTGTGTTTCAGACACTCAGTGGTGGTGAATATGGATAGCTGACTTATTTCTCAAGTGGTGCATTAATAAATGGTAGAAAAGCAGAAATTTGCTTCTGGCCATTTTGGTCACTTTTACATTGGCAACAAATCAACTTACAAATTTACGGTGTAGTCAATATAGTTGGTTTTATTGCTTGTGAGCTGTCTTGAATCCCATATTGGGCGAAAAACAGATATAAATGCAAAGGAGGAATGAATTAATTGTTGTGGCAAGTGAGAATGTGACATCAAACATGAGAGATCTGGATTGGGAGTAACAGACATTACTCTGCCTGTATTACACCAATTACAAGACAACAAAAACAGGAGCCCAATCTTGGTAATTGCATTTCTCCAAGCATTTCACAAAACTCCATGAATTTGGCTCCAGAGTAAGCAGTCAATATCACAGCCCCTGGGTTGTTGTATGTTTTCCAGACTGTATGGTCATGTTCCAGAACATGGCCATACAGCCCGGAAAACATACAACAACCCTGTGATCCCGGCCATGAAAGCCTTCGACAACACACCACAGCCCCTCTTACACTTAGAAATACTTGACACAAGCAAAGTAGCTGCAGTAGTGGCTACTGACCTGGCATATGGCTTCACAGACCTGAAAAAGACTGATGTCTTCTCCCTAATCAGAGGAACCCCCACAGCAAGCACTTCCCGTGTCAACCTATCACACAGGTGACTCACAATTGAAAGTTGTTCTTGCTTGCCAAAGATTATTGGTGGTATAAGGGCTTCTCAGACATAAAAGATAAATATTGAAGCTAGGGTAAAAGTGATGATGGAGGGGGGGGGAGTTATACGTAAAGAAGGATTTTCCTGCAATCCCAGCCTTCTGCAAAACCACCTGTAAGTTATTTATTAATGAATATACATGCAGCACACTTCGTTTAAAAATACTGGGGAAGGGAAGGTTGATATTATGGGATGAGATCAAAGAATGAAGGTTGCAATTTTAAAAATAAAAGAGAGGTAAAGTTGTTGCTAATAATGGTAAAGAAAAAAGGAAAGGAAAACTGTCTTGAAAGTTAAAAGTCTTCTTTTCTGAATTGCCTTTTTCATGTTACTTTAATGTCAACATAGACATTCACAAGATCCTCAGTTTACATTAACACCCACCCACCTGGTCTTACAGTTGTAGAGCTATACATACAGAAAGGGGGATATTTAGGTGAAACTCTTGACTGTCTGTTATAGCATTGCTTATCATTTATTGGTCAAGGAAACCTCATTCAATGTAGTGCGTTAGTCCAGAATATATAACAAGGGAAATCTACCAAGAATACCTCTTGCGAAAGCTTCATTGTACTGTAGTGAACGGTAACAGAATAAAAGCTACACCACAGAGGTTTATGAAGAAGAAAACCTGGCTAATTGTATTCTATGAGCAAAGCCTAAGTGCACAGGTTAATGAGAGGCCAGCCTCCTCAGATCTTTTGGGAATTATGCTACAGACACATACTGTTATGGAAGTCAGACCAAATCAAACAACTGATTGCAAATCCAAGCATGAAACGCAACAGATGTGTGGTTACCAGGGTTTGCACAGCATGCTCTTTACTGGCCACATTCCTGAGTTATTTCAGCAAACAATGAGTATCGGCATTTCAAAGACCATTAGGAAATGTTTTTGTACTTGCACTGCTGGCAAGAGAAACCACATAAAAACAATGGAATTGAGACTCTTAACAGCACTGAAATGAGTCTTGAAATCAATAGCAAGAACACATGCACATTATGCTCTATGTGATGTCCAATCTTCACTTCTTTGGTGTACTTATTTAAATACAAATGACCGCTCAGGGTAGACTTTAACAAGCTATATCTTGAAACAAAACTCAATTAAAACTGTAATTCACATAGTGGTTTTGCTTGCAATGGCTCTTAGACTTATTTTCCTTCCTTACTGCTAAGAAGTGAGATGAGATCTTTAATCATCCTTAAAAAAATAACCTTCCTGAGATTCTAGTGAATCTTTGCTTTCACTATTTACATTTTAGACCACTTGTTATGTTACTAAATCTGCACTGAGAGTGGGTTATGTCAACAAACCTTCCTCTCCCTCATCTCTAATCTTGCAAGAGATGACAGCAGAGGGAATGAAAGGAAGCAGGTCATTCCATAGACTGCAGAGAATCCAGCTTCCTGAACTCTTACCGAAAAGCAACCATTCCAACAGGGACCTCTTTATAGTCCACAATTATAGAATTTTTATTCCAGTTTGATCCTATGAAATCCTGCGATTCGCTGTTTAGGGAGGAGTGTTTTAAATGTTCAGCCAGAGCATTTTAGTGTCCCATTAGACTTGCAGTCCCACGCTTCCACAGGATGGAACTGTGACAGTTAAAATGGAATAAGAGAACTATAATTGTGTAGTGTGAATGGGCCCCAGGTTACTAAAGAATGAGTCGAGGGAAGCTGTGCCATTCCATTAGCTTCAGCAAGACAGCAGTATTTTTCATCTGTTCTTTTTGGATTCATCCCATTCTAGCTGGTTATTATTATAAGAACGATATAAAACTAAGAACTGATGCCTGACTTTGCTTTGATTTCTCTTCTCATTCGATTTTTGTGTATGTGTGTGTGTTGCATCTTTTGAATGTTAAGAGCTGGGAGAGCCTTATTGTTCATTTTATAGATAGTTTTAAGAAGCTTTTCAGACAAACAATGTGGTAAAATGCTTTAAACAAACAAAGAATAAGGAACAAAGTGATGACTGCCAGTACAGTTAAAATCTTTGGCTTGGATTAGGGTTCAAATCTCCACTGAACAATGGCAATCCATTTGGACAAGTCATACTTTCTCATACTCATACTTTCTCATACATTGAGGTTTAAAAAGTAAACTTCAATTGAATTATTTTTTTCAATAAAACTTAAGAGTTACTATTAGTCAGAGTCAGCTGGAAGGCATATACCAAGAATAACAGCAACAGGAGCACAATGACAATAGCAATGGAAAGGAGTGCATGGCATTTCTGAAATGTGATTGCCAATTGCAAAGACAAAGAAAAGGAGAGTACTGTTCAGACTTAAGTACAACAGCTTATCCATCCTTAAATACATAGGCTTCTAGAGAGTATCCTTTCCCACTTTGAGGAGAGGAAAACCAGGGAATAAATAATAATAATAATAATAATAATAATAATAATAATAATAATAATAATAATAGAGAGGTATTTGTAGGTAGGTAGATAGGGAGCCAGCTTTAGGTATGTAGGTTTATAGGTATGTACTGTAGACAGCTAGGTAGCCAACGCTAATGGAGGATTGGTGCTGGAAAAATGGCAAAGTCCAGAAGATGCAGGAGAAGATAGGCTCTTCTTTCCTACTGCAGTCCTTGGTATTTATTTCCCCAAAACCATCACCATTAAATCCACTGAGCTCATTTTGGTGTGGAGCACAGAGCACTGGAAGGAAGGAACACCAGCACATATAGGATTTAGCCCATGTTTCGTTGATGTTCTTACCTAACTGTACCAGTTATATGGCTACAACATTTATTTCACCCTTAAAAATGGCTTAATGTCGAAATTTGCTTATTGTTGAGAATCAAAAGAATATTTGGAAAAAGATTTCTTGAATATCAAGAAACCCTAATGAGAAAAATACTAGATCAGTGGTTCTCAACCTGTGGGCACCCAGGTGTTTTGACCTACAACTCCCAGAAATCCCATCCAGTTTACCAGCTGTTAGGACTTCTGGGAGTTGAAGGCTACAATATCTGGGGACCCACAGGTTTGGAACCACTGTCCTAGATGGAAGAAAATCTTCATAGTTCTGGACTTACTCTTAGAATCATAGAATAGTAGAGTTGGAAGAGACCACATGGGCCATCTAGTCCAACCCCCTGCTAAGAAGCAGGAAATCGCATTCAAAGAAATCGCATTCACTCTGTGGAAGATTCACACATGGGACCTTATTACATTAGGAAATACTCCGTTTCTGAAACTATTTGAGAATGATTATGAATGGGTCCCATCACATGATGCTTGCCCCATCCTGTCAGTATTCTGACGGAGTCTGAATGCAAAGCATCACAGAAATGGATTATTTGCAGACTGAATTCTCATCATGGTTTTTGAAATGCTACAGATTCTTTCATTGCTGAAACACTATTTTTGTGTGTGATAGGAAAATCTGTATGTATCTCATCAACAACCATACTTTTTTAAAGGTCATAGAGTGATGTAGGGGGTATTTTGAATGGATTGGGAGGAACCAGCCTTCCGTGGTGATAAGTCAAAGTACATTGTACTAATTGTACTAATCAGGTGTGACGAGGAGAGTATGCATCATATCTCAATACAGCATGCAACCAGTCCTAAAAAAAAGATAGGATGCATACTGATATAAACTGATAATGTCACAATATAAGGTCCATGGTTGTTGTGAGCAGAAAATAGCAGTAGACAAAGTTTTCCTATGCAACAAATGCAATTTTCTGCCCCAAACTGCTGTGTGCAAATTTTGCATAGGTTAAATCCCAAATTGTGAATAGTCTTTGAAAACTGCATGGTTTTGAAGACTTTCCTGCAGCAGTAATAGCATTGCTAACATTCCTGATTTCCTTCAAGAAGAAAATTAGTGAAGAATTATATCTCTATGTATCATCTTCCAGTAAAGATGGAAACGATCTCTGAACAACTGTTGAAAAACCAGATGTTTCCAAAAATGTCAGATAGACTTTCTAAGGAAGTCAAGCAGAAAGAAATATCATAATCTATGCAACTTCCCCTTCTCTTATATTTTAGATATATACAAAAAGTTTATCTTGGAAGTATTGATGACCTCTCACCATTCAAGCTCACAGTCCTATGGTGCACTCCATGACAGAGTATGCTGTTTTAATTAGCAAGATGGATTTCAAAGTTGATATGTTCTGTTGTGCTATAATTCCTGCCTTTACAGTAATTTTCTCCTGCTTTTCACACTATAATGTGCTATAAATCCTATTTAGGCTGCTTCACTGGCCTGTTGCTACTCTAAGTCAATCTTTTGGGCCTTCGGTTGCCATGGCAACCTCCCACCATGCTCCGACTTGCTGGAATACGATGCTGTCTCCTGGGGAAATTGCTATGAACTTGAGGATCACATACATTTCACTCCCCAATGCATGAATCTGGTCCTGTCTTTTTTTTTTTTTTTTTGAAAAAAAGAAGAAAAGGAAGAAATCCACCAGCTTTGACTCCCCACCCACTCAGAGCCTCTTGTGCATTGCCAGGGTTTTTTTGTGTGTGATGGGAAAATAAAGTCAACTGGAAGATCATTCTTCTTTTCAACCTTCTCTAAAGCGGAAGACTGGGGAGGAAAAATAATGTGGACTTAGTTGATTTTAATGCCTAAACAAACCAGGCACAATTGGAGTGGCTTCTCCTCCCACCCTCTTCCTTTTGTTCCCATTTTCTTTCTTTCTCTTCCTAATCTTGTCTTCTCATACCTTCGTGGTCTCGGAACGCTCATTTCACAATTCCTGCTGATTAATACATGCCCTCATTCTTAATCCTCCTCAGCCTACCTTCCTCTCTTCTCACAGTCTTTAGTCGCACTGTTTTCTGCCTTATCTTTTTACTGTCCATCATTTATTTTATTTTTGTTTACTTCTGTATGTTTCATTCTCTATTCATCTCTTTCCTTTGCCACCATGAATTCTGTACGTAAATCAGGATGGGAGAAGAATTTATCAGACAGCCAGCAGTCATATATCAGCTCCTCCTGCTTCTCCAAGTTGTGCACCACAGTTTGCAAAGACTTAATTAAGCTTCAGTCATTGAAAGATAAAGAAGAATCCTTCACTCTCATGTCTTTTCTTGCATTCCCCTCGCCCCTCATTATATTCAGACATTCCTCTAACCATTTATAATGGGTCGAGAGCACAGTAAGCCCTCCACATCTGCTATGGTTAAGGGTACAAGACCCCTGTGAAAGTAAAAACCTTTAAAGAAATTGCTAATTTTGCCTGATAATTTCTAGGTCTTCCAGCATGATCCTGTAGCCAGCATTTGCTTGTAGCTAACCTTAGAAATGCATTGGGGGACCTAGAGATTCATAATGAGATGTTCTCTCCAGAAATCTTCAGTTTCTCCATCATGACCAGAGTAAGTTAACCACACAATCACAGTGAAGGACCTAGGGATTCCTAACCATTTTAATCAAATCTGCAAAAGAGGGGTGGGGGTGATATATACAGCTTTCTCTTCAAGCAAAGGTTAAAAAACATCACACTCTTCATTTACTCAAGTTGAGGGTTGGGGGTCACTTTGTGCCACCATATTCTTACTGTAAACAAAATAATACCTTAGTTCTTACACAACATACAATTTAAATAAGATTTGTTGCTCCCAACCCTTCCTAAGATGGTTGTCTTAGAAAAATACCTCAATGAAGGAAGATATGTTATTTTTTGTGCAGAAAATTCAGTTTCCCGTACAGGAAAGGCTGTTTTCCATACAAGAAAAATGTTAATTTTGCACTAACCAAGTCCCCAAGCCAGGGAACAGTATTTTGTGTGCAAAATATAGCATCTCTGTGTAAAAATGTTATTCTCTGTACAAAGAATGGATGGCAACTGTTTTGAAAGGGGCATGGCAGAATGTCTTCTGCTAGCCCATCTCCTCTGTCAGGCTTACTTATCAATATTGATTATTGATGGTATTTGCAATACTATCACTGTCCTCCCATGAGGGAATACAGTGATAGTATTGCAAATACTATCAAAAATCAATAGTCAAGGTTGCCACTTTCTTGTTTCCACTTTTAGTTTCTTCTTGATAGTGTAATATGTTCCACTGCTGCTCATAACATTTTCATCTTAAATTTGCAAGATTTCTCAGATCTTGTGGAAGGGGTACCTTGTGCTACTTTTTTTTTTTGCTATCATCTCCTATTTTACAATATTCATTATTATAGTAGTCTTTTTGTCCCTCTTTGTAAGTTGCTGAAAAGTCATGCTCAATACACAGACCCTATTTCTGTCACGTTTTACATTTGCTTATCATTTGTCCTTAACTGTTTGAAGGGTTTCATTTGTCACCCAGTGACACTTCCTTTTCCTTTGGGGTGCAGATAGTGTATTTGCTGCCACTTTGCTTTCTCGTAATACCTCAAATGCTTTGGGGGGACATTGTAGGAAACAGCAGCTGGCTCCAGGATCATAGTGCTTCTCAGAGCCTTGTAGAATTAATGCAATTTGGCACCACTTTAGCTGCTATGGCTCAATGCTATGGAATGCTGAGAGTTGTAATTAAGTGTGGCCCTAGCAATCTTTGGCAGAGAAGGCTCAAGACCTTCTACAATCCATAGGATTTCATAGCATTGAGCCAAGAAATTCCAGTGGTCTCAAGCTGCATTAATTCTACAGTGCAGAGACAGACTAAATTTACTTTTTAAAGGTAGACAAGCACCGTCTTCAGTGCTTAGTCTTGCCAGAGGACAGGAACATTACAACTGCCTAAGAACTGTGGGCATTCATGCTGGTCCAGAAATAAAGTAATAACTGATAGAGCAATGGTCCTGTGCCAGAATATAAACTTGACCCATTTGGAATTATTTTTACATCTGTCTCTTGCTCTTTTGAAGATTTGAACACTTTTAAGAAATTCTCCAGAAGCTTCCCTTTTCAGTCTCTAGTTACATGAAATGAAACCTGAACTTTGTAAAGGCAATTTCAGAAGCTTCTACCTGCACTCCATAATTTCAAGCTATTATAAGGTGATGCATTTGTTCCTGATGACTAACAAAGGGTTGCGAGCAGCAAAGACACAACCCAAAATGCCATTTGACAAATAGTCCAAATCAGTTAGGTCAACATTTAATGACTGCTCCAATGACACATATTGTGCTGGTTATAGAAATCTACCAACATATTGAAAAATCACTGAAAAACGTTGTTTTTAAATTGATGCTCATGCTCATTTTTATTTCACACTTTGAAAGACAAATTTCAGGTTTCCAAGCCCAAATTGTTTCTAAACTCTGCCCTGTCAAATTCAACACTGAATGTCACAAAGCGAACTAATATACCTCTAAGTGCCACCACTAGCACCTGATTGTAGGCTGGAAATATAGCATTAGTAACCAACCTTTGATTTGTTGGATTTTTTTTTCTTATTGTGCTAAAACATTGCTGGAAAACCTGGTGCCACCTCAGCCCATATACTCATTATCAGACAAACACAATATTTGATTAAAAATGTCCCAGTGCATGGGGTGATTCAATAAGCCCACTCTCTTATAGTTACATCTGCCTCAAAGATAAATACCAGATCATTTTCCAGCTCAACTAGATCATGCTTACTTTGGTGTGGAAGCTTTAGGCTTCCATATGCAATTTAACAACTCAACGATGCATTAGGAATTGCTTTGCTCTACTGTTTAATGTGCATGTTTGCCTTTTGCTTCTTTTGAAAGTTTACAGGGAGATTTCATGCTAACAATAATATATAGTACTTAAAAGGGAATTCGGATTAATTAAGAAATAAAAGGAACAACGGCTAACATTGTTTCAAACTATTAGCTAGCACATTCAAGAAAAGTTAATCACTTTTATTGTTACATTATAGACAGTGAATGTTACACCGGCAGACTAAAATAAAATGAAGGTAGGGGATATTTGTCAAGCCTATTTCTGCTGATCTAAATAGATTGCATGTTGGTTCTGCATGTTTTTTTTAAATCTATCTGTATTTTTTACACTTAAAGTTTCTATGGCTCATTCCATATGTTTCATGTTGAAATAGGTGAATTAAGGGTAGATCTACTACTGTGGGAGTGGAAAATCCACTCTGAATTTCACCACCACCACTCATATGGCTACTCCAAAGTTGAGTAAGAGTTCTTCTAGTGTAGTGGTTTTCAACCTGGAGTCCCCAGATGTTTTTGGCCTACAACTCCCAGAAATCCCAGCCAGTTTACCAGCTGTTAGGATTTCTGGGAGTTGAAGGCCAAAAACATCTGGGGACCACAGATTGAGAACCACTGATCTAGTACATAATCCAGCATGCATTCACTGCTCCCATAGCAATTGATTAACCATGTACCACAACATTAAAATATACTTGGTGCTGCCTGTATCTGTATCTAATACCCAATGAGAGTCTATGGGTCCATTTTCAGATGCTGTTTTTCTATATGGATAACACTTGATGCTGCATGGATGCCTATTCACTATCCCCACAGAGATGAATGAGGTTTTTTATTTTACCCTCTACACCTTTTTTCAGGCACAGGGCATGATGACACAATGGTAACTAATGATAGGAGATACATATGGAGATTGAGTGGCTGGTATGGTCTGTAGGGTGGTTGGTGAATTTGCATGTGGATGTTGTGAATGATGATTGTTTGAAAAAGTGAAAAGTGATAAGCGTGATGATGAGAGAGACTGGTACTCCTTTTTGTATTCTCTTTGCAATTTCACTTTGAAATTCAGCACTGCAACTTGGACAATATCCAAAAACACTGTCAAATCTGCGGCATCTGGCATAATGCTCTGGAGAATTATGACTGCCACAGAAAAACAGGCATGCAAACCCAGTCTGATGTTATTATTATGGATCCACCTGTTCTGCCTACCTGAGCAGCAGATTGTAATGCTTGACTAACCAGAATAGTTAGGTTGGGGACTGGGACCTGGGACGGGAAGTAGTCACAGAAGCTGGCAGCTAGAAAGTTATCAAGCAGCCGAGTGTGGAGGCAGATTGCACAGAAACAGAGAACTGCACTTGAAAATCTTCTAATATTGTCCATTTGTGCCTCCTTTGAGCTTCCATAAAACCTATGACATTATCCCACACTAAATTTCCCCATTTCCTTACTGGAAAAGGATGGGGAAATGTTATGGGATGGCTGGGAATGCCCAAAGATGGATGTTGTTGGGGTAGGTCACCTCCCCACTATTAAGGATGCTTACTCCTGCTTTCCTCTGCTTCCCCCCCCCCCCCCTTTCCTCCTGTCTGTGGGATAAGGTCCATAGTTCCTGATGATAGTGGACTACAAATGTTCAACTTTCCAATCATTTATTATACAACTGCTCATGAGGGTGGTTTGCCTTCTCTGACTTCACTACTTCTAGACTCAGGAGTGTAAAAGTGCCAATTGTGTGTGCTTGCATTGGTAGTTTAGGCTCAGCAGGAGCACTCATCAGAAATAAACTCCAGCCATTTGAAATCCTCACCTCAAACTCCCTAGTGAATTTTCTGCCTCTCACAGTTCTAAAATGACAGTTTATTTGTATCAGTACAACACAGAGAAAATAACATCAATCATTCTTTTGTGATCATGAGTCAGAGTTTGAGGATGAGATTATCAATGGCTATATATTATGTCTAGTATCAGAGGTAATATGTTAGGATAACATGGATCTGTTAATTGGAATATCATGATGAAATAAGCTTACCCTAAATTGTGTGGCAAAAAATAACACCACTCTGGAAAAATCCTGGAATAGAAATGAATGTTAAATATGAGACAAGTCTATTACATTTACCTAGATTAGGATTATACTGAGTGGTTATATAACTTTAAATATATACACAAGACTGTATTACTGCACCCATGCTCAGTGTATGGGATTCTAAAGAGTGTTTGGGTGGGAGTTGTAGAGTCCAAACATTACATTCAATAGGCATTTATTCTGATTCAGGACGGCTTTTGGATTCTACATTTTTCCATCTTAGAAGAAGATTAAAAGTCTTTCTTCAAGACGTGATAGTGAGCGTAACTGGAATATGTTAGTGTCAGAAGAGGATGTTGAAAAGATATTTTTAATTACCAATATGTACTCAAGTATAATGAACCACTGATTGTAAGGCACACTTCAATTTTGAAAGTGTGTATTATCAAAAAAAAAAAAAAGATTTGTTGTTGAATATAATGTTCCCAAGTTGGAAACTGTGCGAGACTGACTGGCAAAGGGGCAGGGCTTCCTCTTGCCCATTGGCAGTTTCTCTGCCTGCCTCCCTGATGACAGGCCTAACTATGCAGACAAAGCTACTGCCTGGCTCAGAACAGCTGACAGGCAGAGGGAAGCTGCGCCCCTTCACCAGCCTTGCCTCGTTCCCAACTTGCCTCCTTCACGAGTCTTCCAAAACCACCTCCTTGGGTTTGAAGGCTTTGTGAAGGAGGCCAGTTGGGAACTGCACAAGGCTGGTGAGTTTATCTCCTTCAGACTGACAGAGGGTTGTGGCTTAGGCATGATGGAGGGGCGCAGATGGATTTACTTGTGCGGTTCTAATGCGACATCAAATCTAATGCACATCTCAATTTTGGCTATATAATTTAGCCAAAAAAGGTGAATATTTGACTTGAATAAATATGGTATAATATGCATGATCCGCAGCTAGCATGGCCACTATGCTGGCTTGGGGATTCTGGGTTCTATACTTTTAAAAAAGTAATTGCCCCATGTTCTGGCCAGCAGGCAACGCTGCAGCTGCTGATGGAGGGTGCCTTCTATATAAGAAGCAGGGGGTGAAAAATGATTAAAACATTTCTGCCAACCTCTGTAATTACAGGTACCAGTAATATGTACCACAGAAATGAATTACATATCCAAATGTCTAATTCACAGAAAGTGAGCTTTCATTTGCAGCTGGCATTAGAAACAGTTTAGATTTCATTGAAAAGCCCAATGAAAAATCGGATGTGTTGGTGCATAGCAATTCAGTTCTAGACTCATAGAATCAGAGAGCTGAAGGAGTCCACAAGGGCCATCCAGACCAACCCCCTGCCATGCAGGAATTCACAATCAAAGCACTCCTAAGAGGTAGCAAGTCACCCTCTGTTTAAAAACCTCCAGAGAGGAGATTCCACCATATGCCAAGGCAGCATATGTCAGTATCAACCGGGTTGTAAGGCAACTTTTTAAAGGAAATGCATGTAGATTTATTATTTATATGTCCCCAACCCTTCCTCCTAGAAACCTATGATTCTTCCCTCTTCCCCAATATTTTATCACAACATAATATGAGAAAAAGACTGCTGCAAGGTCACAAACATGCCTAATGTGTATTCCCAGTTCTAAGCAAAG
The DNA here is from genome assembly GCF_035594765.1 of Anolis carolinensis. Lineage (NCBI taxonomy): Eukaryota > Metazoa > Chordata > Lepidosauria > Squamata > Anolidae > Anolis > Anolis carolinensis. The sequence goes on along the minus strand of NC_085841.1, from coordinate 333,431,268 downwards.
ATCCTACATACACAGTTGCAGGTGTTCCCACGAGCCATTAGCTGTAAATTTGAAGGGGGGGGGGCTGCTAATGACACTTACTGGTGGGGAAGGAACGCAATTCAGAAGCAGCCAGTCTTAACTTGGTCTCAAGAAGAAATAAGGCTGCATTCTAAAATGATGTGCACCTGCATTTTCCTTCTCCCAGGAGCTCAGAGCAGCCAGATCTGACATGATGTTGCCCTTACTTAAATTGACAGACTGGTTTGTCATTTTAAACATGTAGCATATTGGCTCCAGTTTTCCCACATTATGCTTTATCTAATGCATGGTAACAAGGAAAATTATATTGCTCCCAGGGAAAGGAAGAAGAGAAGAATCAGTAACACTGAGATAAAGATTGTGCATTAGTTAATATTATAAAGTTCAAACAGTAGAGACACCAATGTATGAAATTGTCATTCTTCCAATTCTATGCTGGAATCTTATATCACCTTTTACCTAACAGGATGTATACTTAGATTAGCAGCAGAGGTGCTAAAAACATTGTTAGTGAATTGTAAAAAATGTTTATTGGGATACTGGTAAAGTTGTCTGATACACATAGGGATCAATTAGTGCATAATGTGCATTGGTGTACATGATGATCAGGACACTATGTATATTAGGGTGGAAAAAATATTGGGAGCTTTGCTAGTTCCACTATGCAATAATGTAACCGCAAGCTTTCACTGTATGCAGACATTATGAAGTTCCTCAGGTCTAATTCCCGCATACATTAGTCCAGTTATAAGAAAATCCCAACAGGATACTGCCCCCTTCAAACCTAAACTTTCTGCAGAAACATGTAAATCTATGTACTCAGGAGAGACACATTACTCACCCTTTCCCCCACCTATGCAGGGTCGAGTTTTCTAAAATACATGAAATGTCAGTGTTTGAAGAGGGGAGGGGGATAATTTACTGTAATATCACAATGAAGCTCCAGTAAGCTAAATCACTTTAAGCTGGAAGGCAGAAAAACAACCATCGCCAAATCCTGTAATAGAAATGTATGCTAAGCAAGTAACAAATCTATAATATATTACACTTATCTGGACATGGATTATATTGGGTGATGACCCAGTCTTATCACCTGATAAACAGTTTACCAGATTTCATCCTCACCACCACCACAACCATGGATTGCCAAGAGAGATAAAAAATAATTCTTCTGCTGCCCCTATACTGTGGAAATCTATGAAGACTTTTACAGTCCTACAGTCTTGTGAGTTCCCTTTGGGGAGTTCAAGCATTGTAAAATAAATATAATAATAATAATAATAATAATAATAATAATAATAATAATAATAATAATAATAATATCCAAAAGAACAACCTCCCCAAACTTATAACAACTATACTTAGAGCAGCTACATATTTCCATTTAGATCTCAAAGTGATTGCAAAAACAGTATAACCATCCAATCTATCATATAGATGGAAAAAACTATGCACTCAAGGCAAAATTCAGTCATGCAGAATTACGAAGCACATGTGGCGATGCAATAAGTGTCCAAATAAATAGAAATAAAGATATTAAGGATATTTAACAGATAAGCAGTGGATCTTAGAAACATTTTGGCTGGACAGCAGGGCACTAGCCATGCTGTGTTTAATGGGAACCAAAATTCATGTCTACTCAAAAGTAAGAGCTGCTCAATTCAATGTCACAGGATGTATCCAAATTGCACACATATAAATTATATCCACTGAGACTTGTAGTTTTGTGAGGCACTACAATTCTTTGGCAAAGAATTCTATTTACGCAGTAATTAAAGTGGGAAGAAAGTGTTATAATTATGTATGGTAGATAAACTCTCATTCTCAGGTAATGGTATATAGGATTGCAGTTGTAAACTTTTAAGTGTGCAGTTATGTTTGATTGTGTTCAGGGGGATTTAAACATGCCCAATTTTGTCTAGATTCAGTTTATTAGATGTGATCTAACAGATCCAAGTACAAGTAATTCATTTCTACCTTTCTTATATGAAACATACATAATACATACCCAGACATGCAGAAATGTGAACAGCATTTCTTTCTCTTTAAATAAGAGAATGAGAAGATCTATGTGGAAGATAATGAGGGCTACATGCAAGCTAATGAGTTGAGGAACTGAATATGAAATAGGGCTGTAGCGTAGGCTGTCAAAATGTAATGATGGAAAACCAACTATAGTACTTTAGCACTTTAGGAATGCTATAAAAACAAACAGCTCTGTCTTGGGAACCACCAATGGACAAAACAATCTGGACATAACCACATGATTCTGTTCTACACTGTCATATAAAATCCAGATTATCTGCTTTGAACTGAATTATATGGCAGTGTAGACACATATAATCCAGTTCAAAGCAGATAATGTGAATTAACTGCTTTGATAATCTGGATTGTATGGTAGTGTAGAAGGGGCCTGAGTTCAAAATCCTTTTGCCCTTTGGTTTGCAGGAACTCAAGTAACCTGGAGACCAAGGAAGAAAGCGGGAAGAGGATAAAGAAAGTTAAATATTTTAAAACTACCTAAAAAAATGAGATAATAGAGATTAACTGGAACCATCCCTGCCAAATCAGGATAGTTGAAGGGTTTGTAGGGTACAACTAGGTACATGATTTCGGTACAATATAGAAGGGTCATTGGAAGAAAAGCTATAAAACCTTAGCAGATTCACCACTCTATAGAAACAGGTCACCCCTACAAACTAGGGTTTAGTGGAAAATGTATTAAGTTCATCACAACTAGCAACATGCCTTGCTTTCCATGGGAAAGCATGGGAGCATGATTCTGTGTAGTTGGATCAGGGCTACATACAAAGCAGTTTGCAAGATAAGATTGAAAAGAAAATTCTACAAAACATCATTGATAACACTGGCCAACACACATTTAGCTGCCTCAAATGTTAAGACCTGTTTCTGAGTATATTTGACCTGCTGATTCCAACAATGGCACCAGTTTTCCCCTATCAGATCTAGTTTTTGAGAAAAGAATACATGCTATCTACCAGTCATCATCTGCTTGCCCTTAGAAACTGTGATAAGTATGCCTAAGAATCTAGAGCTTATGTGGTCTCTCCAATGCAATTTTCAGAACCAGCACCCCAAATAACCCCAGGAACAAGCCTAAAAACCAAGACATGAAGACTTTTTTGTTGGGTTCTGTAATTTAGCTTCTATTCCCAGAGTGTAGCCTCCACATCTTACAATACAGCCAGAGGCTCCTTTACACAATATAGTTATAACACCACGATTCTACGTCAGCTCCAGTACTTCATCAAACTATAAACTCACAGATTCCATAGAATGCAATGGAATCATAAAGCTATAACTATGAGCTCAGAAAAGTCCTCCTGGCCAATGGTGCATCTTCTCATGGCTAATGTTACACCATGGACTGTGCTGGCTGACATGATGGGAATCATAGACTAATGCCTCTGGGGGGCATCAGGTTGGTTGAAAACTGTGTATAACACTTAAAATTAAGTGACAGGTCCCAGATTTGAAAAGAAGTGATGTTGCAACATGCTCAAGGATGTCAGTTGATCAGTATGCGTGGGAAGTTTGTGCACTCCCTGTCCCTTCCCCCACAGCACTTTTCTCTAATGGGTGTCATCAGTCTGTCACTTTTGTGAGCACTAAATTTACCCAGTTTCAAGAAGGGAACATGGTTAATGCCAAGACTGACACCTGTGACTATTTTTTTTAATGACATCGCTGAGCTATGAAGTTATAATCCTGTAGTAAGTGCCCAGAAATGTTGTCAGGTTCATTCACACGCTACGAGAGAGACAGAGTGGTTTTTCTGGTTTCAGCTAAAAGTACCGAGTGTAACTAGGTTCAGCAATGCATCCGGATTGTTACTGTGGCAATAACTATCTCACTTATGCAAAGAAATACATTGGAATCCTGACCTCCCAGGAAGAGACATGCTGTAAAATCTGTGTTATAATGAGTGCTTCATTCATTGCTTGAAATAATGAGAAAATATCTTCTGAATGCAAATGAGAACAGCAGGTCTGGGATATGTTCTTTGGTGTAGTAACAGTATTCTCTGCCAAAGAGCTCTAGTAATGTAGCAAACTAAAGATCCCAGGATTCCATAGAATGGAACCATGGCAGTAAACATAGTATGAAAGTGCTATAATTATGTAGCATGAAAGGGACTGAAGGCTTTGCCTTTATATTCCTCTGTCAATTTACAATGAGAACTTTTCAAAATATTTTAAAACTTTTTTATTTCTAATGTGGTTAATAGTTTGATTTGGTTGTGATGTTGCTTTTTGTGTTTCTAACTGTAAAGGTCCCCAGGTGTTTTGGCCTACAACTCCCAGAAATCCCAGCCAGTTTTCCAACTGTTAGGATTTCTGGGAGTTGAAGGCCAAAACATCTGGGGACCCACAGGTTGACAACTACTGGTATAGTAGATTAGTGTATCAAACGAGGAATCAATTCTAAGACTCTTAACATAATATTATTTTCATGTCACCTGGAATCCTATTTCACTTACCTAAAATGAATAAATCCATGGGCCTCTGGCCAAAATGTACCATAAAATTGTTCTAGAGTACCTGGGAAAATGAGAACTGTTATCTCTAGTCTTCCAGCACAATTCTATGAGCAACTTGGAAGGTATTTTCTAGATCCTCCAAAGCGATTCTATAGCATTCAAAGCACTTTGCATATAAATGATGCCACTTTCAATGAACTTGCATAATAAACGGACCTATTGTACTGAGTTTCAAAAAGCTACCAATGCCCAATGGTGCTTCAGTTTTCTCTTGTAAAAATTTCACATTATCCTCCTGGCCTTCAGAATGAACCCTCTTCTTTTAGAGGGAAGAAGATCAACAGGAAATATATATGAAGATGTTGTGTGATGCTGAGTCAACGTCATTGTACTTAACAATGAGATAGCAAAAGATTCATTGGGGAGTGGGAAGTTGGAAATAATCTTGTTTGTATCCGAGACAAAACTGAGAGTGCTGGGTCTGCAGAAGTACACTTATGAACAAGGTGAAGAGCTGTCTCTGGCAATATGTTTCAGGAGCAGTAAAGAACAACAAATATTGTCTTGCAGGTGCCTGAAAGGCAAATATGGCAGTGAAGGAAGATTTTCCAAGATGACATGGAGCATACAAAATTTCTAGAGTTGTTAATGTAAGTGCATATTATCAAAAACCAACAGGTCTGGAAATCTTAAGCTCAGTGTGCATCCTGGATGCCATCCTGAAAGAAATGTCCCAGGCAGTAACACAAAAGTCCTACATTAGATCCTTCGACATTACACAGTTATAGCACTCTAATTCCACTTTAACTGCCATAATAACATCTTATGAAAAACTGGAATTTGCCGGGGGAGGGGTGTTTTGAATTCTCAGCTGTTCCATAGGATGTTCCTATAACAGTTAAAATGGAATCGAAGTAATTATATGGTGTGAGAAGGCTCCAATGGAGTGCATATGGTAGAACAAAAAGGCCAGATTATGGGAAGAGAATTCAATTAATCATTTTCAGATTATGCTACAGAGATGTGAAAGTTAAACTTTTGGCTTTCCTTTCACTAAAATGACAAAACTCCCCCTAGCAAATGCCTACCTTTAGGTATTTTAAAACACACTGAAATCCAATCTATTTCAAATGTATTATGACTGATGCATTTTGTTGCTTACACTGCTTCTTTATTATTCCTTTTACTCTGGGAATGTTTTATCTAGTTCTTTTACTAGTATTTTTAAAAAGTTATATTTTATGGTTTCATTACAATACAATATATATATATACACACACACACACACACACACCTAATTGTCTTTTTTATTTGCAGCTTTGGGCAGGCTTGGTCTAGGAAACAGCTTAGAACTTTTAAATAAAACAAATGAATGGAAAAGGCACTTTATCTTGAGAGCTAGCGGATATACTAGTTTGAGAGCTGGACTAGTGAGATCAGCACTCAAGTTCTCACTTGACCAGGAAATCCAGTAAATGATCTTGCAAGAGTCACCCTCTCTCAGCCTCAAAAAAAAAAGAGGAAGACAATGAAGAAATTGAACAAATCTTGCCAAAAAAGCTCTGTGATAGACTTTGCATCACAATATCAACCATTTTCTTCTAGATATCCATTATCGCAAATATTTACACTCCATTTGTCCCATTCATTTTAAAAAATAAAATAAAATTGCAGCATTTTATTATTTATCACAAAGGATGCTGGGTGAAGTGGTGTAGCCGCATTGTCACAAACAACATGGAAAATTCCCAAGTGCCTACAATTATGGTTTTCAGTTAATCTGTTAACTCTACACTGCTTAGATTACTTAGCCTGGATTGGAATAGAAGCCAACAAAATAAGTGATTTGTTTTAGATCTTAACTCATTTATTCAATACTGTTCAGTTCCAGTTGGATTAATTCATTCATTGGCCATCAGAAAGGGGGGTGAACATATTTACAAAAGTCAAAGAGGATTAACTAAATTAATTTTTACCTGGCTATGTCCCTACTGATCTGTCAAATTTACATCAGTGCAAGCAAAGCATATATAATACTTAAATCTGATCCAATACATACTGTTGTCATAAACAGGAACAAAGAGCATGTGGAAATCTGCATAATGACCCCACCTTAATAAAAAAAAGTAATTTTGTTCGAAAATTGAGGTTCTACTAGTACTATCTCTTTTCCTTCAATCATTAATATAGCCATTAACCACTTTGAGTCTTCGTAACCCTGGAAACTAGTACACTCTATTGGCCTGCATTATTCTCTGCCTGCAAAAAGAGATATTACTATTTACATTCCTTCACAAAGACCCAACTCTGTGTCACTGCTGATTGAATCTAGTGATTTGTGGCTTGACAGATAGCAAAAATGCTAGTAATGACTGTGAAAACCCATTCTTACAGTTGTTTGGCTGTATCCAACAGGCCACTGGCTTTTGGAAAGCCTCATCACATGTCTGCCGAAAAAGGCTCACTTTGCTTTAGTTTGCCACAGGGCATGGGGAAGCTGTTGCCCCTCGCCCCACATTGCCCAGTTCCTGCAGAAGTTGATCCCATAGGGAAAACGTGGTGTGCATGTGGAGCGTGCAGCTTCCCCCATTAAAGTAAATGACAACACAGGAAGCCCTCCATGTTGCCACGGAAGCACGGTGGTCCCACCCTCCTTCACCCATGGAGCTGGCATGACATCATCCGATGGGAACTGACTGGCTTCATGGGTTACCAGGGCTAGATTGGCGCATGCCACAGATTTTAACCCCAAGTGAGGAGGTTGTAACTCTAATAATCTTGTTGTGTGTCTTCCGACTTTGGCAACTGTAAAACAAACGTGTCATGGGGTTTTCTTGAGAATGTTTGTTCAGATTTGCCTTTGTCTTCTTCTGAGAAGGTGACTTGACCAAGGTCCCTTAGTACATTTCTATGACTGAGCAGAGATTCAAACTATAGTCTCTAGAATCACCATCCAGCCTTAAAACCACTGCACCACACTGGCTGGCTGTAACAACCTATACTTATTCCATTTTCTTTTCAGCAAAACCCAAGAACTCTAACAATAGCTGGAGCTAGTTCACAATTCTGTATTTGACCTGCCTACAAAATCCTGTGCAGCAGTATCAGAAGGCCATGTATATAATTCAGAATCTACCCATCATCTCTGGCCATGAGTAAAAGCAGATGTTTCTACTAGGGATGTCCAAATTTTCATTATGTTTCTCGTTTCGTAATTATTTCAGATTGTTCTCGTTTTTTGAAACGAGTATTGAAACGTTTTCCCTGGGCGCAACTGGCAATGTAATTTGAACCATCGTTGGCCCATTCTCTAATTGTTTCTTAAAATTTTTGTTAAATTTTTTCCTTCAAAATTTTTTTTAAATTTTTTTTTTAAATTTGTTTCTGCAACCTAACATGAATGGGAGCCTAGCGCAGCCTAACATGGCTACCGCTCCCTCGCCAATCAGAGTCTTCCATGATGGCTGAAAAAGGTGGGGGCTAGCGTCCTCCGCGTCCACGTGGAGGATCGCTATAAAAATCCCCTCCGCAACAGAGCCAAGCCATTCTGGGCTAGGATACCGAGGAGAGAGGGTGGTTCGCGCGCGCTGGGAAGCTGCTTGCTTGCTTGGGGGAGAGAGGGCTAAGTGACTGTTCTGGCTATAGGGGGTAGAGTGTCTGTCTGTTGTTGCTGGTTCGATATTGTGGGGTTTTTTTTTGGGAAATTGGCTTGGGGCTTGTGGCAGAGTCCTTGCTGTGGCTTTAGGGAACTTTTATTTTCCAAAGGACGTCTGCATTCCTGCAAGTGCAGAGCTTGGGGTGCTTTACTTTTCTACTCCAGAGGGAGTCCCTTTGCCTTTCTGTTTTCTTTTTTGGAATTTAGCAATCACCACATCAGCCCTTCTTTGCAATCCTGAAAGGAGGGGGGGACTTGAAAATAATAGTTTCCAAAGGACGTCTGTGTTCCTGCAAGTGCATTGCTTCCCTCCCGCTCCGTTTGTAATCCCAAGCCCCCGGGCTGAGTGTTATTGCAGCAATCACAAAGACACACATTGTTTTCAAACCTAAAGGGTACATTGGAAGAAATAGTTTCCAAAGGACGTGGGGCGCCCGCCAAGGCATTGCTTCCCTCACGCTCCATTTCTATTCCCAAGCCTTGGGCTGAGTTTTATTTCTGCAGTCACAAAGTCAGACATTGATTTGATTCAATAGAGGGTCCACAGCAATTTATAGTTTCCAAAGGACGTTGCCAATCCTGTCAAGGCATTGCTTGGCGTGTGCTGCATTTCTAATCCAAAGTCTACACAAGTGGAAGAGGGGCTTTTACAGTGATAAGAACCCAATTGAACAGGAAATAAGACTTTCAAACCAGGAACAGGTTTCTTCAAATATTGAAAAATAGATTAAGAAATAATTTCTATATCGAAGAGCCGGCACCCCCTACTTTAGAAACGAGAATTGAAACATTTTTTCCATCGATTGGACAAGCCTAGTTTCTACCCCTGGGAAGTTGGGACACTCATATATTCCTTTGCCTGATAATGACAGATTCTCAGAACAGTCTCCCAAGGCATGTGTCTGATGTAAGATCTATTGGTGTCTATGTTACTAAAGGAGCTCAAGTCAGCATGTTCTTTATAGCAGGGAATAGAAGAAGCATTACATGCAACAAGCACGCAACCAGCATCTTGAGCAGCAACTTGACTCCTGGTGGACAGATCTAGGATTAAAGTTAGAGCAACTGCCTGCTAGTTTTCTTTTGTTTCTTCTCTTCCCAGCACTTCTCTGCCACTCAGCGCTGCAAAAGCATAGCCAGCCAGGCCTCATTAATCAGAAAGCAAGACTCCCCTGAAAGGAGGGGATCAAGTGAAGGGCTTTGAGAACTAGATTGAGCAAAGCATTGCACAGGCAACAGGGACAACATGAACAACAGCCTATATAGAATGATAATTAGGCAGATAAGATAAAGGGAGTTCAGAAAGGAACAAAGGTGTGCATACAAAACAAACACGTGTGTTTATTGTTGAGTTTCCTGTGCACTGTTCCATCAAAGGTGAAACAAGATGTTTGATTTTAAAGGGAGGGTCACCTCGTTCCTACAATTAAAGAGTTACCACCATTTCAGCCCAATAATATATGCATCCTCCATTTGCAGAGACCATTGCTCACTAGCAAAGCATAAGAGTCATCCATGCAATTCTCTCTTAAATTTAGTTCAGCACAACACATCTTAAGAAAGTATCTCAGGTAGTACAGCTGTTAAACATACGTCTCTAACTGGTGTCTTCCAAAATTGCTGCCTGATAATGTAGACAATACTGGGCTAAATGTACTAATTATCTGACAGCCATGTCTACACCTGCCTGAATAACCAGGGGTCAATCTCTTCAGAACTGCTCTGATGCAGCCTGGGAATATCCCCAGTGCCCTAGGATCATTAACACACCTGGACTAAGGGTGCATTGGGTCCACTGTTGCCATGTCTATGTCATTGGCTACAATCAGGTCCCTCTCAGATGCTTGCTAGTGATATCCTATATCTGGTCACATGGGTGCTCTGGTGTGACATCACCAGAAGAGATGTCTCCTCTGGGATGGAGCTGCCTGTGGAAACAATGGGTTGGTTGGAGGTATGAACAGTGGATTGGGTCAGATACAGCTCAGTGCAGTTATCTATGCCTCTGAAACCAGGATTGCTTCAGGGACACATCTATACCGATCACTCAGAATGAAGGGCCAGTGAATCAGCTCTGTGGAAGCTAAATGACAAACAGAGCTGATCCAGATTAATGTGGGCCAAAACTGCTTAAGGTGGGCTTGAATTGTGTTAATCAAAATTGCAGGTTGCTCCAAATTCTCACTCAGAATCTAGAGCAAATGGCAGCTGTGGTCCCATGTAAACAGTTGGGGCAGTTCCAAGCCAGAACCAGCTGCAACTATTGACATGGCCATCCCATGTTTCCAGGCTTGGGCAGCCCAGAGACACAAGATGGTAATCATTGTCCACCAACAGAATTCCTTCCCACCTTCACAATAACTGTGGGTGTGGGTGGTCTAAACCATTCCAGGGCCAATCTCGTGTTCACCACACTAGATCATCTCAGGGATGAATGATCAAGGAAGATCAAACCCTAGAGTTTTCTGGAAGCTCAAGAGGAAACCCCATTTCCTTTTGACCAGCATTAATGGCTGGATGCAATGTTTCTGATGCAAATCTAGCTTTTTGTTATGTGGTCTCCCTGCAGCAGCTGAGAAGTTAGTCCATTTTATTTTGACTGAAGCTGTGTATATCTAGCCTTATTTCCAACCAGAACAGATTCATTGAATTGAACTGTTGAATGCTGGGTTGACACATAAGTAAATCACACTGGTTCAATGGGTCTACACTAATGGGAACTAGCAACAGCTTTTAGGCTTTAATCTAAAGCAGATATCTATGGTATTTTGTTGGGAAGGGCTGCATCTCAATGACAGGACAAATATTTTGTGTACAGGAATTCCTAGATTCAGTCCTTAGTATCTCTAATTAAAAGAGGCCAGATGCCAACTATACAGATTTGTCAGAATAGATCAGGAGAGAAAACATGGGGCTCTCCTGCAGTTACTGAATGCAGCTCCTATGACTCCTCACCAAGACTTTCAGGCCAACAGTATCTAGAGGGACACACATTCCCTAGTTCAGTGGGCCAATGGGTAGAGACAGCTTCCAACAGTCACCTGAAGCTTTGGTCAGGAAGTGTGATGCCACTTTCATTCAATTCACAAGGCTGTGGGCAAGGAACTGCTAGAATAAAAGTAACTTTTGCAAGTTCATAGCACAGCTAAATGCATCTATCATGTTAGAAACAAATGATTATGGAGAAGCTGGTGGCAGCTTCTTGGAAGCATTTTCTTTATCTGACAAACATGTTGATTCTGAGCCAGGTTACTCCTAATTCTCATAAACAGTTTATTTCTCCTAAGCTGCCATTCATTCCCTGTATCCTCCAGTGATTCTGAAAAGAATAATTAATAATAATAATAATAATAATAATAATCCCCCCCGCAGGTGCCACCTTGACGTGGTGGGGGGGCTTAGCTGCTCCAATGATGACTGAGGGCTGTGCTGGCGGTAGTGTAACTACCGGCAGGTCCAACCAAGCCAGAGAGGCCTCAGCTGAGGAGCACAACCAAGAGCACCTAACCCATTAGCATTATGGAGAATCAAACCCAAACAAAGTCTATACTGGCTTGGTCGTCGCCCAGGATAAAAAGGACCGCGGTGGATGCTGCTGATTCTGGACATCCATCGACAAGTGGGCTACGGAATCATCAAAACCCAAATGAACAGTCACAGAAGCGGCAAAAATATACAATGCCAGAAAACCGCACAATTATGAAATGCTACTACAAATCTGAACCTCAAAGGCGTGGCTACCAAAAAAGGATGCATCAGCTATGGAAACAAGGGTACCCTGACTCACAGATAACAGAACCCCGACTGGCTGACCAACGAAGATTCATAATCAGAAACAAAGTGTTCAGTGAAGTTGAACTCGAAGAAATCCAGAAAATTTGCAAAGTAGATTACCATCAGACCACAGCACAGACAGCAGCAGAGACTCCAGCAACACTTGGAATGGTGGAACAGATTGAACCAGAAGAAAGTGTGGCGCTTTTGCAAGAATTTGAGGAACCAGCACTTGAAACATCTGTTGAACCACCAGGAACCTTGACAGCAAGACAACAAGAGCTCAAGGATAAGATCATGGCTCATGCTGCAGCAAATGCAATAAGACAGCGGCTCCCAACTCTAAAAACAGTGCCCAAGAGACACCTGGCGCCTCTCATGAAAGATGTGAATGCAGCACTCTCCACTGTCCAAATAACATCAATTGAACAAACAAACCAGTTTGCCTACAGTGCAGCAGTGATAGTAACAGAAGAACTTGGGCTCCTACAACCAAGGCAGCCCCAAAGAAAATCGACTGGAAAACCAAAGTGGAAGGTCAGGCTAGAGTTGAAAATCAAGAAACTTAGATCATATGCAAGTAACCTGAAAAATATGAAAGAGAGGAAACTGAAGAATGACAAAATCAAGCAATACCTGATCCGAAAGTACTGGCTGAACACCAGAAAAATTGAAGAAGCTTTGGAAATCGTGAAAGAACAAATTACAGCAACAGCCAGAAAAATTGAAAGGTATGAAGCCAGAATCATCCAGTACAGACAAAATCAACTGTTTCAATCAGACCAAAGACGGTTCTACCAGAGTCTGAACCAAACAACAGACACAGTAACCATAAAGCCAGAGAAAACTGCAACAACAAAGTTCTGGAAAGAACTTTGGGAAAATAATAAAAACTACAACAAAAACGCTGGGTGGATAAAGGAGTTTGAAGGAAAATTCTCACAGAACAAAATGGAACTGATGGAAATAACAACTGAAATGATCAGCAAACGAGTGCAAAAAGTCAAGAACTGGACATCGCCTGGTAGTGATCAACTTCATGGATTTTGGCTCAAACATCTGATTAGTTTACATGGAAAAATGGCCCAACAATTCAATGAGATGCTGCAGAAAGGAAGTATCAGTGAATGGCTAACAACTGGAAGAACATACCTGATACAAAAGGATCCAGCAAAAGGAGCAGCACCAGGAAACTACAGGCCAATAACGTGTCTGCCCACTATGTTTAAACTACTGACTGGCATCATAGCTGACAGAATTCAAGACTATCTTGAAGAAAAAAACATCTTGCCAGATGAACAGAAAGGCAACAAACGGAAAAGCAGGGGCACAAAAGACCAGTTATTTATTGACAAAATGATTCTGGAGAACTGTAAGAGCCGAAAAGCTAATCTTCACATGACGTGGATTGACTACAAAAAGGCCTTTGACTCACTCCCACACAGCTGGATCATCAAGTGCCTGGACGCCATCGGGATTTGTAAAACATTTGGCACCTTCATTGAAAATATGATGGAGCACTGGAAAACTGAACTGTTTGTTGGAAATGAAAGCTATGGACTTGTCAACATCAGGAGAGGAATTTTCCAGGGAGATTCATTGTTCCCTCTGCTTTTCATTATTGCCATGATCCCTCTGTCAACAATCTTACAAAAAACAAATCTCGGCTATCAAATATCTAAGAATTCTCACAAAATTTCACATTTGATGTACATGGATGACCTGAAGCTATATGGGAAAACGGAAACTGAAATCCAGTCTCTGACCAACACTGTCCGAATTTTTAGCACGGATATCAACATGGAGTTTGGTTTGGACAAATGTTCGACAGTGGCATTGAAGAAGGGAAAAATCATTGAAAGTGAGGGCATAAATATGCCCAATGGCCAAACAATAAAGTGTCACCAGCCAGAGGCCTATAAATATCTGGGCATACTACAGCTGGACAACATCAAGCATGAACATGTGAAAACTGTGGTCAGCAAAGAATACACACAAAGGGTCAGAAAAATTCTCAAAAGCAAGCTCAATGGAGGCAACACCATCAAGGCCATAAACACCTGGGCCATACCTGTCATAAGATATACTGCTGGCATTATAAATTGGACACAGGTGGAACTGGACAATTTGGACAGAAAAACAAGAAAACTCATGACCATTCATCATTCACTGCACCCTCGCAGTGATGTTGACCGGCTATATCTGCCTAGAAGATCAGGGGGCAGAGGACTCTTACAAGTAAAGCAAGCAGTCAAAGAAGAAGAACATGCCCTGGCAGAATATGTCAAGCAAAGTGAAGAACCTGCTTTGATTGAAGTCAAAAATCAGAACCTCCTCAAAACACAGCAGACAAAAAACCAGTACAAGAAAACCGCACTACAAACTAGAGCTGACAGCTGGCACAACAAAACACTGCATGGAAAGTTCCTTGACAAAATTGAAGGAAAAGCTGATAAGGAGAAGACCTGGCTCTGGCTCACGAATGGGACCCTGAAGAAGGAGACAGAAGGCCTGATCCTTGCAGCCCAGGAGCAAGCCATCAGAACAAATGCAATTAAGGCCAAGATTGAAAAATCAGCTGATGACCCAAAATGCAGACTGTGCAAGGAAACCGACGAAACCATTGATCATATCCTCAGCTGCTGTAAGAAAATCGCACAGACAGACTACAAACAGAGGCACAACTATGTGGCCCAAATGATTCATTGGAACTTATGCCTCAAGTACCACCTCCCAGCAGCAAAGAACTGGTGGGAATCACAAACCTGCAAAAATATTGGAAAATGAACATGCAAAGATACTGTGGGACTTCCGAATCCAGACTGACAAAGTTCTGGAACACAACACACCAGACATCACAGTTGTGGAAAAGAACAAGGTTTGGATCATTGATGTTGCCATCCCAGGTGACAGTCGCATAGATGAAAAACAACAGGAAAAACTCAGCCGCTATCAGGACCTCAAGATTGAACTTCAAAGACTCTGGCAGAAACCAGTACAGGTGGTCCCGGTGGTGATGGGCACACTGGGTGCTGTGCCAAAAGATCTCAGCCGGTATTTGGAAACAATAGACATTGACAAAATCACCATCTGCCAACTGCAAAAGGCCACCCTACTGGGATCTGCACACATCATCAGAAAATACATCACACAGTCCTAGACACTTGGGAAGTGTTCGACTTGTGGTTTTGCGAAACGAAATCCAGCATATCTATCTTGTTTGCTGTGCCATACAACGTCGTTGTGTTGATAATAATAATAATAATAATAAAACTTTATTTATACCCCGCCACCATCTCCCCAACGGGGACTCGGGGCGGCTTACATGGGGCCATGCCCAGGACAATACAATATAGCAAAATATAAAAACAACATATCATAATACAGTTAAACAATACAATAAATAATCATATACAGTACAACACAAAATCAAAAAAAGCAATATAACAGGGCGGGCCGCATGAACACTCAGTTAAAACTTGGGGTGAGAAAAAGATAAGAATAAAAAGAAGGCAGAGCTGAGGTACACGAATTGCATCTTCAGCAGTGTGTAAGAAATACATCATCCCATTGCAACCCATACACATCCAGAAATAATGTTTTAGTCATTATCCATGCATGTTCTATGTTTATGTAGTCCAACCCCACACTCGTAATCTTGTGTCACATATTCTGCTTGCTGTGGTGCATTCATCTCGTCCCACAATATACATTCGACAAATGTCTAGGCTAAGCATAGTTTGGAATTACCTCATTCCTTAGTTAGCCGTGTATACTTCAGTCACCATTTTATGATTGGACTTGGTTAGTGGATGTTATGGTTCTACCAAAAAGAGAAAGGGTAGAACCCACAAGCTTGAGGTCTTCTCACTCCTATCTTCTATCAGGCAAGGTTTTTATTTTTCAATTTTCCAGTCTTATGTTCCAGCCACTCAATATTCTTTGACTGACAGTCCCAAGAATCATTTAATATGTGATCCACAAAACCATACCTAGAGCCTAGAGTAAAAATTGCTGTGATTTTTTAAAATGAGGTCTGAGGGCTTTGTTTAAAGCCTACAAACAGGATCCCAAGGCCCATGGGACACACTTTCCCTCCCTGGTCTGGTTGTTAGAATTTCCAGCATGGCTTTAAGAGAAAATTTGTGAACAGACTATACAGATGAAAAGGAGGAGATATGCACAGAAGGAGTGGTTTTTGCTCAGTTCTGTTGGATAAACCATGCAATCTGCATTCTTGGATGCAGTTCTAAAGGAACAAAACCTTCATTCATTTCAGTGAAATACACTAGAAAACTCCCCATGAGAATATGACTTTATTGGAGAAGCTGAGCAATTAAAATAGAAAAGACGTGCAGCATACACTACAAATGCTTTATTTACCTGATCTCTTTGAAATAGAAAAAGTAGACTGTTGTTTTGTTTTGCAACAAGAATGCTGCTGGGGAAGTGGGGAGGGGGAAACCTTGCCGAGAATAAATTTTGCTTTTCAAGTGTGTCCTGGTGAGAACAATATAAAAAATAATTTAGGACCAACCGTGTAATTATGTGCATTTATTCCAACCTTCCATTACTGGAGATAACAAGATGAATAGTAAAATGTGAACTTTAACAATCCTGTAATTATAGCCACTGAACCGTACATTATTGAAAGAATTGTGCACAATCCAGATGCAAAAGAATCAACTGGGTATGTAAATAGAAATGAAACTAAAATAATCAAGTGATGAAGAAGTAATGTGCGGCACTAAATAGCTTCTGAGCATTTTTTACTGCTGTGTTTTCATTTTCTAAACAAATTTTCCATTTACTTCTTATCATTCCTTTTTTAACCAATGTTCCATAATTACGAATTTTGTTCAGGGGGCTATAAGCCACCTTACATAACGTTTCTTGACGGCTGCTGGATATCATTCAGAATATTCTACTCTACTCTTTCTTATACTCGAAGCTGGATTATTTATATTGTCGCAATTCACAACAAGACCATTCAATTATCTCAGTGGCACAATCGGATATATGTTTAGTAAAAAGGGATTTACTCCCTAGCGAGTGAGCAAGTTTAGGGTAGCAGCCTGAAAATCTATGCATATCTAATCTCATGAGAGCATACAGAAAATAAATCCAATGGAGTATTCCCACCCTGACCACTATTGATTTATTTCATTTACTTCATGGCACTCTTGAATTTTAAAGCCATCTCAATGTGGCTCAGTATTGTGAATAGCTCTGCATAGCACTACCACTACCCCTATCTACTATCTGATCTACTGATGACCTGAAGTTTTCTCCCCATTGGCTAATCTGTGGTGAATAGAAGGAGTCGGAGCAGGATCTGGGAATGTTCTGATAACCAAATGTAAAGCGATTACCTCAATCACAGACCAATAAGGGGAAAGCACCTATAAGGATCCATGGGCAAATGAAGAATCAGTCTTTACATGCTTATTGATGGTTGTCTTTTATTCTTTTATTCTTTAAACAGATTTTTGTTAAAGAAAGTCCAATGTGTTTTGGCCTTTAGAATCTTGATTGACCTCCTTCAGGGGCTATACATTCCATTTAGCCACAGCAGACATTTTTGGAGTTGCTAAAAATTTCTCCCCATATAACTGGAGATTTTTAGCAACTCTGAAAATTTCTGCTGTGGTTAGATTGAGTGTGTAGCCCCCAAAGAAGGCCAATCAATAATATAAAAGCTGACATACATTGGGCTTTTTCTAAAACAGGGCAACCAAAAAAAACATTTAAAAGATAAAATACAACCATCAATGTGCATATTAATACCTGTTTTTTCTTTTGCCAAGATATTTCTGTAGTCACTGAATTCCACTGCAAATTGGGGCAGCTGAGCAAATCTCTTGGGCTTCAGTAGGGCATAGTGGCTCTGGAAGTGACTATTGAGGGGAATAGTTGTTACAAGCCCATGTAGACTTTGGCCATGGTCACAAGCTGGATGTTCAAGCAGGAGGTGATGAAAGGGATGCAAACAATCAGTTTTTGACAAATGACAAAAGACCTTCAGTCCCACAGTTCAAAAAGAGAGGGGTGGAACCATGATTCAAAATAATCACCAAATTCCACAGTGATCAAATATAAACACACACACACACACACATATAGCTAATGTATGTATATGTATGGCTATAACAAGATGTTGGCCTATGCATTTATATGCAATGGTACAGTTCATGTGATATGAAGGGTAGCCAATAATGAAGATTCATTATAAGGCCTATCTCTTTAGCTCAATGTGGAAGGTGAACTCATGAGGGCACTCTAGCAACTGGGAGAAAATTCCCATGGTTATTTTCAATAAACAGATGTATATGTATTCAGGGTCCCTTACTGTGTACTTGAATTTGATTCCAAGACGTCCTATGGATGCTCAATGGCATCTCTTACATCAAAGGGCAAAAGCAAGGTTTTTCAAGCAATGAATGGATGAATCCTTGGATTCAGAATCAATGATACAGAGGGCCATCTTCATATCTGTGGTGAATGTTTAGAACACGGTGGATGTGAATCCATTTGTTAGCCACTCTTGCCTATGTAAATGTCATCTATTTGTATGGTCAAGGTAGCAATTTAAGCATTTCCCACTCTCTTTTATGAATTAGGTCCAGTAGCTGGAAGAAACAAACCTTCATGCTTGGTCAAGGTGAAAGGCTGGGCTCCCAGAACTGCCCCACTCCAGGAGGTACTGTCATCTTCCCTACCTATCAATTTGATGTGGGAAAAGTTGCAGAAATGAGGAAAAGAAGTTTTAGTCGCCACTCTTCATTTTTCTGTTTTTGTGCAGAAAATTGCACTGACATATAATTGCGTGCAATTGGAGAAGAGCATTTTAGAACTGTAGAAATGAGGTGGTTTTGCCATACTTTTTGTCTGCACCTATAACTCTGTCTTTGACACCCTTGCAAGGAAGATCAGTAATGAAAATACAAGCGAGTGCTAGGAGAAATCCAACATGGGAAATGTACTGATTTAAAAGTGTTATGTTTGAAATATGCTGACATTTCAGATTCTCCTTTCTTCCTGCCTGCCTTAAACCAAATTTGTTTATCCACTAATGTAAACAGATGCTTGTGAAAGGATTTTGCCATTTACTTAGTTTCCTCACTCCAGAAGCACCAAAGCTATAATTTTACTACAGATTTGCAAATCGCCTGTTGAGCTGCCTTTGTTCATGTTGTCTGCTCCCTTTGCACACATACTCTTCAATTGCCTTCCCTTCTCTCTAGTCCAAGATGTTTAATTCTTATAAATGCAATATAAAAAGGGAGGAAGGAAGGGGGATAAAAAAAGAAATGTGATAGCACCTTTACAACTAACTGGTTTTTATTTGGAACACTTGTTGATTTGTAGCACTTGGAACTGCATTCAAAGAAGTGTTTTTATATCCAGGAATGGTTGTGCAAAAATTAAAATGAGCCTTAAGGATACTGCCACATTTCTTTCCCCCTTTCTCTTTCCTCCCTACAGAACTATATAGGACCTCATTCCATTAAGTAGTGGATTTGCTACAGATCATGGCAAATGTGGCTGGGCCCGGCAGGAGGCATGGAGAACTCATCACCCCATGCCCTCCATCACATTGCTTCTCCCTTACCCCATCCCACAGGGGAAGCATCAGCCACCCAGCTTCCCCCCATTGTTCCTTATACAACATGGGAAGTGTCTCGTGTTGATGTGGCAGTGGTTTATGACATACCCTCTTCATTTGCACCATGGAGTCCTGCTTGAAAAAAGTTAAGTCCAAAAAGCAAACCTTGATTTTGTCTTTATATAAGAGACAGCATTTTGCTACGCCACTGAATATAGTAGGACTTGAGTATCCATGGATTTTGAAATCCACGGGGAGTCCTGGAACCAAACCACAGCAGATATCAAGGACCCACTGTATGTAAAAAAAATCTTGCCAAGAAAATCATTATAGGTTCTCACTGAAATAGTTTGAAGACCCAAAGGAACAACAATAAGAGTAGTTGTGAAGTTTTTTTCCCCTTCTTCCACCACAAGGAATAGAATATAATTACTGATAGGTTAATTATAAACCTATCAGTATAACCTATTAATTATAATAAATTGAAACAATAGTAGTCACAAACTATACTCAGGTTTGGAAACAATTCAGTACTCCTCGCTCAAATAATAGTACAATCACAGATTGTTACACTTTTTCTTTTAGAGTAAAAGAAACAGTTTTATTTGATATTAAAAATATTATGGCAGGAACCTCCATGGACTAATGCCAATTTTGTCAGATTTATAATGAAAATACCTGTGCAGGAGGGTAAATCCCCTGTATAGAGATAAACTTGTTCTGTTTTTTTTAGATGAAACAATATGAGAAATGGAAAAAAATTAAAACTAGAGTCTACTCAAGGGAACACAAAGGACCTCTTCACACAGCCCATAGGGCTGTGCCTTTTTGTCAGCAGATGATGGTGAAACAGCAGGCATGTGGGGTTCCTTGTGGTGCCCCACACCCCCTCCTTCCTTCCCCCATCACATGGTGGAAACAGGACAAGCCATGTTCACGCCCTGTCCCTGTCCCCATCAGATCAGTGAAAAGGCAAAAATATGTGGCTAGCTCCTTTGGAGCTAACCAAAAGACACTTCCCTCCCCATTGTGGCAGGGGAAGCATCTTGCAATGCTTCTCCACTTCAGAAGGAATGGGAGTGGGGCCAAGCTAGTGTCATCTCATGGTGCTTGGCAGGCCCTATCCAGAAGAGGAAAAGGGGGGCAAAATAATGTTAATGTGATGAGGCTGAAGGCCCAACATTCAATTACCAAGACATCATGGAAGAAATGAAAGATAGACATGACACATGTTGTGAGTGAAATGACTCTGGAAATTACTAGAATCCATATCAATTTTAATGTTAGGAATATATGTACTAAATATTTCTGCCCTTCAATAGTCATACTGGTTGGTTCTCGCAGAAGCAGAGGCAGCAGGAGGACATTTTTGCTCCCTGGCTTCAGGTAGGATTTGGCTAAGATTTGGCTAAGATTTTAAACTGAGTGTGGGCTTGGCTCCTGTGGTCAAAGTCTAACTGTTGTGTGACTGTTGTGTTGAATGAGAGCCAGGTACTTAAGTTGATTGACAGCAGGCATTGTCCCCTGTTAATTGAGTTTCTGGGAAAGCTTTATTTGCCAGTGTCGCACGCGCCGTCAGGCACCTTTACTAACTATCCTTTGCAGTACATACAGGAAACAAAGCAACATAAACAAATACACAAAGAGGCGGTTTGTTGCAGTCTGCACATAAAGTGCGTGCATATTACTTAACTGTACAAAGATCCCACTTGGCCACCACGCTCACCAAGAGATGCAACAAAAGCAAAACATTCCCATCACATGCACCAGCTGTGGCATGTTCCGCTTTTTCACACAAAAACTAGACAACTACATCTGCTCCAAATGCAAACAGATGACTCTGATGGAGCAGAGGATCCAACAGCTCGAGCACCGTATTAAGACCCTTAAGGACATTCAGGCACTCGAGCTCTTCTTGGACACTGCACAACACGCTGCTGTAGATCTGCAGCCTGCATCACACCAACACCACCAAGACCATGATCAGGAACCTTATGGGGAGATCAACTCAAAGGTAGACAACCCTCAGGCTTGGAAGGAGGTCACCCATAGAAGGAGACGCAGGACCAGGCAGCCTCCGCAGAACTCCTCTGCTCAGCTGCATTTACACAACAGATTTGAAATTCTTACATCATTAACATACAATCAGGAAACACATCTTGTGGAGGACCACAGTTTCTTAGATACCACTCAGTGGACCACCCTGGATCAATGCGCAGGGGATAGCCCTGACGGGGACAGTGCATCACCACAGTCACACTTATGTAATCATGCAAATGCTCCATCCCCAATCATAGACCAGGAGCAACAGGAACATCCTTGGGAGAGTAATGGGCTCTCGGATGTATCTCAATGGATTGTCATTGATGAATGCACTGGGGATGTTGAGGAGGAGGACAACACTTTACACCTACATGATTCACTTCAACAGGAACACTCTTCAGGGGACATACACACTGTCTTGCACAAAAGGGACCCTGTCAATCCTCAAAGGAAACAGGTCTTGGTAGTAGGTGACTCCCTCCTTAGAGGAACGGAAGCCATCATTTCCAGACCGGATGGGATGGCTCGAGAAACATGCTGCCTCCCGGGGGCAAAAATACACCATATCACTCAGAGGCTCAGCAGGCTCCTAAAGCCCCATCACCCTCCCCACCTTATGTTGATTCATGTAGGTACCAATGACACCGCTAGGCATACTTTTCAAAAGATCACAAATGATTTTCGAGCTCTGGGAACAAAGCTAAAACTGTATAATGTACATGTGATCTTTTCATCCCTCCTCCCCGTTGTAGGACACGGCTCTACAAGGGCCGGAAAAATAGTACAGGTCAATAACTGGCTCAGAAAATGGTGTCAAGAGGAGCATTTTGGCTTCCTTGACCATGGTCTACTCTTCCAAGAGGATGGACTGCTGGCAAGCGATGGGGTGCATCTCACACAAGTAGGAAAACATCTTTTTGCACACAGACTCACAAACCTCATCAGGCGCACTTTAAACTAGATCCACTGGGGGAGGGGAACTACAGCCTGGCGAACACTATATTACCCACGACCACAGGGAACCGCCAAAAGGCTAAACGGAGGGATGCACAAACACAGCAAGAACCAAGTACAGAGAGCACAATAATCCCAAATAAACAGTTCGAGGGGAGGTCACAGGGGCTTACATGTCTTTACACTAATGCTCAGAGCATGGGAAATAAGCAAGACGAACTCCAACTTCTAGCACAGCACCACACATACGATGTCATAGGCATCACTGAAACCTGGTGGGATGACTCCCATCACTGGAATTTAACCATTGAGGGCTATAACCTCTTTCACAGAAATAGAACAAAGGGGAGAGGAGGGGGAGTAGCTTTATATGTCAAAAACAGTTACGTTGCAGAAGAAATGCAAGACTGTAATCCGGGAAACCAGCTTGAAAGCATCTGGATAAGAATCAAGGGAACCGGGACTCAAAAAGATCTTGTTGTGGGTGTCTACTACAGACCTCCGAGTCAGGATGAAGGACTTGATGAAGCCTTCTGTCAACAGCTGACCAAACAGGCACAAAGAAGAGATATAGTAGTCATGGGCGATTTCAATTATCCCGATATCTGCTGGAAAACAAACTCAGCCAAGAGTACAAAGTCCAACAAATTCCTCACTTGCCTTGCAGATAATTTTATGGTCCAGAAGGTAGAAGAGGCAACAAGGGGATCAGCAACTCTTGATCTAATCTTAACAAATGTGGAAGACCTGATCAATACAGTTGAAGTGGTTGGATCCTTAGGGGCAAGTGACCATGTGCTCCTGCAGTTTGCAATACAAAGGAATGCTGTAACTAAGACAAGTCAAGCACGCATTCTGGACTTTAAGAGAGCTGACTTCCCAAAAATGAAGGAATTACTGATCGGCATTCCATGGACGCCGATATTAAAAAACAAGGGAGTTAAGGATGGATGGGAGTTTTTCAAAAGTGAAATACTCAAGGCGCAAATGCAAACAGTGCCAACAAAGAAGAAAAATAAGACAAGTGCAAAGAAGCCAGAATGGATGTCCAAAGAACTTCTAACCGAGCTAAAGCTCAAAAGTGACATGCACAAGAAGTGGAAAAGGGGAGAAATCACCAAAGAAGAATTCAAACGTATAGCCAACACCTGTAGGGAAAAGGTTCGCAAGGCTAAAGCGCAAAATGAGCTCAGGCTTGCCAGGGACATAAAAAACAACAAAAAAGGCTTTTTTGCTTACGTTGGTAGAAAAAGGAAGAAAAAGGAGGCGATAGGGCCATTGCAAGGAGAAGATGGGGTGATGGCGACAGGGGACAGGGAAAAGGCAGAACTACTTAATGCCTTCTTTGCCTCAGTCTTCTCACAAAAAGAAAGCCATCTTCAACCTCAGAAACATGGAATGGACGAAGGATTCGGGGAAATCCAACCCCAAATAGGGAAACAAGTTGTCCAGGAACACCTGGCCATTCTAAACGAATTCAAGTCCCCAGGGCCAGATCAGCTACATCCAAGAGTACTGAAGGAACTAGCGGAAGTTATTTCAGAACCACTGGCAATTATCTTCGAGAGTTCTTGGAGAACGGGAGAAGTCCCAGCAAATTGGAGGAGGGCGAATGTGGTCCCTATCTTCAAGAAGGGAAAAAAGAACGACCCAAACAATTACCGTCCGGTCAGCCTCACATCAATACCAGGCAAAATTCTGGAAAAGATCATTAAGGAAGTGGTCTGCAAACACTTAGAAACAAATGCGGTCATTGCTAATAGTCAACACGGATTTACCAAAAACAAGTCATGCCAGACTAATCTGATCTCTTTTTTCGATAGAGTTACGAGTTGGGTCGATACAGGGAATGCTGTGGATGTAGCGTACCTGGATTTCAGTAAGGCCTTCGACAAAGTCCCCCACGACCTTCTGGCAAACAAACTAGTAAAATGTGGGCTAGACAAAACTACGGTTAGGTGGATCTGTAATTGGCTAAGCGAACGAACCCAAAGGGTGCTCACCAATGCGTCGTCTTCATCATGGAAAGAAGTGACAAGTGGAGTGCCGCAGGGCTCCGTCCTGGGCCCGGTTCTGTTCAACATCTTTATTAACGACTTAGACAAAGGGTTAGAAGGCACGATCATCCAGTTTGCAGACGACACAAAACTGGGAGGGATAGCTAACACTCCAGAAGACAGGAGCAGAATTCAAAACGATCTTGACAGACTAGAGAGATGGGCCAAAACTAACAAAATGAAGTTCAACAGGGACAAATGCAAGATACTTCACTTCGGCAGAAAAAATGGAAATCAAAGATACAGAATGGGGGACGCCTGGCTTGACAGCAGTGTGTGCGAAAAAGACCTTGGAGTCCTCGTGGACAACAAGTTAAACATGAGCCAACAATGTGATGCGGCTGCTAAAAAAGCCAATGGGATTCTGGCCTGCATCAATAGGGGAATAGCGTCTAGATCCAGGGAAGTTATGCTCCCCCTCTATTCTGCCTTGGTCAGACCACACCTGGAATACTGTGTCCAATTTTGGGCACCGCGGATGAAGGGAGATGTTGACAAGCTGGAAAGCGTCCAGAGGAGGGCGACTAAAATGATTAAGGGTCTGGAGAACAAGCCCTATGAGGAGCAGCTTAAAGAGCTGGGCATGTTTAGCCTGCAGAAGAGAAGGCTGAGAGGAGACATGATAGCCATGTACAAATACGTGAAGGGAAGTCATAGGGAGGAGGGAGCAAGATTGTTTTCTGCTGCCCTGCAGACTAGGACACGGAACAATGGCTTCAAACTACAGGAAAGGAGATTCCACCTGAACATCAGGAAGAACTTCCTCACTGTGAGAGCTGTTCAACAGTGGAACTCTCTCCCCGGGGCCGTGGTGGAGGCTCCTTCTTTGGAAGCTTTTAAGCAGAGGCTGGATGGCCATCTGTCGGGGGTGCTTTGAATGCAATTTCCTGCTTCTTAGCAGGGGGTTGGACTGGATGGCCCATGTGGTCTCTTCCAACTCTACTATTCTATGATTCTATGATTCTACTGAAATGTGTGTCTTCAGGGGTAATAGTCTCCTTAGGCTGGCAACCTCTGCAGATTTGCAGTATTTTAAAAGTAAATTCTCCAACTACAAAAATGCCCCGCCAGATCTTCCATTCGACATCATTCCCCATACTAAATAACAACAACCACAAAACAACAGCAACAACAACAGCAACAACAACAACAATTAAACGCCAGACATAAAGTGTGTTTTGCTCCTTGCTTACATCAGTATCCATGGCAATTTCTCTGCAGGAATCACTAGATCTTATCTGCTATACAATAAATGTATTCATCAATCTGCCTTAGTTCAGTCAGTAACAACTGTTATCTCTCCATCCCTGGTGTCCCAACAAACTTGTATTACCCATACTGCTACTTCTCAAACACTGCCTTGTTTCATATTCACAGTAATCCTTGGGCACTTTTAAAGCTTCTGCAAAAGCTGCTCACGTTATAAATTTTCATTCCACTATCCTATGCATAAGACAGAATCAAAGAACCCAAAAGAAGGAAGGGACTGCAACAGTCGTATTCATTACACATTGTCTGAAGATTGAGTGGGAGTAAAAAGATGCCACAAACAAAGTTTAACCCCTGTAGCAGTCTATACCTACAACACCCCTGGCAGGTGGCCACTTGACCTCTGTTTAAAAAACTTTGGAGAAGAAGAATCTACTGCCTTCCAAAGTATTCCATTTCAGTGTTGAAAAGCTGTTACTATCATGAAGTAACTTCTTTTCTTGTAATTTGAATCACTTTCAGATTTATCTAGTGAAGACACGAGAAAGAGCTTTTTCAATGGCTGCTCCCAAATTGTGGAGCTTCTTTTCCCAAGAGGTCCTTTTGGTCCCCTCCGTGCTGTCTTTCTGCTGTCAGGTAAATACCTTTTTAAAAAGGAAGGATTGTGTTTTTGGTTTGGCATGGCAGACAACTTTTAATTGTGATGTGATAGTGCTTTTACTTTATTTTAACTTGTACTTTTTGAATCAAAATTTATTTGTGTTTTCACTTTTGTATTAAGAGTTTTTAACCAATGTATTGCATTTTTTAAGATATTGTATACCACCCTGTGTTATGGTTGAGCCTTATGGCTCCAATACTGGGAGACGTGGTCGTAAGACTCCTCGAGAGTCAGACTCTCTTGAGGAGCGAGAGAGGAAACGGCTGCGGGACATATTTGCAGAACCATCTGACGAAGACTCCTTTGAGGGTTTTACCGAGAGAATGGAGGAAGAGGTGGTTAGCTCAGAGGAGGATGACATGGAATGGACTCGTGTGAGGGAGGATTTGGGTGTTCCTGGTAATGATAGCATGGGAAGCGACTGGCGGGTTGCAGGATCGGACCCATGGACGAGTTGGAGGGATGGGACGGGATCCACAGCTGGGGATGCTGTGGGGCGTAGTCAAAGATGTTTTAGCTCTGATGAGGATGATGATGATGAGGCACCTGGAATTAGGGTAACAGCTGATAGCGATGAGGAGTTGTAAACTGGCATAAAATGGGGTCTTGAATCCAGGGCTAATTGCATTGGGCAAGGTAATCTGGACGAACGCTTGGGCTCTTGTTGGGAATTTCCTGAAGACGGGTGTGTTTCGTTTGCTGAATACGTAAGTTACCAAGGACACTGGGCATAGACGGCGGGAGGAACTGTGTGGGCTTTTGTTGTGCAACCTGTGTTTAATCTTATTAGCTTGGACCTCCGTCGTCTTCTTGACGGACATTAATTGCCTATTCTGGACTGACGTTGGACTGACTGACTGACTACGACCTCGGACTACCCCTTCTGTGGCTTTCGGTGGAATCGGTGAACCAAAGACATCTGTATCTGGCTTTCGACCTCGGACCGGACTGGGACCCTGCTGACCGTTGCTGTCCTGATTGAAGCACTTGGATCCGGATTCTGTTTGTTGCACAAAGGAGTAACAACTTTAGTTACTCATTGGCAGCTTTTGAAGCAGCAGAGAGGAATCTGCTGCTAGTTTTTTATGTTTCTTTGAACCTTTGTTTATCAGCTTTTGTTTGTTTTAATTGCCAGGTTGAAGTAAGCATTTTCTGTTTAACCCGGATTAAACCGCTGTTTAATTCGGTTTATCTTTTGTACCGCTTTTGTATCAGCGGAGTCTTTTTTGTGTATTTCTACACTGAAGGCAAGTGTTTGCCTAGTCCTTTGTTTCATACGGGCACTTTTTAGTTCTGTAACTTTAATAAACTGTGTTGAACTTTATCTAGTGGCGTTCTGTCCTTGACACCCTGTGTCCCCTGTTTGGAGAAACTTAGGATACAAATTCTCCAGACCCAATCTACCCATTTCCCTCTACTGTTCCTTACAGGACCTGGTTTCCAGATGTTTTACCAACTTGATCACTCTCCACGAGACAAGCTCCATTTTATCAATAACTTTCTTAA
The DNA here is from genome assembly GCF_035594765.1 of Anolis carolinensis. NCBI lineage: Eukaryota > Metazoa > Chordata > Lepidosauria > Squamata > Anolidae > Anolis > Anolis carolinensis. The sequence continues at coordinate 333,403,281 of NC_085841.1, read as the reverse complement.
ACTATAGTGTCTGGAACTGGACACAATACTCCATATGATGACTGACAAAAATAGACCATCTGCATTTTTCCTGCTACACAACTATCTGCTTTTCAATGTCTCATTTTTCCCAATTGCACATTTTCTATACTGTAAAGCAATAAAAATTACAATTTTGTAGGACTTACAGGTCTTCTTTCCACAGATCACTTGACAAAAAATGGTTTTGGAATTAGTAAGAAAAGCCACTCTTCCCAACCTTTACTCTAATACCATTATCTGGACACAGACAATGGCAGAGCTGAGCAAATAAACTCCCTCTCCCAATCCGGTCTGACAAATAATGTTACAATAGACCCAGGAAACATGTTTCTTGCCAAGAACATGACCTCTGCTTCCACTTCACTTCCTACCAATTCCTCTTCTCTCTGGGGTGTCCTCCCGGCCAAAATCACCACATGGGTCCTGCTTGTCATCTAGCAACACTGATGTTCTCAGCCAGTTCTCTGGCTGCCCTCCCTCTGCCTAATGCTTGCTTTATTAAATGGCCTAAGTGGCATGCTTTTATTTGACTCTTGATGCCTGTTAGCAGATGTCTCATTTTTGACTCATGCTGTGAATCAGCCCCTTTAGCCACTCTCCAAGAACCACAAGTCAAGTTTTTGATGGATATCAAGCACACTCTCCAATATGTCAGACATGACAACTGGGACATATGTGGGCAGACATCATCAAACTATGTGGCCAGGCAAAAAAGACAAAAGTGATTAGTGAGGAAGAACACAATCACACAACATAAAACATTATGTTCCAAGACTAGGAGAGGTTCAAGACTTTTGCTTTTACCTGAGTCTCTTGGGAAGGGGAAGACCCTCTCCTCTCCTTTCCCACTGGCTGAGTGGAGTGCTAACTACTTTTGCACTCTGAACTCATTTCGTAGAAATTTGAAGAAGCCAAGTAGGACGGGATAAAGTGGACGGAAGAACCAAAACTTTTAAAAGAAGCTGAGAAAGTGGAATGATACAGGATTAAGTGGTGTTGTCCCTGCAAAAGCAGAATAGTTGGCCAGTAAACATCAAGGAGCTCAATGTGAGATGAGAAATCAAATCCCACATTATTTTCAGAACTAGGTTACGGATTCATTTACGAATAGAGACAGTACTATACAGATCCTTTCTGAACATTTGCTTAATGCTTATAATTTACCACCAAACTATAATCCCGGTAGTGCTAAATAACAAAAAAAAATTTACTTTTGTATACTCCTAAAGATCCATTTAAAGTAAACTCTGTGCATTCTATGCACTGCGCTGAACTATTATGCTGAAATATAGCATCAATATGTTGCAATCTCTCAGGGAAATTATCTTCCAAATATCAGCTTGAATATTAAGTCCTGATCTCAGGCATTTTTAAAAGATTGAGAAGCATGCTTGCATTAAAGCGCCTTTGGACTATATAGGAATTGCACATACTCCTTTCTAGCCATTGATTAATGTAAAGTGGTGAGAGACCAATGTCCCTGAAGTCAAAGGCAATTAAAAATAAGCCAGGTGCAGAGCCATTAAGCAGAAAATGAAAAAAGGAGGGAGGAAAGAAAACTACGTGTATTTGTTTTTCTCTAACATGCCCAAATATGAGTTTTAATAAGGCATATAAATTACAACAGTGGTAATTTTAATCAGCCAATATATAATGGAACAAATAAAATCCTCTGCTTTGGCTCTATGACCATCAGGACAAATAAAAAATATAATTAAAGTTGCACAGACAACACAGTTGATCTCCAAGCTTTGGAAATGCATTTGTTTGTTTAGCATGGTAGCACTTTCTGGTACACGAGGGACACAATGCAGTGCTCATTGCTCGAAGAGTAGGAGAAATAGTCAATGATTTTCATCTTTTAAAAACTCTTATACTTTCTTGTTAGAAAACAGGAAATTATGCATGTAACTGATACAAAGGAAGGAGAGCCTGAGAAAGTTACATTTTTAAAACAACTGGGAAGCCACAAAGGGAGAAAAAAAACCCACTCCCATTAGTGTGCTGAAGTCAGCTTGTGTTTAAATGGGATGGAAAAGGTTGGAAGAGAGAGTAACCTAATAAAGTTGGATTATTTTAGGCCCCTTCTGTTGAGAAGAGAAATGCAGAGGAAAATTATTGGACTAATTCTCTTTCAAGGAGCCTGTCCCCACTGTTGATCTTCTCACTAAAATCCTAAGAGAAGTTACCAATGGTTCTTCTACACTGCCAAATAATCCAGAATATCAAGTCAGATAACCCATATTATCTGCTTTGAACTGGATTATCTGAGTCTACATTGACAGGTAACCCAATTCAAAGCAGATAATTTGGATTTTATCCTGCTGTATTAAGGGGGCCTAAGAAGTCCATGTCTCCTCATACTACCACTTCAAAATCACTCAGACTAAAGAGTCATGTCTGAAAACTGAGCAGAAGCAAATGAAGAAGATGATTTTCAAGAAGGAAACACTTCCATCTTTTGCATGCTTCTCAGCAGCAAATACTTTCTCCCTCATTTCCACTCTGAGAATTCTACTCTGGATTTGTTGGTGAAATATACATAAACCTGAATATCTGTAGACTATATTTCACAGGAAGGCACTGCCAAAACCACCTCTGAGTTTTCCTTAACAAAGCAAATTGTATGAGATTCATAGATTCACCATAAGTTGACAGGTGACTTTAAGGCATGTACACACATGCATGCATGCATGCATGCACACACACTCACACTCTCTCTCTCACACACACGAGTGTACCACTTCAGACTACAGAATGGAAGGACCTCACATTCAATCAAGAGACCCAAGGTGACTTTATGTGAATCTGTTATGAGATTTCTTGAGAAGATTTTGTATATACAGTGGGCCCTTGGTATCTACTGAAGTTTGGTCCCAGGGTCCCCTATTGATTCCAAAATCCATAGGTATTTAAGTCCCATTATATATAATGGTATAATATAATGGTGACCCTTACATAAAGCCACCTTAAGTCTCCTCTGGGGTAGAGAAATGCATGATAGAAATGAAGTAAATAAATAAATAAAATCACAAAACCAATGTTTGCTTTTTGGATTTAGGGGAGGGGGGAAGTCGGGGATCTTTTCAAGTTGTGGGTAGTTGAATCTGTGGGTGAATAATTTGGGGATACAGAGGGCAAAAATTACATAATTATTCACATTATCAACTTTATATGATACTTTTGTCATGTCATCTCCCTGCCCCCATGCAAACCAGAAACTACAGTAAGAACTGCATAAGTCTACATTTCTGGAAACGTTTCAAGTTTACAGGGATGGAGGTGAATTTATCAAAACACAACAAATAATGAAGAGGCATTGAAAACACAAAATCACCTTTTCCAACTGCAATATGATTTTTTGATGACAATTTGGTGCACTAAAGCATCTCTTCCATACATTACTACTTTCCATCGGGTACAAAAGTAGATGTCAAGATGAATGATGCTAGCATGCTGTATCAATATTCCCTATAGCCACAGAACCCATTATCAGACCCAGATAAACCTCTGCCAGGATAAATTTCTTATCAGAATATGAGCCAAGAGTGGTTTGAAATTGATAGATTGAATGGATTTGAAGTGATGCTAATGCCCTAAAGCAATACAGTCAAATAGGAAGAATGGGAGATTCAAGCCACTTTGCCCTCCTACCCATTCACAGTAGCAATGGAACAATAATAATTTGGATTGTGGGTTTTTCAAAATTGTGTAAGAATATATACGCAAACACACTATAATTTCTTCAAGACTTAAAACCAGACCTTAGGTCTAAGCACACCTCTATGGTATTCAGGATAATCAGGAGGAATCTCAGGGCAAGGAAATTGCCTTGAAAAGTATGTATCAATATTTTTCCTTTATTTTTTAGAGATGATGTGTGCTTTTGCCATCCTCTATGCACCTGTTCCTACAGTTCAATATTTTCTGCTTAATGACATCACCAAAGGCTGACCCATGAAATCTCACCCTTCTGATATCATCACAAGCTACCTCCTGTGACACCACAAGGTCCTTGATGTTGGCCTTGAAATCTCAGGACCTGGCAACCATATGTAGAATTCAAGGTACTGAAAATTCTTTCAAACCCGCCTTCTGTCGTCTGTAAATGGCAGCTACTGTGGAGTACCTTTTTCTTTGCCTTTTAACTAAGATCCATCGGATAGGTGGAAGTAGCAGCTGTTGACGCTGAGCTGAGCTGGGGGAAAACATTACTATACTGCACCAATTTGATTGTTTTATTTACAGGCCAATTCATTGGTAAATATTTCCTGATACTACATTGCCTTCAGACAACTAGTGTGTGGGTGATGGGAGCAAAGAGAAAAACAGAGTGAACTTGATCCTTTGCACTAGTATTTTAGTCATTTTAAAACTGCAGTAGATCGCAGTCAGTTCTAAGGTTCAGGCCCAATTTAATTGAAATGATTACAAACATATACACCATTTTCACCATTGGGCAGTTTGAAATAGTTGTGTTAATACAAGGATTTTGAAAAGATACCTGTTAATTTCCAGATATATCACTGACATTGTTTTACTCTTAAGAAAAGGCACTTCAGAGTTCAGAGTAACTTTGCAAACTTTCAATCCTGTACATCATCACTAGGAGAGTTTCAGATTTTTCTCAGACAGCAGTTTTTCCTTAAGCAGCAAAATATTTTGGACTGCCTGCAATATTGTGAAAAAAATGGCTTCTCTAGGAAATTAAAATTAAAATATGACTGATATCCATAAACAATAGCTGTATACTGTATAGAATGCCAGTTTTCTATAATGCACTTGGTACCAGTGTAGTACCAGCAGTTATTAGCACTGAAGGGTTAGGATCTGATAGATTATATCACTTAATGTGTGGAAGCCTGGTAGAGTTAGATGACTGATATTAACTCATAAAAACAGTTTAAATCGTGAGATTAAAACTGCTGCTGAAACCCCAAGGTCTATATAAATGCACACACTGTTTCTGCTTAAACTAAAGATTGATATAAAATGGAAAATAACTGTGAGCATTATTTTCCAAAGTCAAGTACATAAACCTGTGGCAAAACAGCCCTAAATTAGCATTAGAAAAAAACTGGTTGGAAGTGAAGATACAGGTCAATCCTATGAGTTCCTATTGATTTGGGGAAACAGGTGAAACAGAAGACATATTTGGGTGCTGTTGTTGTTGTTGTTTTAATTTAATTGTTTTCATATCCTGCTCAAAATGCGTAAAATAGCTTATGAAAGTTAAAAAGTTAAATATTAAAAATTCACAGTATGCGAAAGAAAAAAATATAACAAAATTAAAATAAGTTAAAATATTATCATTATAAGTTAAAACATTATCATTATAAGGTGCGTTATCTATTCTAGAAAGAGCCTGGGAGCAGAGCCACTAAGACAACTCTCCCCTGTGTTCTCAGCAGTAATGGGACAGAGAGAAGGATTTCCCAAGGAAATCACAAAACACAAGCTGGCTTTTATGGGAAAATGCTGAGTACTGAGAAAATACAAAAAGCAGATTGCAGTAGTCCCATCTTTGTCTGTGTTTCATCACTCTCCTCATGTGAAAAGCAATCAGAGTGAACAGGAGAACTTCTGCTTTGCAAGGATATTCTCTCTCAATTTTGGAGACTTGTTTTAAAGGTTGTCACTCTTGGAGAGAACTTCTATTTACAATGAAAGCTATCTGGACATGTCACTATTACCATAAGCTGGAGATAGATGTGGATGGGCTAGTGATCCTTCTTTGTATGTTGATTCAACGTGTTTAATAAACAAACATAGCTACAGTGTTGAATTAAAGAGCATTACTATGATGGCCCACGACATATTGAAAGACGCCCCATAGCACAGAAGAGCACTGTCTTCCAGTCCTTCACTGCTACTCTGCAGTTCTCCTCCTCAGCATCTACCACCTGCTCCAATGTGCCTGGGAATGGCATGATTAGAAATACAAGAAAGCAAATCAAGGAATCACCAGGGGGATCTTTGATGTATCTGGAAATAACAAGTTGATGTATCAGGAAATAATGACAAGTCTTGATTCTGTTCTCTGAACAGAGTAGGTGAACCAACACTACAACACAATATAAAGTAACTTCCTGTGTTGCTATGTGAGCCATGATACAGACTAATTATCTAACAGATGCCCATTCCTGCAGGGCAAGTCTCCTCCAATCTGGTGCCCTCCAGATGTCTTGGGTATTCGCTTGAGAATGGCTGTTGCAAGATGGAAATAAGTTCCTATTACCTTTCTACAAATCAAAATAAATGGCATATTCACACAGCATTGTTGATTCAGCAAATATTGTCCATCTTCCATCTTCCAGTGTTTTCCCAAAGTCTGGTGAAATGGTTCTTTCTGTCTCATTTACAGCTAAAAAGGATAGCAATGCATCTGGTTCCATGAAATACTCTCTCTCTCTCAATGGAAAAATGTTTAATTTATATATACTTTGCATTAGGAAAAACCTGCAAATAAAAAAGAAAGGGGGAAAGAACTGTGTGCCCAAGAATAACCACTCTAGCACTGTATGAGCGTAAAGAATTCTACAAATAAATGCAAGTACTCCACATTTTCAATTATGAGAACCAACAGAAATGTTAAACAATTTGTTGCACCTGACTCTGCCGATGAAACTAATGCTAATAGAGGAGAGTTATTCCTTAAATACAGGTGGTTATTTAACATAAGAGTACATATAAATCTGCTGTTTTAGCTGCACATTAACGTTTTATGAAATTGCCTGGCTTTACCTTTTATTTTAAAGCCTCCTATTATCTCCTATTTAAATGCTGATTTTGTTCATTCCCTTCAGGGACTCAGAGAAATACATTTCCCTTTGTTTGTTTTACGCACTGCACTTCAGTGATGACCTAAGGCAGAAAAGAAGGCACTAAATAATGAACCTACTACAATCCTCTGATAAGGGGAAAGTGCCCAGGCAGCTAAGAAGAAGAAGGGCTGAGTATGCAGCAGGAAATTGGAACAAATTCAAATATTTAAGCTTATCTCCATTCTATAATAAATATAGCCTGCACTAGGCTACAAATAGTACAGATTAAAGCCTAAAACGTTCCTAAAGGATATGCTAGTTTGCTTAACCATATTGAAGCTTTCGGTTCTTGCATCCATAATAGACTATTTGTTCAAATTACAGGACAAGTAGCTGAAATTCTAAAAATCCAAGACTCCAAAAGTCCAAAATGGTCCACATGGGTGGCTAAGATAGTGATGCTTTCGCTTTCTGATAGTTCAGTGTACACAAACTTTGTTTCATGCAAAAAATGTTTAAAATATTGTATATAAAAATATCTTCAGGCTATGTATATAATGTGTATATTAAATATAAATAAATTTCATGTTTAGATGTAGGTCCCATCTTCAAGATAGTACAGATACTTCAAAGAACCCAAAAATCCAAAATCTAAAACATTTCTTGTTCCAAGTATTTCAGAAAAGGGATAGACATAGACAACCTGTACTATGAATCTGGGCATTACTTTTTCATCCTTTATTCTTTTCAAAGTTATAGAAATGTGTGTGTTTCTGAATGTGCCCTCAAGTCACCTGTTGACATATGGTGACCCCACAAATTTTTCATAGAGAAGTTTTGAGCAAGGAATACTAAAACATGGTTTTGCCAGTTCTTGCATTTGAAATATAATTTACAATGCCTGGCATTCATTGACTGTCTTCCATCCAAGTTCTAATTCAGTTTGAACCTAATTAACTTCAAAGATCAGAAGGATCTGGTATCTTTACAGTGTTTAGACATAGAATACTGTCTTCATTCAACTCTAGTTATTATTTTTTTCTTCAAACATTGAATTTGAATAGCTGTGATGAAATAGACTATGGGACCCACAACGATGTTGCCATGCCTGTAGAACTCTATATGAAAACTTTAGCAGGAATGAATCTCCACTGAACAATTACAGAAGTTTGATACTATTTTAATTCTCATGGCTAAGTCCTACAGAAGATTAGAGAGATACTTAGAATTCTTTAGTGAATTTCCCCAAACTACTTCATTATATCTCTCTGGCAAAGAATTCTTACCAAACTAGAAATTCCAGGATTCCATAAATGGAAACTTCACAGCTAAATTGGTATCAGACATCTATCATTGTGCAGTGTGGATATACCATCTCACTTTTCTCAAGTTATTCTTATCAGTTTTATTTCATGTCAAAAGCATTGCATAATAAATACATTTTAAAATGATGAAAAAAAGGAAATCACAAACAACTAAATAGTTTTAGACCAAAAGCGGGCAACAGCAACCCATAGCTTTAAACAACTCCTCCTCCGTACATGAGGCAGGACATTGTGGGCAAGCATACATATGCGGAGTTGCTTGTTCAGCTCCACAGTCACACAGTTGATTCCTATGAAAAGGGAGCATGCTAGTCCCATTATCATTAGCAACATCCACAAATGCATGTCATGAAAGGCAAGTGGTGTTTTTTGAGTGCTGGCTGACAAGGGCTAGACTGATAAGTACTTAATATTATTTAATTGCGGTGTTTAACATTTCAGTCCAGTGACCTAACAAACAACTCACACATGTTAACATTCTTTCCTTGCCCTCTCTGTTTTGCACAGATACCTCGGTCTTGGGTCTCAGGAAAGCTGTTTATAGGGATGGACAGCCAGCTGCTTTTCTCAGCAGGGGGTTAGCTGTGTTTATGATGCTCTTCAAAATATTCAGTTGTCCAAACAGCAAAAAACTGCAAAGGTCTTTTGTCACAGGCAAGAGGAAGAAAGCAGCCACAATAGTCTAAGATTACAGCCCAGCAGGAGGGATACTCTGTGCATAAGCAGATAAATAATAACCAACACACAATAAAATAATGGCTTTCTTTTCCCCCTGAATGCATATTTTTGGCCTCCTGCGATCGTTCCTTGCTGAACCAAAATTGAAAATAGCTTTTACACACTAAATGATCTTTAGAAAATTGTTTTAAAAGTGCCACAGGGCAACCATGGGCACCTTCTTGAGCATTTTGGTCACTGATGAGTGACTTACTGAAATGTCCCTACAACGATGCTCAACCAAGCAGGGGCAACTTGCTGAGGAGAAGGCTGCAAACTGCAGACACCATTAGTCTCACTTTATTTTCTATTTTCCAAGGGTCTGGGTTTCGAATAATAAAATGGCAGTGATTCAGAACAGACATGTGTTATCAAAGACAAGGAAAACATGAAAAAAATGCCTTTCTTAAAAAAAAGACAAACCAGCAAGGAGCATGTGGGGGCTTTCTAAGCCTTGTCCCAACAACGATGGGGTTTGCCACTCAGGCAATAACACCACCAGATAAAACACTACCAGATAACATTGCCAATAGTAAGGGTTCTTCACAGGCAATCCACATCAGCTTGGTTGAATGTGTGGCTTCTGCCTGTACCCTACCAGATGTCCTCTACAATTATAAAGAGTGCAATTTATTGGGCTCAGGTGGACACACAATGTGGGTCTTCTGTAAGTTAAGGTTACATAAAACTGTGAAATAAAAAATCTGTGATGTGGCATTTCCTGTCTTTTTGCCTGCTCACTACAAAATATAAAAGAACAGAGTAAAAGTTCCTTACAAAGGCCATTATGAAGCCGCCTATAGTGATTGATGGATGAAGATGTTTCTTCAAACCCACGGATGAGCACTACCTTGAGGAAGTTATTATTCCCACTTTTTCACCTGGCTGTACAATTTAATGGGTGCAATCTAACCAATTCTCTACTGCAACAGAAGGCTTCTATCAGTAGAAAAGGGAAAGGCAATATTTTTCAGTGATTCTGGTTCCTACTGAGAATCCCCTGCAAACACCCCACATTTTCTCCAGAGGGGCCTCCAGCTGTCTGAAGCAAAGAGAATATATGTAAGTGGTGCAGGGAGGGAGAGGATCACTGCAAACTGTTCTTAGCCCTATTCTGCTGGCAGAACATTTTATTTACTTGAAGGAAGAGAGTTCGATTCTATCCAACTGCCTTATCTAGATGTCCAGTAAGTATGTACTGTATGTTCCATATATGAAGAAGGAGAATGCTAGTCTTGCCCCCTCCATTGTCCCTTTTCTCACACAGAATCAAGAAGTTGGAAGAGAATACAAAAGCCATCCAACCTGACTCATGCCACCCAGGAATACACAATCAAAGGCCTCCTGATAAATGGACATCCTGCCTCTAATTAATAACCAAAACCTCTGAGGCAGCATGTTTCACTGACACATCTAAAGAGGTTAACCTACTGTATATGTGGACAATGTCCATGGGAACAGGAATACAGAAAAATCAGGTGTCATCCTTGCAGAAAGAAATCCTATAGATACAATAAGCTTTCCTCTATGAATACATAGTTTGTGTGGGATATAAAGCAATGGTATAGGGGAATGGGCCAGTATGCTCACCTACTTGTGTGCACAATGATCACTCTAACCAAACACCCAAATAGGGCCTCCCTGTCTACTTTTATATTCTCGCCTTGGGTAGAGAAAATCCAAGGTGTGGTCACTTTTATCACTGAAGTTTTGGTCATGATTACCATTCATGCTAGATAGGGATTTTCCTTTGTGTTCCCTTGAATCATACTGGAAACAACTGGTAGGAACCATATCAGTGGGATGAAGACTCCACTCTGGCATTTAGTCCAAATTTTAAAGAAATTACTCAAAGAGATGATCCCTATCTTCATGACAGGCCTGGCACATTGAACAGCTCCTTTAAAATTGGGATTGGCAACTAGAGAAGGTTCAAAACCATACTGACATGGGAATCACTGGCCACTTTATGCTTCAAATGGGCAACAGGATTATGACCTATCTCTGTCCAATCAGTACAATATACCACGGCTTACCTGGCTGAGGAGTGAAAGAACAAGGATCAGTTATTTCAATCATGGAGACCTATAGAATGACTGCCTGTATGGTGTTTGGATTTAATTCTGATGGAGCAGAATAAAAAAAAATTGGGTGGGATAGAGGTGGTGGGAGAGAAGTCTTATTACTGTATCATTTTCACAGATTTCCACTAAATCCTCTCTCTATCTCCAATAGGAAATAAATGGAGTGGTTAGGCTTGGTACTACCCAGTGGGAATTCAATGCCTCCAGAAAAAGATAGCAAATATCAAAGCTCCTTTGAAATGTCTGCGCAAAACCCACCTGTGGCTAGCCTAATCCGTTATTCCATTGCAGAGGTTTCTTCACAAAGAGGCAGCCAGAGACACTGCTCCACCATTAGGGGGAAAATGTTATCCCAGCTGGAAAGAGAGGCACTCCTTTCATTAGACACCTTTCACCAAGATGTACTTGGAACACTTCCTCCCTCACCCTGCAACAAGGAAATGAAAGCCCTAAGGAGCTTTGAGGGACCCCTGACCCTCCAGGTACATCTTACTTCCTTTTTTCCCACAGAAAAAGCTGCTATTCACAAGAAAATGGTATAAAGTATCCTACCTCTAAAAGCAGTATGCTCCATCATTTATGTCTGCCTCATCCACGGAGTCACCATAATTTGACAGGAGACTTGAAGGCATGTACATACACACACACATACACAAAGATTGAACTTTTCCTCTCCCTGAAATCCCTGAGAGGCAATATCTCATTTTCACCAAATTCCCAAAGGGCCAAGAAACTTTTCATCTTACTTCAGGACGAACCACACACACACACACACACACACACACACACACACACACACACATTTTTTAAATCATACAGACATTCTGATGCTCCTGCACAGCAGATCTGAACTGCAAGAAAAATAGAAAAACTGAACTAAAAATCAACCACTGCAGTTTTTCCAAGTGTACACAAGGCCAGTGCTTTCCCTCTCATTGAAAGAGGCCAGCATACCTGTAAAATGCAATGGCTGCTGTTTCCATTTTCCCCGACTTAACACCATTTTCATTCAGAAGGTTGATTCAACTTCTGAGAAGTCAAGATTTGCATAGCAAAGGGGGAAATTATTTTGTATAGGGGGCACAGACCCAGCTACAGTTTCCAAAGTTCATTTTATTTCATGCTTTGCTTTTGGGCAGCGAGTTGGGCACCCCCAAGCTTTACAGAAACACGCATGCATAAGTAACAGAAGAATAATGGCATAACCATAGAAAACTTCAAACAGCCAGTTAAAAGAAGAACTAAAACCATCATTGTAAATGGTAAAGAGGTTGGGAAACAAAGGTTGTTGAAATTATGCCTAGAGCTGAAATGATAGCTAAGTGGATTCCAGAGAAGACACCATAAGGAATGATGTCTACAGTCAGAGTATCTCCCTGTTTTTCATCCATGTTACTCATGATATTATGGGATACCAAGAGAACTGCTTAAAATTCCAGTGTAGGAAAGAACTGTGAAAAAATGGTCCCACAAATACATAGGATGGCACCCAACTTAGGAATGGATAGCCCCCACATTTCCTCCTTTTTATTCCACTAAAACTTGTAAAGCTTCTGTGTCTCTTTGTCCCCCAGCAGTGGATATGCTAATAAGGACTCATAGGCATTGCTGTCCAACAGTGTCTGGAAGATTACATATTTCCCATCCCTGCTTTAAATGTTTGACTGTACACATAAGCTTTTGGTGTGTAAATTTGACAAAAAACATATACTGTCACCCCTCCGTATCCATGAGATCAGCATACAGGGATTCAATCTAAGACTCAAAAATATTTGGAAAACATGTTTTGCTGCATGCTAAGCATTACACTGATATATAGATATTCCCTACTGTAGACTTCCACCAGTTCACAAATTATCGGGATCTCTCCAGCACTCATATAAGATTTGGTATTTTATATAAGGGACACCATTTTACTATATCACTGTATATAATGAAAATTGAGTATCTGTGGATTTAGGCATCTACAGGGGCCTGAACAGCAAGGGCCATAATAATTACAAACATCTAATTGAGCACACACTTAGTGATCATTTAAGATTCCCCTCTTTATAATGGATTTCATAGCACTAGTAAACTTCAGATAAAAATAAAGGACTTGGCTAATTTTGAATGCTGGCTGTATGCATCAAACCAAGTCTTATTATAAGGGAAATATGCTATGACTCCTCCCTTGATAATCAGAGAACATCTGAAGATTTCTATTGAAATTGCTGCGGGACCTCTTGTGTGCATAGCTGTTAGAGACATTGCCATAGCAACTCATATGGGCAGAATTCTTTATACATTGTATGACATTCAGCCCAATCCTATATTGGTCTTTTCAGAAGTATGCTACATTAAATTTAAAGGGATATAATGCTCCCTAATAAGTGTATATGTTTTAGACTAAACTGCCCACTGTTACAGATTGCCTGTACCCAACAACCTGTGGGAACTTTAATTTTCCAAATGTAATGCTTTACACTTCTTTTGTAATAAATAAGATTACAAATTTCTCCATTAAGTTTTCAGCCTTGATCTAGCTTCATAAGGGAATGGACCAGCCATAGTGAAGCATTGGAAGAGTGTGATTCTACAAAAATGTATTTAGAGTCACATTCCATTAAATTAAATGGGAGTTATAGGTAAATATATTTATCTGCTGTTGGGATATATTTATATAATATATTTATCTGCTGTTAGTTACATTCCAAGACGTGGATATCTAAAATTATGGATAATAGTGAACACTATATTTTGACTATACTTCAGTTGAAAGCGTATCATAGGATCACACTGGAGGACCTAGAGAGAGCCACTAACAGTTCCTGGCACGGAGGTGGAAGTGGTAATTTTTAGAGCATAAGTAAGGAAAACCATGAATATCCACAGATAAGGGGATCATACTGTTTAAATTAAACTGGGTTCTCTGTGTGGTTTACATGTGCATTAAAACATAAGATATAAATGTGAGCAACAGGTGTAGTGACTTTCTCTCTAAAGTGTCTTGAAAACTTGTCATAGCATGCCAATCAAGGTATACCCCAGTCTTTCCCTTTCTACTATTTTATTAGACATGAAGGAGGGCCTTCGGCATCCAAAACAGTTCTTTCAGGCAACACCATGAAGAAGCAATGAAGATTCTTTTATCCAGTTCTCATTGTCATAGCATTGGACTGATAATATGTTCTAGCCCATGTTCAATCAGATCCTGCAAGGATTTTTCTCTGTCTTCTTTCAAGCCCCCATTAAAAAGGAAGAACTGAATCTCAGTACATAACATATTTAAATTCAGGACAGAACATGTAGTTTCTGTCTTCATATTTATTTCATATTATTCTCACTCGTATTTTTATAAAATATGTTAACTTGCCTTAGGATTGCAAGGTTGGATGCAAGGGAGGGTTCTTGTATTTTTAATAGTTATAGCTAAAACATAGCAGTGAAGTCAGTGCTGTGTTTCCAGCTATAGAAACATAGCTGGATGTGTCTCTGGCACTCCAGTCTCCATCAGCCAGTAAACTGCCATGTTGATGGAGAAGCAGAGATTCGGCAGCTGAAATGTGTGCTAGGAGTGAAGAAGGAGATGTAACATAGTTCTGCCTAATGGAACTTCATGCTATATCTTCCTACCCCAAAATCTGTTGTATCTTAAAGATACTTGTGCTCTGTTCCATAATCAACCAGATAAACTTAGGTTGCCTTGAAGACTGCACTCCTCTAAAGAAAGTTTGCACCTTTAAAAGAACAGAAAAGCAGAAATGAAAAAAATGAACTAACAATAAATGATAAAGAAACATCCAGCCCATAAAATATTGAAATAATTGCACTGAAGAATCCCTCAAGATGAACTACAACCAGAGGCGGTCCAACCATAAGGCGAAATAGGCATTTGCCTGTGGCGCCATCGTCCCGGGGGCACCATCGTCCTGGGAGGAGGGCACCACTCTCCACCTCCTTCTCTTTCAGGCCTTCCAGCGGCCGCGCTGGGCCTTCCGGCCAGCGCAGACCCACCTTCGCACCACGCAAGCCCACCTTTGGGGCCTTCAGAGATTGTGAGGTCTGTAGGAACTTGGAAGCTAGGTATGTAGGGTTTATATATCTGTAGAAGGTCCAGGGTGGGAGAAAGAACTTTTCTTTGAAGCAGGTGTGAATGTTGTAATTAATCACCTTGATTAGCATTTAATGGCCCTGTGGCTTCAAGGCCTGGCTTCTTCTTGCCTGGGAGAATCTTTTTTTGGGAGGAGTTAGCTGTCCCTGATTGTTTACTGTCTGGATTTCTTCTGTTTTCAGAGTGTTGTTCTTTATTTATTGTCCTGATTTTAGAGTGTTTTTTTAATACTGAGGGCTATTTGGGTTATCTAAGTCCACACTGCCCTATATCCCTGTTCAATGTTTAGTGCTAAATTTGCAAATATAGTAATTCCTACATAACATTACCATGTATTGAACTGCTTTTTCTATTGATTTGTTGTAAAACATGATGTTTTGGTGCTTAATTTTTAAAATCATAATGTAATTTGATGTTTTATAGGCTTTTCCTTTATACTTCCTTATTATCCAACATTTTCGCTTATCCAACGCTTTTATTTTTCAGTGATTGGCTTGGGGGGGCGCCAAAATTCTGTTCGCCTACACTTGAAAAATACCTAAGGCCGGCTCTGACTACAACTCAGAAGAAATTCAATCAAAGGGTTAGGCATTTTCAGATTATAACTTTGATCCAAAAATTCATAAAATAACATAGAATTTTGTATACTGCTGAGATAGTGGGTACAAATCCTTTTAAAATATAGACTAAGCATCCCTTATCCAGAATTCTAGAATCTGAAATACAAAATACAAAATAGTCCACATGGGTGACTGAGACAGTGGTATCTTTGCTTTACGATGGCTCAGTATACGCAATCTTAGTTTCATGCACAAAATAATTTAAAAATGTATAAAATTATTTTCAGTATATATATACGAGAGAGAGGGGGAGGGAGGGAGGGAGAGAGAGGGGATATGTGAAACATAAATGAATGTCATGTTTAGATGTGGCCCCATCTTCAAGATATCCTTCATATATGTATTTGCAAATACAAGTATTGCAAAAATTAAAATCTGAAATTTTGTCCCAAGTATTTTAGAAAGGGAAGCATAGTCAGTCACAAAAATGTGAGTAAAATATCTTCAGAAATGCTAAGGGGTATTCAACCTGGATATATTGGCTCTGGAGATATATCTTTACTCACTTTTGTAACCAACTACTCTTCCCTTGCTTCATGAACAAGGATATGTTCACTGAATTGGTGAGATAATGTACAACCCTGCACTACATTCAGGTTTTCAGTCTTCTCTAAAGAGCTGAAAATATGTTTTGTTGCTGTGATGGGCACTCCTCATTTCCAATCATAGTAAATTAAAGCTGACACCAGCAACTGAGGTTGTAGCTTTGTTGAAGCAGCAGAGCAGAAAACACAACTGAGAGAGCTGCTGACAAGAGTGGAGCACTGTTAGTAAATAAAGAGATTTTTGTGAGCATCTTTCTCATTGGCCATTTATTCCTAAGCACTCTCTACAGCCCTACTGGGGAACATTACTGTGTTTCACTCTACCTCTTCATTTTGACACCTTGTGCTTGGTGCTTAAAATATACTGAGATAGTTGCTTTGAATTACAGATGGTTAACCACAAGGAAAAAATAAATAGACGCGAACACACTGAACCCAAAGAGTGAACTGAACCCAATCATTAGTGATGAATTAACAGGTGTTAATGGTGTTAAAGGGTATAGTTCATTTATTTTGGTTAATCTCTAATTAGTGAACAAGCAAAATTTTATGCACAATTCCATTGCCATGCACAGGATGAAGGACCTCTTCATGTTTAATCAAGCAGTCTTGGTTTTTTACATACATAAAATGTGCTGGAAGTAAGGGTCATAACTTTAGATATTATCAGTATTCACAGCACATTTTCTTCTGCTTGTGTATGGCTTTGCTAGTATCTGAGTTAGAGATAGTAATTTAAGAAAAAATAGAAATTGCAAGAAAAAGCTCAATGGTATTACTATTTAGGGTGTATATGTATTGCTTTGCACACTGTACTTTTTGGTCATATAGATTAGAAGGCTTTTAGAAACACTACGAAACTACGAAAAATTATTTAACGTAAGGATCAGTATTGGTGCAGTGATTTGAGTCCTGGACGCAGGGAGACCAGGATTAAAATAGCCACTCATGCCATGGCAACCTATTCGGCAATCTTGAGCAACTTACATTCCCTTAGCCTCATAGAAAGGAAAAGGTAAACACTCTCTGAGAAATTTTATCCAAGAAAATCCCATGATAGGTTTACCTTAGGTCACCATAAGTCAGAAATTACTAGAAGGTACAGAAACCTACATTGCCATTTGCACGACATTCTATTATATCTTCTAAAAGTCTTCTGGTTTAACCTGAAGAATTAAACAGATGAATGAACCATGCTCAGTGCTCCATTGTTTCCAGTCTGTGTCTGTCCTGAACCTCTTTGAACCTTCAGAGGAAAACGTCAGAGGAATCCATGCCATGGATGGTAATTTACAACAGCAATGCTTTCCCATCACACACTTCCCATGTTCTGGGTGCAGGGTCATAGGACGCTTGTGCCCCAGTTGATCAGTGGAGCCTTGCCAGAAGTCAGCATGCCTTGTGTGATGGATGGCATAGGGATATGTGGATCAACTGGAGCACAAGCATCCTATGATGCTTGCAGCCCCCCCCCCCCCCGTGTGATGAAGGCCTTGTCTAGACTTCTATTGATTATAACCAGCTCTTTGAATAGTTCTTGGAAAGAGGCCAATTGGGTAGCCATAGCAAGAAAGTTGTGTGATCCCTATAGCTAGTACCAGTCAACAATCTCTTAAAAAGAAGTGAGGTACAGTCATTTTCAATTTTGGAGGGGATGGGAGTCCCTCATAGGTTTAACATATATTGATGAGGAGAAATAGTTCCACATTGCCTGGAGGACATGTGTTTGGGCCTTTGAAAGATTATCACTATTGCACTTTCGGATATGGAAATTCATGCCCTACTTATTTTTTTTATGGCAGTAGTAAAATTGCTGTCAGGAATTTTGGAACAGGAAAAAGGACAGATCTAGCTTTCATGCTCTACAGCTAATTAAGAGCAAGTACATTGCCCGTGTTTACCCATTTATAAAAGGACAGATCAGGTCATTACGAATCCTTTCCAATTCTGTGAAATAGCATGACAGCATGCTGTCTTACATAAATCTTTGCCTTCTCTCTCTTTTGTTTCCCCTTCCCCCCCTAAAAATACAAAAACAAAATAAAAATAGCCACACAGAAATCCATTGCTCTCCCTGAAACCCTCACATACAACTTCAACTATTCGCATTTCTGCACTGGAATAGAAACCATGTGCAATCCAGCAATTTAAGGGCAAAAAAACCATACTATGTTCCTATTCTCAGATGCCATGAGCTTTGCTTCTGACCACACTATCAACAGTGTGTACAAGCATATCAGGCCATCAGAGAGAATATTTAACACTGTCAGAATGTATTAAGAATCAATCCGTCCTTTGAAGAAGTAGTAGTAAATAATGACTGTTGTAAAGAGCCAAAGAGTCTGGGTTTTATCTTTTTCTTATTACTGTGTTTGAAGTAAGTCATTTTTTTCTTTAGACTGGGTTCTCATCCACAGCCCCCCCCAGCCCTCCTTTGAAGTAGACCTGGAAATGATATCAGCACCATGGAGTGATACCTATAGCTAGAGTTTAATACTGTGGCACAAACCAAGCCAATTTAAGGAAGGACTGAAATAGGTGCCAGCCTGGGAAACACTGTGGCAACATGCTGGGAGAAGAGGGGGCTTCCCTAACTTATCTCTTCATGGTTGAGCAGCAGAAACTCTTCTGTTTCTCTTTCCTGCTTATCCCATGTAATCCTGTCTGTACTTGATCAAGTAATATAGCCTTCCTGTACAATACTGGTGGAGAAAGTGTGATATATGAGCTTTATGCACCCAAATCCATTTTTGCATACCTAAAGACCCTAAGAGACCTCTAAGCATTCCAGCCTACCTATGTTTTAAAAAGTTCTACATTCACATATTGACTGAAAATGATTCAAAATACTCCCAAATGCCCAAAAATATTGTGTAATCCATCCACCACTCACAAAATGGGAAAAGGCAACCCAAAACTATGCAATATGACTCCAAGTGTGCCCGTTGAGTCCTGTGTTATTACAGGTTGTACAAAGAATAGATTTTTCATGTGTTTCTTCATCTATAATCCACACACTAATATGTAAACATCAAAAGCTTTGGTTATTATGCCACAATGTTTCTTCTACTGTTATATTAGGACTTCTGAGGATAGGCATATGGAAGTAAAACAAAATTTAGAATTCAGAGCTGGTAAAGCCAGTTGGGTTTACAATCTCATAAAATGTACCATATAGAGATGGTGTCTATCTTTATAGATGCATGCCCCAGTGCTATAGTCCTGATCCCTGGGGAGACTTCTAGGAGGGAGCTTGTTCCAGATGGATCTGTTCGTTTTGTGTGAAGGTCTATCTCATCTATATGTATGATGAACAAAATACAGTTTCAGCCAATGAGATGCACTCCCTGGTGGGTTTGTTTAGAGCTGAAGCACTTGGATATTACACTGCTGTGGGTAGAAGAACGAGAAAGGTCTTATTACTTTTCCTGCCTTTTTTGTAAAATTCAAAGAAAGAATTTTAATTTCTCCCTAGTATGGGGTATATTCATCTCCCCCGTGAGGGAAATTAATGCATTATCACTCTGTGTATCACACTGAACAAAGGAGAGAGGCAGTGCAACCCCTTCACACTTCCCTTCTCCCCATTTCTGGGTAATATCCAAAGCTATCTGGCCCTCAGATGATGTCCTACCATGCTTAGAATAGCTACATCAATGGTTTTAAATAATTATTTTGATAAGGGAGTATTCTGTACATATGAATAAATTTCACCAAATAAAATAAATGCAGACTTGAAATCATTGGAAACATTTCCCTGATTTGTAAAAGCTTTGGGGCATTCATGCTCTAGAGTTTGTCATGAAACATTTTAAATCTGTATGGACTTCGTATTCAAGTCCATATTTTAAATACGCATGCATTTCTTTCCTCTTGGCATTTATATGGACTCTGTGAACGTTGTGGTCCAGTGAGATAAGGAGCCAACTCAAGTGATTATCTTTTATTGGACCAGCTTGATGGATTTTTTTTAAAGCTTTTGAGATGCAAGATGTAGAATGTACTGCACAATAGAGTTCATTACTGTTTTATTAACTACGTTGGATTTCATTTCCTTGTTCTGTCCAGTAACAAGTGATTCAGTTTAGTAGTTTTTCAAAATAAAATAGGACAGGCAAAACCGATTGATTTGCCTTTCTCCCTACAGCAGGATGGGCAACTATAGAGGGATAAAATCATATTAGCTTTCCAGGAAACCTTGGGCTGCACTTGCTTCTCACCTCCCACATAAACCCAAGCACTTCAAGGGGACATGGAGACATTTTTACTATGTATTTGAAAAAAGCCTATTTTGTGCCAAAATTAACTCAAGAGATCTGCAAAATGTGTTGGAAGTGTGCTACATTTTGCCCACACCTGCCTTAGGGATAGGTAAGAATTCATTTCATTCCTTGCTTTATCACGTTTGTACTGAAAATTACATTAATTAAATGTGGAAGAAAGGGATTTACCAATTCTTGGTGATGCTATGATTTTAAGTTGCATTTTATTGCCATGCATTTTAATTGCATCTGATGTTTAAAATAGTGAGGAATTTTTAAAGTGTATCATAGCTGTTTTAAACATTACACTTTACAATGAAACATGTGTGTGTGTGTGTGTGTGTGTGTGTGTGTGTGTGTGTGTGAGAGAGAGAGAGAGAGAGAGAGAGAGAGAGAGAGAACGAACACCAAAAATTAATGTGTGCTGAGTAAAGGGACCAACAAGAAAGAAAGAAATACTTTTTTTTTGTGTCAGGAGCAACTTGAGTCGCTTCTGGAGTGAAAGAATTGGCCGTCTGCAAGGGGACGCCCGGATGTTTTTACCATCCTTGTGGAAGGCTTCTCTCATGTCCCTGCAAGGAGCTGGAGCTGATAGAGGGAGCTCATCCGCGCTCTCCCCGGGTGGGATTTGAACCTGGCAGCCTTCAGGTCAGCAACCCAACCTTCAAGTCACGAGGCTTTAATCCAGTACGCCACCGAGGGCTCCAAATAAATACTGAACAAACCTAATCAGGTCTATCTGTCACAAGATCATGCCTTCCTTAGGATGGTTTTTCTATGTTGTCATCATCATCTAAATCTACTGCACACATAATTGTGAGAAAATAGTAATTATCCTCATGTGAAAACCTAGTGATATTATGGACATAAACTGAAATACAGATAAACAGTAATGAAAGCCCTCTTCCTTTAAGCCAAATGGTTTGCATGATATAATGGAGAAAATCCATAAAGCAATTTACTTCTCTTCCCTTTGTGCCAGTCCGTGCTAATTCAGATAATGTTCTCTGATGATTTGCCACAATGAATTATTGAAATAAATCCATAAGTATCGAGCCAATTGATTAGTTCTTGACAATTGAGTTAAAACTAGCATTAATCACATTGATGCAGACAGCTTCTCTATCTGAATTTCTACTGATCAGAGTTAAGATATTACGGAATTTGCCTGAAGTGTCAGTAATGTGACATGCCAAGTTCTAGACAGCTTGATAATCAAGGGAGTGGACTAGAATTATTTCAACCTAATGTAGATTGTGGTCAAGAATATCAAAGGCCTTGCCTGAATTTAACAGAGCAAAAAGGTTGTGTGTCTTCAAGCTGTTTACAACTAACGTTTTATGCATTTTAATATGTTTTAATGGCTTTATTGGTTTCAGTTATTTATTTTGCAGTACTACAATGCTTAATTCCATTTTAGTGTTTATATGTCTTACATTATAAATTATACATTGCATTGCTTTAGCATTGTTAGACACTTTTGAGTCTCTTTTAAAAGAGAGAAAAGAGCATATAAATAAATATAACAACATCTTATGGCAACCCTAAGGTGAACCAACTACAGGTTTTTCTGGTGTTGACCTGCCAAATAGGTTTCCATGGGAGGTCACTCAGTGGATTTCCATGGCTGAATGGGAAATTAAATCACAGTATCCAGAGTCATAGTCCAATGCTCAAACCATTGCACTATGCAGGCTCTCTGATTCCCAAGAGTATGGTCTGCATTTGCGCTTGTATATGTGTGTGCATACATGCACATTGACAAAATTATATCCATAATTTTCTATTTTATCTTTCACATAATACCTATGGTGGATAATCCAGCTGCATACTTGAACCCAGAGCAATGTCTAGCACTCTAATCTACACCAGTAATCACCTTGAAATCAAACTGACCCAGCAAGTCTTTACTGTTGGTTCTGTTTCTGAATTCCTGTTCAAGCCATGGGATGTTTTGTTTCTAACAGTCTTCCCTGACATTCTCCTGCATGCATTACAGTAATATAAAAGTTACTGGCTTGTGCGGTTTCATGAACCAGCATCTTATATTAGCATGATCACCTCTTTCCCCCACTCTCAAGTGACTCTTCAGTTTCAACATGAAGATGGCTGAAGTGCTATTTAAGAAGTGGGAAAATAAGTCTGTGACATCTAAAAACGGTTCCGGGTAATTGCTGAATTAACTCAAGGCAAATCATTCTGAACAATCATTTCATTACAGGGTTGAATAAGCTCATTTTAAAATATGATCAAGTTGGTTTGTGTTAAAAAGTGACTCTCAGGCACTGTGGCATTCACCTGCCCCCATCAGAAATGCAGTGATATTTCCTTCTCATAGATCTGATTACATTTGGGATAACTCCATTTCATGCGGAGTCAGAGTCATTCTTCTAGAATGAAAACTTGTTTAACTCATAATATTTTCCCAAATATAAATATAAAATCCTGTTTATTTAGAAATTAGACATTTCTTTTAGAAATTCAATTAGAAATTACTTGAGTTTGTGCTTTTATTCACTAAATTATTTCAGTAACCAAATCTGTAATTTTTTAAAGACAACTTCTACTGTTCTAATGCCTTAGTACTAGTAGAATACAACACAATAGACAATGGGTTTGGGTAAAGCACCCTGATTGACAACATCAGATAGCCAAAAAGATATGTTGATATAATGTGAAAAATTGTACAATAGTGTGGGCAGTTGGCTTCCATGCCTTCTATCATGCTGCATGATTCTAGGAAAGGCAAAATTATCTGTCATGAGTGATGAAAAAAATATTTCCATTTTTTCATGTTGGTTTCTTATACTTAATATGACAAAAAGATTTGCTGGAAGTCTCCCACCACTTGAATCAAGAAGCAGAGCACTGTCCCTCATATATCTTGCATATATCAAGCCAACCATGCAAAGGGGATGAAACAAGTCCTCCTCCAAAGGAGGAGAGAGCATCATAAAAAAACTTCTGTAAAAGTGCTGCCCCAAATCTCTGTCTGTCCTCTACTGCATCCAAATGTTAGCACTGATATTGATCTTTTGGTTACGCAGATGGCAGTTTTCTAAATGAGAGATTTTACAGATGTTCTGTAGATTAACAAATGATTGCTAAACACAATCCAGTGTAATTTTGGCAACACTAATTTAATTTATTTGTTATCTTTGCTGCTGTTGCTGGTTTTTACAGCATCCCTTGTGCTGTGGATCTAGCGAGAAAAACAAATTGCCTTAAATGTTCTAAATTTGTTCCAGATTGAACCTAATACCCAATCACTGCATAACTGGGGCAAATGTAAAACATTTTTTCTTGAACAATTTGTGCATGTGCATTTGCATTTGTGTGCATGTATGCACTGAATAGATCCCGGATAGTGACAACTGATGTCGTGATTACATTCTTTATAGGAAAATTGCAAAGCAAACCAGTTATTTGGGGAGAGAGAGGTTGAGAGCATTGCTACCAATAGGAACCCCCTTCCATCAGTTGTCAAATTCCTACAATTGCAATAACTTAAAATTTTAAAATGGCCAGGAAAAGTTACCAAGGCAATAAATGGTTTTAAAAATGATTTAAAAATGGTTTAAAAGGATGGTAAAAACATCAAAACATCTTGGCGTCCCCTGGGAAAATGTCCTTGCAGACAGCCAATTCTCTCTCATCAGAAGTGACTTGTGGTTTCTCAGGTAGCTCCTGACACGGAAAAAAAAACTCATAACACATATGTGAGTTCTAAGTGATGATGATTTCTAATCTCTCTCTCTCTCCTCCCCTCCCCTCCTCTCCCTGTATGGGTATTTTTTTAAAAATATTTGGAAACTTTCAATTGACGTTTTGTGAAAAAAATCACTTTTTTCAATACTGGTTCAAAGCAGCATGAAATGGTCAGTGTAGATGGGGGGGCCACAGATGCCTATCATAATTTTCCACCAAGGTACAAGGTGTGCATGAGAGGGGCGACATTAGACAGCAGGTAACTGAGCCCCAAGAAATTATATTACAATACATTCCTAGAACAGTCTGCTTCATTGGGGAAAGGACATATTAATATTCCAAGCACTTGGTTAATTATGATCTCTTTCCAGTTTGGCTCGCTCTAAAGACTGGGAAGTACTACAAATGCCAACCCTTTCACAAGTGATTGGTATTCATACATTATTGACACAGAAAAAATGTTTCTGCAGTCAAATACCCAATGTTCAGTCTAACCATAGTCAATAACTGATACTACAGTCATGACAACACAATGGTGATGGGTGAAAATGTCATTTTTGTTGTTGTTTGCTTTATGCTTCTGGCAGTTTTTGATATTCTGAAGATTTCACACCTTCAGTTAAGCAACATATTTTGATGCTTCCTTCTCAGCTTTGCTCCCAAGCGAAGGGTATTTTCCATGAAGCAACACAATGATATCACTGCTGTATGTTGTTGCTGTCATTTGGTCTTTTTATGCAAAAGAAGACTTCTCATATAACTTTGGTTCAGCACTAATGCAAATTTGTGGAAATACTTCAGGTTTCTGTAATGTTCCACTAGCTAAGAAGAGGCACTGAATCCAGTATTATTTTATAACCCATATGCATTAAATCTGCCTGCTCACATAATTTTCTCATAGCAATCAAAGTGAATTGAACATTTGTTTTATTAGCACACTCAAAAGAATGAATTGGACGGTGAGGTAAATGAAAATAAAATTAAAGTACTCAATGAATCTATGGACTTTCAGTTCATCTGCTTCTCATCAGGTGACAAAGAATAAGGTAAAAAAGAAACCCTCGAAAAACCCAACAGATTTATGTTCTATGGTATGCAAAAGTTCAGTGTTTATAAAAAAGGGGGGTCCAAAAATAACCTCAAAGAGTCAGCAAAAGCAGAGTACAGTAAAATACTTTGAAATGTCTTGTTTTTTTAAAAAAGGGGAATATTAATAGATAAACTTGACTGAGACATGAGTTCCTGACTCCCATTTCAACTGTACCTTCATATTTAATGCAGACACACACAAACAAAAACATAGACTCAAATCAAATCCACCTCCCCATTTATTACTAAACTGATGTCTCATTTTGCACAACCCACTTCCTTTGCTGGTTAACATGGAGACATCATCACTCACCTTCCCAAGGGTGTTGACTCATAAGTCTTAATTACTACTTTGAATTTTTCAGAGAAAGGTGCTATAGAAGTGCAAATTACTGCCATCACAGATTTCCCTCTAAGACATAAGCAATGACATACCCAGAATGCTTGTCTCTTACAGTGATAGGGAGGTAACCAACAGATATATGCACACCCACCCACCCACCCTAAGCAAGATTTTCCTATATCATGAAAGTATTGGGAAGCATTAGTGAATACTCTGAAACTGATTTACTATCTTGAATCGCCAAATATTGTTGGGCTACAGCTTTCAGTATTAGTGACCACTGCTGATGGTATTAGAGACTTCTGTAAGTTCAGGCACAATGACTACTGATGTATTTGTGAACCACTGCTGTAACGCATCACCTGGAGCAAGAATGGGGAATTAGTGACCTTCCAAGTCCCATCATTAATCACAAAAACATAAGCACATTAGTCAAGATCAGTATGCAGAGGGATCTTCTAGCACCTTTGAAAGTGAGAGAAGAAAGTTGGTAGCATAAGCTTGGGTAGATGAAGTATACTTCATCAGATACATCGATTGAAATGCTTAGGAAGAGACCTTTATGAATGAGCAGGTGGTATGTGTGAATAGCAATAGAAATGCAAAACTTGTGGATATGATGATATGGTGACAACTTCAGTTTTAATTATGGGTGTTGCTGGAGAGAGGCAGATGGAAAAATGTTCCCTAAAGTAAAAGTGAATGGATAACCATATGAAAGGTGGATCAAGTTATAGGAATGTAGTGTGGTGCTGGCTGGGAACCAGAAAGTAATGGTGATAAACTGATCAAGAGTTCCCTCATGCGGCTGGGGTGTTGACTAATAATATAAAACGTGCAGTGTACCAGGAAACAATTCTTGCGGTCCAACCCTCTGCCAATGGAGTGGAGTTTGTGGATATAGTTCTATTTCTACTGTTTCACTTTCCAATCTTCCCTTGTAGTTTTATTTTCAAGAACATCTGTTTGGAGGTCAGAGATGGAATGCTCAAGAAGATGGAAGTGTTCTGCAACTGGTTTTATGTATTTCTTGTGTTTGATTCATGTTGATTTATCCTCTGGTGCAGAGATTGGCCTGTCTGCTTAATGTAGAGTATTAAAAGCATTGTTGATAGAGGATGGCATATATCACATTGGTAGATGAACAAGTGAAAGTACCTCTAATATTCTGGGTGAGGTGGTTCTGTGATGCATTTCCCAAAAAATGTTTGGACAGAGTTAGCATCTGGTAAGGTCTTATTCCTATCTCCCCATGCATGGTGTATGTCCTTCTGTAGGGAAGTAACTGTTTGAGATTGTAAGCAAGTAAAGGCCAGGTTCCCCAGCTAGGGAATGTTGATTTCAAAGTTCAGCCAGGGAAATGATGACTGTGTTGTTTTCTGAATACAACATTTGGACACTACTGACCAAGTTCAAGTAAGGTACACTATTCTTCAAAGAAAAAGTTGATAGAAAGTTAAGGAAAGAAACATAAATGCAAGTCAACTTAAATCAAGGATATAGGGAAAGACATAACCTAAGCAGCAGAAATAATAAGGGGTCCAAAAGAAGAAAATGATTGTTCCTAGCACATCTCAGGGTGAAATTGGAAGATAGAATCAGGATGCCTTCATGATGGCAGCCTAGGCCTCAGGGGTTTTTCAAAAGGAAACACAAAAATGGCTGCACTTGTGAAAAGCCAGCAATAAGACATACAGAAAAGGCATCATAAATTTTGAAACCATGAACCTTATGGGTTGTCTGAAAGAGTTGTGCACTAGCCAGACAAAAATAATCCAGTCAGGGCAAAACCCCCACAAGGCAGATGTTATGCAATAGCTAAACTAACTTCAGATCGAAACATACATCTTTGGAAACAATTGAGGAGGAGTGGGGTGCATCTTCTTTGCTGAGTATGTGAGAAATGTTTGGTATAACTGCCTCGTGTGAGCTATTTTTGGAAAACATTGGGGACAGTGATATGTGGTCCTTTATAACTAAGTAAGCAAGAGGGCAAATAAGCAGGACAGAAGAGCAGCCTATGATGAAATTTTCCAGGTTAACATTTTGATGCATTGTCACTTTCCAACAGAATTACATACATGACAGAATCTTTAAAGGACCTTCAAATCCTACTGTCAACCATTAATGTGACGAGAGCAAGAAAATAAAAGGACATCAAAGAACAGGAAAAAACAGAAGATAGCATCAAGCACGAAGGCTGAAAACACAGGGACAAGGAACTGTATCTGTTAAGAAATTCATGAAAATTTCCTAATTTCAGAAACAATATTCCTTTAAAGAGGAAAATTGTAGTACAGTAGAGTCTCACTTATCCAACATTTGCTTATCCAATGTTCTGGATTATCCAACACATTTTTGTAGTCAATGTTTTCAATACATCGTGATATTTTGGTGCTAAATTCGTAAATACAGTAATTACTACATAGCATTACTGCCTAGTGAACTACTTTTTCTGCCAAATTTGTTGTATAACATGATGTTTTGGTGCTTAATTTGTAAAATCATAACCTAATTTGGTGTTTAATAGGCTTCTCCTTAATCTCTCCTTATTATCCAACATATTTGCTTATCCAATGTTCTGCCGGCCTGTTTATGTTGGATAAGTGAGACTCTACTGTATCTGCATAGGCTACAGTTCCAAACACGCAACTCAAACATAAGTAAGAGGTTTAGTCATGACTTTGCAAGAAAGATGACAACTGCCAGAAGAGATTCAGGTGCTCTGGATAGTAATGACAAGTTTTGAACCCCTGTTCCATGAATTTATTAAAAGCAGAGGGAAGGACTTATTCTGTTAAAACTAAAATTGTACAGATACTTCCAAAAGAATTTTTGCTAAGCTGTTACTTCTAAACATAAGCTTCCAGTTTTGTACCACACCAAAATCAGAAATTGTGTGCAGCATATTGCCAACATTTAACTGGTAAAATTACTGACTATTGGCCAAGAACAGGGCTTTTTCGTGTCCTTTTTTATTTTAGACAGAGCCTGCCAAGTGTTATAAAGCAATACTGGCTTGATCCTGCCCACATTCCTCCTAGAGAGGAGGTATCTCAAGACACATCCTCCTCCACGATTGAGAGGAAAGTGTTTTCCAGGTAGTTCCAACTGAGCTACCTGTACTTTCCTCTTCTTTTCCCCATATGATGGAGGAAAGAGCGATGGGGAAAACAAGTGTTGCCTCCCTTTCTCCCATATGATAGGGATGGGCCAACACGTCCTGTCCCCTCCATATGATGGGCCTCAACAACATCAAAATTTACTAAAACACAGTGGAGAGAGATCCCTCAAGAGACCAGATAAGACATCTTAAATTAAATCAAACACCCAGGAATTCTGGTATTTGTTCAATTGCAACAAAACTCTGCTCCCCCCCCCCAAAAAAAAAACAACAACAACACACAAATCTCTTTATCCATATATATTATTTTCTGGAACTGCATATCATATAACGCTATCAAGAGGAGGGAGGGAAAGCCTGCAACTCCACATCACAATTCTGTATCATATTTGAAAAAGCATTTTGAGAACATTTCATGCACCAATTACTTCAAAGATTCAGTGATAGCATTAGAAGTTCAAAGCTGTAGCTTCTTGCTTTGCTTTCTCATGTTATTTTTTTTAAAAAAAGCTAATGCTAAGAGTAGAGGAAATTGTGTGCTGTTTCTTCTCTTCTTGAGGTCTTCACTGAATGTCTAACTATGCCATCATCAGGGTGATTAATTACATCCCCCCCCAAAAAAAAAAATCCTCAAGAAAGATATTGATAAGCTGGAATGCATCCAGAGGAAAGTGACCAAAATGATCATAGGTTTGGATACTAGGCCTTATGAGGGACAGCTTAGGGAGGTGGGAATGTTTAAAGAAGACAGAGGGGACATTATAGTCAGGTTTAAATATTTGAAAGGCTGTCACATTGGGGAGGAGAAAAGCTTGTTTTCTGTTGCTTTGGAGACTAGGACATGGAGTAATAGATTCAAATTGTGAGAAAAGATTCCACCTAGGGAGGATGAACTGCTTTCGTGAAAAGTTACACTTTACACACATTCTTTAAAACAATGATCCTCAACCTTGATGATCCAGGAATTTTGGATTTCAGCTCCCAGAATTCCTGGCAGTTTGCCAAACCAGCTAAGGCTTCTGCAAAGCTTGTAGACCAACCACTACTGTAGTATCTTTGCTAATAGAATTCTCCACTGTTAAACAAATATTTATATGAATAACGTCTGCTGGAACTCTTCTCCGAGTTCTTTGCTCTACCCTCTTCTTACATGGACTATCTCTAATCTCCCCTGACTGTGGTATCTGCAAGCATTCCTAAATTGCAACACTCATCACGTTCTGTACATATATCTTGTCCTGTGCTGAGATCTTTGCCAGAAGCCATTCTCCTAGACCTACTACCATCCTCTGAAGTGAGTAAGTAGTGAACAGGGACTGGAGTCTTTTTGGATTCTATGCGTCTTTGGTTGCCTCACTTTAATGTAGCCGATTTGGTTCTAGGCAAAGATCTTTTTAAATATCAGTTAATGCAATTTCAACTCGCCGTGTTGGGTTTTATCCTGCTGCTGTCTTCCTTAATCTGTTTTATTAAGATTTTTTAATTGGGCTAGTATTTCTCACATTTTTATTGCTCGCTGTCCTGAGAGTACTGCCAAGAGGTAGAATGGGAATGTACTGAATTAAATGAATATCTTTTCTACTGAATATTCTTAAACCTTTGGCAAAAAGAAAAAGTGGAACAATTTCTATCTGTAGAGATTAAGGAGAAACATACCCTCGCCCATACAATTGTCATTGTTTGATTTTGATGTTGTTTTCAGATGCTCTAATAATTTCTCATCCTTGTTTTCAAGCAGAACAAGTAATGGTAGTAATGGTAGATGTGGTGGTCATATTAAACCCTGAGGTTTAATTTGTTCCCTTTTTATTTCATCATCTGAAAGTAACATTCAGATGATGAAGGTTCTTCTTATGTAGGAGTCAGGATACTGTATGAGATAAATACTTTGGAAAAAATGTTTTTTGGATCGCAACTCCCAAAACCCCTAGCTATGTGTACACATCCAATGTTTCTGGAGGATTTGGAGATCAACTTTTCCAAGCTCTTAAGGTGATACTGTCAATTCTCAACAACCGCTTTCCAAGACACCAGATATAAGTCTTTCTTAAACCTACCTGAGATAAGTTTCCTGACATTATCATTATCATTATACTGAACTTAGGATTTTTGGCATGCAAAGCATGTGCTTTCAAGGTGATCTATAGGCCCTCTTCTGAGTTTAGATTGGCATTCTCAGTGCAAGGTCCATGAACAATTACATTATTTGAAGAACTTGAAATATTTGCCTTATCCCTAGGTCTGCTAAACCAGAAGCTGGCAGGAGGGGGTTTTTTTTATTCACTGTAACACAGTTCCTATTGCAAAGCAAGACAGCAGCTGGTACAACTCCACCTCTTAATTCATCATTTTAACCAGCAACTTATAAATGCAATGAAACATAAAATGCCATCAGACCTGAAAAATTGCCATAATTTCCAGTCAGGCTGCAAACTAGCCATTAAGTGTCATGTTCTGTATAATTAGGGCACTAGTTTATGAACGACATGGATGGCATTTAAAAGCAAGATGAAGGGCCTGGGAAATCAAAGATGCCACCTCTAATGACAACTTCAAAGGAGTCTGCTACTTACAGTATTCTCCCTCTCACAAACCCGCAATGCAATTTGTTTTGCTGTGGGGCAGTAGTGTCCCCTTACTTTCCTTACCTTAATTTGCTGCCTGGAGCAGAGCAGAAAATGGAATTACTAACAAGTAATGAGTCCTAAAGCAAGGCAAATTATTTTACCTCCTGTGGCAGGAAATGATACACGCTCTTTGTTCATTCCTGGAAAAAACAACAAACCCCGAACCAGCCATCTAAGCTCAACACTTCAGTCTATCTATCTCATGGTATAGCCAGCCCTGAACAAGAAAAATTCATCAGGGACCCATGTTCTGTGAGTTTCATCTCAAAGTTTCCTATTATGTTATAATGTTATTTGGTCAACTCAGTAACAAGCAGCAGAGTTTAGTTCATGTAGCTTTCCAAGTTAAGGAAGAATCCTCTCGGTGCACTAAGTTGGCCCAGTGTACTGGCAGCAGTGGTGGGCAGAACAATTGCTAGCAAGAGTCTGCCTAAAATATGGCACGTTGAAAATACTCTGAGAAATTCTGCCAGTAGCTTCCTTTTAAGATGAAAGAGCCCACGCTATTATTTCCTCCAGTGTTGGTGCTCTCTGCACAGCAGGAGAGGAACTTGGAGAGTGTGGCAAATGTGAAAGGGATAAAGGAAAATGCATGTGGTCCACTTTTTTAACTACCAAGGAGAAATCTGGTGTGAGTCTGTGGACTCTAATAAGACTGACACATATTCTCTAATATTGCATGGGAAATAACTTGTGAAGATTCCTTAACTGGATTACCTACTGCTATGTGCAGATTCCCTGACTGGGTCAGGAGCTGCATGTATAAAGAGCACATGGATATGCATCTTCATGATCTGTGTTTTTAAGGGAAATATAAAAATCTGTTCATTCCTTTCTCACTCAGTTTCTCATTTTCCCACAGTATTTTTGATCCACCTTTCTCCCATATCAAATTACACCTCGATTCTTTTCTGTATACAAATCTGCCTTTACTGTATCAGCCTCATATCTGTGATATCAATATCTGCAGTTTCATTTATCTACAGCCAACAAAAGAAATGTTTTAGTTCTTCCAGTGCAATGCTATAGTATTCTTAGGGAAGAAGTCCTCCATTTGACTGTGCTTTTCCTGTATAGCAGAAGCAGGTTGGACTGGATGGCCCCTGGCTTGTTCCTGTTGTTGTTGTTGTTATTTCAAAGGCTGAAAGGCTATCTGTTGGGGGTGCTTTGATTGTGCTTTTGACTGCATGGCAGAAGGGGGTGGGTTGGACTGGATGCCCCCTGGGATCATCCACTGAAATACCGTTAAGTTTATGTTGGTTAAAACTGATCTTCATTTTAAATATTGTATAGTTCTTTCTTTCTTTTTGCACTACCAATAAGATATGTGCAGTGTGCATAGGAATTTGTCCATTTTTTTTCAATTAGTTCACACAAAAATTCTCCATCCATCTGCCACTGGCCCAGCCCATCTGACAATTTTAAAAGGTGTATTCAAAAGTTTCTTGGGGCTCCACAAGAAAGTTTTCCTTCAAAAAGGGCTTGTGGCTTTTTGAGAACACCTGCACTAGAGCACGGATCCACTTTAAATCCAGTTGCTGCCTCCTACATTATTCTGGGGTTTGTAGTTTAAAGAGCGGCTTTTAAGCTGCTCAGCCAGACAGGTCCTGGGCCTCACTAAACTATAAACCCCAAAATTTGCAGGAGGCAGCAATCAATTAAAAGTCGATCCATGTTCTAATGTACTGAGGTCCTAGAATGTAATTGTGTACAAATCAGAATTGTGCACATTTTTAGTTATGATCAATATGCAATCATATGCATAGCCTGTTGCACATTGTGATTTCTGAAATGATTTGAAGGCCTTTGCAAGTACATATTGTGTATCTGAGATACATTTTTGACACCATTGAAAGGTATAAAAAGTGTACTTCCACATAGCAATGGAAACCCACCCACTCATAGTTTATACAACTGTGCACAGGGGCACAAATATGTTATGGTTGAGCCTCATGGCTCTACTACTGGGAGACGGGGGCGTAAGACTCCTCGAGAGTCAGATACTCTCGAGGAGCGAGAAAGGAAGCGGCTGCGAGATATCTTTGCAGAACCATCTGACGAGGATTCTTTTGAGGGGTTTACTGAGAGAATGGAGGAAGAGATGGTTAGCTCGGAAGAGGATGACATGGAATGGACTCGTGTAAGGGAGGATTTGGGTGCCACTGGCAATGATAGTATGGAAGGCGATTGGGGACCTTCAGGATTAGACCCGTGGACAAGCTGGAGGGATGGGACGGGATCCACAGCTGGGGATGCTGCGGGGTGTAGTCAAAGGTGTTCCAGTTCTGATGAGGAAAGTGATGAGGAAACGCCCGGGCTAAGGAGAACAGCTGATAGCGATGAGGACTTGTAACTGGCATAAAATGGGGTTTGGGAGCAATAGCAAATTGCGTTGGGCAAGGTAATCTGGACGAACGCTTGGGATCTGTGTGGGAAGTTTTCCTGAAGACGGGTGTGATTCGTTTGCTGACTACGTAAGTTATCCTGGACATTGGGCTCAGACGGCGGGAGGAATTGTGTGGGGTTTTGTTGTGCAACCTCTGCTTAATCTTAATAGCTTTGACCTTCTGTCGTCTTCTTGACGGACGCCATCTGCTTACTCTGGACTTACGGACTGACTGACTACGGCCTCGGATTCTCCTACCTGTGTCTATCGTTGGAACTGGTGAACTACAAACGTCTGCATCGGCCTTACGACCTTCGGAACGGATTGGGACTTCGCTGACTGCTTCTGCCCTCGTCTGCTGTGTTTGTATCGGGAATTTGCCTGCTGTGTGGAGGAGTAACCTCTAAGTTACTCAAACATAGCTCTTGGCAGCAGAGAAGCATCTGCTGCCAATTAGTTGCATTCCTTTGAACTTTTTGTTCACCAGCTTCTGTTTGTTTATTCCCAGGCTGAAGCAAGCTGTTTTGATTTAACCCGGATTAAACTCCGGTTTAATCCGGTTTATCTTTTGAACGTTTTTCTTGTCTCTTTTTACTTTTAAGGCCAGTGTTTGCCTAGCCCTTGTCTTTTACGGGCATTTTTGGTTCTGTAACTCCAATAAACTTTGTTATCTTTTATCTTGTGGCGTTCTGTCTTTGACAGAAATATATCATGATATGTTTGAGAGTGAATACATCAAACCAATGTCTCAGACTGTACACACACTGTTGTATACAAACAGAGCCATAAAATAAGAATTCCTCTCCCTGGTGTGGGCTATGCAATGTGTAAGGCTTTCTAGATGCCTCTGCACCATAATAATAATAAAATAATAAAACTTTATTTATATACAATCCTATCTCCCCGAAGGGACTCAGGGTGGTAAGCTACACTCTGTGCTGTAGGAATAATGGAAATCAAGAAACACGTTTTTCAACTTGTTCTGAGCCATGCTGAACGTTCATGTTTTAAAACTCCACAAGGATGGGACTATGATTGTTGCTTCCCCTATCATCAAATGAGACTGACCCATATTTTGAGCTTTCCAGATAATTACATGAAAACATGCTGTGCTACTATGTGCTTATCACAGTAGTTAAAGCCACCATTCCTATAACAGTTCCCTGTAAATGCACAGATAAGTAATTAGAAGTACACTAATTGGAGGCAGAGGAACTGGTTCTCTGTTCTGTGCGGAGGCTGAGAAATCCAAGACAGACAAGAACAAACCTGGTGAGATATTCTTGAGCCATGCTCTCTGCTGTAGAAATGAATCAGTTAATATAGAATGACATTGTTCAGCAGGCAAATTATTTTTTATTTTGATAGGCTTTTGACACCAGGATGTTTTTGAGGAAACATTTGTGGCTGTTAATATGTTGCTATAATGTGAACAAGTTTACATTGGGACCACCAAACGCAGCATTGCCCAGAGATGAATCAAGGAACATGAAAGTCACTGCAGACTACTTCAACCAGAGAGGTCAGCCATAGCAGAGCACCTGATGAACCAACCTGGACACAGCATATTATTTGAGAACACAGAAATGCTGGACCACTCTAATAACCACCATGTCAGACTACACAGAGAAGTCATTGAAATCCACAAGCATGAGGACAATTTCAAAAAAAGAAGAAAACCATGACAATGAAAAAAATCTGGCTACCAGTATTAAAAAAAACTCTAAAATCAGGACAGTAAATAAAGAACAACACTCAGAATACAGAGAAACTCCAAACATGAAACAATCAGGGACAGCTAACACCCCCAAACAAGAATTCTCCCAGATAGGAAAAAGCCAGGCCTTGAGGCCACAGGGTCATCCAATGCTAATCAAGGTGATAAATTACAACATCCACACCTGCCTCCAACAGACAAGAGTTCTTTCTCCCACCCTGGACCTTACACAGATATATACACCTTCCTTGCCTAGTTTCCAACATACCTCACAACCTCTGAGAATGCCTGCCACAGATGTGGGCGACACGTCAGGAGAGAAACCTTCTGGAACATGGCCATACAGTCTGAAAGACTCACAGAAACCTAGTGATTCCAGCCATGAAAGCCTTCGATAATACATTGTTGCTATACTGTTTTTAATTATAATGACTGGACTTCACTGGGGGACACATACCTTTGTCAGTGGGCTTCCATAGGCAGGGAAGAGAATTGACCAGTTTCACAAAGCAATGAGCTTTTCTGACATAACCATGTAGAGGAGTCAGCAAACTGACTATTGTACATCACCAGGACCAAGCCATGTGGTGGAGGCTCCTTCTTTGGAGGCCTTTAAGCAGAAGCTGGTGATCATCTGCCGGGGGTGCTTTGAATGAGATTTCCTGCTTCTCGGCAGGGGGTTGGACTGGATGGCCCATGAGGTCTCTTTCAATTCTATGATTCAATGCTCAATGGAACTCCAGTTAGGGACTGCCAATGTGCATTGCAAGAGTCCAGTGTGCATTGGGACACTCTTGTCAATATTCTGATATGCATCTTCACAATTTACTAGCAAGATCTGTTTGTGCCTCTGTTACATAGCTAAGTATGCATACAGCTGCACAACATAGAGAATTGTGGACAATTTTAAACATTTTTATTACTTTTTATTGTATGTTTTAAATTACTTTAAATGTTATTGATCACTACACTGACCTTTACTATATGTTATGTATAATGTGCTTGTTGCTACCTAGAGTTCTAGTTTTGAGGAAGAAAAATAGGATATAAATAAAACTGACAATAACATATTCAAAAACTCCCCATATGAAAACAAAGAAATGCCAGGTTAGAAGATCCAAACAAATTTAGTCTCAGGATTTAGCTATAGGGAATGGCCAAACTAAGTGTCGCTGTCAATAAGAATTTTGATTCCCAATAATTTTTCCTTCAGCCCCACATTTCTGCAGTGAATGAGACACTGAAAATCATCCATAGCTAATATCTTACATGTGCTGAGTTTGCATTCCCTTGGTAACTTTGCTTGCCCCTTTTCTTTGCATGCTTAAACTGTACTTCTAAATGCTGAACTCTAGTAGAAGAGTGTTACAAATCTGCAGACTGAAGAAAAAATTAAATTGGTGTAAAAGAATTCTTATTTGCAGGACCAATGCTTTCATTCCAAACCCCAAAAGCTATACTTTTTTTCTTTTTCCAATATATCGGTGTTACACATCATTTTTCCTCAAGTAAGAATGCACTGTGTGTGTGTGTGTGTGTGTATGCATGCTACAGCTCCTAGCGTTGTTACTTGTAGCCAAAGCCAGTTTTATCATCTTTTTCGCTGTCGACACAGTCTTATGAATGGAGGTGGAGCAAATTTCATTGGTTATTCTGCCTTTTTAATGTCTTCTCTCCAAGAGAGGAAGGCTCACATGACTGGTTCCTTTCTTGTAGCTGCTTCAGTTACAATACAAGCACAAAAGCCTGAATCATGGATAGATGCAATCTGTGCTTCCGTGGGTGTGTGAGGAAAGGGATCAACTTCTTTTCTTTGTAGTCAGCAAAGACCAACAGAAAAGGAGGAAGAGGAGAAGAAGGTAGAAGCAGAAAAAGAAGAGGCTATAGAATTTGTTGCATTGAAATAACTAGGATGGGAATGCTGCTCCTTCTTTCTCGCTCTTGTTCTGTTCCAGAGGGCCAGTGACGCCTCTAAACAAAACCTAAGAAGATTATGCTGGGTGAGGGTAATCTCGGCTTTCTAGCACTATCTTGGCCCTGGAAATGCCGCATTCCAGCTTAATTCTCCCAGTGCAAATTCAAACATTTCCTCTCCAGTTTCAATGTGCTGCTCTAGTTACTTCCAGTTCTCAGGAGTTTAGCATGATATTTTTATTACATTATAATTGGCAGGGTTCCCCAGATTGTATTGTGCCATGAAAGGGGGGGGGGGTCTGAGAATAAGCCCCATAATGTAAGAAAAACTGGTGTGTTTTGTTTAGCCCCCCCCCCCCAATCCTTTCAGAGTTGTGAAACCAAAATACGAAAAATGATGGGTAACTGGGACGTTTGGCATGTTTTCCTGCCCTCCTGGAATACAGCGTCTTGAATGAGTGTTAAATTATGCAGAAAATATTTCAGTAGCTCAAATATTGAGAAA
This sequence comes from Anolis carolinensis, assembly GCF_035594765.1. Taxonomy (NCBI): domain Eukaryota; kingdom Metazoa; phylum Chordata; class Lepidosauria; order Squamata; family Anolidae; genus Anolis; species Anolis carolinensis. The sequence goes on along the minus strand of NC_085841.1, from coordinate 333,365,437 downwards.
GTGATAATGATGTTGTCATTTTGGAAACGTGTGTAAATATCAATGCAGATGCTGGCTGGGTTATCTCTCCCCCAGAGATGATGAGGGAGATGAGCGAGGCCTCTTTTATCTCCACTGCACAGCTCTGCTGCTGACGGGGGGTTTAGCTCTAAAAGCTTTGGCGATGTAGAAAGGCCAGAGGGTACATTCTCCTCCAATATTGTTTTAGTCGTTGGCAAGAAGGGCAGCTCTCCTGTTCAACCATTCATAGGGTCTACAGCATAGCACCTTCAATTGTTGCAGAAATAAAGTTATCTATCCAAATATTCACTTTGGTGCTTTTAATGCCCTGATTTATTTCTGTAATGTATGCAAAATTTAGAAATGTTACTTTACTGAAATATTAATACACAGAATCCTCCAACTAATGTAGCCATTGGCAAAATAAAACCAGCCAATGTGTTGTCAAAGGCTTTCGTGGCTGGAATCAGTGGGTTGTTATGAGTTTTCCAGGCTGAATGACTATGTTCTAGAAGCATTTTCTCCTGATGTTTTGCCCACACCTATGGCAGGCATCCTCACAACCTCTGAGGATGCCTGCCTTAGATGTGGGCAAAACATCAGGAGAAAATGCTTCTGGAACATGGCCATACAGTCCAGAAAACTTATAGCAACCCAGTAAAACCAGCCACCTTGGTATTCTGAGAATTACAACTCCCAAGTGAGTTCCAAAAAAATTATTATGCTAATCGCTTTATTTACAGGTAAATAACACTACTGTACTTCACCCAAAAGAATGAGCTTATATTCACAAAAGCTCATGTTAGTCCTAAAGATTCTGTCACATTTATTTTTTCTTCCCTCTCTTCCTTTTTGTAGACAACACTACATGTACAACTCTGCTTTCTCAAACCGGAACTAAATATGACTGCTGTGTGTAACACAAACATGTTTGACATCTTTTGCAGAAAGTTTTATAGATGTGTAACACACCTTTGAGGTTCCAGCCACAGTATGTATCCTTTAAAAAAAAGTTGTGTCTGATACATGGCCAGATTGGGCCAGGGCTTTGTAATTTAGGTGCATGGATGTCTACTGGCCAAGGTATCAGAAGTATATTAATATGAAATAGATGTAGGGCATCAACCCAGTTTGCAGGAAAATTAAAAGCAGTAACCAAGATTCAGCATTTTTGCAAATGCTTTGAGCTGACATTTCCAAACATCTTTACATTAGCATCCCAAAGATAGAAAATCCTAGCTGCTCAAGAGGTTAAGAAAATATCATTTCCCCTTCTAAAGCAGTAATAAAACCACTTGTTCTATTATTGTTTCTTAATTCATTCAGAAATTTAAAGATGCGAGGCAGTGGGAGGCAGAAATAGTGATGGTGGAAATGATGCTGATGGTGATGGTAGTGGTGATGATGTTTACTCAATCACATTACATTCAAATATGTAAGTGAATTTTGCAATTCGGACAATGGCAATCTTAGCCAATTTTCTCAAGGATAAAATAACTTGTGAGATTTTCAGAATTTCTATTCTAAGGCATACTTTAATGTGATTCAACAGATCTAGAACAACTGAAAACTAATCAGTTAGTGGGGTCACTGATTTCTCATTTGCAGTATGAAAGATCCAGCAGAGGAAGAATCTCAGACCCTATCACCACCCTGGTGCTTGAACTCAACATTAGCACGGCTGCAATAGTGCTGCTCCTTAGATTTCAAAGCAATCTCTGCAATATGAGGATTGTTTGTTTCTTGCAGAAGTCACAGTCTTCTACTACTCATTTTGACTCTACTCAGCATGTCTTTCTGTGCAACAGAGTAAGAATTCATTAACATACTTTCCTCAAGAGCAGGACTAATCATGGTTGGTCTCCAACCGCCATAAATCTCAATCAGTATGACTAATGGTCAGTTATGATAGAAGCTGCAGTCCATATTAGGAGGTTTCCAAGGTCTCCAGCCCTACTGTAGCATTGATGTCACATGAATAGCACATCCTTGGCAATATCTATTTCTTCATTCAAAGAGTACAAATGTGCATTCAACCCTCACCAAACAACACAAGTATAATGGGAGTCTTTTTTAACTCCAAACATGCAATTTCCAAATTCTCTCTTGCTACAGTAATCACTAATAGTGCAGTGTGGGGCAACCATGAATAATGTTATTCCAGATGTAGTATACATACCAGTTTCATCTGATTTCCCAGTATGGCCAGCCTTCCTGCCTTCCTGTCTATCTATCTGTCCATCTATCTTATCAAACCATTCATTCTGTCATCAGTGCTATCCTCAATGCTAACCATTCATTCTGTTCTGAAGATGAGCAACCCTCAGTGGCTGTAGTTCATCTTGTGACAGACAAAATCAACAATACAGCTTTTGTCATGGAAAAGCCACTTTTTCTCTCCCCTCACCCTTTCTCTCCCACCTCCATTTAAAAAGATTTCCTAGGTAGTGGCAGGGAAATAGATGACTTTTTATCTATTCATCGCTATAGTCATAAAGGAATTTAAAAAGTACTGGCGAGCAAACCGATTCTGCCTGGCAGGTTTATTCACCCAGGAATTCTTTTCATTATATATACTACAAATAAAGATATATCTTGCATTAAGCTATTCACAACTCAAGATGCCCACATTCATATTTGATGGCTGAAATGAGCAAAGGACATAAACTTGTTTCAATCAGCATTGGGAAAACCTTGTGTGAGATAGTTCTTTCTTGGTAAGGCAGTAGTATTAGATAAATGTTATGGTATTTCCAGAGATTACATTTTTATGTGTTGCTTTCATACATAAGATTTCAACACATATTCAGTCCAAGTACTGAACCTTATAATTGCTAAAGCTTCCCTTTTGAGATCATTGCAAATAACTTTCCTTTCAGAATGTTTGTTCTTCTAGCAATTGACAACAGCATGCATGAAAATCAGTAGTTTTTATATCAGTTTTGGGAAAAACTTGACCCTCCAGAGGTTTTGGATTTCAATTCCCAGAATTCCTAGACAACAAGTCCAGTGGCAGTCTGGCAGAGAAGCAAATGCTTCTCAATCCCTACATTATCATACCCTCCAACACACCCAACACAGATGAAAGCCAGGACACTGGGATGTTCTAAAAGTAGTTCAAAAGTGGGATGACAAAGGATTAATTGGGACTGCTGAATCAAGACAGTTGGTATGCATTATAGCACACAAATAAATAAATTTAATACGTGAACAACTAAACACTGTACCACCAGCCAATGAAGGAGGGAACTACATTTATCACCCGGTCTTCAAAGGGAGGGTTTTAAATGGATGTATGATCTTAATCAGATATGCCACAAGCCAGGTCCTAGTTAAGAAAACTTTGTAAACAATCTCTAAAAAGGGTTTTCCCCTGACGTTAAGTCCAGTCATGTCTGACTCTGGGGGTGGGTGCTCATCTCCATTTCTAAGCCGAAGAGCCGGCGTTGTCAATAGACACCTCCAAGGTCATGTTGCCTGGCATGACTGCATGGAGCACTATTACCTTCCCGTCGGAGCGGTACCTATTGATCTATTCACATTGGCATGTTTTCGAACTGCTAGGTTGGCAGGAGCTGGAGCTAACAGCGGCCACTCACGCCACTCCCGGGGTTTGAACCTGGGACCTTTCAGTTTCCAGCTCAGTGCTTTAACACACTTCGCCACCGGGGCTCCTAAACAATCTCTATTCAGTGCAAATACCAACCACTAGAATCTGAGGAGGTGGGCAGAGCAACCATTATGCATCCCATCAAATGCAACCCCCCCCCCCCCCCAAAAAAAAACCTACCATTGTGATCAAAGACAGTGGACTAGACTTCGTAAAAGCCCTATGCCGTAGTGTTCTTGCAAACCAGGATAGCAGTTACTTTTCCAGTATTGTCACCCCTTTCTTCACACAGCTGTTGGCATTGCATGACTCAGTGTCTCAACAGTGCGAGGCTGCATTGTCAGGCAGACAGCACACCTCATCCCTCCTGCTGTGTTGCTTCCCCCCTTTTAATGTTTAAAAGACACTTCACAATTACAGACAGTATAAATAAAATCCATTTTTATTAAGGGGAAACGACAGTCCTCCTCCCTGACATTATCAGTATGCCACCATAGAAGCACCTGGACCTTATTGCACCAGCTAAGTCCTGGGTGTGATAAAGCTATTATGGATTTGCCCATCAACAGCTGTGGGCAACTTCATAGTAGGGAAGTGGTGGACCAGAAATGGCTATTGTATAACTTGGCTAAGGTGTAATAGGGAATTTCACCAAAGGTGACTGCCCTGCTTCTATACTAGTTCACCAACTCTATGACAGAAAATACAGATATTTCATATTTTCCTGTCTTATTTTCTCCTGCCAGAAAATGTTGTACCCAGTCATCTGCAATGCAGGGCAAAGTTCCAGCAGAGGCCAAGCTGAAAAGGAGGGGATAGATGTGCATGAAGCTTATCTCCCTTGCCCCTTGTAACTATTGATATAAACTCCCCTTTAATCTTTCTAATGCTATTAATTCTGGAAAGCCTGAATTTTGGAATTTTGACAACTGATGCTGGTGTTCAGCAGCAGTCCAGGAGCAGGGTTTACAGAGTGATCATCAAGACAGATACAGAGCAGAGTGATTTCATAGCTGGATACACAAAACTCTATGCTAAATTCATACACTATCGGCATCTCTTTGTACTGATTTTTAAGAAGGGAGAATGTGCAATCCCCTTCCAACAACCCTCTCTTGTTCCCTTTGCAGTGTTAATTGATAATTTATTCTGTTTTTCCGGTGGTTGTGGTAACCCAGTGCTTGTGCTTCCTGGTATGTAAGCAGTTTGTCCTGGGGATACAGCTAAACCTGCCTTTGATCAGCATTTAATCCGTCAAGGTACACAAGGGGCTACAGTTTAGTTCTGTGTGAAAGCAATTAGAAAGGAGGCAGAGTTAGAGCAGAGTTAGACATTCAGGCACAGGCATGTATGGGGACTTGAGATGCAGCAAGAGAATCAACATCCATTGATAGACCTTACTATTGACAGCATAAGGATTGTGAATCTCAGCAGTTGGAAATCCAAGCCTACTACTTCCATGAGTACGCTGTTCTTCCATTAAATATAAACAGCTCTTGGGAGAGTATCTCTACTTGTATGCAGTGTGCTAGCCCTTCTAGCTAAAAAGAAACTACACTGCATGAAATATGTATTACCTATGATCCTCGAGAAAGTGTGCATCTTGCAATGAATTCACCCAGATTTATAGAAAGTCATAGCTAAATAGACTATCATAAATTCATAGTTTTCTCCCCAAATTATAAATCCAGCACTATATGCTGGAATGACATTTCCCTGGGACTACAAATATTTGAACTATCCTTGGCTGCAAGCCCACACACAACACCAAAAGGACTCATGGGAAAGGGGTATTTTAATCTGGTGCTCTTTTTTTGCCTCTCTGTATTACAGTGTAAATTATTATGGCAGATCCATCTGTGATCTGTGATGGATGTTATCATGTACACTGTGGAGTCATGTACAGAAACAGTTACCAGGAGTTGACCACGCATATAAACTTGAGAGATACTGTTGGCTACTTAAGCTAGCCACTCTCTGCCTATAAATAAGAAATGTTCCACCTCTCCTTTGCTTGAGCTGCCAGGCAATAATGTTATGACATGAATTTTCCCCAAACAGAATTCGTTCCAACACAAGTGCCCATGCTGTGCCAAACAGAGAAACAATAATGAGGGTTTCAGAACATAAGTGCATATGCATGCTCTCTGAATTATTCAGAATGTGGCGTAGAAGTGTACAAAAAACCCTTTCAGTAGCCTTTAAATGCAGTAAAATATCCACCCTTTATCACATTTTAAAACACACCAATGTACAATTCTTGTATTTCATAGTCAGTGGGATTCCAGCATTGGTATAACTGCAGGTTTGTGACCTAAAAATGGAGTGTGTATGTGTATTGTTTTGTTTATTCCTAGCTTCTTACCTTCTGATTCTCAGTCCTACCCTGTTTGCCAAACCCAGCCTTTCAAGAGCCTTCTATTTTAGAACTCCAAATGCAGGGATTGAAAAACTTATTTTGGGGGATATAACCTCAAACAGAGTCACTTATTCTATCTGGGATGTTGGGAACTATAGTCCACAAAGGATACATTTCATAGCTCTGAAATGCTACGGCAGATCATACTAAAACCATGTTGACCAGAATCACTCTCCTCCATTTCTGGTAGTTTACAAGCAAAGCTGGTTATCACTCATGTTCTTAAGTATATCAGATTTAGGTTTTGATCTGTCTCTTGTAGTCTATGCTATACGTAGTCCCTAGAGATATAGCAGTATAGTTTCCATGGCTTGGAGAGTTAAAGGGAAACAAAAGAGTTTGAGCATCAATCTCTGTAAAAGGTTTCTAGGGGAAAAATTTTATGGATAATGTTCAAAAAATCCCAATTAGTGCATTTTAATTGTTAAAAATATGAAGTTTCCAAAGCTTCAATTCTATGTGCAATAAAATACTTTCAATATATAAAATCATTGTGTAAAGTCAGTAATGGTCATTGTGACTCCCCTAGCAGCCCTATCCTTTCTTTTCTCTCTTTACAACCCAATAGCACAATTTTATATATAATCACATTCACATCTATAAAAATGTTAGAACAAAGTCAAACGTTACAGGAAATTCCAAGGAAATGCATGTGGCATGTGAATAAAATCAGGGTTCAAAATATATGTTCTCTCTCCCTTTAGTGATATGTACATCTTTTGGTTCTTTCTCAGTTGTGCATTTATGTGTCTGCTCTGTGCTGCATCTTTCTGGTTGTTATATAAAAAAACAATTCTGTGTATTTTTTTTAAATTGTGCATATTTTTGTGTACTTCACATTTGACGTATGGTTTGCTTTCATTCACCCACATATTAGAGTGTTATACAGGATTTTTGAGGATAGTTTTCAGATATGCATTTTATCAGACACTTTTTTAAAAAGTTCTGAAATGTGAAAACATCTGAAATCGTATCTTTGTCTAATTTCAGGGATTTTAGATCATGAAAATCCACAAAGGAAAACAAATGGAATATACTTGAATGCAATAGATTCAGTACTTATCTATTGCCCTTTGGATTGCTTGATACTCAAGATCCAGTACTCTATAATAAAGATTAATTCATAAAAATTAGTAAAAGACTTAAGGAAAGAGGGAAGGATCCTGAACTTTGATCCTGAACTACACTTGGGTACCGTCACAAAGTGCCTTAGTAGCCAAATGTTCATTTAGCACAATTCTCTGTCCTATGAACAAATATCCTTTGTTTAAATCATTTCAGCTCCCATAGTATCCCACCATTGGCTCAAGGTTGGGTTGAGCTAATTGGATATCCTGTGCTGGGTTAAATAATCTGCAAGGATGCCTATGAAACTTTATGCCAAAATCTCTGTGGAAACCAATCACCAAAGACCTATGTGGACAAAACCTTCCAAAAATTCATAAAGCACTACAGAAAGTGACAACTGTCCAGCAGGTTCTTAATGTATGCACATATAGCAAAAATGTATCTTCACAAACTATGGTATGCATGAGAATAGAGCTCTTTCCCACATGTTTGTGTATATCTGAATAAGAAAATCACATACATATAAGGTGACTCATAGGTATGATGTCCAATTCATCTACAAAAATGCTTCCCAAAACTATGATCCTCCAAACATTTTGCACTTCAGTTTCCAAAATTTCTGGTTGTTGGCCAAACTGAAATCCAAAACACTTTGAAGAACAAAGTTTGGATAACACTGATCAAAAATATATTAGTTGCAAGCTGTCTCTTGCCACCTCAAAACACTATTCAAGCAGAAACATTTAGTGGCTCATTCTGTTCATAATGCAGATGGAAGAGAATTTCTGGCAATGTGCTTCTTTTCCTGGTTCATCGAAAACAGGCAAGAGCCAAGCCTGTGGGAAATACAGTTACCATTTAGTTGCCAACAAAATGACTTTGAGTTAACAAGTTTAATAGAGATGTTTGTTTGCAGCCTGATTCAGAAATCTAGCATTT